>NC_089844.1:115338814-115938814 GCF_035609145.1 Eleutherodactylus coqui
TGATCTGCAGGGGATTCAGTAACAAATACTAGCACGGGATCAGCATATTACACTCCTAGGGGCTGTACCCCCACCTGGCTTATCACTCCCCATATTAGGTCTGACAGCCTCATAGAGCTCAGTAGGACAGGTGAGCTCAGCAAGGTGCCAGTGCCTCATGTTACAAGTCAGTTCAGCCATCTAGCTACCTACATGCTGCCATCTTTCACTGCCTTGCATCATAGTGAGGGCTCCACCACTCAGACTGAGTGTACCCATATTCGGGTATGTTTGCGCACACAGAGCCTCCAGTGCCTATCCAGCACAGAATAGAGCAGCATGCTGTACTGTCCTGTCTGGTAAAGTACTGGAGGGCACGCCAGAAGCTGGGCGGACCCCTTTAGAGTGAATGGGGTCCATCTGGTGCCATTTGGGTCTGGCATGTGCCATGTTTTTCAAGTGCTTGGCTCCTAGCGCAGAGCCATACAACAGCATGCACAATCATTAGTATGAACCCAGCCTAGTATGATGATGCTGCAGAGGAGATATGTTTGCACCAGCAGCCCTAATCAGAAGTAGTGGCTGATCAGGGGGCTCCAGCAGATGTACCCTTATAGTCAGTTGTGCTGCCATGCTTTAGGCAAAAATAAAATGATGCTGGCCATAAATGTGCACTACATCATGTGTCTGGCTGCTTACTATGCCATCAACCGGCAATATCAGACAAACATGAAAATTATTACAATAGGGGGTAGGGGGGATAAGCAGCTGCAAACATCTCCAAAACCCAGTCTGTTGGACCTCCAGAAAGCAGTCTATAGATAGTAGATTGGTGGCAGATCCTATTGAACCTACACCTACATCCATGGTTTCATGTCTTAGGGATAAATCAGGACATCCACTCATTCATCAGTCATTAAATGGTAATTCTGGCATGTATTTCTATGTCCCTGAACCCTGTAGGGCAGCACACATAGGGGGACATATATAAATTCAGATTCTGTCATAAAAAGCCATAATTCTTTCCGCAAGGGGATTTGCGCAAAAATTAGCAATCCTTTTTTTTTGTGCTGGCCTTGACACTTTTGTAGAAGTGGGCAGAGGTTTGTCAGGAGAGGGTGAGGCCAACCCTGAACCGACAGATTTCTGTATAATTTACTCCAGAAACCAAATTATGCCAGAAATGTACACCAGATTGGGCCTTGCATGTATTTCTGTGTAGGTGCATGGAGGTGAAGAGATGTGCACCTCTTCATGTACTGCATGCATTATGTGTTAGGAGAAATTATACTAAAAGCTTATTCACACGTCCAGATATCCGCTGGGTTTTCACGCCCGGCTGATATACGGCGTCTCTCTCTGCAGGGGGAGGAGACTGGAAGAGTCGGGAGCAGTGCTCTGAGCTCCTGCCCCCTCTCCGCCCTTCGCGACTATTTGCTATGGGAGGGGGCAGCACTTAGCCCCGCCCCTCCCATTGTAAACAGTGGCAGGGGGCGGGAGCTCAGTGCACTGCTCCTGGCCTGGCACACCTCCTCCCCCTGCAGAAACAGACACTGTATATCGGCCGGGCGTAAAAACCCAGCCGATATACGGACGTGTAAATAAGCCCTAAAACTGGAATTAGAAATGCTGGACTTAGTAATTTTCTGCCATAGTCTCTACGAATTCATATTAGAGTCCTCTAGGGACCCCATGTAACAATGCCTTACAGTTCATCCTTGAGGCACATATTCTCCCCCCAGAATACATCATCCAATGCCACCATTGCCTATGTAAAATCGGAGCACCATGTAAAGTACAAGTATGCAAACCTATGAAAATGAATTGTTACATTTCTCTTAAACATTTGTTTTCTGTGTTACATCAACTATTTATATTTATTATCTGTTTTTGCAGGAAAGTTTTGCCAGAAATGATGTATTTCTCAGAGACCTGAACTGGAAAGATGGGTAATTGTTCCTTCTAGTTGGAGGATTATCTGTTGTAGCTCAGTAAAGGTGAAATAATCTCATGTCATTTGTTTTCATGAATTTCTAGTAGCATACACCTGAATACATTCTGTAACATATCATTAAGCGAACACCCTGTTCAGACATGGTTATTGGCTCCTCCAGGGGTCCTGTCGTTGTTTCCATTTTAATCACCAAAACTGCACCTGAATGGCACCTATCTTCGCAATTAATAAAAACTGCTGAAACAGAAAACAATACGTTTCCATTTCGCAGGTTTCTGTTAATTTCTGGAATTTTGTGTCGGAAAGAATAGCGCAGTCCAGCACGTTATTCTTACCAGCACAAATGGTCCTATCGGGTTTCTGGTTTAGCAGTCTTTATTAAAGGCCAAGACAGGTCCCATCCAGAGGTGTCATTTTCATCATTTTAAACAGAAAGTAGGATGGAATTCTTGGGTGGCGCCAATAACGAGACCTGAAAAGGCGCTAAGGCGTTTCATCTTCACTGCTATTTGTCATTCGAACTGTGCAGATGTAAGACTGTCTTTGTACATCAGGAGACGCCATCATATTAGACAAGAAGAATAGTGCAGCACACAGCTGACCACCAGTAAAACCCTGATACGTAGGGGTGAGGCGGAGCTTGCATACTTCTTCAATGGGCGGAGTCTCGCTGATGGCATCAGGCGGCTGTGGTATGAGTCTGTAATGGGTTCCAGCCCAACCGTGTTGTTGGTTGAGCAGCTGTGTGATCGGCAGGTCTTACACAAGCGCTTTGTATGAGACGAGCAGTTGACAAGTGCTGGTATTGTGGACGTAATCCCTGAGGAGTACCAGCAGATCCAGGTGGCCATCAGTGGCCTCCAGAGGAGAGACTCCCTGGAGACAGGAGAAGAAGTGCCAAGCCGTGCTAAGTGCGTGCATGCTAGTTACCTCAAATGGCCTGGTTGCTGTGCCACCAGAATAAGAGACTGTAGCATTGCCAAGACTTACCCTTTTATGACTCAAGTTTGTTACATCACTTTTTATGCCACTTGACCCCAAGAGATACTTGGTATCACGTTGTCTAATTTCCACCCAGCAACTCTGACAGCTGGGTGTTACCTACTGAATACCTGGAAACTCCAGAACCTTTACTGCTGCCAGACCCCAAAAGGCAAAAACAAAGGATACAGCAAAATAATCAGATCTACCAGATCTTTGTCCTCCGTCAGCTGCTGTTGAAGGATGGTTGGGAGACCCCCGTATATATTAGAAAGTTGGACAATGTCACTAACATCAGCAAGTTCAGCGATCTTTAAAGGGAATCTGTCAGCTAATTTGAGCCCTATAAGCTAAGCTCAAGTAAATGAGTGCGGAGTTCAGGGATGGAAGTTTTAGACTTCCCTGCAGTTCCCCATTATCAGAGCTGAAACCCACTGCTAATTGCATTGAGGTGCACACTAAGTAGTCCTCCCATTCTATGCTTAGCTTATAGGGCTTAAAGTAGCTGACAGAGTCTCTTTAATGTTTATCATCCGCTTAAAGGGGCTGTCTAGTTGTAAGGCTAGGCCATAAATAATTTACAATAGGCCATCCATAGCAGATAAGCAGGCGCCTGCTGTCCAGGATCTCCCTCTGATCCTATTGCACTTGTGCACTGAGCCGATTTCTGCAGGAAACAGACAACTCTGTTCCCACTGCAGTGGCCAGGTTTGGTATTACAGGCAAAGATCACAGTGAAGTGAATGAGAAATTTGTGTGTAATACCAAGCCTCACTTCCTGCAGAAATCAGCTCATTGCATGAGCACACGGGTCTATTGAACAGCTGGGCAGTGGACCCCCCAACAATCTACTATTGATAACGTGTCCTAGGGATAGGCCATCAGTAGTTTACAACTGGACAACCCCTTTAACACTCATAGTATACCAGTATAAAATATTAGCTGTTCATGCATAGATGAGTGTTTGCAGGTCCAATCGAAAGATGACTATATATGCATTATGCCTGTTCAGAACTGTTAAGGGGCATCTCTGGGTGTACTTTTATGCCATGCTGTAACCTTCCATATGATTTTGAGAGGCTCATTATTAACCATTGATACCGTGTATTTGTTTTCTAGTGACTGGACAGTCCACTGTTTTGGTATTGACCGAAGACCCAGACAAGCCGTATCACATGGAGAATTTAAAAGGCTCATTTCATCTGCTGCAAATCTAATTGTGGCCATTGTAAGTAGCAAATCATTCTTCATGTGATTGCTCTATGAAACATACTTTCAAAAAGCATATTGGGGAATTCTGAATTAGAGGCGTATTCTCATTGTGTACATTTACAGCATATCCATAGGTGCACCAGAACAGGGGTCCACTGACCTCATCAAAGCACCCACTGCTGGCTGGGATTACAGAGACAACTAAACTGGCTAGTCTACGTTGTTTCCGTAATTCCTAAAGAGGTCAATGGGGTTGCGTAAATGCACACAAAATACGTAGGAGATGCTGAAACATGCATAATTGCGCAGGAAAAAGAACACATCTGGAAATCATTAGGCTTATTAGCCATTCAAATTGGTGTGTCTTTGCCGCTCGCAAATTAACATGCCTTGTGCATGGAAAAAGTACAGTAAAATACGCTGACATATGCGCAAAAAAGCAATGTTCATTCCACAAATACGCAGTGCTGAGGCATGCTGGAATACACGCACGCTCGAATACACACGCGCTCATGTGAAGGGAGGCTTACAGAAACAGCATAGAACAGTCTGCTTGGCTGTTTCTGTAATCCTACCTCTGGCTGCGGCGAACGGTATTCTCAGCCATATTTGGTTGAGAAGGGAATACCCCTTTCATACAGAGGTGGTCAACTCTTTAAGACCCTTATCTATGGCCCATACATGTCCATGTATTCCATGGACAGCTCATGGGTATCTGTAAACATTAGGTAATACTACATTTCCCCTGTGATCGTGCTGCAGTGGAAATGACCACCTGTTGCTGGATACCCACACTCGTATTAGTTAATCAACGGGGTTGCAGTAGAAGGACACCCTGTGATTAGCTCATCATTGAGAAAAAACACATTTTGTCCACACGTGACAACTTAATAAGGTAAACGTTAGCGTTTCATTTTATAAGGTTTTTGCATTAAAAGCCAGTTTCCCATTGAATAAATTCGGTTATACAGGTTCCCTATGGAATACTCCATGCAACTGCAAACCATAGCTGGCAGTGCTCAAAAAGCACCCTAATTGGTGTAAGAACACTTGATCTACATGCCCCTGGCACCAGCACTTCAGCTCTTGCAGGAAAAGATGGCTGCTGGCCCCCAGGCGTAGTGTGTGCAGTATTGGATATGTGGGGACCATTGGTGGTCCGTCCATAAAGGGCAAACAAAACAATCAGTCCTGCAGAGAATACAATAACATATGATTTGATTAAATCAATGGGTCACCTTACCTTTCCATTGGATGCCCCTATAAATAAAGGGGGCATCCCTTTATTATGTCAAAATGCCCTATTATGGCTGTTTGCAAGAACATGTAATGTGTTGTCCTACGTAATATAATATTTTAACTTTTTTTATTTTTTTTTTATTTTAGACTTCAGAACATGATTTACAAGATCCTCAGCAACACAGGAGTAAGTTTCACTTGAGGAGAGGGGGTAATCTGCTATAGGAAACAAGTAACATAACTTTTCTTCATAGGAGAATCCCCTTTAAAACCAAGTGGGCAGCGATCACTTACCTCCGTACATGTGAATGTTCCAACTGCTTCTTCCAATACAGAAACCTCATTTCTGGATACAGGCAGTCAGAGAGTAAAGCTGGGCGTACGGAAGAATCAGACAGTATGTTACTGCCTTCTCTATAGTATCGCACACTGTAAAAAAAAAAAAAACAGCACCACCTTTGTCCATTTGGCCATTTCTGGTATTGCAGATATAAGCAGATGCTTTTTTTCTAATCTTGTATACCTTTTTAAAATTTGACTCTGTTTACAAATAAACTATTGATGAATCCGCATTTGCATATTAGTGAATTTCATATTCAGCAATATACAGTTGCAAGAAAAAGTAAGTGCACCCCATGGAATTACCTGAATTTCTGCACTGGTTAGTAATAAAATGTGGTGTGATTGTTATTCAAGTCCAAATTATGAACAAACATAATCTAGCTAAACTAATAACACACAAAGTATTGTACTATCTATGTGTTTAAACCGAGCAATTTAATAACCTTTAGGCCGCCTGCAGACGGCCAGGTCGGATCCCGCTGCAAGACTCCTCGCAGCGGGATGCGGTCCAGTGCCCCTGCAGAGGCCTGCGTCTTACCCGCTCCCGGCGTCTCCTCTCTGGGCTGTGTGCCGGCTAGCTGGCACATGCGCAGAACGGAGCCGGCCCGTCACCACTGACATTTCTGTGCGGGCCTCTGCCAGACCCGCACAGAAATAGAACATGCCGGGATTTCTTTTCCGCGTGTGTTTTCACGCGGACAAATCATGGCCGTCTGCCTAGGATTGCTTTATCTAATGCAATCCTATGCAGGCGGGCACAGGTGAAAATTCTGTGGGAAATCCCGCCGTGGAATTTCCACCCGTGTGCAGGGTGCCTTAGGCTGCCTGCCTAAGGCCCGAGGCGGAATATCACTAGCGATATTCCGCCGCTTGGAAGCAGGAGGGAGAACTGACAGGTCACCGCGGTGAGCCTATCTAATAAATAGGCTTACCATGGAAAATTGTGGCAAATCACAGCATGCCGCAATTTGAATCCCACGAGCGGAGAATTGTTATGATTCTCCGTTCGTAGACGTCAGGCTGCGCTTTCCATAGTTAGCCCGTGGAAAGCGTGTCATGTGAGGTCCACAGGAGGATTTATTGCCACAGATCTCGCAATGGCAACTCGTCCGTGGACAGGCAGCCTTAGATCTCCCTTTAGAAAAGAGCTTCTTGAACAAATGTTGGGGAGGAATTTTGGACTGATCATTCCCTGTAAATGTGTTTCAGTTCATCAGTAGCTCTGGCGGGGGTCCACCACTTGGGATCCCCTTGGATCAGCTGATCTCCAGGCCTGCTGTCAGTGTGGACAGCGCTGGAAGTAGATAGTGCAGTCTGTATTCCATCAGCTCCGTTTGGTATTGCCGGCACAGCTCCCACTGAATTAACCAGGTCGCTGCAATGTTGACAGCATTGTCTGCTTCCAGCTCTGTCCACAATGACAATTGGCTCAGCTGATCAGCAGGCATCCTGAGTGCTGATCGACTATTGATGACCTATCCTGACAATAGGTTTTTCCAGGCCTGAAGAGTCGCTTTAATGGGAAAAGCACCTGTGAAACCCACACTTCCAATCTCATCTTAATTGAAACTCCTTTTGCAAAATCATTAATCTAGTGGTTCATTTACTTTTTCTACACTGTGGATGTTTACTCAAGGTCATCAAACAAGGTGTGAACGATACAACTGTTTAGTTTCGTTTAGTTGGATTATGTTTGTCTACAGTTGTGACTTGGATAACAATCAGACCACCGTTTATGAATAATCCATGAGGAAATCCAGGGAATTCCACCAATTAGTTTTACTTGCCTCTGTACCTATATCATCATAATCCCTTCATCGTTACCCAGAAGTGATCCACTGATTAAGCAATTAGTCGTCATGTCTATTGTCATGTCAGTGCGGCCATCATAAAGGAAGCAATCGTCATCCTGAATATGCGGTGTACTAGGAAACTGCTATGTATCATCATATATAGATACATGGTATATCAAGTGTTTCTATGGTTTAGAGGGATCTCCTTGTTTTACCGGATTCGCAACATAAGTCCGAATAATCCAGCCTGTCAGTTCGCATTGTTTCTTGCTGGTTGAGGATTTATAATTATCCCGCTGGGATTTGCAACCACGGATACATGTATAATCTCTGTGTACACTGCAGGTGCCAGCAACAAGTCAGAACATAGATTATGAAATTGTTGTCCACATCATGGTCAAATCTGAAGAAGAAACGGCACCTTCCTTGTATATACAACTATATGGAGGAAATGGGGGATCAGATACAGTTTACCTTCAAAATCCATCGGCTAACACCACTACATGCGGCACAGGGCAGGTGAGAGACGGGCTCTGCTTACGATAAAGGAGCCAATAATTGCAGATGTACGAGGGGGTTTCCTAGTACCTGGACCCCCGGCCACTCAGTTTAAAGGGTTGTCCCAAGGATCAGCTCATAGTCATAGGTCTGGCCATCAGATTTTATTGCTGTTGAAGCTGCGATCAGCTGTATATTTTCCCTACTGAAGTATACAGTAAGGCCTCATGTCCACGCGGAAAATAAGAATTAAAATCCGCAGCGTTTTTCCCGCACGCGGATCCGTGCCCCATAGGGATGCATTGACCACCTGCGGGTAGATAAATACCAGCAGATGGTAATTAAAAAATTTCTGGAGCATGAAAAAAAATGGACATGCTCTATTTTAGTGCGGATCACGCGTGCGGGAGCTCATAGAGCACATAGCTCAATTGATCTTCCGCATGAAAAATAAAAGACAATTACAGTGCATCCGCAGCCCAAATCCGCGTTACAAATCCGCAGCGGATCTAATTTTCCCCGTGGACATGAGGCCTAAGGGCTCCTTCACACCGGCGATCGCGATTTTGCTGCAAGAAAATTGTGTCTTTTTTTCCCTGTGATTCTTTTTTTCTGAGCGTCAGCGCTGCTTTTTCTCTCATAAACATCGCTGCCGCTTGTGATTTTCTTGCGCAAAAGCCAGTAGGCCTTTCTAATGTTAAAATGTTAAAAATTTTAATTGTATGAAAATCGCAACTTCGTGCTTGCGATAAAAAGGAGGCTCCATAAGGAAACATGGGAGATAAAAAAAAAGCAAAATGCATAAAGATGGGGCATGCCACCATTTATTTTTTTTTACGCAACATCGCATGAGTGAAAACATTGCAAATGTGAAGGAAACCATTAAAAAGCATGGGTTTCATAATTCTGCGCTTTTACTCACTCTCGCATCGCGTAAAACTCATGATTTTATCGTAAGTGTAAAGGCACCCTAAGGCCTCATTCAGATGAGTGCCGTGGGCACACAGTATAGCCGCGTGCAAAGATCGCACTCAAGATCGTGTGAACGGGTTAATTCCAGCTGTTTGAATTAGCCTGTTCACACGATCCCAGGTGTGAGGTGCGTGTAATCCAGCTCCCATAGGAGTCTATGAAAATCTCACACCAAAGATAGATCAGGTCCTATCTTTTCTAGCACCACGGAGCTTAGATGCGACCTTGCAGTCTATGTCCTATCTTTGTTAGGAGGGCGAATTTAGCGAGTCTAACATTCTTTAATGTGAACGCTTCTAAAGGAAACCATTGGTTCCTATAAGAGTGATTTCTGCACACGCCCATACTGCATGCCCACAGTGCTCGTGTGAACGAGCCCTAAATGTAATATTACATATTGGCCATCCAAGTGGATAGATGACTGTGTAATACATGGACATTCTGGGTTTGTGGGCTGCTCTGGCTCATAGAGGTGGGTCTTAATGGGGTTTTCCGGGCTCTGACAAACATTTTAAAATCTAATGTACATCATCACTAGAGATGAGCGAGCATACTCGATAAGGCAAACTACTCAAGCGAGTAGTGCCTTATTCGAGTAGCTGCCCGCTCATCTCTAAAGATTCGGCTGCCGGCGCGGGTGACAGGTGAGCTGCGGCGGTGAGCAGGGGGGAGTGGGGGGGGGGGGGGGGAGAGAGGGATAAAGAGATCTCCCCCCCCCCCCCCCCCCCCGTTCCTCCCCGCTCTCCCCCGCCGCTCCCCGCCCCTTCCGGCACCCGAATCTTTAGAGATGAGCGGGCAGGTACTCGCATAAGGCACTACTCGCTCGAGTAATTTGCCTTTTCGAGTATGCTCGCTCATCTCTAATCATCACAATAAGTCATTATGTAATAGGTTCACTGGACCTGGTGTAGCTACTTTCTTCATTTTCTATGGATGTCACATGACCCCCTATCCTGAAAAATCTCTCCACTTCCTCTGACATCTTGTCCACATTTGCTACTTCCTCCCCTGCCAATAGACTCCCAACATCCTGTGAGCAGTGCATGATGGGAGGATGGGGACTGAAGTACTGCGCTGTATTACTGCAGTTCAGTGTTGGTAGTCCGGTCTGCTTCAACAGCTTTCTCCGGCACTCTGAGTGAGGGAGCTTGGTGCTGGTAAGTTGTAGGACCTGTCAGCCGTGGGCGGAGCTACTGTGCTGCCGGCAAGACAAGCTCCATGCATGCTGGGAATTGTAGTCTGTTGCTGTGTTTACTATGGAAGTGATGCATGTAAACACAGCGGCAGATTGGCGGCTGCACAGGATGAAGAAGAGGGTCCAGAGTGGCAGATAAAACATACAGATAGCCGCTATTTAGCATTACCTCCTAGTGCCCGGAAAACCCCTTTAATGTTATAAAATACTAGTGTTAATCATTAAAACACCCTAGACCTCCAGAGATATTTGGTATTAAAGGGGTTGTCCAGGGACTAAAACGTTTGTGACAGCCTCAGTGACAACTCCTAAAATAATAAATAAACCTATATTCACCTGCCTTGTCCCCCTGTTGCTCCCGATCCCACTGTTCTCCTCTAGATTCCAGGTAGCATGATTATATGTTAAACACATGCCCACTGCAGCCAATCACGGACCTGAGCAGTACCAATGCTGCATAATGAACATCATGTGACTGCTGCAGCAAGGACTGGGACTGGAGCCATGAGATCTGGGGTCCATTTAGTGTGGGGTTACCACGGGACGTATTCTCAGCGAAAATCTCACGGTTTTGCCGCAGTGAAAAACCACAAGATTTCCGCAGAGAAAGTGCAGCTTCAAAACCCGTATCGCTCAGCCACCAGTTTTGGAGTGGCTTGGCCACATGCTTTTCCGTTGCGGCTGGCTCCTCCATAGAGAGGAGCGCAGCCACTATGGAAAAAAAATAGACATGCTGCAGCTGGGGAATCCGCGTCGCAGTGTCGGCTAATGCTGGCTCTGCCGCGACAGATTGGCCCGTCCTATGTGGACAAGATTTTTGACAAATCTTGTCCACATGGCTGGCTAATCCCGGGATTAGCGGCCGCAGCGAAATTCCACACGGAATTTCCATGGCAAATCCACCCTGTGTGAACCCAGTTTTAATGTGAGCTTTTTTTTTTATTGTAGCTCATTCCCTGCCTAGAAATTTTAGTTTTACTCTCAGAAAACCCTTTTAACTTATGATGAATTTATAATGGGTATCAGTATTAACCCTTTCCAATCAAATTTATATCCTGGTTTTCCTAGGGGGCTTACTCTTTTTCTGACATTATACAACAGCGCTATCTGCTGGCTAAAGCCAGTACTGCATGAGGTGACACGTTGGATAGGCTCCGACAGCAGAGAGGCTGGCAATATACAGTAAGAGAACCCTGACGGATGTCTTCAACATAGGAGCTGTACAGCCTTAAATCATAATGTCTTCAGAGGTCAGACAGTGGATTGGAAAGGGTTAAGGCTTTTATCACCTGGACCACCACCACTACTAGGTATTCACTATTAAACCACACATAATATTCCAGGAATATTATCGCAGACCCCTGCCCCACCCTTTGTGAGAATGAGCGGTGAAGTACATGTAGAAAGTTGGCAAAGTGAATATAATTAGGGATTATTTTGACACCTCCATTTGGAAATTTGTTCTATAGAAATCTTGTATGCCCGATACTGTAACAATATTATTTCTCTTAAAGGCCTTTATTTATCATGTCAAGACAAGGGATGTTGGAGAACTGACTGCTTTATCTATAAGAACAAGAGATAAAGGTAGGTCTACGTAATCCTACAATTAACCTTCAGCACAGCCTAATGTATTACTCATGCCCACAACCTCTACCGGATACAATATGTGCTACAGATCCAAACAAGATGAACCTGTAGTACCGATATGGGCACAGGGCCTTATTTTGCAGTCAACCATTGGGGGACTATTTTCTTATAGACAGCCATGTTTAAGGCAGAAACCTGATATGATATTTATGGAAACGTTGGTCATCCATGTTGGCTTCACTATTGGTCGTTTCTAGACTTTCCAGGCAACAATGAAGAATCATGGACCAGCAGGATGCAGCCCTTGGATTAAAGGGCTTCTTCCTTAGTAATGCTGCTGACGTAAATGACCCGGCCTCCCTAGCATATTCTATGGGAATGCAGCAATTTCCTATTGTTCTATATCCTATGCCTGTCTGGAAATAGCTGTATAGGAGTTATACTAGAGAGACCCATGAGCTAGATTTCTGGACAGGAAATTCTGATGACATCATCATATCTGGAATTGGTTGTGGCCTTGTTTAGATACTTGATCATTTAACATCCCAAACAAGGAGTGATAATGTTAAATACAATATGTTGATATACTATCACTTACATACTAACATAAGATAACAGGCAATTATTTATTTTTCTACCAGCCTACATTTGGTATTGCAAGAAGGTTACTGTGAAGAAGGGGACAACAATGTACATATTTCCATATAAGAATTGGCTCTCGCCATGTAAGACCATTAAGGCACAAGTAACGGGACACGTTTCTGCAGCCGTCAGAGCACAAACAGCAACCTACAGAGGTAACTACTAGCTATGGGAAAGACATGGATGGCCTTATAATCAAGCCCTTGCCGGAAAAGCAAAACCGTTAAAGTGACTGTCTGGACATAATAGATAAAAGTATAGTTTTTGCTTTGATATGTGCCATCACGCAGTTACAGAATCTTTCTACGGGCTCATTCCCACGGGCGTATTGTCATTGGGCATTATGCGTGTAGTTTTCACACATGAGATATGCAGTATTCAGTAAATATGCATGTAACACGTGCATTTACTGTGTATGTTAAATCTTCCATCTATATTGGTGCGTATTCACACACATGAAAAAAATGCACGTGTAAGTGCCAATAGAAATCAATGGACTTTAGCGTGCGTAATATGCAATGACCATACGCCCATCTCAATGAGCCCTTATTTGGGTTCCCATAATATGCAGATCTTGGGGCTTCCTCTTTTCTGATCCCACCAGCTTCGCCAGCATTTTCCAACATAAACTAATCCTCACTATAGCTGGACGATATGAATAGAAGCATCAATATGCCTCTTTTTTCAGACAGTGCTGGCATGACTCCAAAGGTGCAATTTTTCAGCGGCACATGCTCTATGCAAATTACAACGTCCCATTTACACCACTTTCCTCTGTGAGACCCAGCAAAAAAAAAAAGTATCCGAAAGTACCTAAATCACAATAAACATGGTGCAAAGTATGTAGGAAAGTTTTCTGGCACAATTTGTACCAGAAAACTCTAATTTTCAATAGTACATTTGCCCTAATATGTTTAGTTATTGTAAGTTTGTAATGTGTGGTGCGTAGAATAGATACATGTAACCAGCCATGCCTCGTCGGACCCCTCACCAACCTGAACATCCAAGGCCTTTTATACAGGATGCTGTGTATTGTAACAGGTTCTTCTGTATTTTCAGATACCAAAAGCTGTCAGATGAAAAAGGTTAAGTGTAGACCGACCACATCTAAACCACGGCATGACCAGAACCCAACCTGGGTGGTATCTTCTGAGAAACTGGAGTTTCCACAAACAAAAGATGGAAAAGAAGAAACTTCTAGGAAAGAGAATAACGGTGATTCATATAGTTCTAAGTTCAATAACAAGAAGTCATCCCAGTCCGATAGAACAGCTGAAGGAAACACATCACTGAGTACAGGAACACTGATAAGAAAATATGGTTCATCAGGGAGAAGACCTCGGGGCATTGCCAACTCCAACACAGCCAAAGTTCTTGTATCTTCAGGAAAGACCGAGACAAGCAGAGACAAACGTAATCAAGTCACTCTGATGGCAGATAAACACTCCAACACCCTAACTTCAGATAATAGCAAGGAACATCCTCTACTTGGTGAGAACAAGGATGACGGAACATCTGGTGATACAAGTTCAGTCAGAGATCTGACAATGCAGAATAAAATACAGCCTCCAAAACACAGAAGAGCAAGCAGTCCAGCCAGCTATGTGTTCTTCGCTGTTGAAAACAAAGAGACATCAGTCACTGTCAAAGTGAATAAATGTACCAAAAGGCACACACAAGGCGGTTCTACTGGTGCAAAGTCAAGATTCCTAAAAAGAAGATCCTGTGAGCATGCAAACATTGGGGTACCGTGTTCTGGTGAGAACAAAAACTATGTTAGGTTTCAGAAAGGATCTTCAGAACTTGCTTTACTACGAGAAATTCTCTCTGAGTCGAAGAATAACGTGACTTCTGGTGCTCCCGATTCTCAGCCATTCTCCAGCCGTGAGAATATTGAAGAAAGAAGAACTCCGCTTAGAGCAGATGACGATGTCATCCGTGAAGGTCATGGACACCTTAAGCACATCAATGACTACGATAAACTGTGCTCTCAGGTAGATTGTGAAGCCATAAAAAGATCCGGTAACGGGCGTTCATGTGGAGAGTGCAGCAGCTATGAGACGGACTCTACCCTAGATGAAGAATACATCTTCTCAGATACACCGCTGGATCTAAGCCTCTCAGAAGATGACGATTTTGACTCCTCTTCCAAATTTGATGTTTTTAGGAAAAGACTAGAGCACAACCAAGAAAAACACAATGTTCATAGGATGGTATGTTTAAAACAACCAACATCAGGATATTCTGGTATCCAGTTGATAGTCAGTTATTAATTAGTAACCGACATACAAATATGTAATATGGCTTGTTGTCATTTTGACACCATTCTAGAACCTAGCACTTTACTGCTATTGCTGTGCTAATGGGGAGAAGGGGAAGGACAAGACCGCTCCTGTAGTATGCACTACAGAGCAGCGAGGAGGTTGGAAAGGTTGGTGTAGCGGTGCACCCAGTGCAGCTACATCCAATGGTAGTAATCACAGCACAGACAACATTTTCTATTGCATAAATATATCTATTTAACATGGGCAGGCGTGATATCTGTCCAAGAACCTCTGAGTGATATTGCGCTTGCGAACAGGAGATTTTCTGTGCGATCGCTATTCGTTTTACAAGAAATTGCATGTTTCAATAGGAAAAATAAAAAATCCCATCCACTTGCATGAAAATTGCATCGGCATGTGAGTGTGGTGCAATTTGCTTTTTGCTCCCATAGCAAAAAATTGGTGATATCATCCCAAAAAAAATAGGACATGCTGCAGGTTTTCTATCTTGCAGCATCACTGTGAAAGAAAAATCGCCCACGTAAATACACCCATTGTAAATAATGGCCTTTTACAACAGCCAAGTTCTGCATATTCTGCAATGAATTGCATAGAACTTTTTTGCTGTCCGTGTACATATGGCCTGAATCCTATTATGCCGTGTGTGTGTGTGTGTGTGTGTGTGTGTATGTGTATATATATATATATATATATATATATATATATAAAATTATACATACATACACTCAGTATATTCATATTACGTATAACTATGGGTAGTATAAGATCATCTCCACATTTAGTGGATGCCCATAAATCCTCTTCATACAACAAGGAGGTAGTAGTCCATATAGAAAGTATTCAAAGTATTCAGAGGGTGGAAAGAGGATCGACGGTGTTTTGGAGCAGCTCCACCACCTCCTTTTGCTCTATAGATAAAACACTCATACAAAAATCATGTTATAATTTTAAGAAAACCCTTCTAAAGGATCTCCTTCCCTGCTAGAAAGATTCCCAGCTTACATATTTACCGTATATCCACAGCAGTCTTGCTGACCGTCCAGAAATTCGTGGACAGCCCATAAAAATCCACTAAAAATATTAGGTGTGTGTGAATTAGCTGATGGTACTTGAGCGGGTTATGATTGTAAGTATCATCTTTTACAGTTTCGGCATCAGACCTGTATTGCGTATAATCTCTATCATTCACTATGGTTTTTCCATTGTGTACATAAAAAATGTTGTCTGTTCGAGATTTTGGGATGAGTTGAATAAAAAGCAAGAAAAGGTGTTGCGCCCGCGTATACCAGAGAAGGCCTCTTGTGGGGATTACAAGTATCTGGGCCCAAGGCTAAATATATGGGCATACATTAAAGAAAGGTGCTGCCAGCTGGTGAGGAGGCCATGGTAAAAAGTCGTTGGTGTCAAGTGAAGCAATGGGGGGCGAAAAAGCAAGTAATGGGGTAACCTTTTCCAAGTGAAGAGAGAGGAGAGACTGGAAATTATTAACAATCAGCAAAAACAAAAACTGCATTTCGAGGCACGAAGCCTATTTAGTGACAAGCTGGAGAACACATAGTACAGCTGGAAGGCCGGGTGGGGTGAGCACTGTTCCTGTGCATAGCTGATAGTGCCATAAATGTGTAAGATGGAAATACCCCTTTAAATACATGCCTTTTATTAATCTTTAACCAAAACTTCTATGTCACCTAATGGTTTATTTCTATATTCTAGAAAACATCCAAGTACCAAGTTCAAAGGCAGAGAAGAGTGGAATCGTGCAGTGAGAATTCAAGTGTTTTTCAGCGCTCATTAGCTGCAGTACGCAACGGAGATGACAGAACGCTAAGAACGCTGTGCCAATCCAATTTCTTCTTACCCAGGTACAGTATGTGTTGCTGCATGTGTACAGGCTACAGAGTCAAAGCCCTTCCCTAGAAGGAGTTGTTGATATTAAATGAACTTTCTCTGTGTGATTGTAACGTTTGGTATTATTGTATCTTGTCACCACCAGAAAGCTAGTGGTTTGACAGGGCTTACATGGAAGACACGCACGTCACACCCCTAGCTCCCGATTGGCTGAATTCCTGAAGGTCTTTGCAGTGTCTGTAGTGATTTTTGCCTGGGCAGGACGATTAGGGTTATAGTTCGTTTTCCTGTTAGGCTTACATTATTAGCTGTAAATGCTTCCATGTTACAGCTGTAATACTCTGCAGTACTGGGGGACTTTCATCCTACAGGCGTAATACTCTGCGGTACTGGGGGCCTCTCCTCTTACAGCTGTAGTACTATGCAGTACTGGGGGCCTCTCCTCGTACAGCTGTAGTACTCTGCGGTACTGGGGACCTCTCCTCGTACAGCTGTAGTACTCTGCAGTACTGGGGGCCTCTCCTCGTACAGCTGTAGTACTATGAAGTACTGGGGGCCTCTCCTCCTACAGCTGTAATATTCTGCGGTACTGGGGACCTCTCCTCGTACAGCTGTAGTACTCTGCAGTATTGGGGGCTTCTCCTCGTACAGCTGTAGTACTCTGCAGTACTGGGGGCCTCTCCTCGTACAGCTGTAGTACTATGCAGTACTGGGGGCCTCTCCTCGTACAGCTGTAATACTCTGCAGTACTGGGGACCTCTCCTCATACAGCTGTAATACTCTGCAGTACTGGGGACCTCTCCTCATACAGCTGTAGTACTATCCAGTACTGGGGGCCTCTCCTTGTACAGCTGTAGTACTATGCAGTACTGGGGGCCTCTCCTCCTACAGCTGTAGTACTATGCAGTACTGGGGGCCTCTCCTCGTACAGCCTTAATACTCTGCAGTACTGGGGACCTCTCCTCGTACAGCTGTAGTACTATGCAGTACTGGGGGCCTCTCCTCGTACAGCTGTAGTACTATGCAGTACTGGGGGCCTCTCCTCCTACAGCTGTAGTACTATGCAGTACTGGGGGCCTCTCCTCGTACAGCTGTAATACTCTGCAGTACTGGGGGCCTCTCCTCGTACAGCTGTAATACTCTGCAGTACTGGGGACCTCTCCTTGTACAGCTGTAGTACTATGCAGTACTGGGGGCCTCTCCTCGTACAGCTGTAATACTCTGCAGTACTGGGGGCCTCTCCTCGTACAGTTGTAATACTCTGCGGTACTGGGGACCTCTCCTCGTACAGCTGTAGTACTCTGCGGTACAGGGGGCCTCTCCTCCTACAGCTGTAATACTCTGCAGTACTGGGGGCCTCTCCTTGTACAGCTGTAGTACTATGCAGTACTGGGGGCCTCTCCTCCTACAGCTGTAGTACTATGCAGTACTGGGGACCTCTCCTCGTACAGCTGTAGTACTCTGCGGTACTGGGGGCCTCTCCTCCTACAGCTGTAGTACTCTGCGGTACAGGGGGCCTCTCCTCCTACAGCTGTAATACTCTGCAGTACTGGGGGCCTCTCCTCGTACAGCTGTAATACTCTGCAGTACTGGGGACCTCTCCTTGTACAGCTGTAGTACTATGCAGTACTGGGGGCCTCTCCTCCTACAGCTGTAGTACTATGCAGTACTGGGGACCTCTCCTCGTACAGCTGTAGTACTATGCAGTACTGGGGACCTCTCCTCGTACAGCTGTAGTACTCTGCGGTACTGGGGGCCTCTCCTCCTACAGCTGTAGTACTCTGCGGTACTGGGGACCTCTCCTCCTACAGCTGTAGTACTCTGCGGTACTGGGGGCCTCTCCTCGTACAGCTGTAGTACTCTGCGGTACTGGGGGCCTCTCCTCCTACAGCTGTAGTACTATGCAGTACTGGGGGCCTCTCCTCGTACAGCTGTAGTACTCTGCAGTACTGGGGGCCTCTCCTCGTACAGCTGTAGTACTCTGCAGTACTGGGGGCCTCTCCTCGTACAGCTGTAGTACTCTGCAGTACTGGGGGCCTCTCCTCGTACAGCTGTAGTACTCTGCAGTACTGGGCTCTCTCCTCCTACAGCTGTAGTACTATGCAGTACTGGGGGGCCTCTCCTCCTACAGCTGTAGTACTATGCAGTACTGGGGGCCTCTCCTCCTACAGCTGTAGTACTATGCAGTACTGGGGACCTCTCCTCCTACAGCTGTAGTACTATGCAGTACTGGGGGCCTCTCCTCCTACAGCTGTAGTACTCTGCAGTACTGGGGGCCTCTCCTCCTACAGCTGTAATACTCTGCAGTACTGGGGACCTCTCCTCCTACAGCTGTAGTACTATGCAGTACTGGGGGCCTCTCTTCCTACAGCTGTAGTACTCTGCGGTACTGGGGGCCTCTCCTCCTACAGCTGTAGTACTCTGCGGTACTGGGGGCCTCTCCTCCTACAGCTGTAGTACTCTGCGGTACTGGGGGCCTCTCCTCCTACAGCTGTAGTACTCTGCGGTACTGGGGGCCTCTCCTCCTACAGCTGTAGTACTCTGCGGTACTGGGGGCCTCTCCTCCTACAGCTGTAACATGGAAGCATTTAGAGGTAATAATGTAAGCCTAACAGGAACACATCCCTGACCCTTAAGGGCAGGCAAACACCACTACAGATGCTGCTGCTCTCAGTGTCCCCGGAGCAGGCGTCACCCACAGCTGTGTATTGTGGCTTCTGAGTGTCTCTCTTTCTGCTGTGACAGGGGAGCGCTGATGCAGCAGAGCTCAGCTACCCCCTTCACTGAAGCCTCCCTGCGCGCTCCCTCCTCAGCCCTACTGCTTCAGGAGCCGGCCGATCACCTTCCTCCACGCCAGTAAGGGAAGTGGAGGTGCGAGACTACAGCCGCTGTGAAGAGTGACAGCGAGGCCACTAAATGGGATATGGGAGGCCGGTGTCTGGTACTGCTCCCCTGCCTCCTCTGCCTTCAGCACCTTTCACCGCCCCCACTGCTGAGAGGCACATGGGGAGCTGAGTAGCTTTCCCGCCAAAGTATCTTCCCTGCCGGCCGCCCGGACAACATTCTCAGTGACTAGCAGGACCTGTGAGGCTGAGGAAGGGAAGGCAGCCGCCAGACAATCAGGAACAGGGGGCGTCACCGCCCTGTCAATCTTGTCTCCACCCCTATTTCCTGGTGGTGACAAGATAAAATAATATCACAACGTTCATGTAAGTAGATGATTACAATATCAGAGCAAAAGGGATAATTTATTACAGCAAACTGAGCACTTGACGGGAGTCTCTAATACCCTGTTGTACTGCCTCTAGCTTGGATACAAGATGTGATATGGACAGGCATGGAGGCCCTAGTACCCTGTTAAACCGCCTCTAACTTGTTTACAAAATGTGATACGGGTGGGCATAGAGGATCTAGTACCCTGTTGTACCGCCTCTAGCTTGGATACAAGATGTGATACGGGCGGGCATGGAGGCTCTAGTACCCTGTTGTACCGCCTCTAGCTTAGATACAAGATGTAATACGGACAGGCATAGAGGCTCTAGTACCCTGTTGTACTGCCTCTAGCTTGGGTACAAGATGTGATATGGACAGGCATGGAGGCTCTAGTACCCTGTTAAACCGCCTCTAACTTGTTTACAAAATGTGATACGGGCGGGCATGGAGGCTCTAGTACCCTGTTGTACCGCCTCTAGCTTAGATACAAGATGTGCTACAGGCAGGCATGAAGGCTCTAGTAACCTGTTGTACCCCCTCTAGCTTGGATACAAGATGTGATATGGGTGGGCATGGAGGCTCTAGTAACCTGTTGTACCACCTCTAGCTTGGATACAAGATGTGATACGGACAGGCATAGAGGCTCTAGTACCCTGTTGTACCACCTCTAGCTTGGATACAAGATGTGATGAAGGCAGGCATGGAAACTAGTACCCTCTTGGGCCGCCTCTAGCTTGGATACAAGATGTGATACAGGCGAACATGGAGGCTCTAGTACCCTGCTGAGCCCCATTAGAGCTTAGATATATGATGAGATATAGCCGGGCATGGAGGCTCCAGTACGCTGTTGTACCGCCTCTAGCTTGGATGCAAGATGTGATACAGGCAGGCATGAAGGCTCTAGTAACCTGTTGTACCACCTCTAGCTTGGATACAAGATGTGATACGGACAGGCATAGAGGCTCTAGTACCCTGTTGTACCGCCTCTAGCTTGGATACAAGATGTGATACAGGCAGGCATGAAGGTTCTAGTAACCTGTTGTACCACCTCTAGCTTGGAAACAAGATGTGATACGGACAGGTATGGAGCCTCTAGTACCCTGTTGTACTGCCTCTAGCTTGGATACAAGATGTGATACGGGTGGGCATGGAGGCTCTAGTACCCTGTTGTACCGCCTCTAGCTTGGATACAAGATGTGATACAGGTGGGCATGGAGGCTCTAGTACCCTGTTGGGCTGCCTCTAGCTTGGATACAAGATGTGATACAGGCGAACATGGAGGCTCTAGTACCCTGCTGAGCTCCATTAGAGCTTGGATATATGAGATATAGCCAGGCATGGAGGCTCCAGTACCCTGTTGTACCGCCTCTAGCTTGTATGCAAGATGTGGTACGGGAGGGGATGGATGCTCCACAGCAAAGGCAGAATTGAGGTGCTCACCCCTCGGTCTCCAGCCACAAACACGGCTGTCGTTGGTGCCCAAACTAAACCTGACTTCATTGCTGAAGGCAATCCGATTCCACTCCGTAGCAGTGCAGTTTCATCGTCCACAACACCACTGCAAACAGGAGTGACAGTGGGTCAGAGTTAAAGGCAGAACATTGCTACGGCCATCCAGTTTCTCACATCCCAGTAATGCGCCCCTCTCAGACTCTGGTAAGGGGTGACATCTCTTCTCTGCATCGTAGAGGCGTCTAGTGGTCAACAAGCCCCACACAAGCGGAAGAGGTCACTATACACAAGGAGCCTCTCAGAGCCTTTTATAGGCCAAGGGGGGAACCACTTTTAGTGCCTCAGGTGACAAGACCGTTCATCTATTCGCACTACAAATCTAATAATTTGCATATCTGTCTGAGATGTAATGGCATGCCAGGTTTTGCAGCAAAAAAAAAAAACAACTCCTTCTAGTGGTTTCTTCATATAAAAAAAAAATAAAGTGTATAAAAGCACGGATGAATACATCTGCCAGTTAAAGGGGTTTTCCAGGACTTGCTGATGATCCATTCTTCGGTTCCGTCATTTATAGTTTAGGGTTAGGTCTGCCGCTTGGAAACCTTGCCAATCCGGTAAGTGCTGTGGCCTCTTCTTAGGCATGTGTCCATGTTTTCATCGATCACATAGCCTGAGAGTACCTCAGCCCATTCAAGTAAATGAGATTTAGCTGGTATTCTAGGCACAGACACTATACAATGTACAGCACTGTGCCTGGTATGGACTTAAGCGGCTGTGGCGCCCACTCTAGTGCTGCTGGCACTTCAGTCAGCTGATCGTGAGCGGTGGACCCCCACCAATCAACTATTGCTAACCCCAGGAGCAGTAAAGTGCAGGAAAACACATTTTTAAAATGGCACAATATCTGTTTACTAATGACAGAAATGTACAAAATATATAATACAACCAGTACTTATTAGGAAATTATAGTACCAGTGTTTCTGGTGGCGCAATGAGCATTATGATCCCCACACATCACTCTCACACACACAGCAGCTTGATACCACACAAGACAAACACAGCTTGGCTCCTCCCACAGCAGTGACATCACAGGTCCTTCAGCCCTCTGGATCTCTGTGGTCGTGGTAGGTCAGTGTGTTCTGTCAGGACTGCTGAGTTATGTCTGAAATAATAACGGCTTTGTTGTATTCTCAATTTGTTATTTTTGTCCTGCCCTTTTCAAGAGCCCTAACTGTTGTTCTTCTGTTGGTCAGACTCCGTTTTATACATGTTGTAGGACCTTCGATGACATTACCAGGGCTTGAGCACAAGAATCGCTCACACACAAGTAGTTTCATTATTGAAATATTAATTCTTCTGAATGCATTCAAGTCTATATTTCTCCTAATTACTTACAGTGTAACAGATGAAGAAGGGAAAACACTTTTACATCATGCAGCTGCACAGGAAAATCCAACTATTTGTCAGGTACAAAGACATTTTAGTTCTGATGTCATATTAATAGTATATGCCAGTAAGTGGTCGAGTCTGACTACAGCAAATGCAGATGCAGTACTTGCACAGCAGTTGGAAGCGGGCGATACCAAGTAGCAAAAAAATTCTGGAGGGTACCTTAATTCCAGCAGTTGGTGGAGAACCCAGCTTTTGTACCTTCATCAATGAGCAAGTAATAGCATATACTAATGCTATGTTGTCACTTGCTGAGGTGGGATAACCCCTAATGTAGACCTTGTGCGTTTAGTTATTGTGGCACAGCTACTCAATGTATCCTGCAGGCTGTGGTAACTCCTCCTATATAATAACTATTAGGACTTTTGGTCTTAAAGGCAGCATTATTTCAGAATGTAGCCATGTTTTACTATACAGCAGCACACAGCTTGTATATAGGTCTGTAATACAGAGCTGCAGGGACTGTGCGCCTCTTGTTGGGGTCTGTTTTAAGTCTTTTCTCCAAATCGGGGCTTCAGTTTATCACAAGAGTGAGCCTAGACTATTGTGATTATACCACAGGAAGGCAATATATAAGGTAGAGTAGAAAAACACAAGTATTGGTATTTAACATTAGTATAACCGTATGAACTACAGCTACCTGAATAACCACACTTTGTCTACTGTATCATACAGGTGCTCCTGGATACAAACATTGGGCTGGTGAACATAGACCAGCAGGATCAGTTTGGAAAGACCGCTTTACATTACGCTGTAGAAAAAGGAAATCCAAAAACTATAAAGATTCTTCTCCACAATGGTTCAAAAGAGGAAATTCCAGACAAAAAGTCCAAGATAGCTTTGGACATTGGTCTTTCAAAAAGTTCAAGTCCAGTAGTTACAGGATGAAATTCTAGAAGTATTGATGTAGCAACCATTACTATGACTGCCACCTCGTGATAGCTGAACTGCAATGCTGTTAGGGAGGTTATTGCAAGTTTAATGTAAAGTTAATGTTTGCTACATCTGTAGTCAAATTCTAAAGAGATTTTACTTATAAGCCCATGAAATGTGTTATCAGCCTTTAATGTATATGTAACTACTCATACTACACAGCACACCCTTGTAAAACTATGTAGCCTAAATAAAAGCATTTATTTTAAAGCATTCGGGTTCTAATTACAAATCAGGTTATCATATGGAACATTTTGTCTTATTGTGTATAATCCCCTATGAGAAATGCAAGATGTCAGTATCTTCAATAGCTGGTGGATGAGCGCTTGTTTGGCTGACAGCCATTTCTCCAAACCCCTCCATCTACGAGCGCTTGGTTCGCTGAGCACTCATCTGTTTTCTATGGGGAAAGTGGAAAAAGCTGCTATCAAACCGCTCTGGTAGCGACAACTTATCCCCAGGGACAACATGATCTCCCATTCCCTCACAATCTATCAGGTAAAAGTCTGGACTCCCCCATATATGTGATAAGTTGCCCAGTCCTGCCAAAATTGATGCATCACTGTAATCTACCACAATCATTATGCAACACTCAATGATATTCTGACCATCTTAGCCCAAAGCTTGTGGCTCACCTGAACTCGCCCTGCAATTTTTGATCACATAAGTTTCTTCAGCACAAAAAGTTGTCTCATTCCAAAAATAATTTACCTTCTCATGATTTCTAAACTAATTATACATCCATGCAAAACTTACACTTATTTTATTATTTGACCTCCGCGAGTGCATAGGACCTTCACAGGCATTGATATTTTCCCATCTAGAAGGTCTGGGAACAAAATGAAAAACATCGAATCTTGTAGAGCAAAAAATTCTCTTCCAAATAGAACAAAAATGAAAAAAAAATAAAAATGGAGTACATTCCGATTTTCGCCTTTGAAAAAGGGAAAAATTTGCAAAAAAGTGTTTTTTGCCATTTTTGACTCATGGTATCTTAAGAGCTATGCATCCTTTTGGGTCCATAATGGGAATAATGAGAAACATTTCTATGGAGTACACATTGATAAATTCAGAGCTGAGTTGGATTGCATTGATTATGAGTTATTACTGCTTAAAATATGAGTTTTATTTTGCGCGATAGAATTTTTCAGCTACTTTGACATGCAATGGTGGCAGAATGATGATAAGAGTGGCAGTCTGAGGAGCTGAGCTGGATTCAGCACCAAAAGTTCTCCTAGTGTGTGAAGTTTCATTGCTCTAGAGTCATTGGAACTGGCTTGGCAATGGATTGAAATCGCCACTTTTTTCAGGTTGCGCGCTGTAATCACATGACAACCCCCTAGATTAAGACCTGTAGCTCGTGAACCAAAGCACTTTGAAGCCTAATATTCTGGCTATCTTAGTTTAGGGTCAGGGTCTATCTTTGTGCAAAGTTTCATTGAAATCTGAGATGGTCGACCGGGAGCGTTGGTTGAACTGACATGGAATGACCCTCATGCAATTTTCTCGCCAGGGTGAAGCTAGCCTAAACCGGATAAAACATTTCTGTATTATGTTTTCTCCCTTTATTAGCATGATGAATGATAAACTACAATTTTAGTACCTGCTTCAAAACAAGCCATGTTGCATCCTTTGCCTTAGTTTCCCCAAAAATAAGACTTAGTCTGATTTTTCATTCTTTGCAGGGAGTCTTGAAATGTAGGCCCTACCCCAGAAATAGGTCCTAGTTACATTTCATTTAAAAAAAGTCAATAGGAATACATTACCCAGCAGACTTGGTCCAGGTCCTTTGCGCTGCTCTCCAGAGTGGTTCCTGCAGTCCTTGACCACCCACACAGGATCACTTTCTGATAATCATTAATCCCGCCGCCACGAAACAATGGCTTTGAATAGTGTTGAGCGCTGAGCAGCGCTCAAAGAACGAATCACAGCCATTGCTTTGAGGAGGTGGGATTTATGTATTCCCTAGCCAGGAAGTAATCCTGTGTGGGTGGCCAAGAACTGCGGAAATCACGTCGGGGCTCTGAAAAAAGCAACAGAAAAGACCTGAATAGAGCCTGCAGGGTAAATAAGACATTCTCTGAAAATAAGTCCTAGCGCCTCTTTTGGGGCAAAAATTATTATAAGACCCGGTTTTAGTTTTGGGGAAACAGTATTTGGTCAATGCAGTGAAGATTGTATGCATAGTAAATAAAAGTGCGACGTGTGTAACATTTTTGTGATTTTCATTGCTTCCTACAAAACCATTCTAGGGATGAGTGGTTTACAAGAAGGATCTATAATATGAGTGACTGCTGGCTTGGCCATCCTACAGCATGGATAGTGGGGTCACATTATCAGTCTCCTGTCCAATTTAGATGTGATGACAGTCATCTAAACGACTGCATGAGCGCTGATGTCACCGCTAAGGTAATTAGCATTCGTGAAGAGCATCTAGACTGACATACTTAACCGCTGGATCGTGGATTTCTCACTCAGCGCTTCACCTCCTGGTAAAGAATCCTGCGATCCACCAATTTTTTTTAATGCTGACTAAAAGTCACTGATAACGAATAGTAAATGATTAATTTGTTGCATTTACACTGGACAATTATTGTTTAAATGCATTAATTTGAACGAATTTTGAGTGATAATCATCCTGTGTAAATGGCCCTTCAGTTATGCTTTAGATAAATAATAAATGCTCCCCAACCGGGGGGGTTGGGAGGCTTTCTCGTTTCCAGCAATGGCTTCCCAACTGTGACAGCTGTAAATATTGGACTCTCTTGGCAGAAATATATTATTGTAACATCGTTTTTTTAAAGGGTTTTTTGAAAGAAATTGAAGTTCAGAGAAAATTGTGGAGATGATGTCCCTAGCAAATAATATGGGCACCACTTTTTTTTTTGGAGAGGGGGGGGGGGGGGGGAGAGAAGGGGATGTTAGTTTAAAGTTTAGACACTGGTGTGCTGTGGAATGTTACTTTACTTTTTAAGCTCTAATGCCCACGGCCGGAGGAGTTCAGCGGCACTTCACCGCAGCTATTAGGTTCTATTGAACCTAATAGCTGAATGTTCACAGCGTGAAATTACCCGCAGCATGTCCTATTTGCTGCAGGAATACGCGTGGACGGCTTCCATTGTAGTCAATAGAAGCCAGCCATCACACTATGCTTCCGCTGTAGCACAGCGAAAGTATAGCAAGAATAAGTGCCCCGCCCACCGCGTCATATGACGTTGCCGGAGCGTCATGTTGGAGCTGCGCAGCGGATTGGGAGGCGAGTATGGGGTCTTTGGGGGAGCGCCGTGATGGACTCTGCTGCAGTATTCTGCTTGCGGAGCTAGTCATGGATGTGGGCATGAGCCCTAATACAGCAATGTTTAATTTCCTTGGTGGAGTTCTTATATAGAGCACTCAGTCCCGTAGAAGGTGAACCCTTTCTAAAGTATTCTTCCACAAGGGAAGAATCTCTGGTGATCAGCTGATTCCTGCAAGCCCGGATCCTAAAAACAGGATCCATAACTCATATGTGAGCATCATTGGAGCCAAATCATCAGTGCTATAATGGTATCTAATGGTGCTGTGCAGACCCCATTGGCTTTAGCGTCGTCCATTCAGCTCCCGTTATAACGTCAGGCACTTTCCAGGATGCAACCACACTGCATGCGGGGTTATTGGTTCCTGGATGTTAACAGAAATCAGTGACGGGGCTCTGAATGAAACCGTAGCCTTGTGACTGGATTATCACTTCACATAAATAACAAGGACATGACAATGTCTAATAGATTTTATTCCATAACAATAATGTTCTTTGGCATTCAGTGGTAAGTATCTTTTATCCAGATATATTTTAGCGACACAAACAGTTAAAAAATAACACAACAAGTTCTTTAAAACAACCCCTACCCTAAGAAAAACTGTAATAATGACTTATTCTTAAGCTTCCAGTGTTGTTACTTTGTGCAAATTGGCTCTCTCAGTGTTTTGGGAAAACATTAATGTACATTACATATAGCAGAGACATAGAAAACACAACACACACTACATAAAGTGCCCCGTATTCACAAGTGTGCATTTCCCAGTAAATTGGACAAAACAGTTAAAGCTGAATATTTTCAGTCAAGTGGAAAATCCATTAAAATCCATAAAAGCCGATAACTAATCTCAGGTTAGTGCAATAAGTGTAACAGCTGGCTTATTAACCTTTCACAGACCAATTATTTTTTTGTTGTTTTTGTAAACTATTGATCCAATTTAGGAACATTGGCACGTAAAAGGTTAATGCCGTTCAATAGTTAAAAGAAGTTATCCAGCCTTTAAAAATTGATGGCCTACCCTAAGAATAAGCTGTCAATATCTAAATCAGTGTGGGTTCCCTACTTGGGACCCCCACTGATTAGCTGACTGAAGGAACAACAGTGCTTGTGCGAGTGTAGCATCCCCTTCACGGTTTACATCGGAGCAGGATGCCGTTCATAGAACGGCCGCTACAAATAATACAACATTCTGAGTACAAACTACAGGCTCGTCCTTATGGAGTGAATGGGATGCGCCTGCAGTACTCTGAACGGACACTACAAATAATACAGCGTTTTGAGAATGAACAGGATCGTGCTCAGATCTAAACACTGAAAAAGTTGCAGCACGAGTGCAAAAGCCCCTTCAATCAGCTGATGGGTAAGCTTGCCGAGTAGCGGACCCCCATCAATCAGGCAGTGTTGATATCATTACCTACAAAAAAGAAAAAAGTTCTTAAAAGGACCTTTAAAAGTAAAAGTTGGCAGGGAGTGGGCCACTTTATCAGGAGCCTTTCCGAACAACTTTGTCTGCAGTGGAGACCAGGCAAGCCAAGTCCCATTCCTGTTAGTTCCCAGCTAGAGGTTGGTGGGACAAGTAGAAGATGGGAGTTCTTTTACCCGTGTTTTTTTTTTTCTTTTGGGGGGGGGGGGGGGGAGGAGTACTCTCAACAAGCCCAAAGTAAGTCTTAGGCCTTATTCAGAAGTCTGTATAATGGGTGCATGTATTTTATAGACAGACACTCTATTGCCTATGAGGCTATTCAGATTAGCCATCTTTCTCACACACTGGCGCATAGGCTGTAATACTGGCTGTCCCACCATCATGTAGGTCTAGCTGAAGGGATGCTATGGACAAAGGTCTCTCGCCGCAAACCACATCTGCCTGTGCTCAGATGCTCTTCTGCAACCAGAGATATCTCAGGTATATACGGAGCAGTGACCACATTTATTCCACATACTGATGTATCATCTAGAATACTGAAAAATGTCCATTTGAATAAAAAGAAGAAATTCTCAACCACAACATAGATGACTAGCTGAATTGGGCAACGTATAGCCAACTTAATGGCCTCTTGAGAAAGAGAACTTCAGTAGAGGTCTTTAAAAGGGTTGTCCTCTCTAGACAGCCTTTACTTGCTAGACGGGTTCATTGATAATAGACTAATCAAAAAGCATCCCCTGCTGGGACCCTCCAGGGATCAGCTATGATCTGTGAGGAAACATGGCAGTAAGTGTTCAGTTTCCCTGCAGTGCCCCCACAGGACAAAATCATACGCTAGGGCCTTTTACATGGAACCATTCTAAAAAATAAAAAAAATAAAAATAAAAAGTTGTTGGCTTGTGTGAATATAGTTTACCGTAAACATGGCCAACGATTGAGTGACAAACGATAATTTGTTCGCTTATCGTTTATTTTATGCAGGAATGAAAATCATTGCTCGCATGTAAACAGCGATCTTTCAGTCATTCGCATTCACCATTACAGTGAATGATCGAGCAAACGCAATGTAAGCAGTTTATCTGCATGTATAAACAGCCTCATGGAAACAATTTAGACCGGAGCCTTACAAAGTGCTCATTCACATCAATGGGTTATGTGTAATGCAGGACAGAACGGCTTCTCCGGAGCTCCAGATGCTCTGCCCAAGAGATGAGGATCCTGAACAGGTGACCCCTCTTAACCCAGAAGTCCTTTATAGGGTATTGGAGAAAGACTTTTGTAAACCAGAAAACCCCTTTAAGAACCGGAGCTAAAGGCAAGAAATGAGCAGCAGGATTCTAACACTTCCGGCCAACTACTGGCTGCGTTTTGCAGTAGTCTGTAGGGGGTCTATGTGCCCCTGACCACATATAAGCGGTAAGATCTATACCTCGAGAGGGTGTCCAGAAAAAGTCAATACTAATGCAATTATAGTAGAAAATTGCTAGAAGTGCCGTCTCTTACTATTTAGTGAGAAGCCTAGCTCCAGCGCTACACTGACATGCAGATTTTTTTTCCCATCGGATGGTTTCGTGTTGGAAAGAAGGTACAAAAGTAAACAAAATCCATAAAAAGAAAATTGCTTAAAAAAGGACAAGTGCTTAAAATATTACTTTAAAAATACACAAAACTGTAGGCCAACAGTTAGGTACTGCTTTACATAACGTCTCATTGAAGAGGTCGCTTACAAAAACCTACTTTGAAATAAAAGTATTTAGGCATTACCGGTGGTGGAGCTGCAGGAGTATGCATGGGTTCCCGCACAGGTTACAGCAGCGAGATCCCCTTCTTAACTCCCGCTGTCCCAGCTCTACAGCACAGGCTGCGTACAACGTAAGGCCAGGGGGATTTAGTTTCCATTGTAAATAGTCAGAGATAGTGTGATTTGACATGCAGTCTTGATGTGTAAACACGTAAATGTTGTACTCATGGAGGATACAGTTGTTAGATAATAATACACTTTATAAAGTGCATCCTTCCATAACATCGTGGCCTCTTGTACCAGCAGTAACCGTTTTGTTGGGTGTATTCCCCAGGTCGTTGCTAGATACTGATGCTGTGAGCTTCCGCTAGGCGTCGGATTAGAAACATTTTATCTCTGCTTGCCTAAAAGACCAAAAAACACAGAAAACTACTTAGTGCACAACACAGAGATGATCGTTACATCGTCATCATTGTACTTCATACATAGCCATTGCTTACCATGGCCAGCTGCTCCTGCAACTGCTCCACCGCTTTCTTATGGGCACCAGCCAGAGCGATGAAGTAGAACATGACCAAGCTGTAGAGAAAGAACACAGGATCTTCTAGTACACTTACTACTCATATTCTTCCTCTGTTCTAGACTACCATTATGCTATGGCCATTGCTGCGACTTAGTGATGTACCATGTCATGGCTGCCATCGGACATTGTAGTCAACGCTATAGACGAGGTGTTACAGTGCGCTAGTCATAACACGGGCCAGTGGGATGCCAGCAGTGAGGGGTGCAGAACTAATGCAACCATTAACCCTTTCCAATCCACTGTCTGACCTCCAAAGACATTGTGGTTTAAGGCTGTACAGCTCCGATGTTGGAAGACATCCATTGGGGGTTCTCTTACTGTAGATTGCCAGCCTCCCTGCTGTCGGAGCCTATCCAACATGTCACCTCATGCAGTACTGGCTTTAGCCAGCATGTAGCGCCGTTGTATAACATCAGAAAAAGAGTAAGCCCCCTAGGAAAACCAGGATACAAATTGGATTGGAAAGGGTTAAATGACAGTCACAAGCTACTGGTCTCCTCTCGCTGAAATATATAATCAGCGTTGGGAGATGCAATATCACACAATGCGCACAACACCCAAGACCATTCCTACAGATCCCTATGTGTTACCAGGACCGCCCTGTCTAATGCCGCATCCCCCATTATGGACTAAACGTTTCGCTGGGGATGCAGCCGGTTCATCGCGAGAGTGTCACTGTCAGCAGGGTGGAGATTAGAGGACATTGTGCAGTGCTTTGGCCATGAAACCCAGAGTGCAACTGCATAAACAGACATTTTTCTGTCCAAAGCATGGACTCAATGGATATACTCTTCCACCTTGGCCGGCACAGTACAGGAGGTTAACTACAGCCTCGTCCCAGAAAACGCCTATCAAAGAAATTCTCCAGCCAAAACGGCAGTTTTATACCTGGAGGCTCTCTATGGATGAATCTCCAATAAATTGACACTTTGTTCATGAGATATTGCAGTCCTGAGAATGTAAACTTTTACAATTCTTTTGCACACAATGAAAAAAGAAAAGTTTTGAATCCAGCATCCTAGAAGTAACATACAGGTAAAAACGCTTTGGAAAACCTACCATGTGAGCAGGAAAAATGGAACGGCAAAAGACTCGGAGGAAAGGATGTAAATGGTGGTCTTCAGGCCATGTGGAAAGGTTTTCACAGTATCCGGTACGATATCCCAGGAGGTGTTGTAATTGATGAAGGGGCCGCATGCTTTCGATGCGTTTAAACTGCGGGATAGAAGACATACGTTTTGTTTCACGTACTGCATGGACATAGTCTGCAGGTGTGGAAGTAAAAGGTCCTACTTACTAGGCTATGCCAACACCCACAGGAATGCAGGCAAGGATGAGGCCGATCAGTAGTATCACCAGGAAAAAGAAGTTGGAGCTCGAAGCACGGAAAGGTCTTGTCGCGGGTCTACAGTTTTCCATCAAAGTAATCTGTGGTGACGGAAGTGATGGGGAAGAGTGAACACAAAAAATAACCAACAGCCATTCTGTAGAAATCCATCCGTGTTTAAGGAGTTTACTAAATCAAACTAAATGATTAACACAACCTTCTCCAGACCACTCCGCCACTCACAAAGCCAACGATGTACCTTTTTAATCACATTACTCGTCCTCCTCTGTTCGCCACCACTCAACCGCTTTACTTACAGCGGCAGCTTCTGATCGTGGTGGTTTCCACTTCCTCTCCCGTTTACAACTCATGAGCCCTTATGCTGGCTTTTCTTCCAGCGCAAGAGATGTCCTAGTCCCTCTTCAACTATGCCATATAATTCTGCCCATTACTCTCTAGTTCATTTGGCAGTTGGCGCATGCGCGGTATTAGATGCTGTGTGCCCAGGACAGAGCAAGCAGCATTCACACCCTGGAATTTGCATGAAAAGGACGTTCAAAACGCTGCAGTAATTGCGGTAAAAAATGGATATGTGAGAGTGGCCTAAGGGTGGAAGTAGCGTCTGCGTTCCATCTGGGATGGGGGTGTGTACCAAATAATGGAGAATATAATACATTACTAATAAAAATAGGGCAAATAGAATACACAGAAAAAGAGGATAAAAGTAAGAGGGCAAAGACCTTTATGAAAATGAAATGGGGGTGGCCCCTTTCAATGCCACAGGAAGCTGGCAAAAGAATGACGAGTTTCCTGACCATTCAGGCAACTGAGGCTGAAGCCCATGTCAAAACCTTCCTGGAGAAAAAAGTGCATGGGATGAAAACCTAGCTTTTATCACAGTCTGGATGACTGGTTCAGTAAAACCACGCGGCCTGAAGGAAAAAATAAAATATATAGGAAACCGGCTGGAGAAGTGCACCGTATTAGGAACTGTCCCACAGATACAAAAAAAAGGGGCACTGGCATACGAGGGGAGGAGAGACCACCCTAAGAGAGGGCGTGGGGAAGAAAGCTGGGCTTTAAATAACCAGACGATCCATTTAAGGATACACTGTACGTAATCCCCAGGTTTTGCCGTTTTGATCACTTACCTTTTTAACATAGAATATTATAAAATATTTCATAGTTGCTATAGCTGGAAGGAGTGGGGAGTAGAAAGCTCCGATCCAGCAGATTGTTTGTCCGTACACAAGCTCCAGTACATTCTGAGGGATCTCAAACTCCTGCTGACCCCACCACTTTAATGGCTTCCATGACAGATTGGTCACCAGTAACCTAAAAGATAGAGAGCAGTTAGGACTCCATCAGGCGGTCATCAGGTTGTAGGCTTGCAGCCCTCTCCTCATCTGTGCAGAGACAGCAGCCGCATGGCCCCTGAGGACAAAGCTTTTTACCAGTTCTCCCTTGTGTTCTTGGTTGGGGCTAGAGGATAAAACTTTGTGTGCTTGTAATATATGTAAATCACTGTCGTAAGTTCAAAAGGCAATAAACGTTCTCAATGTGCCGAGGTCCCAAGACTGGTTCCAGAACACATTTAGTCAAACCAGCACTGGTTTTGTCCAGTCTTCCGGCCGCCATGCAGAAAAGCACATCGGAGCAGAAACCAGGAATGGTATTTGGATGGCACCATAGGGTGAATATAAGAGATCCCAGTCTCACATAGTTGCCGTTCCTGTCTTTTAGGCCGAGCTCACAAGGCCATATGCATAAAACCCTGCAGGAGTCACAGAAGGGTTTAGCTGTTATGGAGCCGGCCTATCGCTGCATATTGCAGATACTGTACTGCGCATTACAGCATATCTCACGCACACCATCACACGCAGTCTTCCTGGTTATTCTTTTTAGTTTAACGCTTCCTGCACTGTCGCTTTGCAACAGCGCGTATATACGGCGCCCACACACAATGTAATTGCATATGGGCGGATTATGTGACCTCAGGGAACATTGGGCTTTCTTGCGCGTAGTAGGCTACAAAATAGATCATGCTGCCTCCTTTAATTGTGCTCTCATATTACACAATGCTTTCACGCAAATGTAAGCGATACAGCGTATGGCAATGTATTTGACCACCTGCGTATCACATGCACGAACATTGTGTGTGTAATACACGGTGATGTTACGCTCGTGTGAGCCCAGCCTAAGGCCTCATATCCACGGAGAAAATCAGGCCCGCCGCGGATTCTCCATGCAGAATCCCGCAGCGGGTCCCTCCTTTCCCGGGAACATGAGGCCTGAAAATAGGAATAAACTCACCTGTCCTTGACGCTGTGTGTCTCCCCTCCATCGCGGCCAGATCTTCTTTCTTCAGCCCAGTGGATGTGCTCGGCCCGCGGGCAGCGTGCCGCACGCATGCGCCGGGCACATCCGCCGGGCTGAAGAAAGATGATCCGGCCGCGACGGAGGGGAGACACACAGCGTCAAGGACAGGTGAGTTTAATTATGGTACGGGTCTCCTGCGGATCCGGACGGCTTCCATAGGCCTCAATAGAAGCCTGAGGGAGCCGTCACCGCGGGAGCCCCACACTAAAATGGAGCATGTCCATTTTTTTTCCCGCACGCGGATCCGTGCCTGAGGGGAAAAATGACGTCCGCAGGTACTTAACTACATGCGGGTGTCCAATGCATCCCTATGGGGCGCAGATCCGAGTGCGGGAAAAACGCTGCGGATTTTAACCCCGTGGACATTAGGCCTTACACTGGATATAATAGCGCAGTCAGTTAACCTAGGGTCTTGACTCGCAGACAACCACTGATGCCATCTTGGTAAAGGTCTTAACAAGTCTATATGCTGAATGATGTTAACAGAAACGAAGACCAAGCATTTCGGCCATACAGGAAGTGACTGGCAGCTGCCCGTCCCTTCATTCTATGGTAATAAACATGCAGGTATCCTGAAGGTGCTCATGCGCAATAGTCTACATTCACATCTCTGTCGTGGTTGCCGATTATAACAGAAGCCACAACGTTGGCCCCAAAGGCAACTAATGGGCCACACTGTCTTATGAGGGGTTTTATGGGTTCTTTGATGGGAAAATAAATCACTGCGTGCAGTTCTGTTTAGCTCGTGAAAAAAAGAAACACACACACACCAAAATCTGCCATGGAAGCACTGATGTAGATACGAACAGAGCCTTAGATGTAAGTTGGCGGAACCAACCAACTTTATAGTGTGTATGTGGGTGTCCAGATTCTCACCCAATGGCAAGTGTCCAGAGAAATAAGGGGCATACTGGAGGTTATCATGCCCATTCCTTTGTTCCCGAGAGGGATAATCAATCCTCTGTCGGAGGAGTCAGGCAGTGGCTTATTCTCCTCTTCTCAATGAAAACACTTGTATGCTTGACCGAGTGTTCGACCAACAGCTATCCAAGGTGCATGGTCAGCTTAAGTAAAAGCATAAGTGAAGAAGCAGATGAATTGAATAAAAGAAAAAAAGACTTACTTTCTTGGAAACTCTACAAATATGGTCACTGCCAAAATTATTAAAAAGTCAAAGATCATCAGCTTGTACATTTCCTGTCCAACATTGGTTTCCCAACACTGTGCAAAAAGACAAAAATAATTCAGATCTAGCGAGAGGTATAACATTAGTACATACTCACACATTAAAAAAGGACCAACAAGAAATGTCCTCTTATACAAAACTATGCTAAGAAGAGATCAGTGCTGAAGTATGGCACAGTCAATAAGCAGATGCAGTTTAGCAGTCGGCTCTCTGGGGACCTGGTCTGGTTGGAGTAAAACCAACCTGCGAGTAGATGCATTATGGAGGGTAGATTTGTCAGCGTCGACACTCAATTTTACTGGCAAAGCAATTTGCTTATCTCCAGTCTGCAGAGATTTTCTGAATGGGGTTGAATTCAACACCAAGCAAAGCTCCCGGACTAAGGCTGGGTTCACACAGGGCGGATTTGCCGCGGGTTTTCCGTTGCGGTTTTGCCGCAGAAGAACTGCTTCTGTGGCAAAACCGCTTCAAAGGTTAATTTGGGCTTGTGGATTTTGCTGCGGAAAAATCCGCAAGCGTTTTTTTCCGCAGCGCTTTTTTACTTTTTGCCGTGTATTTGGTGCAGTCTTGGCTGCGTCCATAGAGGTCTATGGACAAAAAAGTGCTGCGGAAAAGACCAAAGAATGGACATGCTGCATCTTTTAAAATCGCGCTGCAGTTGCATTTCCGCACTGCGGCTGTGCGGGAAAAAAAATCCGTCCTCTGAGAACAGCTGTTTGGCAAAACTCATTTGTGCTGCATTGCACTGCAAACGCAGTGGTTTTGCCGCAGTGCGGATATGCAACGGCAATCCGCGGCAAATCCGCCCTGTATGAACCCAGCCTAAAGCTGTACAGTGTCCGTAATCCCAGCGCTCAGATCCCCGTGAATCATGAAAAGCACATGCACCACATATTATATAGTTAGAGGAGGACTTACCGCATAGTCTTTATGGTTATATCCACAAGGCTCACAAGACTGTCTTGAGCAGAGAGCAATTTTAGTCCATAGAGAGACAAGCAGTACAGCAATGCTGGCCAACCGAACAAACACACACCTGAAAGAGTCACAAACCAGGTACAACAATATTAGCTACCGATCATACAGTCCTGGTCAAACGTTTTGAGCCCGATGCAAATGATAGTTTTCACAAAGTTGTCGGCTTCCGTTTGTGGCAATTTACATTAGTTCTAGATTGTTTATGAAGAATGATCAGACAAAAAACAATGAATTGCAATTATTCCTGCCATGAAAATAACTTAAATCACAAAAACCCCATTACCACCGAATTTCAGCCTTTGCACAAAATGACCCGCTAACATTATTTCAGTGATCTTCTCATTAGCTTAGGTAGAAAGTTTTAATGGAGGACAAGGCGGCTGACATCACTCTGAATTATAAGAGCAGACTGGTTGCTTTAAAATGGGGATGGTGCTTGAAATCATAGTTGTCTTCTGCTAACCATGGTTACCTCCAAGGAAACACATGCAGTCATCACTGCTTTGCATCAAAAGGACTTTACAGGCAAGAACATTGTGGCTTGAAAGATTGCCACTAAAGCAATTATTTATTGGATCATAAAAGAACTTTCAGGAAAGAGGTTCAATTGCTGTGAAGAAGACTTCAGTGCACCCAAAACAAGGCCAGAAAATGCCAGGACCATTTCCTAAAGAGGATTCAGCTACAGGTTTGGTTCAACACCAGTACAGAGGTCCCTCAGGAATGGCAGCAGGCAAGTGACAGTGCAGCCGCACACACAGCGAGATGAAGCCTTGTGGAGGCTGCCTGGGGTCAAGAAGGGCAGCAAAGAAGCCGCTTTCTCCGAGAAAATCATTAAGAACAGACTGACATTCTGCAGAAAGTACAGGGATTGGACTGCAGAGCACTGGGGTAAAGGGATTTCCTCAAATGATCAATCCTCAAAAAGTGGTCTGAAACAAAAACACAGACTGAGATAAACTCCAAGCACCAATCAGGCAATAATGGGCTGACATCAGTAAGATTTGGCCCAGAAGCCCAGATCCAGCATGGCAGGGCGAATTGCATTGGTCTTGGAAAAAAGGAAGTCAACTCTGTAATTGTTGAGTCTTTGCCTAAACTTGATGCATTTGTCACTAAAAGTTTAAGAACTTATGAAATGCCTATAATTGTACTGACTAAACATCTGACTAAAAGATCTAAAAAGCAGTGAAACAGCAACTTTGTTAAAACCTAAATTTGTGTCAGTCTCAAAACTTTTGGCCATATATTCCACGAGGTGAAGTTGCAGACCCCAGAGCAGTCTCACCTTTTAAGGGGTTTTCGTCATCTCTTAAGGTGATCGTATATAACTAATATATGCTGGGATCTGCAGGGACCCTGCGGATTAAGGGGCTCCAACACTGGTTTAGTGGCTGCTCAGGGAACTGCAGTACAGCACTATCACTCAAATTGCATGGTGGATATATAAGTTTTATCTTGATGCTTGTTTTTATGTTTCCATATCTGTATAACTGGAAAATGTTATGAGTGAAACATGATGTTATTGCAATGGTAATGAAGATCACCTATTTTGCATTATACTTGTATGATTTTTCTTGAAAATCAAATAAAAACTATTTTGGAAGAAATTGCATGGTGGATGTTGGATGGCTGGTAACACAGTTGTGTTACTGGTGTCATGTCATCATAAAAGGAAGAGGTTCACGCACCTGATAAGAGTAAAGCGGATCTCAAACGCAGGAGAATAGTCTTCATATCGTACAATATTTTCAAAGACGATTGGAGTGATAAAGTTTGCAATTGTGATTACAATAGATGGAAGATACTCCACTACAAGACTGAGCCTGTCATCCATCTGAGCGTTCATCTAGAAATAGGGCACAAGAGAAATATACTTGTTAATGTCGTCTCATTCTGAGGGCTGTATACCTTGTATAAACGACTGCGCTCGCATCACCGCTAAGGTCGTTAGCACTCGCGCAGAGAGTTTACAGGCAGAGAACAGGACTGGATCGCGGGCTTCTCGCTCACCTTCTATGTGAAGCTTCAAGTTAGCAATAACGAGAAGTGGACAAATGATCAACAACTTTTTTGCGTTTACACGGGACAACTATCACTTTATTTTGTGCGTTTGAATGAATTTTGAGCGCCAGTCGTCCTGTGTAAATGGTCCTTTACTGTTGCGTTTACACTGATAGGTCTCCTGGTCCACAATCCCAAGTATTTGGAGGGACGTCCCGGGGTTAAAGCCCTCGTAGGGCTATGAATATCCAAATAGATTTAAATAGCAAAAAAGTACCCCCACGCTCCAGAACCAAGACACCGATAATAAACTAATATTTTACTTTATTGCAACGCATTTCGGCGGTACATAGCCGCCTTTCTCAAGCAATACATCAATTTACAAACATACATCTTTTTCAAGTAAGACTAATTTGTTTGTGTTTATAAACACACGATCACGGAGGACGCCGTATCTCGGCGCCATCTTGGCATCATGAGGTCATCATGTAACGCTATAAGCTTCATATAGCATCACATGATGACCTCATGATGCCAAGATACGTCGTCCTCCATGATCGTGTGTTTGTAAGTAAGACTAATTTGTTTGTGTTTATAAAGATGTATGTTTGTAAATTGATGTATTGCTTGAGAAAGGCGGCTATGTACTGCCGAAACGCGTTGCAATAAAGTAAAATATTAGTTTATTATCGGTGTCTTGGTTCTGGAGCGCGGGGGTACTTTTTTGCTATTTAAATCTATTTGGATATCTGAAACACACAAACTGTTGTTCCTTAGCACGGATTGGCTATAAACAGCAGAGGACCATTTCCAGCATGACTGCTGTCTAAGAAAAACAGAAAGAGAAAAGGCTGCAGTGGGGTAAAAAAAAAAAAAAAAAAAGGCGCAAAAATTGTATGAGCAAGTAGTAGAAAAACATCTCCTGGTCGGATGAATCCAGATTTGTTGCACAGTGCTGATGGGAGGTCATAAATTGGCACAAGCAGCATGAATTGATGAACCCTTGCTGTCAGCTGGTCAGAGCATGTCAGCACCTCCATCTAATTTTCAGCAACTACAAGATGTTTCCTGTCCGCAGGGGCCAATATTCCTGCAGAACAATTTCAACACCTGATGGAATTTGTTTAATGACGAATTGCTGCAGTTCTAAAGGCCAAAGGAGGTTCAAAGAGGGGGGGGGTCTCTAATCAAGAGACCATTCAGTGTATTTCCTGCACCACCATCATCAAGCTAACTAGTTGGACATGATATTTAGCCTATCCAGTATGGACCCCACGAAGGGTAGAAAGACTACACAATTGATGGGTACAGCCCATGGATTAGTTGTGTGTGATGCTTGAAGGGGCTACATGAATGGAGTAAACATGGCATCAATCCCGTGAGCACAAGCTCTAATCAGAGTAGGGCACGACATCTGATCACTCTTCATTATCCTAGCAGCCGTGCCTGGATACTCACAGTAATGCTATAGTCTTGTGAATAGCTTGTAGCCAAGTAGACCGCATAGAAGCAGCACCCCAAAACTGAAATGACAATCAGGTTTAGGAAAATTCTCAATAAATAGATTCTGATTGTTTCTCGCTGCGTTCGCTTCTCCTTCCGGTGCCGCAATCTTTCTTCTGCCAAATCAGTCTGTAGGGGAAAAAAACAAGACAATTTTCTAAATATCTATAATTATTTAATTGGACAGTTGCATTAGGGCAAGGGAAACACTGTCTGGTGCCACAAGCATCCCAAATCCTGCCTGCCTGCTGTGACCAATTGTACGGTCACTCATTGGTGGCATGGGTGTGCATGGTTTGGCTGCAGTGAGCAGCCACACATTGCGGCTTCACTGCCACTGAGAGAACTGGGTTGATGGATAAAAAGGGGTTGTGGCGAGTTATAAAGATATCCCCTATCATCAGAATAAATTTATAATTAGTGGGACCCCCAATGATGCCAAGAATAGGGGTCCTGAAGGTCCCCACATGAATGTAGTGGAGGTAATGCATGCATGCTGCTCCAGTCATGTCAATGGGAGTGTCAGCAATCTCCAAAGCTCCTGGAAATGAATGGAGCTGGGGCCTGCAAGTGCAACCTCCGGCCCATTTGTACTAAGACATCCAGGGTCCTCGGTCTCAGGATTGGTGGGAAACAGCGATCAGACCTCCACTAATCATAAAGTCATCCTGTGGATAGGAGACAACTTTATAACTTGGCAACATCCCTTTAAACATTTCCTTGGAAGCAGTTGATACAGATTTAGATTTATTTTTTTGGCAAAAGTTAGGGGTCATTTAATCAGGATGATTGTCGTTCAGAATTGTTCAAATTCCCATGATCCTGTTCACGGCTGTCTGCTTACTGTGAACGGAGGCCAGTGGTGGGAGAGCGCTTCCTGGCCTGCCAATCCAATTTGTATCCTGGTTTTCCTAGGGGGCTTACTCTTTTTCTGCCGTTATACAACGGCGCTATCTGTTGGCTAAAGCCAGTACTGCATGAGGTGACACGTTGGATAGGCTCCGACAGCAGAGAGGCTGGCAATATACAGTAAGAGAACCCTGACAGACGTCTTCCAACATCAGAGCTGTACAGCCTTAAATCCTAATGTCTTCAGACGTCAGACAGTGGATTGGAAAGTGTTAAAATAGTTTACATTTTTGATCATATGCTTGCTCACTCGATGGTTGGCAGTGTACCAGTGAATGTGAACAACTGAACGATCATGGTTTACATTTATCGACTTAAGAGGGAGTGAACAATGATTTTTAGGTCTGTGAAAAATAAGCACCGTGTGAATTATCGTCTGTCGTTGATTGGTTGGCCTGTTTACACTGAAGGATTATCGATCAAAAACAATTTTGAACATGATAACTGCTCTGTGTAAACAGGCCCTAATGGTGACCGTCACGGTGAAGATTTGCAGGCAAGTATTTAGGTTGTAGTGGAAGGATAAATATAGTTAAAAATACACGTCTATATATATTTTTTGCCCCCTCCCAAGCAATCCATGCATTTTACTTAATGGGTTGTCCCAGAAAAATATTATACTTACATGCAGCACATAAATTACAACATTTTAGTATTTACACCTATTACAAAAAACTGCTTCTATCCACAGATATTCCAGGCCAAAATGTTAAAATAGCGCCACCTGCTGCTTCTACTGTGTCCACCTCAGTAATGGTTCTAAGGAGGCCACAGTTGCTCTGTTTTGCTTCCCTCTCTGCTTCACTGGATACGTGGCAGGATCTCCTCTGATGTCGGAAGAGATGCTGAGCGAGTGTAAGAGAGGCAGCGTTACTGCCGAGAAGCAAGACAGAGTTGGGGTGACCAACTTGGATCATTTACCAAGGTGGACCAGATACAGAACGGCTCTTTAATAGATACAGCAGGTGGCGCTATTCTAATACCAGTCCTGGAATATCTGGGGATAGAAACTTTTCTGTAATAAGTGGAAATACAAACAAGGTTTTTAATTATGGGCTGGATGTAACTGTAAATAATATTTTCCTGTTTTGCCGTCATCAGCAACACGTGGCAACAGGGAGTGGATCGCAAACTAAGACGAAGGGAGGCTGCCAGTGGCCAGAGCCTGAGGGATTTTCCAGCACATAAAGGTTATTTAGTCAAGAAAGTAAATAGCAGTTGTAATAGTTATTACTAGAGATGAGCGAGCGTACTCGGATAAGCACTACTCGCTCGAGTAATTTGCTTTATCCGAGTATCGCTGTGCTCGTCCCTGAAGATTCGGGTGCCGGCACGGAGCGGGGAGCTGCAGGGGAGAGCGGGGAGGAACGGAGGTAAGATCTTTCTCTTCCTCTCTCCCGCCCGCTCTCCCCTGCTCCCCGCTGCGACTCACCTGTCAGCCGCAGCGGCACCCGAATCTTCAGACCCGAGCACAGCGATACTCGGATAAAGCACATTACTCGAGCGAGTAGTGCTTTTCCGAGTACGCTCGCTCATCTCTAATTATAACACCGACCATTATATAAAAACAAAAAAAAAAAAAAACAGTTGTTTGAAAAGTCAGTTACCATGTAGCCATGGTTTAGCATGTCAAAATGTAATGAGACTAGAGATGAGCGAGCGTACTCGCTAAGGCAAACCACTCGAGCAAGTAGTGCCTTATTCGAGTACCTGCAGGGGGCGGGGAGATCTCTCTCACCCTCTCCCCCCCCCCCCCCCCCCGCTCCCCCCTGCTCACCACCGCAACTCACCGCTCTCCCCCGCCGGCACCCGCATCTTTAAAGACAAGCGGGCAGGTACTCACATAAGGCACTACTCGCTCGAGCAGTTTGCCTTATCGAGTATGCTCGCTCATCTCTAAATGAGACCACGATGCAGTCTATCAGCACATAGAGGCTGGATGGCTACAAGCCGCTCACCTTCAGCTCATGCAGCAGACTGCTGTGCTTCAGTCGGGCGTAGTACTGGTCCTTAATACAGAAATCCCAGCCAGCAAATACTTTATTGCAGAAGCTCTGAAATCTCTCTTCATCACTGACAAGGTTATGCTTAAAACCTTCCACCGCCCTGGAAAGAACGCAAAGTGTCAAAATCTACATGTAGTCATTTTAATCCACCTCTGTGTACCACTCACCCAAAACGAAAAAAAGGGGTTTGGTACCGCACTGAATCATGGACTATCTGCCAGAAGCCAGAAGTAGAGAGGAGTTTTTCCTTTAGCGATGTGATCTGGCAGTGGGCCGTGCCATCCGGGTGCGTAATGTACACTGTGAATTACTTTACAATGGGCTTCATGTGTGAAGAGAAGAAGAGCAGCTGTTCAGTGGGTTAAGGTCGTGCAGGGCAAAAAGTGGTCTGATCTCAAAGGTAAAATATGACCCATCTGTAAAACAGCAGAACCTCCATCTCCCAGCATCTTGTCATGGTCTAAAGACCCATTTTAGCCCCATTTACATGAAACGTTTATCGCTCAAAGTCCGCTCAAACAATGTCTTTTGAGCGATAATCGTTGCATGTAAAGAATTTTATGTTGATTTTAAGATCCATAGTTCGGCCGGCCAGCTGATATCAGTGCTCACAGAAATAGCGGTCCCTGCTAACGTGGTTTTCAGCTGCTGGAGAACAATGGAGCTGTATGCAGATAACACACCACACACTGTTCTCTGCATACAGCTCAGGGAGGCTCATTTACATGCAAATGAAGCCAATAAGCTACTAATGGGCATTAGCGCCCATTAGCAGCTTAGGCAAAATGATCGCTCAAATTGTCACTCTATCTTTTGGACACATTTTGAGTGGTCATCTTTGCATGTAAATGGGGCTTTACACCTAATTATCAATCAAAATTCATTCAAACAAATGAATTAGAGAGCTGCTCATTAAGTGCAAATGCAAAAAAACAAAACAAAAAAAACCTCACTATTAGTTTGCGGTAGTTTATAGCTGACTGATAGTTTTCCTCTGACTATTGTTGGCTTCTTGTTGTATGTAAACACTCCCCACTACACATAAAAGGTGAAGCGCTGAGCAAGAAGTCAGCGATGTCTTTTAGTCTAAATGCTCTGCACAAGCGCTGATGACCTTAGCGGTATATTAGTCTCCCTCTGGACTGAACAGTTTATAGAAAACACAGCTCTACATTCAGATTACGTGCAGTCTGTAGAGGGATCACAGCTAGTTACTCAACAACAACTCTGTGTGCAGTAAGCTACCTGCCCCCCCTTCCCCCCCCGAAAGTCCCAGAATAAAAGGAGCGGCGGTCAAGCATGCATGCATGCTACCCCTCCATTCATTCCAAAGGGACTACCAGAGATCGGGGAGGTAAAGCCCCATATTTCTGGCAGTCCCACTGAAATGAACGGTGCGGCATTCCATTCATTCTGTCACTTTCTGGACTTCCGTTCTCAGGATCGGTGGGGATCCCAGCAGTCAAATCCCTTTTTCCCTATCTTGTGGACAGGGGCAACCTTTCAATGGAGGCAGAACTGCTAAAAGGGCATGTCCAGAAGTAGCGTAAATGCCAATTTTCCACCACAAGCAATACTAAGGGCTTAAACACACAGGTGCATACGCAAAATACGCTCCCTGCAGTGTACCTGCGCATGAACCAGTGAAGCGTTTTTGTTTTTTTAATTGCGCAAAAGAAAAAAAAAGCCGAAAGATAGGGCAAGACCCATCTTTTCTCGCACATATAAAACATCTGTGGCAGAAAGATAAGGCAAGTCCCAATTTTTCTTGCACGTGGAATATCACGCCCGTGAGAACGAAGCGATTGAAAATTACAGCTGCAAAAAGCTCTGCAAACACTGTCATGTGTTTAAGCCCTGAGGGTGATATCTGGTGCAATTATACTGCACTTCTGCACCAAAATCCACAACAGAAAATGACAGCAATTGGTGCCGTTTTTGCCGCTGCAGATTTCCCCGATTCGCCATGTCTGGCCACACCTTAACTGCGGCCCAGCATTGATACATAAAAACGGATTGAATGTCTTCTACAAAACATCAAAATGAATACATTAATAAAACGTTACCTTTTTACGATCCAGAAGATGCTTAACAGCAAGTAGACAATGGTGACTAGAACATAGGCCAGTGGGAGACTATACTTAAAGCTGTATACAGTGACGGAGTCTATGGTGTAAAATCCATAGAACAGGTAAGTGAGCTCAAGGAAACCCTGAAAGACAAGAAGATTGGCAGAGTGAAATTACTACTAGTTGTCAGACGGTTACCAGGGGCGTAACTAAAGAAAGGCTCAGGGGCCCGGGTGCACAAGTTCAGCTGGGGTCCCTTGCCCTCCATTTGTACCCGTACACATACCTAAACCGCACTGCAAACAGCTGCAAAATACATTTACATACACGATCTAGCCTCTTGGCGTAAGCTTTCTAAACAGGACTAATTTCCTGGACTACGTGAAAATTTGTTTGAAGCCCCTTAGGCTGGGTTCATGGTTTTTGTTGCATTTTTGAACCACAATTAGGCCACTCTCACACGTGTTCCACACGAAACCACAGCATTGGGTGATGAAGTGCATTAAAAAAAATAAAAAATAAATAAAAAACCAGGACCCACACACCCCAGGATAACTAGAGGCAAACAGAACAAATTTGAATGGAAAGGATTGCCAGGTCAGTCTTCCCCCCCCCCCTCTCCTCCCCCTGCCTATCCATCTTATACTACTCTTCTAACTCTACTTCTCTCTTACTCGTTACCTTACTCTAGATTCTGCTAGAGTCATACTTGACAATTATACCACCTTTTATATTAAGTTGACAATACTAAATGGTTCATAGAAAATCTCAAAGGTGTATTGTATTGATTGCAACCAAGAACCAGACAGAAGGTAGTTAATAACAGTTCATTGTTAATAATACAAAAGTGATTTGATGCTGTAATGCGGCCAGAGTTGCTGGCCCCTGATGATACATGCTTTATCTTTGTTAAAATGAAAATTGAATAAAATACATTTTGAACCATAAAAAAAAAAAAAAAAAAAAAAAAAGGGAAAACGCAGAAAAATAAAACAGACCGTTCGAGCGCAGGTCTACAAGGCCTGAAGTTGAAGTTTAATGGGATTGTTGTATCGCGATTAGTGCGGCGCTTAGGACAGCACGCTAATCGCGGTAAAAACTAGTCGGTGTGAGAGCGGCCTTAAAATAACATTAAAAACGCATGTGGATTTAAACAATACATGTGTTTTGTTTTTTTATTTTAAACTACATGCATGTTTTTTGCGTGTAAAGGGTGCAAACCTTTACTGGAAATACCCAGGTTATACCAGCATGGCAATATCACTATAAAACATCTCCTGTATACAGGGTTATTGACCATGCTGGGGTAAGGCCTGCTTCACATCTGTGTTGGAACCACCGGCCAGAGATTCCGTCACAGATCCGTCCCAAAGCATTGCATGCAGCGCTTCTTCCTCCATCCAAAAGCAGGCAGACCCCATTATAGTCAATGGAGTCCGCCCAGCGCTGTCCGGTTACGTAGAGACGGAGCTGTTTGACTGTGGGGATTCCCCTTTCCTGTTCTCCGAATGGAGCAGAAAAGTATAATGCCCAACGCAGGTGTGAAGACAGCCCAACCTGGATATCTAATGTATATATGTGTACAGCTGCCATCCATACTAATACTACGGTAGAAATGCATATCCGTCTGTTACCGTTTCATGGCTGAACCGATTTTGGTGAAATTGGCTAGGTTTTATCCTGACAATTTATAGAGTTTTCTAGGGAGCGCGACAAAACAGATTTGGTGATGCGCAGATTCAGCAGCGAGGGGAATAGAGTGAACATCATAAGCTGTGCCTACACAAACGGGCAGACGACATTGCACACGTGTGCAATTACTAAGCTAGCAGGGATACCACGCGTTGCCCGGGATTTAAACTTGAACCGAAGACACATTAACAGGAATTGCGATTTTAAAGAAAACCTGTGCTGCCCAGAGCAAGCAATCACAGCACAGCTTTCATTTTACCATAGTATAAGCAATACCAACCAATCACAGCGCAGCTTTCTTTTTTATGTTTCAATGTGCAGCAAAACACAGATTAGATAAGAACATTCCATGCGGATGAAGTGGTGGGTAACAAGCTAGTAAGCTATACATCCTGTATATAGGGAGATCAGCCATGCTGGTATACCCTGGGCCAGGTTTCCCCAGCATGCTCCATATCACTATATACAGGATGCATAGCTTATACCAGCTGTACACATAATTATATACAGGAGATATCCAGGTTAGGCCATTTGCACACAGCAGAGAAAATTGTGCAAGATTTGTGCGTTACGAGACACACAAATCTTTCCCACGTATGAACCACATTCTTTTGAATACACATGAGCGATTTTTTTTCCCTGTATCGCACCTCGAGGGTGGAAACATCTTTGGGTATGCCCTCACATCACCCACTGTTTTCAATGCGTGTGGTGGCAGCTACGCACCAAGTGTTAGGTGCGCGCAGTGTGAGTTTTCCCCATTGAAGGTAATGGGAGAAGCTCCGCGATCCTTCACCACAGATGATCGCCATTTCCCCGACGTAATGCGAGGTGGTTTTGATATAAAGACGCCTCGTACCTGCTGGAAGTCACATGCTGGCGAGCACGATATCGGGCTGCGATTCATGATCCGATATCACACCTGATCGTGTGAAGTTAGCCTTATGTGAGCATGGTCCATATCAGTGTATACGGAGGTTCATCCCTCCGTATATAGTGATATGGACCATGCCTGTATAGCCTGGAGATCTGTATATAATTATATAGGTATAGCTGGTATAAGTTATACCAGCTATACATAATTTGATGTACTATACTTACCACCGCGTGTACTCTTCCCCGGTCTCCTCCTCCGCTCTCAGACACTCACACAGCCAACAGTGCGATGATAGACTGCAATTGTGATTGGTCACAGCTGCAGTCTATCAGTGGAAGGGAGGAGCATGCGCCCAGGGAGTCTGCAGCCTGTAATCGGCTGCGGGCTCCCCAGTAACACCCCACCCTCTTTTAGTACCACCCACAACCAGCTTGCAGCAATGAAACGGCATATGGCAGGGGGCCCATGGGCCCCCGTCTGCTAAGGGACTGTGTCACAATTGCGTCCCTAGCGGTATGCCACTGATTGCTACCCAGAAGCGCTTATTCACACCTTGTAGTTCCTACCACTTTCTACATTGTAACTTTAAGGGGATGTACATTTGTAAACGATTGATGACCTATCTGCAGGATAGATCATTGATAGCAGATTGGTAGGGAGGGGGGGGGGGGCGTTCAGCGCCACGGGCCTCTGGCTATGAGTGTTTCTTCGGGTGAATGCACTTTGGCACGGAGCCGATTTCTGCACTAAGCAGAGAGCACCGTTCTCTCTGCAGTGGCCAGGCTTGGCATTGCAGGCCATTGCAATGAATAGAAATCTTGCCTGCAATATGAAATCTGGCCACTGAAGTGGCAATAGAGCGCTCTGCTTCTTGCAGGTATCAGCTCAGTGCACCAGTGCATTATCCCTGAGAATAGCTGATTGGCGGGAGCTGTGTGCAATGGACCCTTGCCAATCTACTACTGATGGCTAATCCTGTGGATGGGCCATTCATAGTTTACAACTGGACAACCCCTTTACATTATAACGTTTTTTAAAAATTGGTAATGGTATATTAGTAGCTCAATGTAAAAATATGTGATGACTGGGTCAATGAAAGGCTATTCAAAGAAGACCTATCAGATCCCCTTATATATCTGATTTAGTAAATACTTGCATTTCCAATAATATAGCAATTCTGGCGAATCAGTTCTCATATCTCTGCTCTGTGCCGATCCCATTATTCCTCTATGAAATTTATGAATAAATTGAGAAAGCCCAACTATAACACGGAACAAGATGGCAAATGTACACTGAACTAGAACTTGCCTGGCATATCAGGTTCTTTATGTCAGGAAGTGCCAAGGACATGGTGCTACAAAGTAGCTAACAATACAGAATATTTGGGCAGGACATACACTTTATTTTACACTGAATCATAAAGTAAATAAATCTTCAATGTACACACTGAAAATGAACGTCTTCCAACAACCAAGACATACCGTTCCAGAGAGCAGATCTATGATATTAGAGTAGAAGTATTTCAGTACTTGGCTAGGCAGGGAGTATTTCGAGCATGCAGGCTCTGTAAATTGAAAAAGAGAAACAATAGACCAAAAGTTTTTGAAACATCACATTCTAAAGGGTTCTCTAGAAACAGGCCAATCGAGTCCATACAGTTGGGCCAGGCTTTGGAGTATGTACATGAGGGCTCCGATAATATATTGCTTTATAGTGCTTTGCAGTATAGTAAGCCACATTAACCCTTTGCAATCCAATTTTGGATTCAGGGTTTCCTAGGGGGCTTTCTCTTTCTGCCATTATACAATGGCACCATCTGCTGGCTAGAGCCAGTACTGTGGTATGGGACATGCTGGAGAGGCCCCCCCGACAACAGAGCAGCCAGTAACCTACAGTAAGAATACCCTGCTGGATGTCTTCTGACATCAGAGCTGTACAGCCTTCAATCAGAATGTCTTCTGACAGTGGATTGGAAAGGGTTAATCTAGCCCAAGAGCGCTCCTTTCATTCATATACAGTGTATAGAATAGAAAAGGGTTTCTTACCAAAACTGGATGAAACTACTTGGGTGCTGTTGAAAACTTCCATTTTAGAAATGACAAGTGGCAGGGTTACAAAACAGAACATCAAAAGGAAAATGACAAGGTTCAGCAGGACCACAAATCTCAGAAACGAGAAGTAAGACCCAATGCCTGTGCCGAATTTACCTGAAAAGAGGCATTAATGATTGTTTAAACGGATGGGAAAAAAATGTTCACATTAGATTTTATCAAAAATATCGGCATGTATGAACAGTACAAATACAATAACTTATAAGATGGCATTTAAATCAGGACTCCACCCCAAAACTATAAATTCAGATTAGACTTCAAGCCCCCTCAAGTCATTTCTACGGAGGTCTCAGAAGCTGATGAGAGAAGGAGTTATCTGTTCTCGTCCTTCCTGGTTAGGTCCAATGTGCACGGGCGGATTTGATTTGGGAGATCCGCAGTTCAACCCACCCATAGGAAAGCATGGGCGTCCACACCTTAATTAGCACATGCGGATTTGTTTTACGGATTCCACGTGCGGAAAACAAATCACAGAATGCTCTATTTTAGCATGAATTCCGTCGGATAGCTTCCATTGAAGTCAATGGAAGCCGTCCAATTTGCAGCCCGTCCACAATTAACATTGCGGATTCCGCAGGAAAAGCAGATTTAAAAATCTGTACTGCGCATGCCTGACAGCGAGCCGCGTGGACCATTCGCAGTACAGAAAATGTGAGATACGCACAGACGCCGCTGCCGACTCCCGCATGCGGAATCCGACTCGCCAGTGGACATGAGGCCTTAGGCTGCTTTCACATTGCATTTTAATAAACCAGCGCAGGTTCTTTCCTCACTGCAGAAAGCTGCATGTGGAGAGGAACCAAGAAGGAAGCTGGGTTATTATTATGCTGGACGGCTCCATAAAGCGCTCACCTGTGTGAAGCTAGCCTAACAATGTACATGCGCTCAGCCAATCACTTAGCTGATAGCCATGAACGGCAGATAATTGCTGAAGCCAGTGATTGGTTGAGTGAGTACTCACTTTGGAACTGGGGTCCTGCAGTGAACTGAGATGACATCTAACCAGTGAGCATGGCTTTTAATGATTTACAATTTGGGCCCAGTTTTTCGTTTTTTTTTTAACTCCTGGAAAACCCCTTTAAGAAAGGCTGGCAATAAACTTAGGGTAGTTATCATCCAAAAAACAAACAAAAACACAACGCTCAGCATCTATTCAGTGTTTATCTCCGGCTTCCAGTCAGGAAACCCCCCCACCCTCTCACCAAAAAAAAAACAAAACAACTATCACTGGCCTCTTGTTGCATGTAAACGCTCCTCGCTCAGCAAGGTCTTTCAGTCTAAATGCTCTGCACTAGTGCTGGCGACCTTAGTGGTGACATCAGCGCTCGTACCGTCGTTCAAATGACTGTTGGCCCATGTATATAGAAAATGTAGTCTAAGGCTCCATTTACACGGGTGAGTGAGATATCGGGCCCAGAAACTCAGGTTGCGATTTCACGACAAGGTGATGCGAATTTTATACAAAAACATATCGCTGAAAACATGGCGACTGCTTTCCATTGACTTCAATGCTGTTTTTTTTTTGTTTTTTTTCTTAAACCACATCGCGAGTGTCCTGCAATTTCTTTCAAGGTCCCACTGAAAACATTGGGCAATATGATCTGAGTGAGTACCCAAAAAAAAAAAGAAAGAAAACAAAAACGCTCATGTGAATAAATCCACTTAAAAGAATAGATGTCATATTTGTGCGCATCATATGAACTCGTAGGAGTTTTTGGGTGGTGTGAATGAGCCCTAGGTCTCAATAGATTTGTGTATGTGGCTGGACTGTTGAGTTTTCGCTAAGTTCGCTTACAGCACAGTTTAGACCTCGCTGCCTGGCCGACCAGCATCTTGCTATAGAGAAAGGCGTTAAGCACACTTGATACGCAGCTTTACAGTAAACTATTTGGCCTTAGCTTTGACTTTCTCTGCAGTGCCACCTATTAGCAGGTAACATTCCCTAACTCAATCTCCAACTTTCTAAGAGGCCTTGTAACATGAGCGAGTGAGGGGGGTGGCAGCAACAAGCTGCAGAATGCATTCTTCAGAAACAAGTCAGTGTCTTGTTACCGGAGGTAATAGTCCGACGTACGCTCATATTACTGATCAAGGCCTCTCGGACACATACATACCCTCAATATCATTAATATTGGACCGCCAGAGCCACAGATGTTTGAGGAAACCAAAAGTATCATGCTTGAGTTTTCTTCTAAAATTTCTCGTGTTGTCCTTCCAATGATCCCAGCCTTTGGTATGCTGGGAATGCATCGCCTGTTCATCCCTAAAGGAAAACGTATATAAAATAATTACCAAATGTTGTTATCTGTGTCAGCAGGTGGTGGTTAATTCTATCCAACCTCGTCATTAGGTTTGCCCTTCTTGTAATGCTATGGTAAGTTGCTAGGACAGGCTATACCATTACAGTCACTTAAGGCCCGGCCTCTGAGAGGCCTGACGATTTTGAAGACAAATGGCCTTTTTTCTGCAGACGTGACTCTGCTGTACTCCTCTACGGCACAAAGAAACCTTGTTGTACACACAAAGCTCTAATTTATGGTAGAGCTGCCGATCAGAGAACAATTGAAACCAAAGACATGGGATTAGAAGACAGTCTGTTGTAATGAGAACAAGCCGATTACATATCATATAGTGTCGGGTCTATTGGCTTAGTAATCCACATTGTGGTAGCAACCCATATACAGTAGGAGGCATACACAGGCATGACTGCCACCATGTATCTGGCACTAAATGCTGGATCTGATCTTGTCTTCTTTCTTCCTGCCTTCTGACTACTTTTATAACTATACAGCACTCATGCCAAAATGACGTAACTTGTGTAAGATTATTTACCATCAACTCCTCTGACCACACAGAAAAAAGTAGGTTTAAAGGGGTTTTGTCATTAAAAGGAAACCCCGTTGCCCATAAGCCTTTTTGCAGCGGTCGTTAAGGGGGTTTATTCCGATGCATACACCTTTTTACAGCGCTGAGTAGGGAGCCTGGCACAGGTCACCCATGCCAAAGGGAGTGGAGGTTTAGCTGTCCATTGACAGCTGGGCATCAGCTTTAACAACGGGGACTGGCGAAACCAATGATCCCAGCTGTTTAATGTGACCGCGGCATTTAAAAGACTGATAGAGGAAGGGAGGCTTCCTCTCACCCATCAGAACCCCGCAATGTGATCTTGGAGGCCCTGATCTGGCACCATAGTGACCTGTCAGCAGCAAAGGTTTAAGGCCCGTGCCAGTTGGGGATTGTCTGACTCCAACCCATCAGTGGGTTAAATTCAATCATCAGGGAATATCTTAGGGAGAATTTACCATCAACCATGAGGGTCAAACCAGTGATCAACCTCCTACGGAAGTACAATTATAAAACTAAATTGTGAAACTAATTCAGATGCAGAATGGCTTCTTGGTCTAGATAGTAGCCTCATATGAATGTACTAACAAACAGCCTTAATAACCTTAATTTTCTTTTTTGCTGCATACTGAGGGCAAACTCTCGCGGAGGAGTATTAGCATCCACCACCTCCAGATGGCTAAGCTCACGCGACAGTGACCGCTTCTTCCCCGTGCTTCTTCTGGATTCCATAGTTCCATAATTTAATGGCTTCCTTCGCACCAGGGACTGGTAACTTGGTAACTCATGTAAGAACTGGTTAGGGGTAACACTGCTTCCTTCTGGGAGAAAAACATCTGTAAAAGAAACAAACAAAAAAAAAAAAGTTTTCTTCATTTCTGAATTCTTCCAGGTTGTTTGACCAAGTATCTCATAGCATAAAAGCAGACTCTGGCCACTGTACTCACATATAGGAACAATTCACATGGGTTAAGGTACCTCCATATGCAGCGTGCCAGATGGGGGATGTGAATGGTATGTGGGAGTTAGCTAAACTGGTATCACTGCGACTACCTACAGTGCTTCCCATATAACAGCATCTGCAGTGGAGTAAATGGCTATTGCCTTGTGATGGTAATCGGCGTGACACCAGTGCTCCACAGCACAATAGTTAGTAGTGATCACTGGGGGGTAGATGGCGGTGTGGTGAGAGGATCAATTAAGGAAATGGTGGTGAGGCGACAGCCTTTATTAATAGGTTTTCCGCAGTAGTACTGACGATGATGCTGGCTTCTGCAGTAACACTTCTGTCAGAACTAGGCACTTGATGCTGCGCTAACTCCCTCACCTAAGGTAACTATACCCGACACCAGGAGCTTCACCTCCCGGTTACAGGCTCACTTTGGGGCTCTGACTGGAAGAAGGGTTCCTCACAGCTGCTCACCGGCTCCGGGATCTCTCTGCCGTCCATTCCTCATGTTCTCTTCACCGCTGCTCTCCGTCCACTAGCTAACACTCCTCTAACTGCCTCTTCCCGTGGGACTTTCCCTTTGCTCTTTTTCTCCTCCAATCACAGGCTTCCTCTCATCTCTCACACAACTGTCTGCTAGCCAATGCTAAAATTCTCCTCTTGGTCAGGGTTGGTCAATAAGAATTAGGACTGCTGGCAGCCAATGAAAATAGGCTGGTTGCTGGCCAGATTATGCCCAATCATGTTACTTGGCAGGTTAACCATTTAACCCCTTAGTGACGGAGCTTTTTGGCTTTTTTCCATTTTCGTTTTTTCCTCCACCCTTTTTAAAAAAATCGTAACTCCTTTATTTATCCATCGACGTAGCTGTATGCGGGCTTGTTTTTTGTGGGACGAGTTGTAGTTTTCAGTTGTATTATTATACCAAATAATGTACTAAAAAAAAAAAAAAAAAAAAAAAACACCTTTAAAAAAAAAAAAATTCTAAGTTTTGTTTCTACAGCGCACAAACTACAAAAAAATGACCCGATCATCTTTATTCTATGGGTCAGTACGATTACTACGATACCAAACTTGTAGTTTTTTTTTTTTGCGGTAGTACTTTTTAGTACAATTTTTTTAAGATATTTAAAGGGGTTGTCCTGCGGCAGCAAGTGCCTCTGTACACTTCTGTATGGCCATAATAATGCACTTTGTAATATACATTGTGCATTAATTATGAGCCATACAGAAGTTATAAAAAGTTTTTTACTTACCTGCTCCGTTGCTAGCGTCCTCGTTCCCATGGAGCCGACTAATTTTCGCCCTCCGATGGCCAAATTAGCCGCGCTTGCGCAGTCCGGGTCTTCTGTTCTCTATGGGGCTCCGTGTAGCTCCGCCCCGTCACATGCCGATTCCAGCCAATCAGGAGGCTGGAATCGGCAATGGACCGCACAGAAGAGCTGCGGTCCACGGAGGTAGAGGATCCCGGCGGCCATCTTCACCGGTAAGTATAGAAGTCACCGGAGCGCCGGGATTCAGGTAAGCGCTGTGCTGTTCTTTTTTTCAGTCCCTGCATCGGGGTTGTCTCGCGCCGAACGGGGGGGGGGGGGTTGAAAAAAAAAAACCCGTTTCGGCGCGGGACAACCCCTTTAATTTTTTACCCCCGAACATCGTTAGGGGATTTAAATTCCGCTGACAGAATTGACAGCGGCATTTAAAGGGTTAGTAGCCGCGATCTGCAATACGGCCAATCGCGGCTATTGCCCGCGGGTGTCAGCTGTAGTAAACAGCTGACGCCCGCGCTGTATGGAGGGAGATAGCGGAGCTATCTCTCTCCATACACGTCCTGCAACAGCAGGATGTAAAAACACTATTGGGCCATCACTAAGGGGTTAAGGCCCAGGGCAGGGTCTGGACTACCTGAAAACAGTGTCAACGTTATGCAGGACCCTTTGTGAAGGTACCTTCAGGTAGTGGAGGTAAACTGGGACAACCAAACTGAGTCCCATCTTTTAGCACTTTCATAAAATGGTCTATTTCAATAAACATTTGGTTCCATGCAGTAGAAAAAATATGCACAAAGGCATTCTCTCAACCATTGCATCCCGCATTGGGTGGCACGCTTTCTTGAGCCCCACTGCCCATCTACCAGGGTCCGCCCACAACACATGGAAACACCCACTTTATGCACATTTGCACAAGCTCTACACACTCAGTGGTCAGTTTAGTGGGACAATCAAGTGGAAAAGAAAATAGTAACACTTGGTTGTCTGGAAAGACATTAAAAAGGGGTTTTCCCATAAAGATACGTTTTTTAAATGCAGCCAAAGAGTCGGGCAGCTCAGGCCTTCCTATCCCCTGCAGGAGGCAGCCATGTCCGGGCACACACTAGCCCTAGAGGGACTGCTGCAGAGGAAGTGTAATATTACACGGTGGCTATTCAATGACTGCCTATGTAACGTGTGGCATGCCATCTGTTATGGCACACTGAGGAACCAAACTCTGACTGTATGCCCTTATAGTTTACATAGAAAAAGGTTGTTGTCAGACGAAATGCCAATTCCCAGCAATGTGTTAACTGGCCTTCTCTTGTAGAAGTAATCTCAGTGACACATCCCTTACAGAATAGTCTTCCAAAGCCTGGAAGTAGGAACCTGAGCAGAGACTTGCTGCTACTTGTCAGAATGGCCTTGAGATAGGAACTTAGTATCTTCCTGCTCTCAGAAGGATCCAATGCATGCCAACATACAGATGCCAGGGAGCGGAGAGGTTACCTATAGAGAAGGGCTCTCACATGGGGCAGATGGGAGCAGGAAACCTCCCTTTGTGAACATACCAACAGGGGCAGAAATACAACTTGCAAAATGGTTAAAAACATTCTAATATGAAATTACTTAATTAAATCCTACACTGTATTTACCCATTTAACGGTCACAGTCTAATTCAGGACTAACAGGGACGGTAATTTTTCTCATCTGCGTTTCAAGAGTCATAACTCTTTTTTGCATTAATGTAGTCATGTAAGGGCTTATGTTTTTGTGAGAAGAGTCGTATTTTTACTAGCACTATTTTGGGATATACAATATACAGAAGCACTTTTCTGGGTGCAAGAGGTTTATTTTTTTAAACACCTTTTTGGGGGGGGGGGAGGGGGAGGGAGTTTTATCTTTACTACATTCATTTTGCGGTATAAACATAACGTTGTGTCAATAATGCCAAAGGCCTAATGCTCATGGACGGATTTTTGCCGTGTTTCACGCGGCGGAACTCCATTTCGCTATGACACAGCGATTAGGTTCTACTGAACCTAATAGCCTTCCGCCTTTCAATGTTCATGCTGCAAAATTCCACGGCGTGAAAGAAACTGCGGCATGTTCTAATTGCCGCGGAAAAACGCACGGCCAGCATCCACTGTAGTCAATGAAAGCCGGCCATCACCCCCCTACATCATCCCGCGCTGCCAGTGTGTCATGCGCTGTACTGTGCATGCGCGCCAGCTCGAGGGACAGGACTAATGCGGCGGATCCGGGAGGCGAGTAGGAGGGTTTTTAGGAGGTGCTGTGGCAGACTCTGCTGGGATATTCCACTAGCGGAATCCGCCACAGCCGTGGGCATGAGGCCAAATTTATATATTTTTTTTCTTCATAATTTACTACCTTTGTACGGCGCATTTTTCTTTGTTTAGAAAATATTTTCTCTCTCACTGTAGTCAGAGGTCGGCTCTAAGAAGGCTTGTTTTTTTGCAGGAGGAGCTGTAGTTTTCCCTGGCAACATTTTGGAATACATACATCCTTTTGATTACTTTTTTGGGAGAGGTAGAATGAACAAAAAGAGTTAGGAATTCTGGCATGAATTTTTAGCTTTTTTTAATGGTGTTCACTGTGAGAGATAAATAACATGACAATTAAAAAAAACCAAAAAAAAAAAAAAAAAAACCACACAATGTGATTGTATATGTACAGTGTTTATTATGTGCCCATAGAGAATAGGGCTCTGTTGCATATAATACACTGTAAAATAGAACAGGCTGCATTTTTTGTTACGCATGCATTATACACAATGTACATACGCAAGTGTTAATGGATTAATGAAAATCAATCTACTTTCATTAACTCCATTTACCACGTATCACGCTATTAAGTTACGCTTCTGTGAGCCTGCCCTTCTGCTGCTTGGAGCCTAGAGGTCTTCTGTTTACACTTTCCTGGCTGCCCGTTCCCTTACGGTCACCAAGCATGACCCTCGACTCAGTGTGAATACTACAGTGTGTGTATTCATTTAAAGAACAGCTCGTGCGTTCGCATGCGGACTGAAGGAGTCACGTATCGCACACCAAGAGCTAACAGCTTGGGAACAGGGAGCCAGGCAAGTCTAAAAAGTACACCTCCAGGCCCAATGTTCCCTGTCCTAGAAGCACCTTAGCTTATAGGACATGAAAGGTTTTCTTAAAAGTAAAAAAAAACTGTCGGAAAACAAAAAATTAACTAGTACAACAATGATGTGTAATACAAAACTACTTCTGTGAATTACAAAACACAGAACAACATTGCTTCAGTTTCTGCTGTGAGAGTAAAGTGATATGCTGTGAAAAGTAGGGCATTTTGTTCATCATTGTTAACTTACCGGCTTAGCAGAGAATATGACCTTTGCATTGAACCTCATCCCATTGTGTGTTCGAAATTTTCCTTTAATAGGCTAGTTGCCAGGTCACATCGCTTGCTCGAGCCCCTACGGTCTTCAGCACTGGCTTACTGATCTCAGCCACTCTTATTTCCACTCAGGTTAGTTACCTACCAACCAAGTTCTTCTACCATAACACGACTCTACGGATGTGTTCTCCAAAACACGAGCCTGAGACCCTTCCAGAGCATCACAGCTATGATTGTACCCTCTCTATCACTTCAGGTGAGGATACCCCCAAATGTAAAGGTTACCCTCTGTCCTTGTCTGAGGCGATGTCCACCAACACAAAAGCAAATTTCAAGAGAGGGATCATCCAGAAACAGTTCTCACCTGATGTTTTTTTTGTTAGGAAAAAGACTGTTACCCAAGACCTTGTGTTGGCTATCGATGCATGAATAAGATTACAGCATAATCAGAATAAAAGTATTGCTGTCCTTTTTCACCCGTCTCAGAGAAGTATGATCACATTAATGAGTCTTGTTATTTTCTCCAAATTAGATCTTCAGGAAGCCTTCTACCTGATCTGGGTCAAAGAGGGAGACGAATGGAAGACCAACTTCAAAAGCTACAAATATGTGGTGATGCCAGTTGGCTTCTGCAGCCCATTTGGTCTTCCAGCACTTTGTTAATGGCATCTTCTGAAATATCCTTTGCCAATATGTTCTGGTGTATCTTGGCCATATAGGTTTTTTCCGATAACTTTGTATGTGGGTTTGGAGTCAGTATGGCTTCTTGACTTCCCTATACACCAAACTGAAAAGTGCCTATTCAAGCAAGAACTACCCTTATGGAGTTACATTATTTCTTATGAGAGACTTTGCGAGATTTCTGAAAACCTATCTGCATTTTGTAGTTCTTAAGGCTCTTCAGTCTCCTCAATTTTGCAAACTAGTGTCAATTTATGCAGAACTTCTCAGAAAATAAAGGAAGTCACGCACATCCAAGGATAAAATTAAAATTCTCCTTTAACTGATTAAAAAACAAAATAGGTCGTCGTCCCCTGCCCCCCCCCCCCCCCCCCCCCAAAAAAAAAAAGCTTCCGGCTCGTTTCTAGCCAGCATGAAAAAAATGAAACATCACTTGCAAATATATAACAAGAGACCAATCAAAGCCATGATATTTGCATATACTGACATTCACATTATATATAGCTGTTGGAGTGCCAAGTTTACTGCGAACATCACATTGACCATAAAATCCTGGAATAGCTTCAGTTTGCCCACAGAGTTAATCCTCAAACTTAATTGGGCCCCATTTCATCCTCACCTATTGTGTGGCATTAAAGAACTGTTGGGCAAGAGAGTTTTTTTTTTCTTTTAAATACCTCAGACTCCTTTCCCAAGGATCCTGTCCCGACCAATATCTCTCCAGAAGTATCCCTTGTCTCCTGGTCTTCACAACAAGGGCTCATTCATCTTTATTGTCTGGCCATTCTGGAGCCAAGCACAACTGCGAACTCTGCTCCCATTTCCGCTGATGGCCCCATTGCAGACATGACATCAAGGACTTTGTTTCATCTTGCACCGTACGTACCCAGTTTAAACCGCTCCAGAGAAGCACCTTTGGGTCTTCAAACAGCCCTCGTCTGTTCTGTCTGAGCCATGGATAAAAGTCTCTATGGACTTTACCAATTTACTTCCCGACGATGCTTTTACAACTTTTTTGGTGACTGTAGACAGATTTTCTACAATGATACATTTTGTACCGCTGTCTAGAGTACCATCAGCACAAGAGCTGGCTCAGAATGTCTTCAAGGAGGAATTTCATATTCACAGCGTCCCACATCATATTGTCTCATATAGTGGCAATTTGCTTGTGTCAAAATTCTGCAAAGCCTTAAAAACATCCCCGGAGTTTTCCACCATTTATCACCTCCAAATTAATGGTCAGACCAAACAACTCAACCAGATCTTTAGGCTGGGTTCACACGGGGCGTATTCCCGTCGGAAATCTCGCGGCTTGGCCGCAGCAAAAACCGCGAGATTTCTGCCGGGAGAACCGCCGCAGCTTAAGCCGCAGCGGCTTTGAAGCGGCTCGGCCGCTCGCTTTTCCGTTGCGGCTGGCGCTTCATAGAGGAGAGCGCGGCCGCAACGAAAATAAATAAAGAAAGGTAAATAGACATGCTGCATCTTCTGAAACCGCGGCTGCGGCAGCCGCGGCTTCAGCCGGACTTAGGGTGCCTGCACACGAGCAGAATTTCAAGCGCGTGATTTTAGGCACATAATCCGCCCCAGACCGCAGCCAATATACTCCTATGAGGATCCGCAGTTGTCCCCAGACGGACGGATGTGTATCGCGTTTTTTCACGCGAGTGAAAAAATCTGCGACCTGTGCTAATTTTGGTCGGATCATGCGCGTGAAGCCTCCAATACAAGTGAATGGGTGCGTTTTTTCACTCAGTACATCCGGAGTGCAGCTGCAGATGGAGTCACTGGTTGCTATGACTACAGGAAGTAGGCATGGTAGGAGGCGTCCCAGCACACAGCACAGAGCTTCACAGGCACATTTCAACTGCAGATCTGTCCTTTCAGTCCCCTCATCTAGCAGAGAGCAGCCAGCAGACACCAGCCAGGGTGCACCCAGTACCTCCTTTTTTTCCTGGGGGGCTCTTCCTCCTCCGTTACCGCAGTACGTCCGAAAAAAGTTACATGGATCAACCATGCCCACAAAGACATCTGCTCACCGGGTGAAAGCATGTTGCCAGAATAATTTAACGGTGCTCGCACAAGCAAGAGGGACAAAACAGAATCTGGGTGTTGGTTTTTAAGCTGTTTTCCAGGGAATGGGCAATTCTCTAGGGGTTGGGTTTACAATAAGGGTGTCTTCCGGATTTTTCTGCGCGTTTTTTTCCGCAACACATCCGCGTATATCCGCGCGTGATTTTTCACGCATCCGCAGCTATCCGCAAGCACATTTAGGTACCATACGCGCGTGAAAATCCGCGAGTGGAATCCGGAACGCTCGTGTGCAGGCGGCCTTACCGCAGCGGATTGGCCGTCCCGTGTGGACGAGATTTCTGAGAAATCTCGTCCACATGGCTGGCTAATCCCGAGATTAGCGGTCGCGGGCGGATTTGCCGCGGCAAATCCGCCCTGTGTGAACCCAGCCTTTAAGAGTTTCTCTTGATCCAAGTAAGCCTCCATGAAGACAACTGGCGGGAACCGCTACCCTGGACAGAGTGTGCTCCTAATCTTGCCTCTAATTCGTCTGAGGACCTTTTAGACGCAACAATTATTGCTTGAAATTCACTCAAAAGCCATCGTTTAAGTGATAATCATTGTGTCCATCTTGCCCATCTTGCGCCCGTCGTAAAGTTTTCTTTAAAGATTCGTTCATCTTTCAGTCCACTGAAATTTCATTGTTCCGTCATTTGTTTTTCGTTTGGTTAAAATGACATCGTTAAGCGATTTTAGGGGAGTGTTCAATGCAAACACAACGATAATACAATGACTGAAAAGCTTGACATTTTCTGACACTTTTCGTTAGGAAAAAAACGTCCGTCTTTAAAAGCAAAAAACTTTTATCGTTATAACGAATTTCGAGCGATAATCTCTGTGTCTAAATGAGGCTTCAGTCATGAGTGCTGATAGAGACTGACAGCCGGGTCTCAGAATTTTGTTTGTTTTTCAGGAGACCGAGTTTGGCTCTCAATGAGGAGCATCTAAAAGGTTCTGTCATATAAGCGCGCTCCACGTTCCATTAGGACATTTCAGGCAATGTTTGCCACACTTTCCATCTGTCTCATGTTCTCTGGTCGACAGATTTTCCACCAAGATCCAGAGGTTAGTGAAAACTCTGATCTCAAGGTAAAGCAAATCTTGGATAGTTAGAGGGCTCGCTGGAAACTATTATTTGATTGATTAGAAAGGATATGGCCTGGAAGAAAGATCTTGGATTCCTAGAGAGGATGATAATGCTCCAACAAGAGGTTCCATATGAAGTGTCCTCTCAAGCCTCATGAAATCAGTTTGGGCATGGGCTGTAAGAGGGGGTGCTACTGTCACCTCACCTAGGTCTAGCGCAGTTTCTCAGTAGGAGACTGCAGCACCTTGCCTAAATTCTGTCAACGCAGCTGGCACCTAAGGATGAGGTCAGGTCTGGCAGCATAATTAACAGGTAACTACCCTATCACGTTACCTAGTGATTAAGTTACGGTGCTGTTTGGTGAGGCGACGAGGCGGAGGGGGTGTCTTTTTTTTTTTTTTTAAAGACACTGGTGGAGCGGTCAAGTATAAAATGTAAAAAGATACATCCCCCAGCTCCCCATTACCTCACTGAGCAGCACCAGAACAGTTTATGGTACCGCTCCATGGTGATAAGAACCATTGATCGGACTCTACTTCCAGGCTCCTTGTTCCTGTACATCTGGATTGCCATTTTGGCTTTTGCTCCTGTTTTTGACCCGTAGTGTTACTCCTGGTCTGATCAACATTTCTGTCTTGCTTGTTAGTTACCATACCAGGCACCTAAGGCACTACTTCTGGTCCTGACTCCCACCTGCTTTCCTGGTGATAACCCCTGGCTCTGCTTCAGACCACACCTCGCTATGATAGGGCTACTGCCACCAATCCATGATTATTTGGGGGACTGCACACTGTTCACACCTCTTCTCAGGGGTTAAAAATTAAGACCCTGGGATTCCATAGACTCCACAACCCCATCTAGCCTGCATCGAACAGATCGTGGCTTAGAAAGTCCACATTGCAGCATAAGATCAGAACATGACAATTGCCAGGCCCCAGCAAATGTGACCATCATAACCATTCTGAATGAAAACCCCACCGGGGGCAGCAATGCCCTCCTCTCTGTAAGAGGCTCAGGGATGAGCCAGACCACCATCAAACCTTCTATAAAGCATTTACAGAAACACTGTAAATTATTTAGCGTATTACAGCTATAATATAGATGAAACAGTGCAGGAATTATCGGTTAAAACTAATCATTTTCGTCTAAGTATTTAACCCCTTCACTCCCGAGCCATTTTCCATTGTTTTTTTTTGTCTTCACCTTCCAAGTGCTATAATATTTTAGCATGTGGTATTATAAATGATACCATTTAACATACTAGAAAACTTTACAATTTTAAGCACAGGTAAAATGGAAAATATATAATTGTGTCACTGGTCTGTGGGTTTCACTTACAGTGCTTATGGTGCAATTAAAATTACATTAGTTTTATTATGCAGGTCAATACAAAAACAGTCGCACACATTTATATAACTTTTGATTTTTCACTACTTTTAAACAAAGTTACTTTGTTGCCACTTGCTAGACAAAGTATTTATTTTTCTGTCGGTGGGCTGTGTAAGGCCCCTGCACACGGGCAGGAATTCCGCAACAGGATTTCCCGCAGAATTACCGCCCGAGCCCGCTTGCATTAGATAATGCAATCCGATGCACACATCCATGATTTGTCCGCGTGCAAACACGTTCAGAAAACAAGTCGGAGCATGCTCTATTTCTGTGCGGGTCTCGCAAGGCCCGCACAGAAATGTCAGAGACTTGCCGGCTCCGCTCTGTGCATGCACCGGCTGGGAGGTAGCCAGCGCATCAGAGAGCAGAGAAGATGCCGGGAGCGGGTAAGCCGCAGAGCTGAGCAGGGGCACAGGTCCGCATCCCGCTGGATCCGACCCGGCCGTCTGCAGGCGGCCTATGGGCTAGTTTTGTGCAGGGCAAGCAGTAGTTTATATTGGCACCATGATGGAGTACATGTGACTTTTTGTTCGCTCTTGACATGTTTATTAACAGATGGTGTGACAAAGACAAGCTACAAATCTGGCATTGCGGAATTTTGTTCTCTTTAATGTACAACGATCACTGACCAGAAAAAAAAACAGGTTTACAGTGAGGACCTGAATGGATGGGGCAATGACAATTACGTTTATTTCTTTTAATGTCAAAAAGGGAAGTTTTGAGTTTTTAAAATTTTTAAACTTACATATAGCCCCATAGGAGACTTAAACTTGCGATCATCTGATCGCTGGTATAACATACTGCAACACTTCTGTATGGTAAGACATGTATTGTCTTACCATAAGCCTATTAAATCCAGCCACAGGCAAGGCTTAATAGCCTTGATTCCATGGCAGACATAGGAGCCTTCACTTGGCTCAAGGCAGCCATCGGCACCCGACACGGAGCCGTCTCCCACTTGGTTTAGAGTAGACTTTGGCTCTTGGGCCCATTCCATACACCCTCCGGTGCCAGAAAAGGCTCGAAATGGTGTTTTGTTTTATTTTTTTAAGCTGGTGGTAAATGATAAATACCAGCTCTCCCACATCATCTACTGTTGGGATGGCAACGTGATTTTCACGGATTGGTGAACCTCTGGGTATTGTTTCTTGACACCACCGGATGCGGTGGGTGTAGCTAAGTGTTAGGGCTTGACACAAGGTCATGCCCCCGGTGTCTGATTAGCTCACCCTTCCGCTGCTGTGTCTTCCATCAGCTCCTGGTGTTTTGCCTTACGGTCGCAGCCCTGGCGCTGCTGCTGTGTCCCTTGGGTTCCTGGTGTCTCCCCTTACGGCATCGCCCCGGCACTATGAAAATTGGCTGCAGCTCTCTGCCCTCGGCTCCTGCTTTCGCCCCAGCCCAGTGAAATCTGCTGCAGCTCTCTCCCCTCAGCTCCTGCTGTCTCCCCCTAGGTGAGGCAGGCGGCAAGCTCCCACCTGTCATGCCTGTGCTCTGTCCCTTGCGCCGCTGCTGTGCTGGGTCCTGCGCCACTTGTGTGTGATGGGTGCCGGCCGCCCAGCGGATGAGGCTTCCGTCCCATCTGCCACCTGTGTGGTGCATGCCAAGCGGTGGCTGCCTGCTCGGTCCAGTCTGCCGCCATCTCTGTGCTCAGCCAATGCCGATCCCCCACTCACAGGTTGTGGCAATCCGCCCGCGCCGCAGACGCTCCTGGTGCCGCAGTCCTCAGGACGGCACTTCGTGGACAAAACACGTCCCTAGCCAATCCAAAGCTGGGGGCGTTAACATTTTTTGACAGTGCTGTATTATGTCGCCACCCCTAACTTCTGGTGGTGACATAATACCGAACCTTTGACCATCTGTGCGTATGAGAGACTCTGCCTCTCTAACATGCTCTTTTTATACAGTCATGTGACTCGGTAGAAAATGGACCCTCCAGCTGCTTTTCGGTAATACCATTTACTGTTCCAGCCTTTTGGTAACCCCGTCCCAGCTTTTGTGAGAGGTGTTGCTGCCATCAATTTCTAAAGAAGTTAATTTTTTTAATGAAATGAAAGACGTCTCCCTTTCACCTTGTGATGCGTGTTCGTGTTCTATTGTAAATATAATACGGTTATGTGGGATCTCCAAATCATTGCATTCCATTTTATACGGCAGCCCAACTTCTCTGGAACTGTGCTTGTATAATCTCTTGTTACTTCTGTGGAGACGGATTATGTAAGGCATTCAGGGTTATTATGACATTGGTTTTCAATATGCCTTAAACCTATTGAATTAGCCTAATCCATTATTTGTCTGGGTGCACTGAGTCATCACACATAGATCTGAGCAACTCAGATGATGTATGCTCATACATAATGGCTGTCCGGAAGGCTAGAGTTCACAGGTTGTGACTGCCCTCCACCAAGCTTGTGGAAAGCCAACCTGTCACTTTAAGGCCTTATGCACACAAATGTTTTATCGCGGCCATTTTTCCACGATAAAACCTCTGCCAAATTACGACCATCTAAAGCATCGGATTCTAATGCATTTGTTCAGATGGGCGATTTTCTGGCACAAAAAAAAAAAAAGAAATTCGGCCAGCCAAGATAGCACATGTGCTACAGATTCCGGACGGCCACTTAACGCAGCGCCAGAAAAAATAGGTCTTTCCCTGTCTATTGGCCACGATCATCTGGCAGCAACCATAGAAGCCTATGAGAGCTGCGGGCAAGAGAGAGAGGGGCTCACACTGCTAAACCACACACACACACACACACACACACACACACACACACACACACACACTTCCCTTTGCCGGCAGCTCCCATATGTTTCTATGGTCGCTTCTATTGCCGCAATCAGTCAGCAAAGGGAGGGGGAGAGAGTTTAGCATCGCTGCTGACAGAATTACGGCCTGCAGCATATATACGCCATACCTGGCCATCTGAATGGGCGAGAAAATGTAATATTCAGTCGCAATTTGGTCATGCCTTTCTCTCGTTCATGCGATTATCGGCCGCGATGCGGGTGGGCGGAAAATCGCAACGCTTGTGTGAAAGAGGCGTAAAAATGCTGTCTGGTGGACGCTCTCATTCAATAATTGGAAACATTCCATATTTACATGGCCGATAGCAAGCCAAGCCCGAGATTCTCGGGCGCAACTCGCATTGCACCGAACATGGAAATCAAGTGTGTAATGTGCGGTACATCGCACATGTGCAACTGCCATTATCAGGCAAGATTTACACAAAAAAAAAGGACATGTTACAATTTTTTGCGCTTTGCAGCATCACTACGAGCGAAAAAAAAATCTCTTATGTAAAATAGAGCCATTAGGCCAGAATCACATGAAACATCTGCGCACAATACGCAGTGAATAGAACCTATGGATTCCAGTGGCTTCATTCACATGAGCGGATTCTGCACGTACATATTGTGCACGCAAAAAACCAAAAACACTCAGCTCTATTGTCCTGCGCATTTCTGAAGGGGAAGAGCACGCAACGGACTAATTACACTAATTGTCTATGATTGCGAGCACGGCTGTGTGTTGTTTGCGCGCACAAAAAGTACAATAAAATACGCCGTGTCCAAATATGTAGTGTGAGGCCGGTGTCATACGTCCGGATTTGAAGTGTGGGTTCCGGTGAGCGGTGTCCGTGGTGATACGCCGACACATGTTCCATGAACGGAAGAAAGATAAAAATGCAGCAAGCTCTATTTCATCATGGATTCCGCGCGGATGGGCTCCATTGACGCCTATGGATGCGTGCGACCCGCAGTCCTTGGCAATTGACATTGCGTATGGCGGCGTAATCGTGTACCACTTGCTAGGAGACCAGAAAGAAAAGCCGGAATTCCAGCTGGGAAAAAGAAAGAGAGACTGAGGCTACCGTCACACGGGCGAGCGCGATATCGCAATTGTCAACGTGCGTTTTACCAGCAGATGCCAGGCGGTTTTCATGCAAAAATGCATAACTTCTCTGAAAGTGACAGCATACAAAAAAATGAAGTTCATATTTATGCGAGTTTTGTACATTTGTGAGATTCTCGCCCGTGAATGTAGCGTTACTGCTGCGCATCGTCACACGGATTTAGTCCTCGTAAAGGGGCAAAATCCACGTGCGGAAATTCTAAGTGGGATTCCATGCGAGTCTACCTTAAAAAGGACGTCCCTTCTCCCTGATCTACAATGTGGATTTCAAGTGAATGAGATGCAGATTTTTTGGTAAAATTTGCACCAAACTCCGCCTTCTTCCTGTGGAGGAGGAGCCTAGAAAAACAAGCAGAGGGTGCAGACAGTCTGGATGGGGTGCTGCTCCCCAGACTGTTCTGCATGGTCTGCAAACCGCAGCATGCTCCATTTTTATGCGGCTTTCCTGCACAGACGCCTCCTGCGGCTTCTGTTGAAGCCAATGGAAGCCGTCCGGATCCGCGGCACAGACGGAGCGGTCACTGCGCTTGTGCTGTGGACGAGCTGGAGTTTAAATAAAATACAGCATGGCGCATGTGCGTAGCACGCCACCGGCGCCCCGGGCACATCCGCCAAGCAGAAGAAAGAAGGTCGCCATGGAGGAGAGCCTCGCGTGAAAAATGCACAATGGCCCACGTGACATCGGGCCGCTTCACAGAGGGCCACTTGTCGGGCGCGGCAATAATCGGCCCTACGCATTTACACAGGGATGAGCATCGCAATCGCTGGCGGCGGAGCGGCCGGGGGTCATTCAGCCACCCCTCCCCTCACAGTGAGCAGGCGGTCCGCCATCATGGATTCTGCCTGTATACACGGAGCGAGCATCGCTAGTGCTGGCGGCGGAGCCGGGGGTCATTCAGCCATCCCTCCCCTCACAGTGAGCAGGCGGTCCGCCATCATGGATTCTGCTTGTTTACACGGAGCGAGCATCGCTAGTGCTGGCGGCGGAGCCGGGGGTCATTCAGCCATCCCTCCCCTCACAATGAGCAGGCGGTCCGCCATCATGGATTCTGCCTGTTCACACGGACCGATCAGTCATTCAGTTTTTTGCGTGCAGAAGCAGACTGATGGATGAGCAGCGCCCCGTCCTCGGCCGCCGTTCTGTCGGTGATGTAACTGCGCCGATCAGTCAGAATTCCTCAGAGTTAAAGGAGATGTCTCGAGGAAGCAGTTAATTTTTTTTTTTTGCCCAGTCCCCCCCATTAAACATACATTACAAAGCCCCCCTGTAAATGACATTTCTAGCTGGTTCGTACTTACCGTTCCAGCGTTTCAGCAACTTATAAAAGTTTCCTCAAGATGGCCGCCGGCTCTTTCCCCGTCGCTCGCTGCAGCCCGACGTGCGCGCTCCCGAGACGCCGCCAGCTGTGTCTCCATGGCAACCGGACGCATCGCAGCCGCCGACCAGACGCCCCGCAGCCGCCGACCAGACAGCAGGTAACCGGCGCTAGCCCCCGGCTCCCCAGCGCTAGACCCTCAGCCCAGGTGAAGGCCCCGGAGCCCAGCGCTAGTTCCCCCGGCCTAGCGGCAGCCCCCCCCCGGCCTAGCGACAGCCCCCCCGGCGCAGCGGCAGCCCCCCCCCCGGCCTAGCGACAGCCCCCCCATTACAGCGGCAGCCCCCCCCGGCCTAGCGACAGCCCCCCCCGGCGCAGCGGCAGCCCCCCCCGGCCTAGTGACAGCCCCCCCCCTCACAGCGGCAGCCCCCCCCCGGCCTAGCGACAGCCCCCCCGGCGCAGCGGCAGCCCCCCCCGGCCTAGCGACAGCCCCCCCATCACAGCGGCAGCCCCCCCCGGCCTAGCGACAGCCCCCCCCGGCGCAGCGGCAGCCCCCCCCCGGCCTAGCGACAGCCCCCCCGGCGCAGCGGCAGCCCCCCCCGGCGCAGCGGCAGCCCCCCCCGGCGCAGCGGCAGCCCCCCCCGACCCATCACTTACCTGGGAGGCTTCTCGGGGCTGCTGGGCTGGGCTGGGCTTCTCCGCTGGGCAGCTCCAGTTTCTGCACCTTCCTCTAACAGAGGATGGTGCAGAATGGCCGCTCCAGCGCGCTCCCGAGCAGTGACAGCTCGTCTGCGCATGCGCAGAAGAGCTGTAGCGGGGAGCACACTGAAGCGGCTCGTGCTGAATGGAGAAGACCGGACTGCGCAAGCGCGTCTAAAAAAGCAAGCTGCCAGCGAATTTAGACGGAGCCATGGAGACGAGGACGCTAGCAACGGAGCAGGTAAGTGAATAACTTCTGTATGGCTCATATTTAATGCACAATGTACATTACAAAGTGCATTAATATGGCCATACGGAAGTGTATAGACCCACTTGGTTTCGCGAGACAACCCCTTTAAATTCTGCGCCAATTCACAATCAAACAAATGCGGCTTAGTTTGCTTTCCACATTCGCCCCATTTACAGCGTCACCCCCAGCATTACAGCGCGGCCAGCTGGTATACAGTAGGATGGTGCAGCCCCCCCAGAGGCCACCATGTGCGGGGGGGGGGGGAGATACAGACATAACGCTGCGGCCCCCAGCACATGGAGGGGGGGGGCTTCATATGAACCCCTCAAAACTAATCTCAAAGGGGACGTTATAGGAAACTGTATGAAGCTTCGTAAGGAGTCCGCCACAGCCCCGGTATATACAGTACCGGCGTGTGACACCGCAGACGTACAGTGAGGCGCGGCCACCTACCGTTATCAGCCTCGCTGTCCATCGTGTCCGGGCTGTGCGCTGCACACTTGTTGGGGACTCCACACTTGTTCCAGGCGGAGGAGGCGGGACTCCACTGAGCCCCTCCCGCGCTCCGCTCCCCTTCCCACACCTTAGTTGCCATAGCGATCGGTGAGCGGTCTGATTGGTTGAGATTCCTGAGAGGGCGGGTCCTAGTCCAGGTGGGGGAGGAGTTGTTAGAAGTTCTAAGCCCGGAGTATAAAGCACGTGACCGTGCAGCGAGCACCTGAGGGGAGCGGATGTGATACATGTGACAGGACTGTACTGATGTACAGCGGAGGGCTGGCAGTAGGGAGTACAGCCTGCAGCCCAGCGCTGGTAGTCCTACAGCATACTGTTATTACCTCACACCTGGTAGGGCCGGCTCCCGCGGCCACATTGCCATCCGTGTGCTGTTCCTGGGTTTCTCCTCGCAGACCCATTATAGCACCTTAGATATACACGTTATCAGATAGACTTATTGTCTCTGTCATTAAAAAATGGCAGCATATTGTATTGTGAATAGCCGCTGACACCTGCCTGCAGTGGTGCCGTATCTGCACTGCTATGAAGTGGAAGCGGGTTGTATTCAGCAACGAATCCGGCTGTAGTTTGGGTACTGACAATGTCTTAAAGGGGTTGTCCCGAGAAAGCAAGTGGGGTTATACACTTCTGTATGGCCATATTAATGCACTTTGTAATATACATCGTGCATTAAATATGAGCCATACAGAAGTTATTCACTTACCTGCTCCGTCCTCGCGCTGTCTCTGCATCCCCGTCGCCATGGAGCCGTCTAATTTCTTCCTCAGCAGTCTGTTTTAGACGCGCTTGCGCAGACTGTCCTCTCCCCGCTGTGAACGAGCCGCTCCAGCGTGCCCGTGCGATACAGCTCGTCTGCGCATGCGCAGACGAGCTATCACTGCACGGGAGCGCCGTTTCATTCAGTACAAGTGCACGCCTCCACCAATGACATCAGTCACCTGCTCACGTGACCGGCGTCTCGGGAGCGCACATGAAAGCCTCCTGGAAGCGCGGTGCACCGTGGAACGCACCCTGGGACATCACAGGCGCCATCTTGGAAGAAGAACTTTATAAGTTATTCTTTCTTCAAAACGGTAAGTAGGAAAGCGGTTTATAACCGCTTTAAAGGGCTGCTTTATGCCGGGGGGTGACAGGGGGAATGGGCTAATAGTAAATTTTGAGGTTTTGGCTCAGGACAACCCCTTTAAGTTCATGTCTGGAGATCTAGGGTTGAGCGCCTCAACCCTGCCTTTGCTGTGAAGCAGCACACTGCCCCCTGCTGGTGTGATGGTCTGGAGGCCATCGCATACGACAGTCGGCCCCCTTAGTAGTGGTACGAGGGACAATGACAGCTCAGCGATATGTTCAGGACATCCTACAGCCACGTGTGTTCCTCTCATGGCGGCTTCCAGGAGGCATCTTCCAGCAGGATAATGCTCGGCCGCACACAAGGGGGTCACAGGAATGTCCCCACGACATTGTCACACTTCTGTAGCTGCCCGGTCACCAGATTTATTGCCAATAGAACATGTATGGGACGTCCCAACGCTGAAAGCCTAGGAGTTTGCACAATCTAGAGGCTTAGTTCCAGCAAGTGTGGACCAATAGAATGGCTGCCTCTATCCCATCTAAGCTAGAGGCGGCCCAACAGGGGATTAGAGCTGAGCTTCCTATTAGGTCCCGATTAGCTCCCCCCTGTTCCAATGTAAACCTGGCCCTGTTTAGTTTTCCACCATATTTGCTCTGATATTGTAGCACACAATGTATTGTCAACATTACAATCACACATGAAGTTTCAATGGTAGATATTTTTTTGACAATGAGTGTATATCTACTGCCCGCGGGTATTGGACAGCGCACAAATGTGTGTATCGGGACTCAAACTCAGGAGCGCCTGCTGAACAGCTCCTCTGCTCAATCATGGCCCAGTTCCTTCTTTCCACAACCCAATTCCTGGTTAATTTCAACCTGTTTCTAATTGGACTTCCTAGTTAAGCCTGACCCTGTACCTACCTACTTTGTGTGATTATTGAGCTCCCAGTCTGTAATCAAGCTCCTCATCTTCTTGCTCCAATGTTCTGTGTACTGACTTTTGGCTTCCTCCGACTCCGATACCCACCTGCTCCTCTTGTACTGTGAACAGATACTACCCATGCACTGACCTTTGGCTTCCACTGATGATGCCACCTGCCTGCTCCTCTTGTACCACAACCAATATTACCCATGTACCAACCTCTGGCTTCCCCCTGACCTCGGCTACCTGCCTGCTCCTCTTGTACCGCAACCAATATTACCCATGTACTAACCTCTGGCTTCCCCCTGACTCCGCTACCTGCCTGCTCCTCTTGTACCGCAACCGATATTACCCATGTACCAACCTCTGGCTTTCCCTAAACACGCTACCAATCTGCACCAGTTACGACAAAGAGTCTCCAACCCAGAACAGGATTGTTACAGTGTGCCCGTGTATTGTCCAATGCAAGTCGCACCAAGAATTCTGGGCACAACTTGCATTCGCCTGTGTGAGTGGGCTCTAAGACAACTCATTAACAGTGCCTTCCAAAGAGCACCCATATGAACAGTTCTAACACCATCATAAACAATGCCTTCCTGAGGGTGCCGCCATAAACACCACCGTCTAGACAGTATGCCGAAACCATCCCAATAAAGAGTACCTTCCAGAAAGTGCTCCAATGAATAGCACTTTCCAGAGTGCACCTACATTATCAATGCCTTCAAGCAGTTCCTTCGAGGGTCTTTCTAGGGTTTCCCCATAAAGAATACTTTCCAGAGAGTATGTCACTAAACAACACCTTCCAACGAGCACCTATATAAACAGTGCTTCCAGAGAGTACCCCGATGAATAGTATCATCCAGAAAGAGCCCTAATAAACCACCTTCCAGAAAGTAATAAATGGTTAAAGACGCAATAAAGAGTACCTTAAGTAAATCTGGCGTAATTTTTTTTAGAAGAAGCCGCAGCAGAAATCTGAGGCTAACGCTTGGATTTCTGCCCTAGATTTGCACAAGGATTAGCTGTATTATCATCCGTGGCACTTGTCCTTGGCGATTCCATGACTAATAAGTGACATGTCACTCCTTTTTTTCCGCATCACAGATTAAGGCCTCATGTCCACGGGGAAAATCAGATCCGCTGCAGATTCTCCATGTAGAATCTGCAGCGGGTCCCTCCTGCCCCGCGGACATGAGCGCCGAAAATAGCAATTTAAAAGAATTTACCTATCCGGCGCGGGCGACGAAGATCAGCTGTTCCTCACGGCCGGATCTTCATTTTCGGCCGGCGGATGAATTCCTGACGCCGGCGGCACGTCGCCGGCACGTCGTCGACGTGCCGCGCGCATGCGCCGGGCACATCCGCCGAGCCGAAGCAAGGGAGATGCGGCGGTAAGGAAGAGCAGAGCTTCGCGGCCCGCTGCGGGTGAGTAAATGCTTTAAATTCCTATTTTAGGTCTCCCGCGGATCCGGACGGCTTCCATAGGCTTCAATAGAAGCCCGCGGGAGCCCCGCACGAAAATGGAGCATGGTCCAGATTTTTTCATGCTCCATTTTTTTTTAAATCACTTTTATTGACGATCCGCGGGTATTTATGTACCCGCGGGTGGTCAATGCATCCCTATGGGGTGCGGATCTGCGTGCGGGAGATCCGCTGCGGATCCTAAATCATATTTTCCCCGTGGACATGAGCCCTAAAATGCAATACATATGAACAAGTTGTAGGATCGCTACCTGCGTGCACTGAAGGCGGATTGTAATAGGTTTTAACACAGATTTCCTCATCAAAATCCGTTTCATATGCAGAATGCATAAATATACCCTAAGGGCTCCTTCACACTGGCGATCGCGATATCGCTGCAAAAAATTGCGTCAAAATCGCGACTATTTACCCGTGATATTTGAGCATCAGTGTTGCCTTTTTTCGCAAAAACATCACTGCCACTTGCGATTTTCTTGCACATTTTTTTCACGTGATTTTTTTAACGCAAAAGTCAATAGGAATTTTGAATGTTCAAAACGCATCGCATCACATGAAAATCGCAAGTTTGTGCTTTGCAATGTGATTAAAAAAAAAGCTTCGTAGGGAAACATGGAGGGGAAAAAAAGTTAAAAGATAGGACATGCTGCGATTTTTGTGAAAACATCGCAAATGGGAAGGAAACCATTGAAAAACATTGGTTTCATAATTCTGCGTTTTCACTCACTCTCGCATCGCTCAAAAAAGTGTGAAGGCACCTTAAGGCTGGGTTCACACGGGGCACATTTACCACGGAAATTCCGTCCGGATTTTCGCAGCGGCAAATCCACCTGCGGCTGCTAATCCCGGGATTAGCCAGCCATATGAACGAGATTTCTCAGAAATCTCATCCACATGGGACAGCGAATCCGCCGCGGCACAGCCGGCAGAAGCCGGCGCTGGGGCGCGGATTCGTCAGCCGCAGCATATTAATTTTTTTTCTTCTTCCACTGCGGCCGCACTCTCCTCTATGGGAGCGCCGGACGCAGTGGAAGAGCAAGCGGCCAGGCCGCTTCAAAATCCGCAGCTAAGTGCCGTGGGTTTTGAAGCAGCGCTTCTCCCGGCGGAAATCTCGTGTTTTTTTCGCTGCGGCCACACCGTGAGATTTCCGCCGGGAATCCGGCATGTGAGAACCCAGGCTCAGGGACTTTTCATACTTGCAGAATTTTTCTTCTAGACACGCCTAAAGATGCAGCAAAATTTGGGACTGTAGATGTATACCTAACCCTTTCCAATCCACTGTCTGATGTCTAAAGACATTCTGATTGAAGGCTGTACAGCTCCGTTGTCGTAAGACGTCCGGCAGGGTATTCTTACTGTATCTATCTTCGTGCTTTTTTTCTTTTTCAAACTTGCGCGCATTAGCATGGAGTTTAAATAGTCGGAAAAAAAATAATAAACAACCCGGTTCCTGGCCCATTTACATGGGACAATTATTGTTCAGAGCTGTTCAAATTCCTGCTCTCCTGCATTTTATGCACGCGAAAACATTCGTAAATTCAGTCAGGTAAAGAAGTCCTAAAACGCAGCAAAAGTGGGGAAAAAAACAATAAAATAAATGCAGTGTTTGTAGGGGTTTTCATACTTTACATTTGACTAAGGGCGCCTACCCACTGGCGTTGCCGATTTTCGTGCGTGAAAAACGCAGCGTTTTTCGCACGTTTTCCACGCCTTTTTCGTGCCTTTTTCGTGCCTTTTTCGTTAATTTCCATTGACATTCATGGGTGCATTAAGAGAAAAATAAGGACACATATGCAACTGACAGTTCCTATGTTAAAAATTGCAACGGACCGAGAAAAAAAAACGCCAGTGGACAGGAACACATTCAATACTAATTGCTCTTGAGAAAAAACGCAAAACGCAAAGGAAAAAAAATCGCCAGTGGGTGGGCGCCCTTAGGGTGACTACCCACTGGAGTTTTTTTTCCCTGCGAAATTCGCAGCATTTTTTTCTCTGCAGGCGTCTATGGGACTTGCAATGTTAAAATCGCGATCTTTCAATTTACCCACTAGCGTTTTTTTTACTGCGAAATTCGCAGCATTTTTTTTTCTGCAGGGGTCTTTGGGCTATGGTGCATGTAAAGCTAAAATCGCGATTGCGCAAAATTGCGATAACGCGGTAAATCGCGATTTTGCGCGATCGCGATTTTAACATTACAAGTCCCATAGACCCCATGCAGAAAAAAAAACACTGCGAATTTCGTAGTGAAAAAAAACGCTAGTGGGTAGTCACCCTTAGGGCGCCTACCCACTTGCGTTGCCGATTTTCGCGCTTGAAAAACGCGGCGTTTTCGCGTGTTTTCGGCTGCGTTTTTTGCGCGTTTTTCACAGCGTTTTTTGCACCCCTCCATTGACAATCATGCGTGCATTAAGAGAAAAATAAGGAGACATATGCAACTGACAGTTCCTATGTGAAAAAACCCCACGAAACGGAAAAAAACCCCCAGATGGACAAGAACACATTCTATACTAATTGCTCTTGAGAAAAAACGCAAAACATCACAGGAAAAAAAATCGCAAGTGGGTAGGCACCCTTAGGGCGCCTACCCACTGGCGTTGCCGATTTTCATGCGTGAAAAACGCAGCCTTTTTCGCGCGTTTTCCGCACCTTTTTCGCTGCGTTTTTCACACCTTTTTCGCGGCGTTTTCCGTTAATTTCCATTGACAATCATGGGTGCATTAAGAGAAAAATAAGGAGACATATGCAACTGACAGTTCCTATGTGAAAAATTGCAACGAAACAAATAAAAAAAAAAAAACCCCAAATGGACAAGAACACATTCTATGCTAATTGCTCTTCAGAAAAAACGCTAAACACAATTTAGCATCGCAGGAAAAAAAATCGCCAGTGGGTAGGCGCCCTTAGAGCTAACATTTGGAATGCCATCCTCTAAAAATGACAAAACGCGGCTTTTGGGGAGAAAAAAAGGCATGAAACCACGCTTTTGCTGCATTTTGACTCATTGACTTTACTGGGTAAAACACTTAGTATTGCAGAATACAAGACTGCAGTTTTCACACTTAAAATGAGAGTAAAGCTGGAGGTATAAGTGGAGAAAATTGCAGTTTTGTGCCAGGTGTGAACTATGGTTGGTCTACAAAAACGCACGTGTGCTCCCAGCCTATAGTCAGTACTTCTGTGCTCCTGCCAGCCCTATGGACAAGCCCCTGTAGATCAGCCACAGCACGTCTGAGGTCTCCTTAGTGTCCTCAGGGAATTCCTAATGCTGCAGGAGGCTTTCTGTGATGACAGATCGGGATAGTTTTGCAGTTTCCTGTTAAACTTTCCCCCAACTTTTCCCAGTTGTGCCGGTGTCTCTGGCACCGGGCTGTGTATGGGTGTGATGACTGGGAGGTGATTCTAGGCACCATCTACTGGATTCCTCTACAGGAGGCTGGGAACAGTTAGTTGTCTCCCAGGGAACAGCTTGCAAGGAAGAGTTCCGGGACGGGCACAGTGCAGGCAGCAGTGAGGACGGAGGGAGCTGGGGCATCGACTGGGACATTGGCTGCCAGCCTCTCATAGGGAACTGGGGTGCAGCAGTTTTTGGGGTTGATCCATTGCTGGACACAGAGGTAACCAGGTCCTCAGAGGAGAATCAGCCCAGACTGTCATGTCAGGTAATGTCACTGATCACAGCTGTAACACATAAGACTTGCCTACTATATATGTAGTGTGCATATGGGGTGTGTAATGTATGAGATGTGTACTGTATGTGTGACTTGTGCACTATATCTATTTATACATAGGCTGTATGAGATATGTCCTATGTATGATCTGTGCCTGTATGTATGATCTAGATAGAGCCCTACTATATAGAAGTGCTATACAAGACTTTGAATATGTAGTTATTGAAGCTGTATATGTACTATGCAGACTATTGTAGACCCTTTATAACTAATGTACTATAGAGGATGAGCATTATACTATATGGAGGTATGCACAGCATGGGTGTACTATACTGAATACAAAGTTGGCTATATAGCACTATACAAGCAAATCCACTGTGTTGTGTAAGATATGTACTTATGAAAGTACATACATTGTTTTGGTTTACAGTATATCTTCACATTGTACTCCACAGGGGATTTGCACCGCATACTTACAATGTAATGTAATATATATATATTAGATATAATAACATTTGTAGCCAGTATGTCATAGTTTTGACATTTCTGAAGTTCTTTCTGTTACTAAATTACAACAAGGTCTAAAATCAGAAAAGCCCAGAAATAGAAGACTGAACAGATAGATAGGAGACTCTTCTAGTGGTCTTGGCAGGGGGTACAGCACCTTAATAGTGATACAGCAATGCTAGCAACTGACACAAAACACTTAGGACCTATTCACATAGCCGTGTCCATGCGTTGTCTGGAAATTCAGAAGCAAAACCATCAGAGAGCACACGGATGCCATGCAAGCGCTGTCCGACGTACAAGGAAAGCCGTACATTGAATGCCACAGTCTGGTCTGTGACAACGACTTTTTTCATAAAGACCAATGGTCCATATGAAAAATCAGCCAAGTGAATAGCCCCATTAGGTATTATGGATCCATGTGCTGTCTGTGAAATTGGCATTGACAGCACACAGCCTAGAAATAAGAGCATCTGAATAAGCCCTTACAGCCTATAGAGCTATGTAACTGTTGTACTGTCTCAGGGCTTATGCAGACGAAGGTATGCATTAATACGTTCACCCGTACGGAACGTATAATCACATGAATCAAGGGAGGAGTTGGCAAGAAGCAGGCTGATACGTCCGTGCTAGTCGATCTGTTGTTTTTTGTTTTTTTTTTGCGATCAAAAGGTTTGCGTGTAACACCCCTCCATGGAGTAGAATGGCAATTAAATGACTGATTAGGGCGAGCTGTCTTCTTTTCCCTGCGTCGTACGCAGTGTAACTCCCTCCTCTTCCCTTTTTTCCATATATTGTTATCTAGGTTTGCTTCTTGTATTGTAATAAATACATTTGTTGGACAATAAAGCTTTGAATCGGGGGTACAATTCTACATCCAAAATATACAATGAAATCTGCATGAATTACAATGAAGAATTTGTTGTTGCTTTTCATGCAGAATGTAACCATGAATTTTACGTTGAAAATCCGTGGCATTTCTGTAACAGATAGGGCAGTAACAGATAGAAAGTCTGCAGTATAGCTAGAATCTGTTGTAGTTTTTTCTGCTATGAGTCAGGATGAGCGAGTATTACTCATTACTCGAATGAGTAGTGCCTTAGCAAGTATACTTGCTCATCCTGAGGGTGCATTCACACGAACGTATATCAGCTCGGTTTTCACGCCGAGCCGATATACGTTGTCCTCGTGTGCAGAGGGGGGAGGATGGAAGAGCCAGGAGCAGGAACTGAGCTCCCGCCCCCTCTCTGCCTCCTCTCCGCCCCTCTGCACTATTTGCAATGAGAGGAGGCAGGACGGGGGCGGGGCTAAGGTCTGGGAATTAGCCCCACCCCCGTCCCGCCTCTCCCCATTGCAAATAGTGCAGAGGGGCGGAGAGGAGGCAGAGAGGGGGCGGGAGCTCAGTTCCTGCTCCTGGCTCTTCCATCCTCCCCCCCCCCCCCCCCCCCTGCACACGAGGACAACGTATATCGGCTCGGCGTGAAAACCGAGCCGATATACGTTCGTGTGAATGCACCCTTAGCTATGAGTGAATGTAGTTTGGCAATACAATGCTAGAGAATGAGATTTTAACAGTCAGCTCCTGCAAAAGCTAATAAAGTCTTGGGTGCATTAAAAGAAGTATAGGGGCGAAGGATGAGAACATTATCCTCCCACTATATAAGGCACTTGTCAGGCCTCACATGGAATACTGCGCACAGTTCTGGACACCGGTGCTCAGGAAGGATGTTGCTGTGCTTGAGGGGGTTCAAAGAAGAGCAACTAAACTAATACATGGAATGACGGGACTGGAATACCCAGAGAGGCTGTCAATATTGGGACTATTTACTCTAGAAAAAAGACGGCTAAGGGGCGATCAAATAACTATGTATAAATACATGAGGGGACAATACAAGGATCTCTCCCATGATCTGTTTATACCCAGGACTGCGAAGGTAACAAGAGGGCTTCCTCTACGTCTAGAGGAAAGAAGGTTACATTACCAACACAGAAGGGGGTTCCTTACTGTAAGAGCAGTGGGTCTGCGGAACTCTCTGCCTCAGGATGTGGTGATGGCAAAATCCATAGAGGAGCTAAAGAGGGGACTAGATGCCTGTCAAGAGTGCTATGATATTACAGGATATAGACATTAAATAACCAACGGGTTGTTTATCCGGGTTTTGGAGTCAGGTAGGAATTTTCTAAAGGTTGATCCAGGGATTATTCTGACTGCCATTATGGAGCCGGGAAGAAATTTTTCCCAAAACGGGCTAAATTGGCTTCTGCCTCATTGGGGTTTTTTTTGCCTTCCTCTGGATCAACAAGGGGGTTGGAAACAGGCTGAACTAGATGGTCATTGTCCCCCTTCAGCCTAACATACTATGTTACTATGCATTGTATTTTGTTGTGGACTTTTAATGCAAATTCCATAATCAAAATTCTACAACTAGTATGCAGTGTTTGAAATGAGCATTGGTGCTTTGTAGTGGAGCAGCATATGGTACTGGTGCATCTTGTCTCCCCCGGAACTATGGGTGAAGACAAGGGTTTTTCCTGGGTGGAGAAATGGGTTTGTCCTGGTGGACTTAGGGAACACCCCAAACTGACTGGCTGATGCAGTGCCGTGAACTTTCCCTGCTGCTCACCCATCATGTCCCTTGCAGGCTGATGTCCATGTGCAGGGCGCTCCCTTCTCCCCTGCCTGCTGCTCTTCCGCTATCAGTGTTCCCAGCAGGACAAGCATTTTTGCTCGCCGCTTGCGTACAGTGTGAGTGCCACGGGCGGACGCTCCCGTGCGAGGGTGTCAGTGCCAGCTCCGCCATGGACAACTACGCTCAAAGGCTGCGGTCTCTTCCCCAACGCTAGCGCTGTTGCCCTCCAATGCTGCTGGTTCGATCCTCGTCGCAGCACCCGGCCACAGGTGCTGCTACTGCAGCATTTGGGTCACTCTGTCCCGCTGATGCTGCTGCTCGGGCAGCTAGTAGCACCACATATACTCCTTTAACCCTACCCCTAACACTAACCCTCACCCTAACCCTTCAGCCAGCGCAAAGCTCAGACACTGCTACTCCTTTAACCATACCAGTAACCCTAACCCTCCTGGCCTCCCACCTGCTACAGCTGTCAGCGTCACCCTACCCCTAAGTCTAACCCTCCAGCCAGCCAATCAGGAGCTTGGAGTCTATTCCGCTCCGGTTTAAACACTGGCACCCTAAGCAGAGACCCACACTCTGGTGCCAACGCATTGAGGCTTAAGGCGCTTTTATACAAGCCAAATTGTTTAGGTTCCTGCAATCCAAAGAGAATCTGAATGATTTGTTCAGTGTAAATGCAAGCACGACTGTATAACGAACGAGAAGCCGCTCATTTCTAGCTCGTCGTTTAGTTTCTGCATAAAGAAAACGATTGACTGCCTGCTTACTGTGAATGGAGATGGGCTGGAATGATCCCCGGTCCGCGCCGCTTCTATTCTCTAGCGCTAATCACTCCAGTGTAAAAGCACAGGAATAATTATCATTGGGGCGCCCTGTCGGGCATCCTGCGACTGACAGGTTGTCTCGTGTAAAAGCCCCTTTAGGGCTTAAACAGACGGGTGCATGGCTAATACGCTCGCTGCTGCAGTCTGGAATTGCAGGAATTTGTGGGCAGACAATGCAGGACAGAGTCTGGGGAGCAACACACCATCCAGACTGCTGTCTGCAACCTCCGATTATACTTCTTGGCTCTTCCTGCATAAGAATAGGTGTTTTTTTTAAGTGGTCTATACTACTTCCAAAATAAGTAGTACAAACCAGCCAAGCTAAGAGAGCAGTATCTCATTCTGAAGGCATGGATCTTTCACCATGACAGCACAAGAGATTTCGCCTGGCCGGTCACCTGAGCAATAGCAGGGTGTTTCAAGGGGGTCAGGCAGCTTTCTGATGTCATTCCCTGCTTGCGTTCGCTCTTCCACGTGGACAATACTTTGTCATACGCAGTACAGCCGTGCGCAAAAACCACACACATACTCAAACAAACTTGACCATGCGCAATTCGCTTCCTCGATCATTCGCAGGTCTTCCGCCGCGGATATCCATATGCAGAATCTGACCCACTTGTGAAAGTCCAGCCTGAGGGTGCCCACCCACTAGCGTTTTTTTATTGCGAAATTCGCAGCGGTTTTTTTTTTCTGCAGGGGTCTTTGGGCTATGGGACATGCAAAGCTAAAATCGCGATCGCGCAAAATCGCGATATCACCGGTAAATCGCGATTTTGTGCGATCGCGATTTTTACATTACAAGTCCCATAGACCCCCTGCAGAAAAAAAAAACTGCGAATTTCGCAGTGAAAAAAAACGCCAGTGGGTGGGCGCCCTTAGGCTAGAGGAACACAGCCATAATGCGATTTGCAAATTGCATCAGAGACAAAGACACCAGTCTGTGTGCTATCGATCTACACGGACTCTGTTCCTTGAATGCCATACTCTCGCATGTGAGTTTTTTCACATGTAGCATTGGTCCATTACAATCTGACACTTCTAAATACTGTGTGAATGAAGCCTAAGGCCGATTGTAGACGACTGGGTCGGATTCCGACTGCTAGATTCTTGTGGGATGCGACCCTCTGCCATTGCAGTGACCTCCGGCTTACCACTCTGTGGTGTGGATGTGCTGGGTGGCGCACAGCCGCCCATGCGCAGTGCAGAGCCGGTGTGTCAGCGATGATGCAGCCTTGCGAACCTCTGCGAGACTCATACTGAAATAGGACATGCTACAATTTCCACCTACGAGCGGAATGTCACAGTTGATTTCCACTCGTGGGCATGGAAATGCATTTTTCAATGCATGTCCTATGGGCTGTATTTGCTGCGGGATCCAGAGATGCAGATCCCCCAGTGCAAATATGCCCTGTGCATTAGGCCTAACACTAGTACAGGCATTAGTATCTGTGTATGTTTAGCTAATTGCTCCAGTATCTGTCTGTGTTGGATATCTGTTATGACATATTTTATTTCCTTTGAACCTTTGTCCTTAAGATTTGTAAACAGTATTGTATTGAACTCTGGAATGGCAGTAGACTTTTGGGGGCATTGCCCAATTAGTGCTGTCAATTATTGTTTAACAGTGCAGAATACTAATTCCTCATTTGCACTTGTGTATTGCGGATCTGCATTAATTGTATTTTTTTTCATTAAAAAAACTTTGCCAAAAAATGTGAATAGTGTTCCTTCACATTCACGTTTTGTTTTGGGCATGGCCTTTTTTTTAAAGAGAATCTGTCAGGTGATTTAAGCCCGATAGTGTAAGCTTATGGGCTAAAAGTAGTTGACCCGCTGAGTCCGGGGATGGAAGTTTTATACCTCCCTTCTCGCTGTTCCCCCATTGTCAGCACTAAAACCCCCCCGCAGTATGCATTGAGCAGCGTGTACTAAGTAGTCCTCCCATTCTAAATGCTTAGAATGGGCGGTCTACTTAGTGCGCAGCTCAATTCATACGGCGGCAGGTTTCAGCACTGACAGTGGGGTGGAACGGCGGGATAGTAAATACAACACTTACATCCCTGGACTCAGCGGGTCAGCTACTGTCAGCCCATAAACTTAGTTTATAGGGCTCAAAGTACCTGATAGAGTCTCTTTAACTATGCGATCATGTGCCATATTCTAATAAATCATTAGGCGTCCGCTGGTTCTAAGGGACATCAATTAAGAGTAGAAGGGTTTGGAAGGGGTTGTCACTGATAACACTGGGCACTTTACAGATGAAAGAATGCCCAGTGGACACTTAATCACTTAATGATTAGCATATGGTGTGTGATGGAATAATCTTTTATCAGGTGGCCTTGGATTTTTATAGCATCATGGAAATGTTGGAATTTGCTTCCCCAACATCTATTTAATGATTAGTGTTGAGCCAACCGAAACAGTTGAACCATGTTCGGGTTGAACTCTACTAAAAGTTTGGTTCAGCACAAACCTAAACCTTGTCCTCCTCTTTCTTCTTCTCCTTTTCCATAAATGTATGCAAGAATAATAAAGATAATTATTATGAAAAAAAACACACAATCACAAAGAGAACATACAAACTCCATACAGATGTTGTCCTTGGTCAGATTTGAACATCGGACCCCAGCACTGTAATACAACAGTGCTAACCGCTGAGCCATCATGCTTCTTCTGCCTCCTCCTCTTCAGCAGTTCATCCTGGAAAGCGGTTTTCAGTAAGTAGCAGCTGTAGAATAAAGAACTTCTTATATATCCGCATACTTGTATTTTTTGTTGCTTTTGGCACAAATCTGGTATAATTTGGCCTTTTTTTTCCTACAGTTTTTATAAATGTGCTCCTAAGCATCCCCCTCAAAATGTTACATAGTGCACAAAGCTGGTGCCCATTTACCTACGTATTTACTGCAATTTTCCAGTTTCTAATAAGCAGTTAATATATTAGCATCGACTAATGCGCCCAACTTGTTTCATGGTATTGGATCCATCACATGTATAATTTATACCCTTTTCTTCTGCAAACAATTGCGGAAATGGATACATCTCATTAAATTATAACAACATGCAAAAGTAAAACATAAATGAGATCCGATTTCCTACATGGTTGAAGATGGCACATTAGAAGTACATTCTCCAGGCTGGCTGAATAGTTGCTAAAAGGCTGCTTCACACAAGCATAATTTACTGTGTGCCACCCGCGAAAGACAAGTACACGTTGCATACTTGCTGTGTGCCACCCATCGCCATGCACTATCTTGGCGTGTATGTGTGCGTAATATGCACCAAGATAGAACATGCTGCGGTCTTTCTTGTGCGCATATTTCGCGCAATATGTGTGAGTGGCAATATAGTAGACTGTGGCAGATTGGTACAGCATGTTACGTGCGTAATATGCTCTCACCACATGAAGGAGCCCTAAGTCAGACATGGGCAAACCTCTGTGAGTTTTCATCAAAGCATGGCAGAGCGCCCTGGAACTCACAGAATCATAACTGATTCCACATACAGCAGAGAAGATAATAAAGTGTATTCACATTTTTCACATGTACTAGGAGAATAAATGTCCATTTGGCTTCTGTTTATAAGATCTATTCGCTTGGCACCATTCTGGGAGAACTGATTATTTTTTCACCAAAACATTAGAGTAACAGCATTTTTAAGAAACTTTTGACAAAAGTTTTGCTTATTGGGTTCTGGCTGCTGAGACACCGACTGATGACTGAAATTAAGGGGCATAAGCGTTTGCACTATAGCTGGGCCCCAACGGCTGGCTTTGTTTCATGTTGGCTCTTTTCGGTAGCTGAAGACAGACGCATAGACTTCTGTAGACGAACATAAATGGATCACATCTCCAAAGAAAAACAGACACCTCATGGAAAATAGAATATAATCTCACTGGGGTGAGGGGGTTAAAAACTTTAAAAATAAGCTTCCTGTAATCTACAGGATTTAAATAGTTTGTAGTAATGGAGAAGGTTTTGTCCAACTCCACTGCAGTATATTGAATGCCCACTCCACCATGCAGGTAGTAGATGGTAAAGATGGCCCAGCACCTGCAGCTATCCATACAATAGTGATAGTACATGTTTTGGTTCTTCAGCCAAGTTACAAAGAGTTTCAAAAGGAGTGAGGGCCAATTTAGGAGAGGGAAACATATCTACAGGAAGCTCCTAAGTAATCTATAAGAATGGCAAGGGAGGACTACACAGCTTGCTCAGTGACTTCAGGCCTTGGATACCAAGAATCAGGAAGAATCCTTTTTCTGTGAAGTCTGTATGCTGTTGCCTGATTTTGTTGCCAAGTTAAGACATGAGAATGTAGATTTGGACATATCAAGTGAAGGATTGTGTGGAACCCATATCAGAAAAGTAAAGGTGATATGTGTCAATGATGGCTCCATCTCTACTCAAAGTTGGAACTAACATTTTATTGACAAATCGAGACTACAAGCCAAGACCGCTGCCAATAGTTTTTGTACCTAGTCAGAATCTGTTATTTTACTCTGGGAGATACTCTTTTCTAGACTATTCATCCAAGTGAAAAAAAAAGCCCATGGTCGTACATCTATTCAAATGGGTGCTATTTCTGTCTGATTTTCACACCAATTACTCGCGCCAAAAATCGTACAGAAATATAATCCATGTGGAAGTAGCCTAAAGCTGGGTTCACATAGCGCAGAATTGCAGTGGAATGTCCATGCTGACTTTCTGCACGGAAATTCCACCTGCGGCTTTTTATCCTGGAATTAGCCAGCAAAGTGGTCAAGATTTGCAAAAAATCTTATCCACACACTGCAGCCAATCCGCACTGAAATTGACATGTGGCACAGAATTCGAATCCACGGAATGTCAATTCTTTCCCCGTTTCCGCGGGGGCCTCTCTCCTCTCTACGGGGAGAGGTGGCCGCAGCAGAATGATGTGGAATTTCTGCGCAGCCATTCCGTGAAATTTCCGCAGAATTTCCGTCAAGTGTAAACCCAGCCTAAAGGTTATGTTTGTATAATGACTAGCTCAGTGTACAGAGCGTAATAACTCTTGTATCCCTCCCAGTTCATTCACATTTGTATTTCTAGGATGAATGAAGAGTGTCTAAATTAAATGTTATGCTTAGAAATAGTGACATTTAGATTGCCCTATGTGTTATTAAAGGGGTTTTATTTAAAAGACTACTCTGGGGAAATATATTACTTGGGTGCAAGTGCCATACATACGGACTATGCTGTACGGACGTAAGTATGGAAACAAATGCGCTCTCTATGGAGCCACAGTTTTCGTAATCTCGAAAGTCGCATCTGCTCAGCTCTCGTCACTGGAGGACTAGTGCAGAATGTTTCTATCGTGGCTTTCGAGAAGAAGAGATCAGTGATTCCAGGGCAGGACACTGTAAAAACACATCTACTTATGGATTGTGATGTGCTTATTGCACTTAGATTATAAAGGAAAAAGGAAAGTCCTCCAAATCCTTGAAATTAACATAATAAATTAGTGAAAAGAGGATTTCCTATTCTGAGAACTGTTGTATTAGCTGAGCTTCCTCAAACTTATAATGGAACTGGGATATTAATGTAACTAATTACTCCAGCTCTGGTTCTTAGCAGAAAGCTGATTTTGCCAGAGAAAGCAATGGACTGCCAGACATTTCGCCAATGCTTTCTGCAGTCATCTTTACCCCCCAGCATGGAAGGCTGAGTCAACCATGAGCAAGCTATCAGGGATTGAACCTGCAACCTTCAGGTCAAGAGCAAGAGCTTAAGACTGCTGCCCTAACACTCTATGCCACATGAGGCTCTTACATGGTGCTACACGAGGCTCTTATTACATGGCATCCATGTAATATAAGGATGTCTTAAATCCACCAGAATGGAAGTCACTTGTACAGACCAGGTCTCTGTTCTGACTTATACAGGGGCTCTGAGTGGGAGATCACCCATATTAATGTCCATATACAACCATTAAGGCAAATGGACAGAGGTTGTCTTCATGAAACAACCCATTAGCTTTCCAATAGGCTTTAAAACAAGAACATGACTTTTCATTATTTCTCTGATTGCACTGACTGGGTGTTCAATAGAGAAGAAGCAAGACAGGACAACCGCATTTCTGCAGCCTACCCGGTGTTAATGTGAGGAACAGAGATGAGTGATAAGGCAGTTACTCGAGCGAGCATCGCTCTTCTCGAGTAACTGCATTCTTGTCCGAGCAGGCTCGGGGTGGCGGGGGGAGATCTCTTTCTTCCCCCCCCCCCACGCTACCCCCTGCTCAATTACGCCGACCCCCCCCCCCCCCCCCCCGAGCCTGCTTGGACGAGAATTCAGTTACTCGAGAAGAGCGATGCTTGCTCGAGTAACTGCCTTATCCGAGCGTGCTCGCTCATCTCTAGTGAGGAAGTACAATGGCGACAGGTGTCTTCCCCTGACAAAACGGTGAAATCGCCATTTACGTAAATACCACACTTACCTACTTTTGCTATACTTACTCTCTCAGCTTTGTTTCCTTGGAAAAGCACAAATGCAAAAGATTCCTTATTGGGAGAAGACTTAGGCCACCTTTACACGGGCGATGGGAGAGTGCGAGAAGATTGTGAAACCCATAATTTTCAATGACTTTATTCCCATGTGCGATGTTTCCTGTCATATAATGTTACGAGATTTGGAAATTGCCGCATGCCCTATCTTTCTGCGTATTGCCATTTTTTTCTCACCCATCTTTCCTTCTGGAGCTCCCGATTTATCGCATCGCAGCACACAAACTTCCAATGTACGTTCAATGCGTTTTTCACATTAGCAACTGCTGTTGTAGTCTATCGTGCGAGAAAAATGTACAAGAAAAATCTCAGGCTGCAGCGATGCAATGCAAGATTATCTTTCAGGAAAAAGCATCGCTGACGCTCAAACATCGCATGAGCAAATATGTGATATCCCTGCGAGTTTTTCACAGTGATATCACACTCGCCTATGTGAAGTAAGCCTAAGGCCGCTTTCGCACGGGCAAGAAAATCACGTGACACTTGAGCGATGTGAGAGTACGAGAAAATGCAGAATTATGAAACCCGTGACTTTCAATGACTTCATTCCCATGTGCGATATTTCCTGTCCTATCTTTGCCCTAAATTGATCATGCAAAACACAGAGAATAAAACTCACTGATTTTAATGGGTACCCTCACTTTATGCGATTTTGCATTCAATTTTGGTGTGCATGAAATTTTTTTTTAGCACATTTGCGCAACCAAGGCATGACAGGAGTCTATGGGGGTTCGCAAAGGTGCACCCATACACACAAAATCACGCACTGAACTGCGCAATTTCTCTGTGTTAATTGAAAACACCGGGGACTAATTAGGCTGCGCGCCAGTTCAGTCACGGGTTGTGTCCCACACAGATATGAACAGACCCACCAGCCCAAAAAGATACAGTAAAATACGTGGTTACGTATACGTTAGTGCTCCATTCACAACGCTATTGCATTACACTAATATATATATATATATATATATATATATATTTATGGGCGCCTACACTTGTCTGCAGGAGCCATGAGGGTGGTTTCACACGGGTGCGTTTCATGTATGACTACCTTGCGATTGCGATATAGATGGAACTCCTATATGAGAGGAACACATATATTTGAATCTTTTTATTGACATGAGTGATTTTTCTCTCGGACCGATGGTCCACGACGGAGGAATCACTGCATGTCCTATTTTTGAACAATTCTTGTTTAAGAATCTCCCATTATTCCCTATGGCAGGCAAAAAAATTGCGCTCATACGTAAATGCGAGTGCAATGCGATTTTTCTATTTATTTTTACTATTGAAAAAGCGTGCTTTTCATGTGCCTGAAAACCTCAAGTGCAGCAATGTGATGCGTCCTTCTCACAAAACGAATCGCACTCACAGGTTTAAGATTGCCACTTTCGGACTAACATCTTACCCGCCCGTATGAAAGCACCCTTATTCTGAGTCATCGATACAGCTGAAATCCTCTTTAATCGCTCCTCCTATCTTGACCTACTCTGTCTTGTATCTCAATAGATTCCATAGCTCTAGTAAATATTTACCCAGGCCTCTGAATAGGATTCTGGGCACGTCTTTCATTGACATAGTAAATAAATAGGGAAGAGATATTAAGTGACCCATGTACAGTAATGCCTTGTATGGGAAATGCTGATTGTGTGATAGTACTTCTAATTCCAGGAGGATTTCACTGTTTGTCCTGCTGATATTGTCACTTCAACTGATTGTTTAACCCTTGCTAGTTACGTGTTGCAGTGTTACAAATGAAATCAGGCACTTTGCCAACAATCACCTAATAGCTGAATAATAAGAACGACAGTTCAACAACCCCATTAGGCGACCATACATGATACAATTTCTTGGAGTCAAGAATGCCAAATTGTGCAAGTTTTCTACACAAAAGCATTTGATAAATCTTCCCCTTATTCCATTATGTTATAGAATGTATGTGTGTTAATAATCCCTTTTCAAGGGATAGTTCCATCACAGCCAGTCATGGCTAAGATCGGAATTACCATCTGAAGGCTATGTTCACCCATGGTCAGGATTGCAGACATAGCCAAACTGGGTGTTATATGCTGTCATATTACCCAGTGGAGCAGGAATGGCATTTTATGTCTCCTCATTCACTACTCTCCTTAAGGAGAAAAAAAAGTGTTCCTGACCCACATCACAGGCCTCTCGTTAGCCATGCCAAGGGGCAAACACACCGAAACAGCTGTCTGTGTATGGATTCTGATGTGGCTTTCAATTCCCAGTCATTGTTACAGGGCTTGTATAAAGAGCCTAACATTGACTTGCAGGAATGCTGCCTTCTGATACGTGGAACTGCAGGGGTATTGTTCCATTTTCCTTATTTGCATTTTACCCAGAGGAGCATGCATGGCCTTATAAGTCTCCTTACTCACTCACCTTCTAGGTGCTCTCCTTAAGGAGAAAAGATAGCATTCCTTACCCATGCTGTTTCTGTAACGCCCATAAAAGTGAATGGGAGTAATGGAAGCTACTGTAGGCTATTTCATTAACTTCTGAGATGTTGTAACAGCGTAGCTGACCATGCTAGAATGGATTAGATCCGACGAGGCATGTGAGGGTCTCATGATATATTAACAGTGTATGGTTGGCCTAAAGGGCATTTCCACCTTTCAGCATCACTTCATATTTAGGCCCAGCATTCTTTGCGGATTAATTTTTTTATAGAAATGATAATATTTGTCTGCTTGCAGCCAAAATTGGAGGGGAGGGGGTTACTATTGTGTTAATGCATTGAGTATAAACCATTGATTTCCCCCAATGGTGGTTACAGACAGTCATAATTACTGGGGCGATTTCTCTTCGTACAAAACGCACGGCAGCTGTTTATTACAGCTGACACCTGGCGGCAATAACTGCAATCAGCTGTGTGGCTGATCGGTGCTATTAACCCTTTAAATGCCCCAAGATCCCAGGGAGCCCCAGGGCTGTCTTAGCAGACTGCCTATGAAGCCATCTCTGTAGTGTGGCTTGATAGATTTCCTGCCCGATCGCAGTATGATATAATTAAGGTAAAAAAACAAAGCCTTTTGCCATATTTACAATAAAAGAATCTAAATAATAAAACAAAAATACATATTTGGTATCACTGTGTCCATAAAAGTCCGATCTATTAAAGTAACGCATTATTTACCCCGCACGGTGAACGTCGTCCGAAAAAAATAAAGAACGTCGGAAATGCACTTTTTTTGGTCACCCTCTCTTCTAGAAAAAATGCAATAAAAAGCGATCAAAAAGTCGCATCTATTCTAAAATAGTAGAAAATAATTTAAAAAAATTAAATGTTTTTGAAAAAAAAAATGAAAGTAGTACAGAAAAAAAAAACTATACGAGTTTGGTATCATAGAAATCGTACTGACCCATAGAATAAAGTTATCATGTCATTTTTGTTGCAGTTTGTGCGCCGTAGAAACAAGACGCACCGAAAGATGGTGGAATGTCTTTTTTTTTTTTGTCATTTTACTGCAGTTTGAATTTTTAAAAGTTTTTCAGTACATTTTATGGTACATTGAAAAATACAACTCGCCCCTTAAAAATCGAGCCCTCATACATCTACATCAACGGATAAATAAAGGAGTTACGATTTTTTTAAAGGGGGGAGGAAAAAGCAAAAATGAAAAAAAAGGCAGCGTCATTAAGGGGTTAACTATATTTATGTTTAAGATATAAACCTTTGTATCAGAAACAACTCTAAAGATACAAGAATAAATCAATTAGTACATGAATTTCAGCTTATTATTTTTAAAAACCTACTATTTGAGGGTAGGCTTCACTTTAAGGAATAGAATTTCATCATTATACTGTATGCCTGGCTGTAGTTATATAGTGAGAATGCCATTCCAACCATGCCCCAGGATTCATCCTTGTTTGGGCAGTTTCAGCTTTGCCAACTTTACTCATCTTTCGTGGACCACACCTGCATCTTAATTCTCTTGTAATTCTCTGGTATTGATGGGAATGAAACATGAATGGGGATTTTGCATATTTTGATCATGAATGTCTTGTTAGGCAAGAGTTACATAGTGACTTCTATCTATGATCACTTTTTGTCAGAACTGATGATAAGCAGATCACAATGAGTCACACTGCTGGGGTAATCGCCTGTAATCTGTGGGGAAAGCAGGCAACAAATATGTTGCGCCACCACCAGGAAAATGAAGTATGACACATTGACCTTTAAATTCAATTGGCAGTTCTTGTTATGTATGGAAACATTGGGTTTTCCAGTGAGGCTCTTTGAGGAGTTGTTCTCTACTTTGGTTAATTGTAGGAGGTCCGGAATAAGGGACTCCCCTCTATTAACTCAGAATGCCCTAAAAGGGTATTTAAACTGAGAATTCTTAACCAGACAATCCATTTAACATCTGATGAATAGACATTGATTGTGCAGTTCTATATAGATCTTGGCTAGTCAATAAATCCTCATGGACACACAATTAGAAATTATACAAATTGTATAAAAACTAGTAGAAAGGTCATCACAGGACCGCGACTGCAATATATTTATATATAAATATGTGTATACCCTAAATGATCACTGCATTAGGGACACCTATTTAGTAACCAGTTGGTCCACCTTTTCAGGTGATCACGGCTTTCAGATGTTGGCAAGCAGATTCCACAAGGTGGCAAACATCCTTTTGCTCAACTCAACCCATTCCTACTATAGCAACTCCACCGTTTGGTGCACATTTTGTGGGAGTAGATCTCACAGCTTTTTCCATCATATCCCAAACTTGTTCAATGAGGTTACAATGTGGCGTGTTTGGGGACCAAGGCAATGGGAAGAATTTATTGTCATGTTCCTCCAACCACTCCCCAGTGATCCAAGTTTTATGACACAGAGCACTGTCCTGTTGAAAGATGGCACTGTGGTCAGGGAAGACTTTCTGAAGATATAGGTGCAAATGATCAACTAACATGTGCCTGTAGCTATCAACAGGATTGTGGTATGATGACCAACAGTCCTAGGCCATGCCAGGAAAATGCTCCCCAGACCATGAAACCTAAACTACTGACCCATTGAACCTAAATTATGCACCCATGGGATGTGGCTTCATACTTCTTATGCCAGGTGTAGACCCGACCATCAGTATGATTCACCAGGAAATGAGACTTGGCACGCCAGATGACCTTATGCCAAGTTTCCAAGGTCCACCATCATCTTTCCTGGATCTATACGAGGCATTGTTGGCAATGACGCATAGTCATCAGGAGTACCCTTATTGGTCTTTGGCTATTGAACCCCAGTTAACACAAGGTACACAATATATGGTCATTGTAGAAATTTGTATCACTTTTCTGCTGTTATACTGGTGGATCAGTTGGTCCACTGTGGTACATCATTTCAGAAATACGGATGTGCCAACTGATGCTTGCCTCTAGGGTCAAACACACTTGGCCTGCCGCTGTATGATTTGTCAGATATTTGTCTATGGTTCAACCAGTCGTGGTACATTCTTGACACTGTGGTTAGAGAACACTCAACAAGTATGATTGTTTCAAAAATACTGGCACCACACCTCTTGGCATCAACTAACCAGCCGCGGTTATTGTCAATCAAGTCATTATATTTACCCACGACTGCCAAATGTTGCCTTCTGCTGCATAAAGGAGAGGTTAGCACTTTATCTGAGAGCATATTGTGATGCGTCCATCACGTAGTACTGCGTTACTGATCACAAGGTGTCATGAGCATGTCATGTCATGCAAAGGCATTAGCTGTTTCGAAAACAACGTGGAGGTTCCTTTGCGTCTTGCCCCACTGGCCTACTTTTGTAGACATTAGCGAAATAAATCAAATTAAAATATTTCCTGATAAACAACATTCCAACAAAGTTTGTTGTATAGGGCAGACCACTGAAAAATAAACCTGACACCACGCACTTATCATAGAATCATAGACTGGTAGAGTTGGAAGGGACCCCAGCCCCCTGCTCAGTGCAGGATACACTAAAGTATGCCAGACAGATGTCTGTCCAGCCTCTGTTTGAACACTTCCATTGAAGGAGAACTCACCACTTCCTGTGGTAACCTGTTCCACTCATTGATCACCCTCACTGTCAGAAAGTTTTTTTCTAATATTTAATTTGTATCTCTTCCCTTTCAGTTGCATCTCATTGCTTCTAGTCTTTTTATGACAGCTGTTTAAAAGAAAATCTATGTTGCCCATTGCAACCAATCACAGCACATCTTTCATTTTAACTCAGCAGTATAAGAAATGAAAGTTGCACTGTGATTGGTTGTTATGGGTAACAAAGTCAAAATTTCTTTTAGACAACTTTCATAATAGTGTGGTGGCAGGCTACTTTTTCATGGCCCACCCAGTAGATGCTATGGTGATGCTGAGTGTGTGTGAGGCATAGCATGTAGTTACATAATGCATCCGCATGAGAGCTGCATGTATATATATTAGATACATATACTGTTCGGTACCATGTATATACAGCTTGTTTGACTGACAGCTATTTATCCCGACCCTCCCAAACATATGAACACATGCTTTGGCTGAGCATTTATGTGTTTTCCATGGGGAGAGTGGAAAAAGCTGTAACCAGACAGTTCTGTCGGTGACTTATTTACAGGGGTACCAAAAGGATCCATGCTGAAAATCAACAGGCCCGATCCTTCTTTCCCCCGATGTCTTCTGTCAGGGAAAATTTGAGAGGCCGTCATACACATGCAACAGTGGGTTCGGATGACTTTTCATTAAAGTGTATAGGGGCCTTTTAGACTGAGGCATCACATAGTAGGCAAACAATATAACAATACTTAGTGTGACAGGCCAGAAAATAGATACCAAGGAACAATACCAAATTTAGAATTGGAGGTGAAGATGGGTTGAAGCTAAAGAGAAAACCAGGACAGAGAATTAAGGAATCTTTACAAGGTCTGACAATCAGGCCCATAATGCCTGACAACCATCCCAATGACTATAGTTCCTGTGCTTACACAAGAGCGATAGTCATTCAAATGAATGGAGGTGTAGCGGGTTGGTGATCTTTCTGGCCCACCTGTCTCCATTTACAGTAAGCAGGAGTCGCTCATAGATTGAATGACTCCTCTTTACATTGAGCGAGAAGCTGTTCATCAGTTGTTATGTTTCAGTGCGCTGAAATGCTGAAAACAAAGGTTTGGTACCGTGTTAGCCAGTAGGGAAAATGTGATTGTTCCCAGCAAGAGAAACCATGTAATCTTGTAGATATGATACCTTTTAATGGCTAACAATAATACATGATGTACTAGCAAGCCTCCAAACCAACGATTCTTCTTCAGGCTTAAATGGACTAGATCCGAAGAGGCATGAATATTTATACACACTTATGACACACATACTTAAGACGAGGCACAGACATGGATGTGATTGGTTTGCACTTAAAGGAATACAGCAACAGAAACATAGACATTTTTAACTAGATACTGATAAGGGGGTGAAAGTTTTATAGTCCCTGAATTACTGTTGGGGGGGGGGGGGGGTCGCCAGGCCAGGAATACTGCAACAGAAACACAAACATTTTTAACTAGACACTGATAGGGGAGTGAAAGTTCATGGTCCCTGAATAACTGTTGGGGGGGGGGGGTCACCAGGCCAGAAGTGTTATCTGTGCTATACAATTCTCATATCTCCCATTCACGCATAAATCCTCGTGAATAATTTAACTCTCTATTGAACGTATCAAAAGTTGTTATCAATTTATATAGGCCCATGTAAAGGTACCTTAAGTCAGGAATGAATAAGTCAGACTTTGGAGGCAACAGTGAAGCTCAAGCACCAAATGCCTAAATAAAGTGGGTTTTAAAATTAACTTCAATGATTACACACATGTTTTCATAGTCACATAATACGAGCATGAGAGTGTTGGCAGATAAGCAACTTATGATGGAAGTATTTTAAAAAGGTAAAATCACGGAGATGAGAGAAAAAATGTACAAAGACATAACTCACAGAAAGAGAAGCCAAATATGCATCACCTGATACAGCAAGGCAGGCTCAATTACCATATCCCCAACTAGTATGCAGAAAGCCAGACTGCAATATAAAGGAGCTAAATGTTCAGTGCAGACTAATATGCAGCCACTCACCTCAACCCAAGATTAGGGGAGGGGTGACTGCAGACAACATAGTCTGCACATGTGAACTGATACCAAGGATGCCAGCCATAGATAAGTGCGACACACCATACAAGAATACAACCCATACTGGCAATTCACTAATAGCTAAATAACATCACAGAGGTGAGAGAAAAAAGAAGCCAAATATGCATCATGTGATACTGCAGTGCAGGTTCAATCACCATATCCCCTAGTAGTATGCAGAAAGCCAGATTGCAATATTTCTGCATGCTACTAGGGTATATGGTGATTGAGCCTGACCTGCAGTTTATCAGGTGATACATATTTGGCTTCTGTTTCTGTAGTTTAAAAAGATAAAAACCCTGAAAGTCATTGAGTTGGTTTGCGTGAACGGTTATAACCCTTTCCAATCCACTGTCTGACGTCTGAAGACATTATGATTTAAGGCTGTACAGCTCCAATGTTGGAGGACGTCCGTCGGGGTTCTCTTGCTGTATATTGCTAGCCTCTCAGCTGTCGGAGCCTATCCAACGTGTCACCTCATGCAGTACTGGCTTTAGCCAGCATGTAGCGCCGTTGTATAACGGCAGAAAAAGAGTAAGCCCCCTAGGAAAACCAGGATACAAATTGGATTGGAAAGGGTTAATGTAATTCGGGATTATGAAAATCTTTAATTTGTCATCTATTAGTCTATAATGAAAAGCCTTCCTTTATCCTGAGATTACGGAAAACACAAATGTTCAGGTACATTTACATTCTCTCACAGTGTGCCCTTGCTGAGACATCATTGCCAAAAGGAAGTGTTGTGAAAATAAAAGAATAGTCAATAGAGCGAACTGTACTAGATGTTATCATATACTGGCGCCGTAACATTATACATTGAAGAGCAACTTAATATGGTTTAATTTTTGCTTCACTATATTAATAAAAGTAATTTACAAGTTTATGGAAAGGTCTTGTTCGCAAAGGCGACCCTACCCCTAATATAAGCTCTAGCTGCATTCCCAGAAAAAAAACGAATACTTACCTAGAAGGCTCGGTCCTCCTGCTGCTGTCCGGAGCTTCACCATACGTCCTGCAGTCCTCATTCACCCACAGAAGATCACTTCCTGGTTACGGGATTCAAAAATCCCGCCTCCAAGAAAAGATGGCTCTGGTTTGTCCCTCAGCCAATCAATGCAACGCTCGACCAATGCAAGTGTTGTAATTGGTTCATCCAGCACTGCATTGATTGGCTGTGTGAATGAATCCTAAAGGAGTCGTCAGATGAAATGAAGTTATCCAACCGCTGGGACCTTCATCGATCAGGAGAAGCTCTCTGAATGAATGGCGTGGCGAGCAAGCATGTGCACCACCGCTCCATTCATTTCAATGGGGCTACCAGAAAAAGACGAGTACAGGTGCTTGGCCGACATTAGTAGTCGATGTCAAGAATATAAAACAAACCAGACGAGTCCTTTCTTCTACATATCCTCCCTGAACAATGATTGAATTTATCGGCCATCTACTTATGTCAACACGTTGAGCGCAAGTTCAATAAATGACGTTTTGGCAGAAGTTTCTTAGCATGGCCCTGTGACTCATTAGAGGAATCGGTGAATTAACTTTGTAGCTAAGACACTTTCCAAATAAATAAGAATTGTATTTCTTCCTGGTAAAGCACCGCGCAGACTTGTGTACTTCCTGTCTGTGGCAGATTAGAACGTTATGTAAACGTCTTGCTTGCCCTTGCATTGCTGTTACCCGCTGAACTGTTCTGTGTTGACTTGTACATCTTATACATGATAGACATTTATAATAGCACTCCAAGAGGTCATGTTTTACAGATGTGCTATCGGTGGAACTTACAGAAGTGAGACAAGTATCAATACTATAGCAGTATTCAGCTGGGCCAGTTTTGTCCTCTTTTCTTCAATTTTTACAAATCTGCTTAAAAAATATCCTAGTGTCACAAAATCACTACTTTTTATGCATTTTTTATTAAAAAAATGGTAGCAAGAAGTCTATGGATAACAATACAACCCGAAGTTCACATTTTTAGTATGTATTTTTTTAAATTCAAGGGGTTGTCCCGCGCCGAAACGGGTTTTTTTTTTTCAATAGGCCCCCCGTTCGGCGCGAGACAAACACAAGGGATGGGTTAAAAAAAAAAACAGTTTAGTACTTACCCGAATCCCCGCTCTGCGGCGACTTCTTTCTTACCTTAGCAAGATGGCCGCCGGGATCTTCATCCACGATGCACTGCGGGTCTTCTCCCATGGTGCACCGTGGGCTCTGTGCGGTCCATTGCCGATTCCAGCCTCCTGATTGGCTGGAATCGGCACACGTGACAGGGCGGAGCTACGAGGACCAGCTCTCCGGCACGAGCGGGCCCATTCACCAGGGAGAAGACCGGACTGCGCAAGCGCATCTAATCGGGCGATTAGACGCTGAAACTAGACGGCACCATGGAGACGAGGACGCCAGCAACGGAACAGGTAAGTGAATAACTTCTGTATGGCTCATAATTAATGCACAATGTACATTACAAAGTGCATTAATATGGCCATACAGAAGTGCTGAACCCCACTTTCTTTCGCGGGACAACCCCTTTAATTTCAGTCTGATCCCATTCGCTGCCTGACTGTGCATCATTCTTCATCATGAGCCTTGTGTGGTGCAGAGTGTAAGCTCTCGCCTACGACCTGAAGGTTGCAAGGTCGATCCCCGCATGAATCAGGTAGCCGGCTCAGGGTTGACTCATCCTTCCGAGGTCGGTAAAATGAGAACCCAGCTTGGTGGGGGGTAATAAGTAATAATTACCTGAAAGCACTGCGGAATAAGTTGGCGCTATACAAATACCATGATTTGATTTGATTTGATCAATTCCTGTTGTATCTGCAGTAAATCCGTTTTGTTTTTAGCTTTGAAGTCAACGGGTAACAAGCTCAAAAACGGATACAACCTGATGTTATTTAGCCATCAGCTTTTCAACCAGTTTAGATCAGTTGCAGTTTACATCATTGTGTGGCAGCCAGGCACCTGTCCGATGGCAGACGTCCACACAGTCAACCCTAAGAGGCCTTTAAGAATATATTCCAAATGGCGGAATCCCTAGTCCATGGGGAGAGCGTTTTAGGGGAAGCTCGCAGGTGAAGATAACCGCGGTCATAAGCAGAATACAAGAAAAGTAAAAAAACCCTGCACTACTATTGCAATATGGATAATTAATAAAAGTCAAGTAAGGATCCCTTAACCCCTTTAGTGGCAGGTTTATTATTACCAGCCACTGAAGGGGTTAATCTCCGGGGCTTGCTGCGCTGAGTATGTAGTAAAAACCCTGGAAGATTTCAGATGATAGTTCAGTGCTCTGCACATTTCAGCACTAGAGCTGTCCACGGAAATCTTCTGGGGTTTAAAGGGGTTGTCCCGCACCGAAACGTTTTTTTTTTTTTTTTCAATAGCCCCCCCGTTCGGCGTGAGACAAACCCGATGCAGGGGTTTAAAAAAAAAACTGCATAGTACTTACCCGAATCCCCGCGCTCCGGTGACTTCTTACCTTGCGAAGATGGCCGCCGGGATCTTCACCCACGGTGGACCGCAGGTCTTCTCCCATGGTGCACCGTGGGCTCTGTGCGGTCCATTGCCGATTCCAGCCTCCTGATTGGCTGGAATCGGCACACGTGACGGGGCGGAGCTACGAGGAGCAGATCTCCAGCACGAGCGGCCCCATTCAGAAGGGAGAAGACCGGACTGCGCAAGCGCGTCTAATCGGGAGATTAGACGCTGACATTAGACGGCACCATGGAGACGAGGACGCTAGCAACGGAACAGGTAAGTGAATAACTTCTGTATGGCTCATAATTAATGCACGATGTATATTACAAAGTGCATTAATATGGCCATACAGAAGTGTATAACCCCACTTGCTTTCGCGGGACACCCCTTTAACTGAATGGTTAGTGCAGCAAGCCCTGGAGATTTCCCGAGCATGCCACTGAAGGGGTTAAGAGTAATGGAACTTACTTAGTAGAGGAGTCCTATGTGGAAGTAGGACTCCTCTATATCTAGGTTGGTCCTCAGTAAACCAAGCCAGGTCCTGGAGAGTCTCAGTAAAGGCTGGTTTATTGGTACACACAAATGGAATGTAGCATGCAACACGTTTTAAGGGATGCTTAAGAAAGAGGGTTTAACCCTTGAAAAGCGTTGCATGCTACATTCTATTTACCTATGTTTTGTGCCTTTATTCGTGTGTGTACCAATAAACCAGACTTTACTGAAACTCTCCAGGACCTGGCTTGGTTTACTGAGGACCAACCTAGATATAGAGGAGTCCTACTTCCACATAGGACTCCTCTACTAATGAAGCTCTATTACTCTTATGGTATCCTTACTTGACTCTAATTAATTATCCAAATTGCGATAGTAGCCCAAGATTTTTTTTTACTTTTCTTGTATTAGGCTTCTGAATGGTGCTCTCTTAGGATTCTTGTTGCCAGCCTCATAAAAATCTCTGCCTGTGCGCAAATGCACCACTACTAGAAGGAGGATATAAATCAGGGTTTGGGGGCTACTCAGCAGGGGCATGTTATGCAACCCTAATTTTCAGCACCTCACACTATGCACCAGTGATCTTCCTGGACACAGGTCCGGATGAACAGGAAACTGATGCAGAGCAAGAAGTGTTGGTCGACAAGTTTGCATCATATGGGTGGCCAGTTACAGGATGGAGGAGCAGCACTGTACCAAAATTGAAAAAATAAGATTGCATATATTTCTTCAATTTGCAAAAGTTTGTGTATGCTTTTACTACAGATGTATCAGATGTTCACAGCATACCCATGGAATCTTAGGTCCCCTTTCACAATCCACCATCATCCAGTACTCTCAACCACCAGCCCCTCCAGGAATTGTACTTCTGTTACTCAACTCCAGACTGATGTTTTCCCTCCTGGTTTAATAACGGACTATAGTGCCCAAAATGTTGCTTGGATATACTGTGAACATCTGATACATCTGTTATGAAAGGGTTCACAAACTTTTGCAAATTCAATAAATGTGTAGTCCTAATCTTTGAACTTTGGTTATTACTTTATATCATACTAATAAGGCTGAGGAATGCAGGTTATATTATAGTATTTTATGACTTTACATGGCATAGCTTTCATTATACTGTCAATGAGAAGTCTGAGGAATCTTGTGTGCGTCTCACTGGGTGGGTATAAACGTGACACCTACATGATGTGGATTATTTGTGTTGTAAAACTGAGGCTGAATTGACTTAATAAGATTACTTATTCTACTTCTTTTTTCCAGAATAACATGGTAGAGAATATTTTAGGAAGGTGATATCAGAAGTGCAGAACATAAGGAGTGACATCATCATGGCATACAATGATGGGTTCAGCAACCCTGCTTACCATGACTCAGAGACGCTGGAGATTGACCGAGGGTATGGCAGTATTAATTAAACACATTTTATTACATTTTTATAATTTGTTTTGCTTATCATTTACTTTACTTCAAGTTGCTTACAGTATATAGCACCGACATACACTGGGTACTATTGTACCTTGTCACCACCAGAAGCTAGGGGTTTGACAGGGCTTGCATGGAGGAACGCCCCTGTCACGCCCCTAGCTCCCGATTGGCTGAATTCCTGAATGTCCTAGAAGCGTGTGTATTGATTTTGTGCCTGTGCTGGAGGGTTAGGGTTCGTTTTCCTCTTAGGCTTACATTATTAGCTGTAAATGCAGGAACCTTTACAGCTATAAATGTAAGCCTAATAGGAAATCAAACCTTAACCCTCCAGCACAGGCACAAAATCAATACACATGCTGCAGCTGCCCCTGCCACTTTTTTGCAGCCACTGTGCTGGGTGTCAGCTCCGTCCCGGCCGCTGATTGCCCGAATCACTCACTGTTGTGGTCTGCTTTTCCTCTGCTTCAGCCACTGCCTCTGCTGGCGCTGCCACCACTCCCACTCTTGCCGCGGTCCTCCTGCCGTCTCAGAACGGCACTTGGGGGATTCAACACGCCGCCGCTCCCAGCCTCGCCACTGTCCTCCGGTGCCTCTGCCTCTACCGCCACTCCCAGCCTCGCCGCTGTCTTCCTGCCATCTTAGAATGGCACTGGCCGTTGTCCTCCCGGGCCGCTGCTCTCAGCCTCGCCGCTGTTTTCTTGCCGTGTCAGAACGGCACTTGGGGGACTAAACACCCCCCCAGCCAATCCGGAACTTGGTGGCGTTACTATATATATATTTTTTTTACAGCTGCTACCTTGCCATCACCCCCAGCTTCCGGTGGTGACAAGGTACAATAGTACCCATACTCTGCAGTGCCATACAGAGGATATAATCATATATATCAGTTCTGGTCCTCAGTGGGGTACACAATCTAATTTTCCTATTTCATATAATAAGTATAATTTAATATGAAGCCAATTAACCTGTCAGTGTTTTTAAAGTGTGAAAGGAAACCAGAGAATCCAAAGGAAACCTACACAAACTTGCGGAGAACTTTACACAATGAATGGTCACTTTATTACAGACACCAGCCCTTTCACAATGGGAACTTCCCTGTATGGAAATTAGACCTGTGACTCTGGAGTGTAACATAAAATCAAGTGACAAGTTTTCCGTAACTCACATTCAGCATGTATCCACATTAGAATGGTAAAATCGAGCAATCTGAGTGACTTCCAATAAGACCTGGTCATCGATAATAAACTAACCAGAGCCAGGATTTCATACATTGCCAATCTTGTGGGGTTTTATTGTGCAGTGTTGTGGAGAGTATATTGAAAATGGTGTAACCGGTGAAAGATATCTAGCGAAAGGGGATCTTGTGGACATAAACAAGACCACCATGAAAGCGGTCAGAGGAGGATGTCAAGAATTGTTCTGATGAACAGGTGGTGCAAGGTGAAGCAAATTGCAGCCAAATACAATGCTGTTGCTCTAGCTAACATGTTCAAATGGACAACCAGGTTGCGTGTCACTGCTGTCTAAGAGAAACAGTAAGTCAAGGCTCCGGTGGGCAAAGCAGTGCAAAAATTGGATCACTGAGCAGTGGAAAAACATTGTCTCATCACATAAATGCAGATTTCTGCTGCACCGTGTTTCTTGGAGGGTCAGCATTTGGTGCAAGCAGCATGAATCGATGAACCCTTCCTGTCTTCTGTGCAGAGCATGTCAGTACCTTCATCTAATTTATGGCAATTCCAAGAAACTTTTCTATCCACATGGGCCAATATTTCTGCAGAACATTTTCTACACCTAGTAGAACCTATGCCCTGATGAATTCCTGTAGTTCTAAAAGCCAAAGGAGCACCAACATGCTACTAGATGGGTGTCTCCTATAAAGTGGCTCTTTAGTGTATTCCTTGTAGTTGTTATCTTTGCTTGGATTCAAGCTCAGGACCCTGGTGCTAGAAGGCAGTAGTGATAACCCTTGAGCCATTTTACGATCTAAAACAGCACATTTTGACCACTTATTACCCTTGGTCACCCTCAATCTGAAATTTTTGATTTTTTTTTTTGTTGTCGTCAGGTACATGTCGTCCACATGGCTGGCTAATCCCAAGATTAGCGGTCACAGGCGGATTTGCTGCGGTGAAATTCCGGATGGAATTTCCGCGGCAAATCCGCCCTGTGTGAACCCAGCCTTAGTGCTTTTACCCAATAGCGTTTTTTTAATGCTGCGATATCACTCCTTTTTTTTTTTTTTACTGCAAATGGCAATGAGATTTTCTAATGTTACAATCGCATGGCACAAAAATTGCAAGTTTGTGCGATGCAATTTTAACATTAGAAAATCTCATTGACATTTGCAGTAAAAAAAAAAAAGCAGTGATATCGCAGCATTAAAAAATGCTATTGGGTAAAAGCCATTAGGTTTGATAAAATTGTTCTTGACCAACATGCAACATTATTAACCCCTTAATGCTCCATTTCACTCCACTTAGAATTTTTAAAATGTTTTTCAGTACATTATACGGTACATTAAATAGTATCATTGAAAAATACAATTCGTGCTGCAAAAAGCAACATCAATGGTTAACTAAAAGAGCTTGAAAAGTAGGGAGGAAAAACTGATAAAAAAAAAGGTCAAGTCCTTAAGGGGTTAATAATACCTATAGCCTTAACCTGACATACAGTATTTAGATGTTAATTAATGGATGGGAATTTGGACTTGACGTGATATCATTATGTGGTTAGTAACAGCATTTTTCTTAACCCCAAACAGGCCTTCCTACCGGCAGCAATCATCCTTCCACAGCAACCCATATGACGATGATGATGTCAGTTACCCGGTACAAGGGGGAGACTGGAGGGGAAGTCGGTTAGACGTGGATTATAATCTACATATACCCAGGCACCCTCCATCAGAAGATGAGCCGTACAACATTGGGCGCCGTAAGTACAAAATCTCTATTCCCTTTTGGGAATTTTGGGTTTACAGAGTATTATGTAAATCACCAGGACTGCAGGGGATCAACTGCGGCAAAACGGTATGTTAATAATGCTGGTTTACCAAGTTTGTCGTTGGGCTTTGTGTTAAAGAAGTGGTCCTAGAAATGTGGTGCAGCTTTTAAAGGTTGGTTTTCAAACACAAAATGTATCTAATCTTTGAGAAGCGCAGCAAAAACAGCAAGTGTGAACTTGGCCTAAAGCCGGTTTATTAATCATCAGAATACAGGCTGCCACTAACCGCTCCATGATCTATGATGTTTCTTCATATTTTAGATCACACATGTTGGGGAGGGGGCTCGGGAGCCGAGCCGACTCCTCACCCGACAGCTGTTTTAAACAGCTGATAGGGGGCCGCATTGACCACGATTGGAGGTAGACCTGATCACGGCTGTTTAACAGCAGCTGGTTGGATGGGAGGAAGGGGGTCTCCTCCCGGGACCCCATAATAAGCTACTGGCAAAAGTACAGTATAATATATTGCAATATATAACTTGAGCTTGCTCTGCAAAAAGAAAGGGCTACACACAGTCCCATCAACGAAAAAATAAAAAAATGTATGGGTCTCCAAATATGGCAACATAAAGCTTTTTTTATGTAAAGCACTTTTACGTTTTTTTTTTTTAGAATTAGCAAAACTATATAAAATTGATATCTCTATAATTGTACAGAGTAATGTGAACGTGTCCTTTTCACTGCACTTTTCATGTGTTTTAGCTCACTTACAAATTTTCTAAAATTATACAATACATTTTATGGTAGATTAAATGGTTCTATTGAAAAATACAGCTTGTCCCCCCCCCCTCCCCCCCAAAAAGACAAGCCTTCATATGGCTACGTTGACAGAAAAATGAAAAAAGGTTATGGATCTTGAGGGGCAGGAATGAAAAAAATGAAAATGTCTAATTTATCCACCACGATGAAGCTGCTGTAGTAAAAAGAAAGCTGTGCTGTGATTGGTTGCTATGAGCAAAAAACAGTTGGAAACTGTTGGGTCATGAAGAGTATGTGTGCCAAGTTTGGTTGAACTTCATGAAGGCACATAGGAGGCTAGGAAGAACAAAAACATGTTTTCACTATAATACTGTATGATCGCTATAAATATATATGGAAGATTTAAATCGGTTATAAGGTTAAATATTAATATTATGATAATAAACACAAATTTCCACAAGTTTTGCATTGGTTGTACCCTGAAGTAGGTTCTTAATAATATTTAATTTTTTCCCCCCTAGATAATCCTTCATTTCAACCTGACTGGGGTGCTAGGTCTTCTTACCTTGATCCAGAGCAGGATTCAGATAGTGCAATTGATGTTTCAGAAGGAGGTATGTATACTGATGTCTTATTGGACTACTATATACTGTATAAGAAAGAAACAGTTATCAGTAGGTGGCGCTCCAGAGGAGATGTTATAGTGATCGAGAAAAGGAAGGTTGTAATAGTAGGACTTACCCGACGTAACCGGATCAACCCCTGGCTGGGGGTGCCGGTACGTCACAGTCCAGGAGAGCTTGTAGAGCTAGCGTCTGGCAGGACGCTAGAAAATTAACCAATCAGGTGCAGAATCCTTTCGGGAGAGCGTCATGGTATATCCAGTAGGCGCATGCACACCAGAAAATGAAAATAGACAATAGGACAAGTAAAATGATCCAGCGCTCCAAAGTGTAATGGATGGGAATGAAATGATAAGCAAATATGCCAGATGTAACTTACTTCGCAGGGGTGCCTGGTCCCCGGGGACCCTGATCCCAGATGGCGTGTAGTTCCACAGGCGTCAGTGGAGAGGTTCAAATAGAGAACTAACTACTTTATTAATAACAATGCGACGCGTTTCGGCTTTACGATGTTCAACCTTTCTCAAGCATGCAAGGAATTCATTTTGTAATCTGGTAATCTGTTAGATGTACAGTTCAACCATGCTAATATGGAACTTATAATGAATTTTTGCTAATGTAGTCCCTATTCAAAATATAGATCAAAACACTTCAGCTTACCATTGTAGTCTGGAATCACCTGATGACAAAGGAGGACATTTACTTAACATTTACACTACTTTACTTGCACAAAAATTTGCAACCTTTTTTGTGCCACCTTTTCTCTAGATGTCAGTCTCCACAGCTCGCTATATCAAGTACACAGCAAGACATCGGGAATGTGTGGACTGTTCTGTTCATTTATCAGATTCCCATGAAAGTCAAATAGCAAATTTTAGCACCGGCCCCTTAAGTTCATTTAGACACAACGATTATCGCTCAAGGGCTATCTTTTGAGCAATAATCATTGTGTGTAAATGTGCCTATCCTTAACTGTTCTGCTGTTCTGCTGAATTTCAGTTCTGCCTGAAATCCATTGTGCAGCAGAACAGCTGATAAGCAGGACCACATGCTGTGCTCTGCCCAGGGAGAGCTGATTACAGCTGATTACATTGCCCCATGGCAGATCAAAGGGAATGTAATCAGGGAACAGCGGGTGGTGTGTTTTCTGAATACAGCTCCCTGTGGCTCACATGCTACTAATTGGTACTAATAGGCATTAGTACCAAGTAGAAGTTTATGCAAAATAATCGCTCAAAAGCCATCTTTTGAGCGATCATCTTTGTAGTGTTAATGCACCCTTACCCATTGCTCGTGGGTAAGGACAGGCAGCTTTCAGGCATGACATAGTCAGTAAACTGGCTGAGGCTGAGACAGGCAGAGTTCAGGAACGCTGGATATATAGGAAGAAGGTCAAAACACAAAGCAACCAGGATACAGAAACACCTTTACTAGAACACTTTACTTATCATATTATATGTTAAACATAAGATTTCTTTTCACAATGTACTTTTAATTTTGTTTTTGTGTTTTATTAAGTGATGCAGAGACAATCAATGCGGCAATCTGCAGTTCCAGAGCATGCTCTCAGGCATGCATCCATTACGGGAGTAGCCACCTCCCTGCAGAAACAGATAGTGTATGGCAACAAACAAGGTGAGTAGTTATGACAGGTAGACTTGTGGGAATAATGGAAATAAAGATACTCACCAGGACTATTTATACAATTAATTAAGGGGGTTTTCTACAATTTAGCTAGGCCATCAATATCAGATTGGTTTGGGTCTAAGTCCATGCAATCCTCCAATTAACGAATTGAATGAGTGGTTGCACTCACTGGAGACCCTCAGTGAGCTGGAGGGGACTGAGCTGCAGGACAAAGCTCAGGTGCTACAAAATGTAGAGAACTGTACCTGATAAATAATGGAGGGGACGCAACACATGGCTTAGCATCATGGACTGTTCAGGAGCTGAAAGTGGGTTGCTAGAAATCAGACCCATTCGCCTATCCTAAGGCTTGGCCATCAATATCAATGTCCTGGAAAACCCCTGTACAAGTGTTTTTTTTCCCGGGATTCATCATTGGGAGTGCACTAAATGACCTGCACTAAAGGAACTGCAAATGAGCAGAAAGCACAGGAATGTTATTCCTTATCAGTACTGTGTGTAAAGCCTGGTTTAGACACAACGATCTTTTGAGCGATTTTTGTTGATAATCGTGTGCTTTTTACCGTGCAAACATTGAGTGATCACCTTCTGCTCCGAGCGGTGGATGCAGAAGACAAGCAGGGTCGCTTGTCTTCTGCATCCATCTGTTCTCTGCTCAGAGTGCCCAGCTCTTATACAGCCAAGCATTCCGAGTGGGGGATGCAGAAGACAAGCCGGGCGGCCCGGCTTGTCTTCTGCATCCAGATGTTCTCTGCTCGGAGCACCCGGCTGTTATACAGCCAAGCGGGGGATGAAGAACACAGCTGGACAGCTGTGTTCTTCATACCTAGCCTGTGTTCAGGGAGAGGGATACAGCTGAAACAATAGTATCAGTTGTATCCCGCTGTGAATTCCTGATAACTGATCGCTGATCTTTCAGCATGCTAAAAGATCAGCAACGGCTTAACGAAAACTGCACGATGATCCGGGATTCATCATTGGGAGTGCACTAAATGACCGGCACTAAAGGAACTGCAAATGAGCTGAAAGCACACGAATGTTATTCCTTATCAGTACTGTGTGTAAAGCCTAGATTAGACAACGATTATCGCTCAAAAAATGGCTTTTGAGCAATCATTTTGAATAAACTTCTACTTGGCACTAATGCCTATTAGTACCAAGTAGCAATGTATGAGCAGGGAACTGTAATCAGGGAACAGACCTCCTGCTGTTTCCTGATTACTTTTGCTTTGATCTGCTAGCGGGGCTGACACTTGAGAACAGCTGAGACAATGTAATCAGCTGTAATCAGCTCTCTGCAGGCAGAGCACAGTGTGAGGTCCTGCTTATCAGCTGTTCAGCTGAAGGATGGATTTCAAGCAGAACTGAAGTCCATCGTTCGGCAGAAAACTGAAAGATGGGCACATTTACACACAACGATTATCGCTCAAAAGACTACTTTTATGCAAATTTTGAGCGATAATCGTTGCGTCTAAATGGGCCTTAACTTACTCAGATGCTATAGGGTGTGAATGCAGTGCTTGTTATTGAGGCCTTTTTAAATCAGTACAGCTGCTGTTGTTAAAGGGGTTATATGGAACTCAATATTGATAACCTATTCTTAGGATGGGTCATCCATAACAGTTTGGTGGGCACCTTATTGCCCAGAACTAAATTTTCAACACAAAAATAAGCACGTGTTGACTGTCAAGGCCCGGCTGTCCAGCGCATTTACTACAATGTTTGAAGCTAAAGCACAACATTTCTTATGTGTTCTTCTCTATTAAAGTGGTATTCCAGGCATTTAACCACCTTTAGTACTGATCACCTATCCTCAGGTTAGGTCATCAGTAGTTGATTGGTGAGGCTCTGCTGCTTGGGACCCCCAGCGATCGCCTGATCTCATCTTTTGAAACGGGGCCAGATATCCACATTGAGGTCAGAGATAGGAGTGCTATAGAAGGTATAGCTTTAATTTAATTTCAAAGGGAGCAAAGTCTTCAATTACACTTGCAGCTCAGATCCTGGGGTCGGAAGTATAATAGAAGACTTTGCTCCCATTGAACTTAATGGCAGTTATACCTTCTATAGGACTTCCAGCTGTGACCCCAATGTAAATGGAGCTGTCAACATCTGGCCCACTGCAGTGAGTTCGGAGGCTGAGATCAAGTGATCACTGGGGGTTCATACATAGAAAAAAATAGGAGTGGCAGCATGCAGGGGTGCTGTAAAAGAAGTAGTTTATTGCCCCATCACAGACATAAAAAGTGATGTTTAGCCTTGTTGCCTTCAAGCTTGAAGAAGGCCATAAGGCCGAAACGTCGCTTTTTATGTCAGTGATGGGGCAATAAGCTACATCTTTTACAGCACCCCTGCATGCTGCCAGTCCTATTTTTTCTACGAATGGAGTTTCTATGGGAGTTTTTGGTTTGAACTCCTTTTCTGGCTGTTGCATTCTGTAGCCTGACCCACAGTGGGATATTAATGGTACTGCTGGTACAACACTATTTTTCGCTGGGGGTTCGTAGTGATGAAACCCTGCTCAGTAACTACTGATGACCTATCCCTATAGAGCTCCAAAAGGAGTTGTCAGAAAATGTCCCAAATTCCTAGATGGATAATTTCCCCAATCATGGAGCAGTATGATGTGATAATGTGATGATTCCTTGCATTACTGAGTGGATTTGCTATTCAGGAGTCTAGGAATGATGGGTGATGTGTTCTATGAGAACAGCAGCCTTTTCCTATTCTGATATATCATATTACAATAAGGGTGTTTTTACATGACCAGCCGCCCTAGCAATGATGGTTCCTCTGCTTTTACACAGGAATGATCATCTCTAGTGAATGGAGGCGGAACGGACCAGGAATCGTTTCAGCTGCCAACCTCCATTTACAGTAAACAGGCAGTCATTTATAGATGGACAACTGCCTGTTTACGCGGGACGATCTGTCATTCAGTTTTTATACATGCAGAAACTGTATGATGAACAAATTTATTGCATTTAGACTGAATAATCATTCAGATTCTGACTGCTCTCGGGATTCTGAATGATTTCGTCTGAAAGGGTTCTAAGAGAAGCTGTTATTGCATTTTTTTTCTAGCTAGCATCCTGAAAAATGTATCCAACTGGGTTTCTTCCTGTTTTTACTATTTTCAGGTTGTGAAAAGGAAAGGATACAGTATTTACGTAGATCTCTCTTTCCTGGCAAAAGCAGAGCATTGTTCTAAAAGATAAAAAGCCGTGTGCTGGTCATTTATACAGTTGATACAGAGGAAACCATGGTGTCATTACTGATAACAATTATGACATGCTGGCCATCGGTGTAGCTAAATTACTATGGGTTATCAGTGTATAGACGCCCAAAATATTAGGATGTAAGGGCTTTTGGCACAGTTAGGCTGTCATGCATGAATATTCATCCAAATGTTTGCTCCTAATAGACTCTGAACTGGTCTATATAAAAGCCTAGTTAACGGTAATCACCACTCATCTACCAGAGCATATTGCTCCATCTAAAAGGACCCTTAAAGGGGTTGTCTGGTTATTACACAACTCTTTTCAATAAGACCCCTATGTGAAAATAATAAACAGAGATATACTTATGCCTTCACGGGTGCTGGGATCCAGAGCTTCAGCACACTGCAGTCCCGGTGATTCCTGAGACAGATGATGTCACAGGAAATCACATGACCACTACAGCCATTGAGAGGCTGCAGTGTCACCACTCATTCTCCTGGCATCGGTGCTCATATTATGGGCGCCATGATGCCAGGAGTTCAAGAATGTAATGCTGCAGTGGTCACTTGATTAACTGACATCATATATAACAGCAATCACTGGGACCACAGCAAGTTGCAGTGCTGGATCCCAATGGCCACGAAGGGTCAAGTATATGTCTGTTTATTATTTTCACATATGGGATCCTATTGAACTGTACAACCCCATTAAACTATGTTCATATCATATTTTCACCTATGTTAGATGCATATTACTATTAGAGATGAGTGAACGTACTCGTTAAGGGCGATTTCGCAATCGAGCATCGCTATTTTCGAGTACCTGACTACTCGGGTCAAAAGATTCGGGGGGCGCCGGGGGGCGGGGGTAGCAGTGGGGAACAGGGGGGAGCTCTCTCTCCCCCCCACTCCCCTCTGCAACCCCCCACTCACCCCCGGTGCCCCCCGAATCTTTTCACCCGAGTAGTCAGGTACTCGAAAATAGCGATGCTCGATTGCAAAATCGCCCTTAACGAGTACGTTCGCTCATCTCTAATTACTATGCATCAATATGTGGTAGACATATACAAAATAGAGACAAATTTTTACTTTGCATCTAAATAGCCCTCTTCTTGCTTTTTGTTCGGATCTGTTGTATGACAGATCTGTCACAGGGTTATGATATTCATTATAACAGGAAGCCACATTGTCAGCATGAATAGAGACTTCTAAAAGCATAGAAATGTTATTATTATCTCACTATGATATATGTTGGGAAGAAAAACACAAGGGGTGAGGAAAGACAATGGAGGTGCTATCTGGTGTAATATGATGGAAACAATTGTGGGTAATAAAGGTTATATAACAGGCTGCTGCGCTCACCTGGCAGAGTTGCACTATAAATGAACACAACAACATGAAAGCACTAATATGAAGCCAACCAAATAACCTTCAAATGCATAGGAAAAAGCAAGCCCAGAGCCCTGTTCACCAAAAGATTTCTTCCCAGTACTCCAAAATGGGTTGAAAGACCAAATGGAAAAATATAGAAATGGCTCTACTTCCAAAATAAAACTAATGAATGCATTGTCACAGTGAAAAATACATTTATTACATGACAAAAAGAGAAGCAGAACATAGCTACACGTTTCAACTCCAGAATGTCTGAGGAAGACTCCTTTCCTGAGTTGAAACGCGTAGCTCTGTTTGGTGTATTTTTTGTGATGTAACAGATTTATTTTTTACTGTGATCATTCTGAGAATGTATTTGCCAGTTGTTTTTTTTTTGAAGTAGCACTTGTAGTGGCCATTTCTATATATTTTCATTTGGTATAATGCATGTTGCAAGATGTATTTCATCATACCAGTCCATTAATTTGTACTCTTTTATATACTTTTTATTTATTTTCTTTTTACTGATGCTTACTTTTATTGTTCTTTTTACCATCTAATTAGAACATGAAAAGCTGATAACAAAATTAGTGGAAATGTCTACTACTGATATAGCCAAAGAAGTCCGGAAGATTCCAGCATGTCTGAATGATAAACGTGGCCTTAGGTAGGAGCCTAGTATTAAGTTCTACGTATTATTCATAATAGTGGATCCATTATATTACTTTGTATATTTTGGAATTATTATGTGCAGTAGTGGAGTAATAAGCCCAAATAATACAGATGGAGTTCTCCAAAGCACTTTATAAAACCTCAGGTCGTTTTTTCCTAAGTAGGGTTCTGGCTTTTTAAAAAAGCAAACCATTGTGCTCCATAGTGTAAAGCAGTGTTCCCCAACTCCAGTCCTCAGGGACCGCCAACAGGTCATGTTTTCAGGATTTCCTCAGTGTTGCACAGGTGATGTACTTATGGTCAGTGCTTCAGACATTGCCGCAGGTGTTCTTACCATAGGGTATCCTGAAAACATGACCTGTTGGTGGTCCCTGAGGACTGAAGTTGGGGACCCCGGATGTAAAGGACTAGTCAAATTAGGGGAAAGTAGATAAGAATATTAGTACCTGGATCATTATGCACACGGCACAACACGGATAAGGACCTGTCAGTTGCTGCAGCCTCCCCTGATGGACAAGAATAAAGGAGATCCAACATAGGAGAAGCAAGGGATCTGTAGCGTTGCTTAACAGGGGAACCAAGACACCAGTACATGGTTGACACTTTTAATTGGACAGGTGACGCATTTCAGTCTGTAATGGCCTGAAGAATGTGCATGTTCTGTACTGAAACGCATCACCTGTTCAATTAAAAGGGTAAACCATCTACCTTGTCTTGGTTCCTCTGTCAAGCAATTCCACAAATCCTCTGCTTCTCTTCTCTTGTGTTGCAAGTAGCATTCTACTTGGGGGTTCTCCACCGGCACATACTAACAAGAGGGTCCAGAGGTAGCTACCGGTATCGCCCCTAGGTGGGGGAAGTCCAATGGTCATATTAAACACCACCAGTGTTATAAACAGCAGATGGTAGGTAGGAACCCTATTACAGATTAGGCATTGGGGCTTAACTCCAGTATCCCCAAAGCCAAAATGAACAACAACTGTCACTTTTATGTTTTTGTTGCAAACTGTTTTAGACTGCTCTTAGATGTTGGAAGGAAGCAGGCAACAAAGTCAACAAATCTCAGCCGCAACATAGTATTTTACAAGAATTATGTAATGCTTTGCTTATCCCAAAGCAAACCTGTTTGAGATATTGGAATATCTCAAATAATTGTATTTTGGTTGTCTCCTTATTCCTGTCCACTTAAGATAACCCCTTTTAAATAAGGGTTCTTTTACACGTGATGACTGTCAGGCAGGCGCTTAAGTGATTTCACACAGGAGCAAAAATCGTTTCGCGAATGGAGTCGTAGCACGGCAGAGATAACATCCGGCCACCCGCCTCCATTCAAAGTAAGTAGGCAGTTGTTCATAGGTGAGCGACTGTCTGTTTACACGGGCTGATCGTCATTTGGTTTTTATCTCTGCCTAAACTAAACTACAAATGATAACCAAATAAATTATCACTCTTTGCTCAGTCGCTGGCAGTGTTTACACTTAATGATCAGCAGTCAGTTTTGCAAGTTCCAGCAATAAACTGAATGATAGTCATTCCGTGTAAGAGGGCCATAAGCAGGTGAGATTAGCTAACTGTAGAGCTCACTGCATGAACTCACACGATCAGCTGTTATTACAAGGGGAACTGTGTTGCATCTGGTCATTTCTCTGAAGAGATGCTTACATTGAATTCACATTGAATTTTTAGGTTGTTTTTTGGTAAAGTATCACAGTTTTTGTGACAATTTTTCATGCATTTTTTTTAGCCAGAGCCAGAAGTGAATTCAAAAGATATGGGAAATATAAAGGAAAGGACTTCAACGTATTCTTGATGGATCCACTTTTGGCTTTGGCTCAAAAAGCTGCATCAACAACTGCAATGGCTTTAAAAAAAAAAAAAAGCTTTGTGTGACCCCACCCCCTCCCCATAATTTAGTTTTTTACTTTTGTAATTGTTGCTTGCATTTTGATAAATATGCAGTATTGATGTTCTGGCCATGTCAAGCTTCAATGAAAATGCAATGGCAATATCTCAGCCACTGCTTACGATGGGACGGCATAGTGATTTGCAGTATTGTATGACTCTCCACAGGAACAAAGTAATACAACTGAAGCGGAAATCGTCAAAACATGGCTCACAAATGAACTGTTGCAATGGATGTATCTACAGTATTAAATTAGTAGGTGAAATATTTATTTGCAAAACATTATCCATCAATGTAATTAACCGGATCAATAGTCATGTATGTTTCCTCTTATCTATCCTCTACTTCTTGTTAATAAGGAAGATGAAATAATATCTCTGCCGCGCCACCTATTGGATGGCAGCATTCCTTCAAATCAATGCCAGACCCTTTATACAAGTCTTTATAACAATGATTGGGAATAGCAAACCAAGCCAGAGTCCATACACAGACAGCTGTTTCGGGGGTTTTGCCCCTCATCAGTGTGCAGTAGTTAACATACCATTGGCAGAAATGGTTGCAAAGCTGGACATGAGCTTTAAGACATTTCATCATGTAGTGATACAATTATGGGAACAAACATTTACATCCTACACAAATGGCAGGTGAAATAAAATCGACCTTTATGAGGGACAGTGAAAAATTAACCTAATCCGTGATAGATATCAGGTCAATCCTGTTTAACCCAGGACAGCAAAGAGTAATATTAAAGAGGTAGTTGATGAATAGTCACTGCTAGTAGAACTGTGTTGTCTTATTTTATACCTCTTTTGCAATTTCTTTCCTACCAGTCTTTCCGAAGATCCAAACAGGTAGCCTCAGAAATATTAGAGGCACTTCGGCTTTGGCATGGCACCTTGAAAGTCATAGAAGGGAAATTTGGAACAAGTATTCTTTCTTATTTCAATTTCATCAAGTGGCTGCTGATGTTCAACATCTTCTCGTTTGTGGTGAACTTCAGTTTTATAACCATTCCTCAGTTTTTCGACATGGCACCCAATAACTTATCATTCACTGGTCTAGAGCTTCTTACAGGAACAGTAAGTATGGAGGGAGGTGGTTAATTCTCGGGGAACACACAAGTTATGTAATTCTCTGTCTGGCTGGTATGTGGCAGTATATTGCAGAAAAATGAGATGGAACAGTTTAGTAGACTATGCTGCTGCATCCCATGATGTCCATTTAATGGAGGCTGTAAGAGCCTATAGATGACAGATGTGACAGTATGGCATCCGTTAAGTGGATACCTTTGGGAGCTCCAGTGACGTCGCTGTTCATATATAGACATATCAGTAGAGGTTCCATGGGCAGAGAGGGAACAGGGAGGCAGGTAGGATTGCTAGGAGGGGCAGGTAACTAGACTTTAGAGGCCAGGGTTGCTGGTTTAGAAGGTACCAGGTGGGCACTCTTCTTCCCCAGGTCTTCATTATTCATTAGACCAAAGATCGGCAACCTATAAGGGGGCAGAGGGAAGGTTAGCAGCTTTATGATGTGTTGCATTGCAGAAATACATCAGTTAGGTGCGCAGAAAATGTATTTTTATCTACATGAGAAGTACCTTCTATCTTCATTCTCTGAAGAATATGCTTGCTGATGCTTTTGACAGTGGTGGCAGGGGTAGCTTTAGGTGCCAGTAGTCTGAGCTACTGCTTGGCGTGACTTCTTTGGGGCAACTCCAATATATAAACAGTTACATTGTTAGAGCACCCCAAGGGAAGCAGAGGAAGGTGGAAGACGTTGCTCACCCCTTAGATACTCAGGAGAGATACTTCTTAAGCTGGGAAGAGAGTGGAGGTGGAGGGGTCTATAGGCAATGTATCCCACTGTATGCCTATACAGTGGGATATGCTGCAGCCTTCCTTTTGAGTAATGCATCGGGAATCCTCTGGAGGTACACCTCCAATAGCAGGATTAAAAATGTGGTGTGAATCCAACCCAAAAATCAAAACAGTTTTTGCTGAATGAAGGTCACATGACTATAATGTAGTTGGAGTTTGTTACCTCTTATAATATAGCTTGATTTTAAAGTCTATCTACCATTGCATTTCTAAGGAACCTCCAGCATAAAATATACATAGAGTTTGCTAATGTACTTTATAAAGTTACACTGCACAGTTTTAAGTAGTGAGGAGCCTGTGACTACCGCTGGGGGCTTATCTGCATACAACTCCTATTGACCTGAATTGGAGCGGTATTCAGATCCGCCCCCTAGTGGGTGGGCACATAATTGTAAAATACCAACTGCCTCTTTGCTTCTCTTTTTAGGGCTACTTTGAAGATACAGTTTTGTACTATGGATATTATACAAATAGCAGCATCAGGAAGGATGCCAATCTTGGGGCATATGATATGCAATTAGCTTATATATTTACCATTGGATTGTATTTTGCAACCTGTCTTCTCATCCTCCTCTTCAGGTAATATGGTATGCATTATGCCAGGGTGCAGATAAATGAGGCTTTGTCTTGGTCAAACTTCAGAGGTTTTATTTTTGAACTTGTTTGAGTTACAACTCAATTGTGTGATGTTGTTAGTAAACTTGCCTTGTAGACACGGTCAGTGATGCTGTTTATGGCGGCCCATGTCCTGCCAGTATACTGCTGACAGACTGTATTCTGCTGACAGTGCTTGCATGAAAGTGATGGGGAGCTTGATCTTGTCTATAGTTCAGAATGGTTACCACTACCACTTATCTACGGATCTATAGTCCCCCGATATAATCTTTAGTGGTACCAAACTTGAGATTTCCTTGAATCACTTATTACTGTTTGCACCCAGTCTGTAACTTACGAGTGGTTTTTGATTTGTTTTCCACTTACCTACTCCAACACCCATTCCCACAGTAGTTTATCGTGCTGCTTTTTTATGATCCATTTGATGTATGCGCTGCAAAGGCTCCCAGAATCGAATCATAGGTCCCCATTTATTGGAGAGAAGTTCTTTTGGCCCCCGTTTGGACAATACCTGTCCGATATATTATTTTTTGTGCATGGAAAAGCGCTACAAACTGCATCATTCCATGCAGTCCCATCCTGTAAAACAATGTATCTGCTAAGTGGATATTATTAAGGTTTTGGATGACAGACACAATAAGTGAATGCCTAACAGCAATGCCCATCACCCGTAGGCTATAGTTGCATTAATTTTCACATCTCCTTGTGTATTGCATGCAAATTTGCGCATCCCCCATTGACGTCTATGGGGACTTCTGCTGCGTAAATGCACAAGGAAATAGAGAATGCTGCAGGATTTTTTGGCATGACTGAAATGTGCATGAAAAATATGCAAATATGAGCGAACTGATTGAAATGAATGGGTTCTATTCTCTACATATTGCACATGCAAATTTTGCATGCACAAATACGCACACAAACTAAGCCCAAGTGACGCCGGCCTTGGTGGGAGGGCAAAATGTGAAAAATAAAAGGCAGAAGCCGTTCATCTTTCAGTGGGAGGCACACACCGAACAAGGGCACACCTCCCGGGAAAGACAACGGTTACTGATTTACACCAGGCCATAATTAATCAACGAGTGACTATTTTTAGGTGAGCTCACTTGTATCTCGGTTGGTGGCTGTGGTTACACAAATGACTGTCGCTTACATTTCTTCTATTAAGCGACTAGTTGGACGTTAGTTGTCCCGTGTAAAGTCACCCTTACAACTGGATACAAATCTATGCATCTCTTGACTCTGAACAGCATTAAAGGGTCATTTAGAGAGAATGATTATCACTCAAAAGATGTCGCTCAAGTGACTTGTAGGCCTTAGTCAGACGGGCGTTTTTTCGCCCAATTTGCGCATGCGCATGCGTCCGGCGATTTTATAAAACCATTGCTTTGCAATGGTATCGGACACATGAGCGCTTTTTAATGCGCTCGTCCGATAAATTATAGAACAGAAATTATAGAACAGAAATTATAGAACAGAAATTATAGAACAGCGCTGAGCCAATCAGGGGGCAGGTCTGACTCACACCCCCTTCACACCCACTGCAGGCCGGCCGCGCGGAACTCCGGCTGCCGGGAGCAGGTGAGTATATATATATTCTTTATTTTAACACTTTTCTGGATGAATTGCGGGGAAGGGCTTATATATTTAAGCCCTTCCCGAGAATTCATCTCACACTCGCCCGCAGCGCATTGCTTTCAATGGAGCGGGCTGTATTGCCGCTCCATTGAATGCAATGCGCTGGACAGCTCCGGCCCGTTTCTAATGAAACGCGGCTAGGAGCAGATTTTCGGGCGATTTTTGGGCACCGGTCACGCGATTTGCGGATGCGCATCCGTCATGCGATCCGCAAATCATGCGAAAAAACGCCCGTCTGACTAAGGCCGTAAGCGATAATCGTTGTGTCATTTACAGCGCAAGATGAGCGATCACCTTGCGTTGCCAGCGGAGGATGCAGAAGACAAGCGGGGTGTCCCCGCTTTCTCTTCTGCATCCAGCTGTTCCCCGCTCTAAGTGCCAGACTGTTATACAGCTGAACGCTCGGAGTGGAGAATGCAGAAGACAAGCGGGGTATCCCCGCTTGCCTTCTGCATCCAGCTGTTCTCCTCTCCGAGCGTCCAACTGTTATACAGCCGAGCGCTCTGAGCAGAGGATGCAGAAGACAAGTGGGGTGTCCCCTCTTGTCTTTTGCATCCAGATATTTTCTGCACGGAGCGCCCGGCTGTTATACAGACAAGCACTCCGTGCCGGGTATGGAGGACAGAGCTGGACCGGTCTGTTCTTTATACCCAGCCTGTCATCAGTGCAGTTACACACAACAATTATCTCTCAAAAGACGGCCTTTGAGCAATTTTTGAGCGATACTCGTTGTGTCTAAATGGGCCTTAATTCAGTAAGGGTCCCAGCTTCTGACCTAAGCAATAAACATATTATATTATATGGCAATGCTATATTTTCTATAGTGTAAATAGTTGTGGATTCAAATAACATTGGAAGAGCAAGTTTTTGTCGCGGTGTGGTTTTCATGTGCTCCAATTTGCTTTACTATAATAGCACTTTCTACTATATACACTACAGTGTAGGGGAAGAGCTTGGAAACCTCAAAACATGAACAGGAGAGCTACTATTTGTTACAAAAGCACTTGAAAATTCGATTACAAGAGGGCATTAAGAGGTTAATCCTCCACTTTCTATAACAATGGATGTTGCAGCTATAAATAAATATTTGTTCATTAAATATCAAGCGCAAACAATGATATTTGCATGAACTTGCTCTGCCTAGTGCCAGCACTGCCTATTTGCATACTCGTTCCCTTTAGGCTTCCTTCACAGATACATCATAGCGCAGAATGCTCCTTTGTTTCTATAAAACCCCAGCCTTCTCTCGGAGGCCAGCAGGAGGCTTCAGATGGGAAGGACACTGTAACGAATCTGCCCTATAGTGCTAAAGCTGTACTGCCATACAGTCCAAATCCTTCATATCAGACCGGTTCTACTAACATAATTCTGAGTAGAATATTGGAGGACTTCATATATGAAAACATTATTAAGATTTTTCGGGTGTTTACAGCATTTAAGGATTTTAATAGATCTTGTCAATTAGTAATTAAAGGGCCACTCCGGTGATTTTTTCCCTCCATTTATTATGTAGTTAGTTCCCTAGGATGTAGAATGAGCTAGTATTACCTTGGTTAGTTATTCTAACTTAAACTCCCGGCCTCTTTTTTCTCAGATGGTCATGTGATCTCTGTTCTGACTAGCCCAGATCTACTTGGGTTATGTATTCATTTTCCAGTCAGTTTCTCAGTTTGTGTGATGCTGTTGCATGAATCCTACCACTGCAACTGCCTAGAGGGGGATACAGGCAGTGTTATAATAGTTACTGATGATCGCCCAGCTTCTGTCACACAGTTATAATAGAGGAGATCACAGCTCCTGACTGTATACTTATGGTCTGTAGCTTATTTAGGTAATATAGTAGGTAAAGATAATTAAACTGTTACTGCAGTCTTCGTTCGCCCACAGAAAATCATTTGCTGGTTTCTGGATTCATAAATATTGCCTCCAGGAAGCAATGACTCTGATTGGTTCATCCAGCGCTGCTCAGCCAAACAATGCAGCGCTCGATGAACCAAGGCGATGGCTGTGATCGGTTCATCCAGCGCTGCCTTGATTGGTTCTTTGGCCGCTGCTCAGCCAATCAATATCCAGTGTATTGTGGAGGCAGGATTTACCAATTGGATGAGCCACGGCATTGATTGGCCAATTCATAAATCCCACCTCCACAACGCGCTGGGAGGTCTGAAAGCTCCTGGGAGGTCTGAAAGCTCGCTATAACATCATGCATTTTTGTTAGCCATTAAAGGTATCATATATTACTTGGTTTCTCTTGCTGGGAACAGTCGCATTTCATTATTATTGCATACCTGTGTTGATCTGCACAAAAGTTGCAGCTGCTGGCAGGTATATATTGCACATAATGCATTCAATTGAATGTAACATTCCCTATGCATGGTATAACTCCGAAAAAGATTTTGTTATGCGCCTTAGGGTCCTTTTAGACAAAACGATTCTTGTTTGAATGAGCGAGTGACGTCACCGCTAGCTCGTTTGCACTCACCCAGCCTGTTTAGACCGGCAGATACATCGTTGGCTCGTTCAAACGAGAATCATTCAGTCACTGTATGAGCGAATGGGAGACTGAATGATTGCTGTTTAAACTCAATGATAAGCGAACGAGCCAACACTGTTTTTTATGTCTGCATTAGAGATGAGCGAGCATACTCGCTAAGGGCAATTACTGGATCGAGCATTGTCCTTAGCGAGTATCTCCCCGCTCGGAAGAAAAGATTCGGCTGCCGGCAGCGGGCAGGGAGTCGCGGGGGAGAGCGGGGAGGAACGGAGGGGAGATCTCTCTCTCCCTCCCCCCCCCCCCCCCCCCCCCCCGCAACTCACCTGTCACCTGCGCCGGCAGCCGAACCTTTTCTTCCGAGCGGGCAGGTACTTGCTAAGGACAATGCTCGATCGAGTAATTGTCCTTAGCGAGTATGCTCGCTCATCTCTAGTCTGCATAGAATGAACGATGGACGAAAAGCAAACAATTCTCGCTCATCATTCAATCATTTGCTTGCGTTTAGACCGAACGGTTATTGTTCACTTTTGCTCGTTTGAAGACTTTTCTGACCGTTAATCGTTCCGCCTTAAAGCACCTTTTATTCTCATTGCTCCTTTGATATAGTGTAGTTATGCATAATTAGAATCATTATCACTGTATATATCAGGTGACTGAAATGGCAATAGAGTCATGACATGTAAACATGCCCTGTTAAGAAACATGATAGGATCTGACTGTGTGATACTGTGTCATAGCGTATGAGGAAGTGCATCTATTTATTGAAGGAGACGCTGGAGTAATAGAAACTAGTGCAATAGACAGTGATAACAAATACCAAAGGTCAACTTAGTATACCTGTTAGCGTAAGTGCAGATGCACAGAATGTTTTAGCAATTAACTTGTTGCAAATCCATAGTGAATCTATCTAGAGATTTCACTGCAAAATCTACATGTGTTACTGCAGATTATCTCGCGGATTCACAGCGGATTTCACCACCTATATTATTAAGTGGTAAAGTCCATGCTGAAAATGCAATGCATTTCCATTATAGGATGTGTGTGCTGCATGCTCTTATATTTGACTAATCACAGAAAAGGGACAAATCAATTACAAAAAACCCCCCCACACACAGTAGGCGGACATACTTACGGATGTACTCATACAGAGATACAAGGGCAGGTATAAGCACCCCTTCCCAAGCAGTAAGTTGACAGGCAAATTGCTACTCACATGCCTACTGCATATTGGGGAGGGTGCTTAGTATTATACTTCTACATATATAAGGCTTGTATATGGTACTGCTCCAACTGATATGTGTAGCGCATCATGCAGGTTTACAGCCTATTAATGACGCCCATACTATTAAATCCGACAGGCTGTCTTATACCTCACAAGTGAACTACACTAGTACCAACAGATATAGAATATAACTTATAGTAAAAGGCCCATTTACACCAGCCGATAATCGCTTTAAAAAAAAAACGCTAATCGGCGATCGTTTTAGCGATAATTGGTGCGTGTAAATGTGCACCCATTGTGCGCTTTTCGGGCACTACTGGCTGATCCTTAAATTCAGTCCAACCTAAAAATCGGTGTTCACTTTTATCAGTAGTTCTCCAGTGCTGATAGCATTGTTTCCCCTTGAAGAACAAAAGTAATAGCCTCTGGCTATGAATTGCATTCAGGGAAGGCTTCTTTTGCATAACTAATTGGTATTTAAGTAGCTACTTAAATAACAATGATTGCATACCAATTATTTATGCAAAATGATCGCTCAAAGCTGTCACTCAAACTGTAGTTTGAGTGATCATCAGCCTCTTGTGCTACTTTTGGACCCTAGTAGCACGGCGCCACGTTTTCACTATAAGTTATATATTTAGTGAGCACTAGAGATGAGCGAGTATACTCGCTAAAGGCAATTGCTTGAGCGAGCATTGCCTTTAGCGAGTATCTCCCCGTTCGAGACGGAAGGTTCGGGTGCCGGCAGCGGGCACGGAGCTGCGGGGGAGAGCAGGGTGGAAGGAGGGGAGATCTCTCTCTCTCTCCCCCCCCCCGCTCCCTCCTGCTGACTGCCGCTACTCACCGCTCCCCCACCGCTGGCACCCAAACCTGCAGTCTCGAGCGGGGAGATACTTGCTAAAGGCAATGCTCGCTCAAGCAATTGCCTTTAGCGAGTATACTCGCTCATCTCTAGTGAGCACCTGTTATCAGACTGCTTACCGGCTCCGGACATCTCCCCAGATACCACTGGATTGGGGACAAAAGACATCTTTACACGCTAACCAGGACGTAGGGTGCCGGTGGGATTTTCCTTGCCAGGGTTAACCCACCAAGCGCCAGGTGAGTAACCTTCTCACTGTTTGATTCTGATTTACTATATCCACAAGGCACATCCTCACTTTATATTTCAATAGATATAAAATGGAAATCAAGGACTGTTTGTGTGCTCACTCTGTATATTTTATTCTCACTCCTGATGTTAATAGTGCAGTGGACTATATAGGGCGATTTCTGCATGACTCTTCATACACAGATAGCTGTCAATCACTGATAGGACTGCCCATTGGACCTCTAAACTGAGATAAAGCAGAAATCAAAGTAAATAAAATACAAGTTATACTGAATCTTTCCTTATAAAACTATATATTAATCTGCTCGGCTCCTCCTGCTCTATAACATGGTGCCTGTAGATCCAACTGCATTTTCGATGTGGCAGGTTCCCTTTAAGTAAAGTAAGCATTGTCTTAAATTAGTTGGTTTGATCACTTGGAAAAGCAGCTACCTTCACAGCATGCAATAATAACTTTCACTAATAGCTTTCAGTAACACTAATTTCCCTTTTCTGATGTGTTCACAGCATGGCAAAGTCATTTCGCAATAACTTTATTAACCCCGCTTCATTTTCGGGCAACGCTGCTAAACTTTTGTGCAGTTGGGATTTTAGTATCAATAATGAGAAGGCCGTGAAATTAAAGAAAAAACATCTGAGTACACAAATAAAGGTAGGAAATGTCCCAGATCTTATTAACTTAATGGGTGTCGGACACAAAGCTGGCTGGCAATCTGTGTCCATCCACTACCTGTGCGTAGTCTTTCCAGAATGAACCAGAAAAACTGGTTTCTTCCTTACAAGAAGAGCTTTCAGTGAGGGCAATGTAATCCGCATGCATTATTTAGGGGAAGGAAGGAGGGGGGGGGGGGGGGGGGGGGCGGCAATTAATGTCTTGAATCTTTTCTCAAACAGTCCTGACTCTTCAAAGACCACAAAAGATAGAATGGAACCTCCTATATAAACTAAACGTAGTCATGCGTTAATTCAAAAACTAATGAAAGGTAGTATAGACATCTATTCAAAGAAATAAACAGGAACACGAAAAGAGATTGATGGGTGAGAGGGGACTATTATTCTAGAAATTTGCTGAGAAGACCATTGACAATGGCATTCTTTTCCATTATTATTGGCCTCCTCAATGAACTTCAGATGACTGATGCTACCAGAACGAAGAGTTGGCTTTGGTATTCTCATACAGTATGTGCATAGGAGTGTTACTGAATGTTGATATACTCAACATAAGTCTGGAGGAATACTTTCTCTTTGACATAGAACCACTCTAGGGGCCATCTTTTTTTATAGAATTACACAAAGGACTGCCTCTGGTATCTCTCTGAGCCTATTTGAAATGCCGAAAGATTTTGGCAAGCCATACACATTTCATAGGTTGGTCATTTAATATGTATCGATGCCTCCTAGCTCTTCCCCGATGGCATATGTCCAGGAGATATAGAGCAGGCCATTAAATTTCGACTGCCCAACCTATGTCAAGGAGATATAGAGCAGGTCACTGGATTTCGACTGCCCGACCCTTTTTTCTCAGGAGATTTCTCCTTTCAGTAGTTGTAAGAGCCAAGATGTATAGGGGATTGGGAAAAATCGCTGTTGACTGAAAGAGCGTTCAGCTGATAGCTATCTAATGTGCATAGGTAGAACTAGTTAGAGATGGCAGTAGATCTAATCAAAATAGATTAGATAACTGAGCCACTTCAAGCTAATGAGAAATTGTCAAAAAATATGTCTGGAACCCCCAAAATACTAAGTATAATCTAATATTTCCCATCTCGGCACATGTATTATAAATGGCACATGGTAGGTGGGTGTGGGGGAGTAATGTTGCAAATTTTGCATTGAGGAAAGTTATGCCTCTGATCAACATAAAAATCATGATATCATAAAAATATGTATTTGTATGTTATCTGTCAGTGAATAGATGCTGCTTATGGTCTATAATGTTCATTTGTATTATTTGATGTGTTCTTTTTCTCCTAGGAAACTCTGTCAGAAAAATTAATGGAAGCATTAAAACTTACTTTGAGTCAGAAGTTAGCCCGGTTGAGTATTCATGTGGCTGCCTGGGTCGTCTCCTCGCTGCTAGCAGTAGGCTGCTGTGCTGGAATATACTACCTTTGCCTTTATGCTGTGGACTCTGCAGAGGTAAACTACTAACATCCCTGTGCTTCAGTATTTGTATGCATAAGGCAGCATGGGGTTGAGTATACATTGTGTGTTTTAGGGCTTAAACAGAAGGGAGGGATTTTGAAAATTACAGCCGCAAAAATGTGACAAAACTAAAAGATTGAGTTCAATGGTTTTGTTTTCACTAGCGGTATTCTAGCCCATTAACCCTTTCCAATCCACTGTCTGACGTCTGAAGACATTCTGATTGAAGGCTGTACAGCTCAGATGCTGGAAGACGTCCGGCAGGGTATTCTTACTGTATATTACTGGCTGCTCTGTTGTCGGGGAGCCTCTCCAGCATGTCCCATACCACAGTACTGGCTCTAGCCAGCAGATGGTGCCATTGTATAATGGCAGAAAGAGAAAGCCCCCTAGGAAACCCTGAATCCAAAATTGGATTGCAAAGGGTTAATACTTTGTGTGCAAAAAGATAGTTTTTCTATGTGTGAGAAAAATAGGGCAGGCCCTTCTTCCTGCTTTTATTTCAAACTTGCGTTCAATAGCGCGGAGTTTGAATAGTCAAAAAAAAAGGAGTTTGGTATGGTGTTAGCCAATAGAGCAAAATGTGATTGTTCTCAGTAAGAGAAACCAAGTATTCTTGTAGATATCATAGCTTTTAAAGGCTAACAAAAATGCTGATAATAAATGATGTTACAGGAAGCTTTCGGGTCTTCTACCGACCCTTCATTAGGCAAATGAAGCTGGTTTGGATGGGGCATATATATAATATACAAATGCAGAGATGACCCCCCCCCCCCCCTTGATCTAAATACAAATGTTTACACACAGAAATTTGAGACTGTTTTGCACTCAACCCTTCACAGAGTAGACTAAATATAAAACTAATTTTTATTCCTGAATATATTAAAAACATTCACACAAAAGGGCACACTGGGCCACACAGTAGGGATTAGAGAGGGGCTCCCAATCCCACTGGGGCAAAAATCGAAGACACTATAGGACATACAAACATTCAGACACACAACAAAGATAAGGCATCTGTCAGGACTGGGGTCCGGGATACTGGAAGTCCCTAAAACTGCCCACAACCCCTGTCCCTACTTACTTGCCCCCCTTGGCAAACTCCCAGGGCGACAACTGGGCGACGGTTCCTGCACTAGCTAGGGAAGCAGGACAGACGACAACAAACACAGGGACAAACAAACACTAAGGCAAGTCAGACGGTCCGGGTCGGCAACAGGAGGGTATGCGGTACAAAAGGGTCAGGCTGTAGGCAAAGTTGGGTCCAGAAAGCAGAGAGTCAAAACCAGAAGTCAAATGGGAGTCAAGCAAAGAAAATGCGGGTGCAGTTGGAAGACCAAACTAACACTGGCAAGGAACAGCACACACAGACAGGTTTAAATGCTGTCAGAGCTCCCGCCCCTGCAGCTGATTGGGGCGAAGTCTGACAGCAACAGAATATCACATAGGCGGAGCTGGGGACCAGCCCCCAGCCCTGCAAGATAGGCGAGGCTCAGGATGCGAGCCTGGTTGCCATGGCGTACAGGACGCGGCGCCAGTAGCGTCCCTAACAACCTGGTGGCGAGGAAGGAGGGCGGCCAGGGGAGTTAACCAGGACCGGGGCTCCCCTACGCCGCACGGCAGCCGCTTGCATGACAGGACCGGCAGTGAGGGCACGGAGGACCCGCGAGCTGCCGGTCCTGACAGCGTCAGTCCACCAGGACTACCTAAAGTGATGTTTGGCCTAGGATAACGTCAATATATGTATAAATACTAAGGCGAGAACATATCCTTAGAGAGGCAACTAGAATATAGCTCCAGGTTGTGTATTATAGGGTCTGTTCCATGGGTATGGGTATCAAATATAATCCCCAGTGGATCATATATCAATGACTAATTGAAAGGTTTTCGAATATAGGTAACTCAAGCTCAGATGTTACATTTGACACATTTCTCCGCAGATATTGCGGGTCATCAGGAAATTCAAGAGCTTACTAAAGAGCACTTGTGACCAAGTGGTGAACGTTGTTATGGGAATAAATCGTATTCCAAAAGATTTCACTCGTCTGCTCCACATTGGTTATAATAAGAAGCTTCATGCATGAATGTATTTGAGCTTGACTTCATGCCACTCTCTAATACCCTTCTGATTTCATCAAGGGAATACAATACAGATATAGCTGAACATGACACACCCATTACATGCAGGCCCCCCAACATCATAACAACTCATGATTGGCCTAGTATGTAATGATGATGCTAATTTGAGATGAGCGAGTGTACTCGGCCACGCCCCTTTTTCGCCCGAGCGCCGCGCTTTTCGAGTACTTCTGTACTCGGGTGAAAAGATTCGGGGGGCGCCGTGGGTGAGTGGGGGGTTGCATCGGGGAGTGGGGGGGAGAGGGAGAGGGCTCCCCCCTGTTCCCCGCTGCTACCCCCTGCTCTGCCACGCCTCCCCCCGCCCTCCAGCGCCCCCCGAATCTTTTCACCCGAGTACGGAAGTACTCGAAAATCGCGGTGCTCGATCGAGTAATTACTCGAAACGAGTATATTCGCTCATCTCTAATGCTAATGAATAACATATGTTTACGCCCCAAGTGTATGCCGTTACCAAACACATCACCTTTAAGTAGATGAGAACAAACTACACTTCTACTGTGTTCATTGTGCAAGTAGCTTTTCCTTATCAGTGGTGAGGGCCCCAGAGCAATTTCTGAGATAAGTCTAACTATGAGAAAGCTGTGTTGGAGTGAATCACACATTTTGTCTGCACATACCAGTGTATAATATTGAGCTCATTAACCATTTAACTTCTAACCACCCCCTATGAAGGTAGATATATGAATATACAGGACATAGTTTATTTGCTGTGATCACCTAGAAAAACTTGAGCTGGAGAATACTGAGAATGGAGTCTCCTGTATGCTTGATACTCAAAATTGTGCTTAGAGCACTAAGGAGATAATGTAGTCTTCTAAGTTTCTGAGCAAGAATGCCCTATCTCCCAGTTATTCCCCTCAATGCGAGGATAATAATATATTAAGTCTCTTAAGGTAAACTATTGTGACTTTCTATTAGCATGCTAAAGATATTTGTTAAGCTTAGACTGCGCTCTCACTAACTAGAGTTTTGCTTTCTCAGGCTGTACTAGCTACAAGGGTGATAGATAGAGCATGATAGCTACTTCCTGCAGAGTCTCCCCAAAAGGTCCCAGACAAAATAACAAAGAATGGTGGAGCTAGCACGTGGCCTTGATGGTACGCCAGGGCATGTAGCACTCAAAACAACAGACAAACTAAACTGAAAGATAAATACTTAATCAGTCCACTGAGCTCAGGAATGTGACAGTTTTATGATGTGTGTTATCTCTCCTTCAACCTGCACATAGAAGAAGATGGAACAATACCTCTGCAGCAGCACCTATTGGATACAAATCAATTTCTTTAGAAAAGTTTAGAAAAAAAAAGCAATGAAAAAAGAATTTGGGAGTATAAATTCATGGCACTGTTTGATACCCTCAAGAACAGAGTGAACCTCAGCCCAGGATTCTTGCATAAGTTGAGAATATGAAAGGTCTGAAGAAGGTCAAGAGGGATGTCCTTTTCCCAATCATTGGTTTTCTTTCGTTTTTTTTTAAACTTCATAAAAATTCAGAAATTGATTTGTAAGAATGTTGCCATCTAGAGATGAGCGAGTATACTTGCTAAGGCACATTACTCGAGCAAGTAGTGCCTTAGCTGAGTAACTCCCCGCTCGTCTCTAAAGATTCGGGGGCCGGCGGTGGGCAGGGAGCGGCGGAGGAGAGCAGGGAGGAACGGAGGGGAGATCTCTCTCCCTCTCTCCCCTCCGCTCCCCGCTGCAACTCACCTGTCACCCGCGCCGGCCCCCGAATCTTTAGAGACGAGCGGGGAGATACTCAGCTAAGGCACTACTCGCTCGAGTAATGTGCCTTAGCGAGTATACTCGCTCATCTCTATTGCCATCCAATGGATTGCTTGGTTTCTCTTACTAAGAACAATCACACAATAGTAAAAAAACACTGGTTTATATGCTGATACACTCCACAGCGGAGCGTATTAGTGCATGCGTCCATTTGTTTAAGTCCACAGTATTAAAATGGATATTATGGAATGAGTATTTGAGACCCATACGACATGTATATTGTGTACATTGACTGTTAAAGTTTTGCATACACATAGTAAATAGATATTTCTTTTAATATTCAGATTTCTTTCTCTTATTGATTTCAACAGAAGTCAAACTTAAATGAACTGACTAAGCAAGCATCAACTTTGCTGGTTCCGGTGGTGGTTGCCCTCATTAACCTTATCTTGCCCTTAGTCTACTCTATGTTTAGACTAGTTGAAAAATTTAAGTACCCGCAGCATGAAGTCTATGTATTGATTATAAGGTAAGGCTCCTTTTACTCAGCAGGATATGATCGAGGAGATCAGCGCTTGTTTGTCTGGCCTTTAATTCAGACAGTATTGGGGAAGGATGATTGTTCATACGATCATTTGCCCCTTTACTGTTTTGTTGCTGTTGACAGCACATTCCAATATTTAACAATGATGATTCTTTGTGCCACGTGAATGATGTGATCACCCAATGATCGAGTGTTTTCTCGTTCCTTAGGTGATCGATGGCTTCTTCACATGGCCCGATGATCAAGCCAATAAACATTCTTACAAAAATTCTTGCCCAATCACCAGCCAATATAAAAGACCCTCAAGGCTGAAGGTTTACATAGACAGACAATTGACTTTGAACATGTCAATCCGCATTTGTTAATACTGGTTAGGTGGGAACATGATCATAAGTATGGGGACAAACAATTATTACTACTACGATTGTTCGGCCCATACAGATTGCATTTGTCAGCAAACAGACATACATTCCCTGTTTACATGGGGAGATATAGTGATGATGAGTGAACATTTTTTTTGTCCACCTAAAAGATCCAATCAACCGATGAATTATGAGACCAAGAGTCTTGAAGGTCCCAAAATGAATAGAGCCTTGGTCACGTGTATACGCTCCTTTCATATCTTTAGGATTGTTGGAGCCAAGCACTTTTACTCTTGTAATCTCCAGTAGCCTCATTGAATTGAATGGATTGATAGTGTACATGTGAACATGACTCCAATCATTTAGGGATGTAAGAGAACCTCCTTCTCATGATCAATGGGAGTCCCAGCGATCAGATTCCCACAGATCACATAGTCATCCCCTATCCTGTGGACAGGGGGAGGTTTGTTTTGTGTGACAATCCCTGTTAAGGGATAATGAGGATGTTAACTTACAGTTGGATACTAAGGAGGTTATCTCCTTAAAGGTGAGGGGTCCCTCTATAACATCCTTGTAACCTAATAGGATATATGCGCAGGGGCTGAACTTGTGAGTCAATACCTTTAAAGGGCACCTATCACCAAAAATACCTTTTATTTTAAGTCATTTATAATGCAGTGTATGTGATAATATAATGCTTTTCTCAATACAAGATAAATGAGCATTTATAAAGCAGTTTCCGGTAGCAGAGTCCTCTTTATGGATTACCTATAGAGTTGAGTGAACGTACTCTGCCGAGCTTGATGCTCGTTCGAGTATTAGCGTACTCGATGGTGCTCGTCGTGTTCGACCCTGCCCAAGTTTTTGGCTCCTCCCCGCTGTGACGTGCCTGTTTTGGCCCCTCCCCACCGCAGCGCGCGTCAATGGCATTTTTTGTCTGAGAGAGAGAGATATGTTCGAGTCTCCCATTGTAGTCAATGGGGTTCGTTACTCGAGTAGAGCTCTCACATTTTACGAAAAAGCTCGACTTGAATAACACGGACCCGAGCATTTGGGTGCTCGCTCATCTCTAATTACCTAGTCACCTTGGGATATGATCAAATTAAATGGATTGCCATAGTGGAAAACCATTTTAATTACAATTCTTGTTAGTTTTTGTCTTTCTATGGGCAAGTCACAGTTTGAATGATTAAGGGTAATAGAAGAAACTCAATGTGTTTTTTGCAAGTGGGCTTGATCCAGATCTCGCTTTCAATCAGTAAGTGCAATTAATAAAAATGCAATCAAATATCAATGTATTATGTCGTTCCAGAAATGTCTTGCTGAAATTTTCAATTATTGGTATTTTGTGTTACTACTGGCTCGAGAGAATCACAGTAATCAATCGAGAGGTAAATGTTTATACGTGATACATGTCAATTACATTAGTTATATTGCAGGGAGATTACTACTATTCTCCCCAGAAGAGAAATAGAGAATACTATTGCATTTACACATTTTCTGTCTTGCAACTAAATGGCCTGAAAATTTAAGGCTAGGGCTATACAGTAATTTTGGCCATAAGTTACGCAACCAAAGATTGCTATGTAGCCCTGTGACTTGGCAATCCAATTGAAATCAATGCAGGCGGTGGTTGTGAAACTCCTTAAATGTGTTTATTAAGTGCTCCTATGTGTTTTCCATTGTTCAGAACAATGCTTCTATGACCCAAAACCTCTACAGGTCAGGATGATCTCACTGGTAGAATACCAAGTGAATATGTTGTGTATAGAGTCGTTACAATTAATCTATTCATGGTCATTTCCAGGCACGCTGCAAACTTTCCTATAATGGCAAAGAACTATCTTAAAAGGATTGTTCACTTTTAGCCACCCTGTACAGAGAGGGACTCATAATATGAAAGTAATGTTGTCCACAATGCTTTTTATTGGATTTTTAAACGAAACATGAAGGTTTTTTTATATAGAATTAATTGAATTAAATTAAATCAAATTATCCTTTTAAAGCAACAAGCTAAAAAAAGCGGAAGAAATGAGAAAAACTATATGACAACCCTAAGGACTGTATTTTCGGCTATGTGTGTGGGGGTCATCATCCTTTCCCAGAACAGAAATAGCTAGCAAATGGCTGAAAAGAAGTTATTGGAATATATATGGACTTCTATTTGCAGGTGCTTTCTTGGTGATCCACTCTGTTTCTTCCAGAGGCATGTGCTTAGTGACGTCACGGGTGGATATTGTGCTTAGTGACGTCACGGGTGGATAATATGTCTTCAAATTAATTACTGCAGAAAGCTAACCAATGTATTAAAAAAAAAAGGAAATCAAGAATAAAAGCAGAAATACACTTTAACAAGAAATGCCATGAGCGTACATCAGTTTGAGAAATGTATACTGACAATGATAAGTGAGCACAGTTGCCAAATTGTGAATTTCCTTCCATAGTGCTGGGAATCTTATATCGGACAAGACATCTATCGTCTGGTTGTAATCGATTTTCTCTTTGTGCTGCTTGGTTCATTTTTTGGAGAATTTTTAAGAAAGTAAGTCCCGTGCCATTATATCATGTCAGTTTGGGATCCACATTGGTATTGTCAGTTTATATATGGACATGTTATTCTGTAGGATTATTGGGACACGCTGCTGTAAAACATTGGGACTTCCAGAATTTGACATTGCAAGGAATGTTTTGGACCTGATTTATGCACAGACATTGGCCTGGTATGTACTTTATATTTCAGCATATATATTTTTTTGCCTTTTTCAGTGTTTTTTGCCTCCCACCACTCACTGTTGTCCTAGAAATACTTACTGTATATCAATCAGTGATTAGTGATCAGTCAACTTCTGAAAAGTTTGGTTTGGCTTCTTCGCCGAACCTGTGCAAAATGTTCAATTCAGTCCCAATTAGTTCGAACCGAACCGGAAGTTCACCAGAATTTCTAAAACTAGTGTATAACAGTAAGAGCCATAAAAGCCCTGTATAACACTCTGAGGGGGTTATACAGGGCTTTTATGGTTCTTAGATACCATTATACACCAGTGTTCAGGAATAGTGTAGAGCCAACTGAACCAGTAGAACCCTGCTTTGGGTAGAACTTTGCTAAAAGTTCTGTTCGGATTCATGTAAAACCAAATTTTTAGTAAAGTTCAACCCGAAACAGGGTTCTATTGGTTCGGTTTGCTCAACATTTTCAGAGATGTCATAAAAGTGAGAACTAATTTCACTAGAGGAAGAGTGTGGACATTATCTTAACCAAGAAGATTGGTGGTTCGAAACCCGCTTTTGCTGACACGATATTCACTAAAACCAAGCTTAGGAGAAAAGTCTGCTATATCTGGATATTCCATTTAAACTTACACAATTGATTGATATTTTAATGAAATTGGATGTGTTCAGTCAATACATTCCTCAATTTATGCCATTTTAGGGGATGTGGATGCAATTCAAACGGGATCCCTCCACTGTCTATTTGCTCAAAATGTGTGAGGTGCTGCAATGGTTAGTTCTCGCTACATACTGTAGGTCTGAGAAATGCTATCTGTCCACTAATATCACTGAGGCCATGTAATACCGCGCTTCCTTTGCAGCGCGACTCTAGCTACCTTTTACTTAGCGATAACGGCTAACCATGATGGGGTTGTCAGTTGAACCCCAAAGAGGAGCCACTTTAGGAGTGAAGGCTGTGTAGATGGAACCTATTGTTATTTGATCCCCATTTGTTATGTCTTTGAAGAGTTGAAGCAGAAAGCACTACTGTGCAGAGGCGTAACGTGAAGCTTCTGGGCCCTGGTGCAAAATCTGTAACAGGGCCCTAACTATAATGCTTTTTTCATAGTACTGGGCTCCCAATATGGAGAAGAGAGGCCTTATGGGCCCCCTAAGGCTCCTGGGCCCGGGTGCAACCGCATCCCCTGCACCCCCTATAGTTAAGCCCCTGCTACTGTGTATTTGTGCAATACAATCTCCCTACGGCCACCAATCTAAGCATAAAGTCTAGCTGAAAAAAATCATTGCATGTCTTTTTTTTTACATGCACCCTCTCTGCTATTTCAGCACAATCTATTTTATAGAGTGTGGAGAAGGAGTGCAGCTCCCCATGTTCACCAAGAAGGTAAAGTGTTTAGGGGCCTGGTACCTTGTGGCTGGTGTCGGAGGAAGCAAGAATTGGGATTGTTGGATTTTAGGATGCCCAATTCTTTGCCATGACAGGAGATAAGATATGTCTAGCAGCTACATTTCTCCCTCTACCATTCTAAATGAACACACATGCCAAGCCTGCGGGAAGGACTGGGGAGATCACCGACAGCCTTCAGCAATCTTCTATGTATGCTTAGCTTTAATGTAGCTGTCTATATATTTGTAAGCATTCCTGTATGCTCAAACATCACATAAGGGGATTACTGCAGAACAAGCTAATTTGAAAATAAATGAACACAACCAGTACAGGCTGTGCTGTATATACATGCATAAATGTCTATATTTTTCTCTTTCACAGGATTGGAATTTACTTCTCCCCTTTGTTACCAATAATTCAGATGATCAAACTTTTCATAATATTTTATGTTAAAAAGGTAATCCATCCAAGTCTAATATCTTTTAAGCACATTTTCCAAGCTAAGCTTTAAAGGACCCTTAGCTTTTGAAGAGACAAACACTATCGTGACATCGTCACAGTAAAAATCAATGTTGAAGAACACAAATCATCACAATTGAATACAAAGTAGTCATAATGTCAAACATTATAATGACACTTACACAGTAGAACACAGCCTATACATTAACCCCTTAACGACCGGGCCATAGTGTTTTTACGTCCTACAGCTGCAGGACGTTATGGAGGGAGGGAGCGCCGCTATCTCCCTCCATACAGCGCGGGCGTCAGCTGTTTATTACAGCTGACACCTGCGGGCAATAGCCGCGCTCGGCCGTTCGCGGCTATTAACCCTTTAAATGCCGCTGTCAATTCTGACAGCGGCATTTAAATCCCCCGAACGCTGTTTGGGGATCCCGCACGCCCCCCCCGCGGTGAGATCGGGGGAGCCGTGCAGGTGTCATTGCAGCTGGGGGCCTAATGAATGGCCCCAGGGCTGCCTTAGCAGACTGCCTATCAAGCCATCCACACAGGGTGGCTTCATAGACTGATTGTAAAAAAGCAGTATGACGTAATGCTATACTGCAGGAGCGATCAAAGCATCGCATGTTAAAGTCCGCCAGGGGGACTTCAAAGTAAAGTAAAAAAAATCAATAAAGTTTTTTAAATTGTAAAAAAAAAAAAAGTTATAAAAGTTTAAATCACCCCCCTTTTGCCATATCCATTATTAAAAAATCTAAATCATAAAATAAAAATGTGTTTGGTATTGCCGCGTCCGTAAAAGTCCGATCTATCAAAGTAGTGCATTATTTTTTCTGCACGGTAACCATCGTCCAAAAAAAAAAAAGAACGCCAGAAATGCTTTTTTTTTGTTACCCTGTCTCCCAGAAAAAACGCAATAAAAAGCGATCAAAACGTTGTATGTATTCCAAATTGATACTATCGGAAACTACAGAACATCCCACAAAAAATGAGCCCTTGCTCAACTACGTCGACAAAAAAATAAAAAAGTTATTGCACGCACAAAATGACCGCAGAAAATAATTGAAAAAAATGAAATATCTTTAAAAAAAATACAAGTAATACAGCAAAAACAATACTATATAAGTTTGGTATTGTAGTAATCGTACTGACCCATAGAATAAAAATATCAGGTCGTTTTTGTTGCAGTTTGTGCGTCGTAGAAACAGGACGCACCGAAAGATGGTGGAATGTCGTTTTTTTCCCCATTTCTCTCCGCTAAGAATTTTTTAAAAGTTTTTCAGTACATTATATGGTACAATATATAGTGCCATTGAAAAATACAACTCGTCCCGCAAAAAACAAGCCCTCATACAGTGACTTCAATGGATAAATAAAGGAGCTACGATTTTTTAAAAGGGAGTAGGAAAAAACAAAAATGGAAAAAAGCAAAAAAGCCTGGTCACTAAGGGGTTAATACAGTGAAATCACAAGTATTTTGACATCATCATAAAGGAACACAGTCTAGGGAAAGATTAAAAGTTAAATAGCAAAGCCTAGCCTATATAAGAGGCAAGATTGTTTTGGACCACCATCATCAGAATGCCATTGTTTTCAGGGTCAGATACTGGACTGCAAGATTTCAGGCTGTATGGCGCCCCCTAAACAGATTCTAAAGCTCGCAATGGAAAGCTTGTCCAAAACCTAATAGCCTATGACATAAAAGAAAATACTGAATATAAAAAAAATACAATTTTACAGCGTTGGCTAAGAGGCTGGAACCAAAAATTAGAGGTCATTGTCTAATATTTCTATTTGATCACAATGTAGGTGAGCCTGATGATGAACTGTATTCCACCACGGAGAGCCTGGAGAGCATCACAGATGACCACTGTCTTTGTATTCATCCTCTTTTTCCCATCATTTGTTGGAGTCCTCTCTGTCATTGGGGTCACTTTTTGGAGGTAAAGAGATAACCACAAGTTTGTCTAATCCAACGAAAGTAATTTATTTCATGTTCTTTTGAAGAAAAAGTGTCAGTTTTTTGAGACAAAGAAACTTTGAAGAGGATTGACATGTATGTTCTCTTCACAGGGTCGGTGATAAATGTCTGATCTCTGGGGGGCTTAGCACTGGGACCCCATACAATCTCTAGAACAGGGGTCCTAAATCCCTTATATTCACTTCACAATTGCAGTGATGAGGAGTTTGAATGGAGCAGCGGTTTAGCATGCACATTGCTGCTCCATTCAGTGTCTATGGAACTAATGCAGATAGCTAAGCACTAATCTAAAATTAAAGGGAGTCTGTCAGCTCAAACAAGCTCTTCAAACTCCATGCATCATGTTATAGAGCAGGTGGAGCTGAGCAGATTGATATATAGTTTTATGGGGAAAGATTCAGTATAACTTGTATTATATCTCTGCTCATTCTGAGCTGAACAGTCCAATGGGCGGAGCTATCAGTAATTGAAAGCTATCTGTGTATAACTGTACATATAGGGGTCAAAAATGGTCAATGACTGTATACGAGTCCCGAGCTCACACCATGCAATGACACCTGATGTGCGCTGTACATGTGCATGTCTAGAAGAGGTTAAAAGGATTGTTCAGGGCAACAGTTTCCAGATCCCACATCAGTCTCTGTTCTTCATGCTCCCTTGATGACTTGTCAATACCACTGAGGTCACCACTGTGGCCAGAGATTGGCTTCAACAGTGTAATGTTGTGTTGACATGTTATCACTGGAACAGGAAGAACAAGGTTCAACAGGGGACTGAGGAAATGTTGGCCCAGGAGTGGCAGGGAAATGGTAAGGTGAATATTACGACTTTTGTTATTTTATAGCTTTCTAAGCTGTTCAGAGAATGGAGGCACAGGGCGCCGAAGTTCCCTTTGATGGCCCACCTCTGCAAACAGGCACTGGCCAAAAGTTGCTTGGTTTTTAGCTTTGTTATATGACATAGGTCTCCTAAAGCTGTGAATGTTAGGATCAAGTCTGATGTTCCAGCAGTGAGTCAGACAGGATGACTGCAGCATAGGAGAAGTTCTGCAGACCGAAATGAGAGGATGTAATAAGGAGGATTAGAGAAGATGGGAGGAGTTGTAAGTAAGTGAAAAGCATGAATGGGTTGGTAGATGTACATGAGAGTAGTGTGACGGTGCAGCATTGTGGAGAGTTTTGCGCATTAGAGGGGGTTGCTAAAGAGGTTTTCCAGCACTAGGAAAATAATATAATGGCCAGGGAATGTTATAAAATATGCTATACTCTCCTCCTTTAGTGCTCTGCACCACTCTGATCCCAGAAGAACCTGCAGCGGTCACATGCTGTTCATGGTTCAAGTAACCACTCAGCCAATTACTTGCTTCAGCACCCACATTGCCATGCCATTACAACTGCCGAAGCCTGTGATTGGCTGAGCGATTATAAGCACAATAAATGGCACATGACTTCTGCAGCTTCTTCTAGGATCTGAACAGTAGGGAGCAGGGCGCTTTTACCGGAATAGTGGCCATTTAAAGAAGGGAATATGGCATACTTTTTTATTTTATGACATTACCTGTCAATTACATTTTTCCTCTGGTCCCATAAAAGCTTTTTGTTAGCAGAATATGTTATTCTTTTACACTTAGGCTCCTTTGCTGTGTTTGGCCTGATGGTTCTTGTTTCCTATTTTAGACGGGAGCCTTCAGAGAGATGCGGACCTTTTCGGAATTTATCTACTCCTTATGAATCAGTTGATGCATGGATATCTTCTATAGAATTATTTGACAACACAAAGTGGGTTGCATGGATTTACCACAACTTGGTAGAAAGTGTCCTTTTCTTCTACATTCTCACCCTGATTGTTTTGTAAGTATAACACATTTCAGTGTAATGCAACATCAAGACTCAGGCAGCAATCCACTCTGATAAAAATCACACACCCCTTTACAATTAGCACATTCAGAACAATTATGTGGACTGTCTTTCATGTTGCTGTGTGGTTGGTATATCAGGGTATGGAAAATGAAGCAAAGGGCATATGATTTTCAGATGGACACGACTACCATAATTTCACACTCCCATTAAAGTACTCCACCCATCCAGCTCATCTTGATAGACAGTTCTCTTCCTAGTGGGATTATCTTGATGGATCCTGTAGATGTTTGAAGAAGTGAGGAATGATGTGGATGGTTTGAGTTCATGATTTGATCTTATAGGGATTTTTCTGGACTAAACTATTACTCACCTAGTGTCAGGATAGGTCATGAATAGAAGTTAGGTGAGGGTCTGCTGCCAAGGACCCCTGCCGATCAGTTGATAAGAAGGAGCTGGGGATTGCCAGAACTCCCAAAACACCATCTTTAGCACATTGGCTCACTTTGGTTTACAACTCCCTCTCATTGAAGTGAAAGGGAGAGCACTGCACTACCGAACTGGACTACTGGGATGGAATTTTGAGAGTTCCAAACAAATTCTGTGAATGAGGCATAATAGCAAGCAATATTGCCACGTCCGCTTCGGGCGTGCAATAACTACAAAACCAAAATATAAACTCTCTGGCAATGTTCACACCACAGTACAAGGTACCCCCTGCAGTACAAACTAAAAATAAGCAAAAAGAGTGAAACTTTCACTAAGGGAATAAGTGGATGTCCCGCCCTGATAAGGACGCATCCACCCTCGTGCCACTCACTAACCATGATAAATGACAAAGAAAAAAATACCATAATAATAAACCAAAACCTCAAAGAGTAAATCTCGGTAAAAAATCTCTGAACTTATCTGAAGAAGCACTGAAAGAACAACAGAAACCAGATCCAGAGATGTCCACACTCCACAGCAGAAGGAGACTGCACGGAAATTGACCTGCACAGAACTCAGGCCAGGAGGGAACTAAAAACCCTCCCTAACTGCCCCCAGGTGTACACCAACAGCTGACACACCCATCAGAGTCAAAGAAGACCAAATGCACAGTAAGGGCTTATTCAGACGACTGTATATTGGCCGGGTATTCACGCTGGCCGATATACGGCGTCTCTCTCTGCAGGGGGAGGAGGCTGAAAGAGCTGGGAGCAGTGCTCTGAGCTCCTGCCCCTTCTCTGTCTCCTCTCCACTCCCTCTCCGCTCCTCTGCACTATTTGCAATGAGAGGGGTGGGGCAGGGAATTAGCTCCACCCTGCCTCGCCTCCACTCATTGCAAATAGTGGAGAGGGGGTGGAGAGTTGGCAGAGAGGGGGCGGGAGCTCAGAGCACTGCTCCCGGCTCTTCCAGCCTCCTCCCCCTGCAGAGAGGGACGCCGTATATCGGCTGGGCGTGAATACCCAGCCGATATATGGCCGTCTGAATAAGCCCTTAAGCTGAAACTGAAGCAACAAATATCTTCAAATATACTGTTCACATTCACAGTAGTTTATTGCCTCCTACATGCCTCATTTGCAGATGTTACTTGTACAGGGGTTGCAAGACTGTTTGACTTTGGTTAGGTGCGCTGTGCTACTTTGACTGCTTTAAGAGTTTCGGTCATCTGCAACTTCTTCTCAGCAGCTGATTAGCTGGTGGTCCGGAGTGCTGGACTCCCACTAATCTGCTTTTGATGGCCAATCATAAGGATAGGTCGCGACTATTTTTTGCTCAGAAGATCGCTTTCATTTGTAGGGTATAGATATGCCGCACAGAGCAGGCAGTTTATTTATACTGTATGTGTATATGACAGCTGACATCTCACTAATCCGTTTCCTTTTGATTGCAGAGTTATTTCACATCTTTACTGGCAAATAGTCCAAGGACGGAAGATAATGGTGAAGCTGCTGCTCACACAGATAGCTAATGTAAGTGCATGTATCAGAAAACTGATCTGCTTATACTGTGCATTCCAAAAAAAAAGGGAATATAGAAAATATAAGCTTTGCATTATTTTATATCTGAATCATGTTGCTCTGACAGATTGACAGGGTATTCCCAGCTGAGAATCTAAGTACAAAGGAGCACAGTTATTAAACTGTTTATGACAGCTTTCTGGTGTATAAAAGTCACATATTTTGGTTCTTGGCTTCTTTTGCACCAAAATATTTCTGCAAGCTGCTTGTAAGGCCTCGGTCAGACAAGTGTTTTTTTTGCGCACCTAAGTGCGCAAAAAAACACGCATCTATTAGAACCATTGGTTCCCTATGTAGTGTTCACATGTCCGTTTTTTTAGAGGCACAAAATACTTGCACCTGCAAAAGATAGGACATGCATGACAGTTAGGTCCGTGCTGCGTGTAAAGACATTGTTAAATGTTACAGGGAGTCCCCTTATCACTGAACACTGTGACAGCACTGTCACGGTGTTCAGTGATGAGGGGACTTCCTGTGTAAATAAAAGAATCCCCTGCCACAGCTGTGAGAGCTGTGGCAGAGGACCACGATGCCATCCCATTGCATTCAATGGGGTCGGCGCTACTGCCGCCCCATTAAAAGCAATGGGAGCAGATCGCTATCCCTTGCTGCGGCTGTGACAGCTGCAGCAGGGAATTCCTTGGATGTGAAACCCCTGGATGCTGTAATATCCAGGGGCTTTACCTTGTTGTCAATGTGGCCGGCGGCAGCAGCGCCGGCTCCATTGAAAACATAGGGAGAAGATGCACTCCTCTGCCACAGCTGTCACAGCTGTGGCAGAGGAGCATGATGCCATCCTATTGCTTTCAATGGGGCTGGCGCTGCTGCTGGCCCATTGAAAGCAGTGGGATGAAGGCAACCCCTGCAGCAATGGTTTTCGGGGAAGGGCTTGAAATATAAGCCCTACTCTGAAAATCATACCTAGCAGTAGAAAAAAAACCCCCAAAAACGTTAACTCACCTAGAAGCGCTGTGCGGCTCTTGTCCTTGTCCCTGGTAGTCTTCTTCTGTATTCTGGTGGCCGGGGATTGAAAAATCTCTGCCTCCAGAAAGTGCTGCCTCTGATTCGCTGAGCGCTGTGGCCAATCAGAAGCAGTGCTCAGCTGTCATTCAATGGCTAAGTGCCAATCAGAGGCAGCGCATTCTGGAGGCGGGGATTTTTCAATCCCTGTGCACCAGAATACAGAAGAATACTGCTGGGGATGGGGAGAAGAGCTGGACAGTGCTTCTAGGTGAGTTAAGTATTTTTTTTCCCTACAGCTAGGGGTGATTTTTGAGGTAGGGCTTATATTTCAAGTCCCCCCCCACCCCCCAAAATTATTGCTGCGGAGGTTGCCTTCATCCCATTGCTTTCAATGGGGCAGCAGCAGCTCCCAGTTTTTGAGCCATTCTTGTCATCTAGTCAGGCAGCACCTCCACTATTGAAGTTACCACTTCACTCTCTTCACCACTTTTACAGTATCATTTTTCACAACAAACACAACTGTACGGGTTTTGCTCCACCCCTCTTTTTCCTCCTTGTCCACATTCTTGTATTACAGGTTGACAATTCATCTGAATGGTCATCATGTAATACATGTCTCCTGCAACTGCCGTGGCTTTACCGGTAAAATCGGCTGTCTGTAAGAGACGTCAGGATTAGGACCTGCAAAATAAAAAAGGGTGGGGGGTGATCTGATGGGACAACCCTTTTAATGAATAATTGCCACGCTTGCCAACTTTTGAAGCCTGAATTACAAGACATTTGAAAGCCCTGCATAATTCTGCATGAGAGCTCCTCTCAAAATGCTCAGAAACTTGTCTGTCATATGACTCATCACAAATAATTATATTATTACTTTTTCAGGAAGGCAAAGATAAATCATTTTTGCTTGAAGAACTTCGGAAATCAGAAAAAAAAAGTGAAAGAAATCGTGGTGCACCGCATCAAATTTCACAACGACAGGTTAGAACTTGAGTCATTGTAATAAATATGTATCCCTGAAGAAAAAAATCACCGGGGCAAAAAAGGTGTCAACTATGTATATAAATTCACCAATGAACCCTAAAACCTGAACCTAGCTAAAATCTGACTAGAAAGAGCAAGCAATTTATATTACCATTTTTACCACGATTAGGGCTATCAAACCTAAACACTAATAAAGGCCCATTTAGACACAACGATTCTTGTTAAAAATCGTCTTTTGAGCGATAAGCATTGCGTCTAAATGCACAGACATTTTGCAGCTTTTGTGCACAATTAGTTCCTCGCTTAATTCTTCTTTTCTAGAATCGAGCGATGAACTCTTATCAGCGGTGCAAGCTGTTATCACAGTTGGCAGCACTGGTAAGATTCTTTCAGCTCGTGTCCCGCTGATAGTTCACAGCGGGACGAGAGCTGTAAGCGTGGAGAACAATGCAGCTGTTTGCTTATGCAAAACAGCTGTATTGTTCGCCGAGCGATAGCGGCGGTGTCCTGTGATAGCGGCAGTGTCCTGCTCTGCCTGCATAGCTCTTTAGTAGCTACTTAGCTACAATAGCTAAGTAGCTACTGTATTGCTCAAAGCTGATTGCTCAAAACTGTCACTCAAACTGTCATTTGAGTGATTTTTGAGCGATCACCTGTCAGTGTAAATGGGGTCTAAGACAGCTGTAGGTTGTTTCACCCTACGTCTTGCATTATCCATTTATATATTCTTTAACATATGTGTCTCTGTAATTTATCTCCTCGGTACCAGAAATATCAAAATCCTGTATATTTATTGGCCATAGATTTAAACATGATAAGGGAAATATCCCAATACTGGACATACTGGTGACAGTCTGAATGATTTTCCCATTTACAGTGAGTCATTTATTGTGGACTCTAGAATGTTATATTTCTCTCCTATCTGCTAATGTTGCTAATAATCTGCTTTGAATATTTTAGGTTCAGCAGTCACACACAAGCGAAGACCAGCAGATGGCTCATGGTAAGTTCTATGCATAATGGGGGGGTTCCTTTTCGAAGTGGATTATTGTCACTACCTGGGGAAGCATACTACAGACATATTTATACAGCTTTCATTTCTATTGAAGTCAATAATATTTATCTTCTAAACCCTTCCAATTATTGGTGGTTGCAGGATGGCAGAATTTTATTATTCAATGGTCACTAATAGAGATGAGCGAGCGTACTCTGTTCAGGTGTTTTTGAACTCGAGCACTGCTTTTTCCGAGTAACTGACTACTCGGACGAAATATTCGGGGTGCGCCGGGGGTGAGCGGAGGGTTGCAGAGGGGAGTTGGGGGGGGGGGTGAGAGAGAGAGCTTCCCCCTGCTCCCCACTGCTACCCCCCCCCCCCGCTCCACCACACCGCCCCCCCGCCCCCCGGCGCACCCCGAAGTCAGTTACTCGGAAAAAGCGGTGCTCGAGTGCAAAAACACCTGAACCGAGGACGCTCGCTCATCTCTAGTCACTAACTTTACAAAAAGCTTTTTTTATGTGATCAGTTTATTTATCTAAAATTACATTTTTGTGCTGGAGAATCCCCCTAAAATGCTGGCCATTAGGGGTCTTCCTTTTAATTTGCTGTCCTCTGACTGTCGTCAAGTGATGTCCATCTCTAGTAACAGATAAAAAGACATAGAACAGGAAGTGGAGAAGGGTCATGACTCATCCTGTCCATAGCCTATGGAGATGATTAGGAAGCTTCTGGAAGGAGAGAGACTCAAACAGTCATGCTTCTGCTATTAGTGAGTTATTTACTGTGTTACAGCTATTGGAATCACATCTACAATGCTCAGTACTTCTCTTGTTTTCTCCATGTGTAGTATATGCAACCATCATAAAAGCAAGCTCTCCTCAAAAGTTTTGAGAATTAGGGATACAGCCTACAGAGGCGAAAAGTGGTGAAAAATGCAGGATACAAGTCATATAAAGACCAGATATAGTGTTATACCTCATATACACACACGGCGACTTATTCTGAAAAGTCTGTAGCTTTCATAATTCGGTTCTTCATGAGTTTTTTTTTTGTCCCTGCAGAGTCCAGACCAGAAGATAATAGTAGGAGCAATGCTTTGGAGCTTGCTATGAGGGCTAGGCAGCAAATGGAAGAAAGTTCTCCCATGGGGAGTAGAAGAGCATCCACTGATAATTCCGTACCTTCAGACACAATGGCAAGAATTATGAGGGCAAGGCAACAGGCTGAATATGAGGATCAGCAAGCAAAGTATGAAGAAGAAAACAGAAATGCAATGGAGATGGCAGTAAGAGCAAGGCAACAAGATGAATATGTGGAAGAACAACCACAGTACAGTGGAGAACAGTCCCGAGATTTTGAGAGACAACACCCCTGGAACCACACAGGTCAGTCAGATGGTTATGAAGCACAACAGCCTTCGAGTCAAGCAAGAACAGATGCCTTGGCAATGGCTATGAGAGCAAGACAACAAGCAGAAGGGGATCATTAGATCCTTACAGTGAGAAGACGTTAACATTTTAAGACTGATCTATGAGACTGAAACATAATATTAAACCTCTGATGTAAAGTCATGATGTCTCATCAAACCTTGTACATGGATGATTTTGCATGCTTACAATGGAGGACAGTGTGTCCAATGAAGTAAAGCAAGGCAAAATATTTGCCTTGGAATGAAATACATATTTTATGCCGCAGTCGTTAAATTGCAAAAGCACAAAAATATTTCATGATATGTGTAAAAATGACTAAAATATGCAAAATTATAATCTTATTTATTAAACACGGATCTACTGAATGCCGTCAGTGGTGCCTCCTTGTTTTCTCTCTTGTATTTCTTTACAATGACTGTATCACATTGTTACTCCTTCTTGGTCTTGGTTGTCATTTCTTTTCTACTTTTCTTTCACATTATGGACATGTGTTGGAGAATTAATACAATATATATCCTTATCCAGTCAATGTACACCCAGATATCAGGTTCTACATCTGTCTACTAAAAACAAGAGCCTCACAGAAGTATTGGGTGACTTGAAGATAGCGATCAACAACACAAAGTTTTGTGGATCCAATATAAGATCCTAACCAGGTCATGCTTTGTTACTTTTCACATTAGGGTTCATCTCATCAGATTTCCATAGCTTTCTGTTGGCCAGAATAGTGTACAAACGTCACAAACCCATCATAAGTCAATGGGATCTGTAAGAGTCCATAATAAAACAGATACAGCATAGCATAATAACAGAAACTAGTGTGAACAGAGCTTAAAGGGGTTGTCCCGCGCCGAAACGGGTTTTTTTTTTTTTAAACCCCCCCCCCCCGTTCGGCGCGAGACAACCCCGATGCAGGGGTTAAAAAAACAACCCGCACAGCGCTTACCTGAATCCCGGCGGTCCGGCGTCTTCATACTCACCTGCTGAAGATGGCCGCCGGGATCCTCTGTCTCCATGGACCGCAGGGCTTCTGTGCGGTCCATTGCCGATTCCAGCCTCCTGATTGGCTGGAATCGGCACGTGACGGGGCGGAGCTACACGGAGCTACACGGAGCCCCATTCAGAAAAGAAGAAGACCCGGACTGCGCAAGCGCGGCTAATTTGGCCATCGGAGGGCGAAAATTAGTTGGCACCATGGAGACGAGGACGCCAGCAACGGAGCAGGTAAGTATAAAACTTCTTATAACTTCTGTATGGCTCATAATTAATGCACAATGTACATTACAAAGTGCATTATTATGGCCATGCAGAAGTGTATAGACCCACTTGCTGCCTCGGGACAACCCCTTTAACTTAATTACTACTTTCTCAAAGGAAGTGTGTCGCCTCCTGAATACAGAAGCAGCTTAAACTCATCCTAGGTGTGGGATAAATAAACAGGGTTTCCTAGGAAAAGGTACGTGACTAGGGTCGTTCTTATCAGGGCGGATGCTCCGTATAGGTAGCTTGGTATATAAGGTCAATGCAGTTTCCCATTTTGGGTAAGATTTTTTATATTTGTCAAATGAAATGTTTTACTGCTTCATTCACTGCTATGAGACTAAGGCTGTCTTCACAGAGATGCATGTGTGCATGTATTTGTATGCGCAATACGCAGAGAATAGAACCCAGTGATTTAAATGTGTTTGTTCATCATTTCGTATTTTGTACGAGCATTTCGGCCATGCAAAAAAATAACATAAAACATGTTCTATTTTTCTGCATATTTGCGCTCCAAAGGTCACTATAGAGGTCAATGAGGGGTGCGCACAATCACGCAATGTGATGTGTGAAGCATCATGTAATTCTACTGGAAAAAGAACACATCTGGAACTCATTAGATGAATTTGCCATTTCAATCGGTGCGTTTTCCTGTCCCACATGCAAATAAACATGCCTTACGGGCAGAAAAAGTACAGCAAAATACGCCGATATGCGTGCAAAAAAGTCTCATTTATAGCACAAAAATGTTGTTTTAAGGAGTGCGTGATTGTGCATAAGTTCATGTGAAGTCGGCCTTAAGAAAGGAATTAGCAGAGCGCATCATTAAGCTAGCTGCATATATAGTGAATGGAACCGTGGTCACACATGCACACCACTACCCCATACATTAGCAGAAGTCACGGAACACCATTCTTGTGATTCCTGGAGGTCCCAGCAGTCGGACCCCCAGTGATCATGCATTCATCACCTATCCTAGGTTAACCTCTTTAACCCCTTAAAGGCACTTCCTTTTTTTCCTTCTCCTCCCTACTTTCAAAAGATCATATCTTTTATTTATCCATCAACGTAGATGTCGGAGAGCTTTTTTCTTTCATTGTGGGACGAGTTGTGTTTTTCAAAAGTACTAATTTAAAGGTAATTTAGAAAAATTTTGAAGTGGAGTAAAATGGAAAAAATACACAATTGCGCCAAGTTCCGCCCCCGTGCCGTCCCCTCCCATTGCAAACAGTGGAGAGGAGGCAGAGAGGGGGCGGGAGCTCAGTGCACTGCTCCCGGCCTGCCTCCTCCCCCTGCAGAAAGGGACAGCATATATCAGCCGTGTGTGAAAACCTGTCCAATATACGCACACCTGAATAAGCCCTCAGTTTTACTGTGAACATACTGTGGCAAAAATGACATGACACCTTTATTCTGTGGGTCAGTATGATTACTTCCATACCAAATTTATAGATTTTTTTGCTGTACTACTTTTAAAAAACAAAATATCTTTGGAAAGAAACACATTTTTTTTCTGCCGCCATCTTCTCACCGCCATAACATTTTTATTTTTTTGGCGACATAAATGTGTGAGGGCTCATTTTCTGCAGGACATCTTGTAGTTTCTATTGGTACCATGTTAGAGTACATACAACTTTTTGTTTGCTTTTTACTACATTCTAAGAGATGGGGAGACCAAAAAAACACAATTCTGGCATTGTGTTATTTCTTTCTGACAACGCTCACTGTGCGGGGTAAATAATGTGCTACTTTGATAGATCAGACTTTTATGGACGCGGCGATACCAAATATATTTTTTTATTGTTTTGATTTTTTCATTATACATATGAGGAAAGAGTTTTAAAAAAAAAATTTTTACAACCTTTTCTATTTTCTAATTACTAATGACAGTTTCTATTACTCATTTTTACATTTTCTTTTAGTCCCCATAGTATTACATTACACTGTAATCTGACAAGCATTTTACCAAGCCAGACTACAGGCATAGCTTGGTAGGCAATCAGCAATGGCAGCGCTGGGGGCTTTCAGAAGGCCCCTGACTCACATGGCAATCAAATGGCACCTTGCGATTGCATCGTAGGGGCACCTGAACTTCGATCAGGGGATTTAAATGCTGCCGTCAGAACTGACTGCAGCATTTAAAGGGTTGACAGCCGCAATCAGCATTCACGTTGATCATGGCTGTTGCTGGGGAAGGTCAGCTATGAGGAACAGTCGCCACCTGCATTGCATGGAGTGGAATGGCTCCCGATTCCCCTCCATAAAAACCTCGAACACACAGGAAGTAACGGTACATCTTGTGTCATTAAGGGGTTAATGTAAAATGCCTATCAATGTGATACAAGCTAAAAACATTGGGGAATGTGTCTCATTCTTTTTGCAGCACAATTGTGGCACCAAAAAGTCAATTTTATTGCATGTCCCAAAATTGTGACTTTGCGAACGTTAAAACTGGGCTTTGTCACTTTCACAAAATGTGGGTGGGGTCTCACATTAGCGGGCATATCGTGCGCGGTCTGTCAGAGTTACTGTAACCGAAACTGGTGTAAATTATAGCTGAAACCGACTCTGGATCATAGCTGACATGAAGTACCCTGTTTCCCTGAAAATAAGACATACCCTGAAAATAAGACATAGCATGATTTTCCAGAATTTTTGAGGATGCAAAATGATTTTTCAGGCTTTTAGAGGATGCTTGAAATATAAGCCCTACTCCAAAATTAAGCCCTGCTAACAGTTAATTTAAAAAGTCAATTTAAATAGTGTCCAGGCAGCTATACATGTAAAAAGGTTAAACCTTTTTGAACAAAAATTAATATAAGACACTGTCTTATTTTCGGGGAAACACGGTAGCGCTACATGCAACAAATGTATTGAGAAGCTTGCGTCGTAGGACACAGCAGTCCTATTAAATAAGCCCCATTGTCCCCTTTTGTATTAAGAAAAGGGACCGACTGTCAGCAAATTGATCACATTTTGTACTGCTCTGAACCTGAGATTAACGATATAGTCAAAGCAATAGGATAAAATGTTAATTGTAATACTGCGGTCTGACCACAAGATGGCAAGCAAGACTTGAAACACACCATTGAGTTGGAATTTATAGTACATGTAACATGTATGACGCTCAGTTACTGCATATAAACATGCTGATGACAGATATACTGCACATAGTGAAACATTTACTGCAAGGGAGAAATAACATTGCAAATAAGCAAAATGTGAATTCTGTTCATATTGTGACATACATTTTAATATTTTTATCTTAATCCCCTACATCTCCTTTCTTGCATAGACAGATAAATCATTAAAAATGGAAAATGTGGACTATAAGATTTTTTTAAAATTAACAATGTGAAAAAATAAACAGTTAAAATTACGTTGTAAATTAAATAAAATGTTACATAAAAAATGTAAATGAAGTTAAATACTTATTTAGGCCAGTGCTTCATGTGAAAAGGTCATCCTACATGTGAAAAATGTCCTATTCCTGACTGTATCATGGGCACGAAATAGGACATTCCAATGCATGTCAATGTGCTGTGTCCGTGTAAATTGGGCAGCACACGGACTGCTGTCCAATGTGAGTTCCGCCCCAGCCTCTCGGCTAGTGTGCTTCTAGCTTTATATTACAAACCAAAAGCAATTAGTAGAGGACTATTATATATCAAAACCGAGATATCAGGGCAATTGATCGGTCCTCTTGAAGGTCCTTCTAGTCCTGGACAAACTGAGATGACTACACCGCTTCTCTGATTACCTGATGTACACTGTGCACTGGCAATCTAAGACACTATACGCTACTTTCATTGGCCAGCTCAGCTCACATAAACAGCACTGGCCAATCAGAGCAATGCGTAGTTAAGGCCTTGTTCACGCCTGCATTAGGGCTTTCCATCTCTATGCACCATTTTTGGAGCAGAGAAATTGAATTCAATTTTTTCATTTTCCCCATTGATTTCATAGTTTTTTTTAAAAAAATGGAAAGTTTTCAGTTTGCTTCAGTTTCATTACGTTTCATGTTTTTTCTAACAAATTACTGGAGGTAAAAGCAGCTTACATACAATGCAGGCTATGTCAGAATATATCCAAGAGTGATGCTTTATCTGACTTTTAGTGTTTTTCTTCTTGTTGAGAAAAAAGATGGTGACCTCCGTCCATGCATTGATTCCTGGACGCCACAAAGTCACTATCCGGAACAAGTACCCCCAATCTGCTAATTATATATCTATCTATATCTATCTATATCTATATATATATATATACACATATATATGAATTATCAGCATTAGCAATAGAAAACTCTTCATCCATTGCACTTTCTACCATTTTCTTAGGATAACTTGGAGACTGGTGTCTGCTCCAGAGGATAACTGCAGACCACATTGATATTAAAGAGGTTGTCTGGTTACAAATTCATGTTTTAAAATGACACCCAAATGGGTGCATACAGTAAAACAAAAAAAATTCCCCCGATCTCTGTTAACAGGTGAAGTCAGTAACTGCTGGCAGCCAACCAAAGGCCACAATATCAGAACTCCTGTCATCTTGGCACCCAGTATGTGAGTGTTGCTGCCAGGAGAATGGGCGGTGATGCTGTAGCCTCTGATTGGTAGGCAGCGGTCACCTGACTTCTGCTGGCAATAGAGGCTGGGTTAGTTGCGGTGCTGCAGTGCTGGATCGCCAGCGCTGAGGTGAGTAAGTACCCATTTGTTTTATTGTGTTTACCAATTTGTCTGTCATTTTTAAAAGTTGATTGTAACCGGATAAGTCCTTTAAGTAATTCTTGAATGATAATCACAACTGCATTAGGTGGCAGGAAGAGGGTGTTCTTATATGTTACACGTGTCTCTAATTTCTATTTGAAAAAGTTAAAATGTATACTCTAATGCTAAATTCATATATTTTTTTCAAAATAAATTTCTCTTTCTTGAAATTGTTTTAAAAAAGTTACCATAACCAAACAAACAGGTAACAGCCCGAGTCTAGAGCTCAGACTCGGTAAACATATTACAATATTCAAACAAGTAGGCAGGTAAAATAAATGTATGTCTATACAAGGAAAAAATAGATAATTATTAAAAGTAAGGTGCCCACCACTACTTAGTGTAATATGAAAAAGAAGAAAGAAAGGAGACAGGTAGAAGAAGCATGGGTTGACCAGATCGAAATAATACACCTATTGACCAATATAGCCTCCGGGCCCGGCAGCAGCAATGTATTCTCATTAATGAAGCAATATAGACAGTGTGAACAATTAAAGGGGATTCTTAGCAATTCTATCCAAGGTGCCCAGGAGGAAAATGAGGAGGTTTTAGTAATGTATCTATAAGAATATAATTCCTCCAAATGATATGTAAGATTAATGGAATTAATAACTTCACAGAAGGCACACCTGAAGATTTGCTTTATTTAGCAATTGCCAGGCGAGATGCAAGAAAGATATAGGAGATAGAAACTGAATAAAAAGATGGGAGTTTATCTGCAAACAAAAAGCAAAGAGCCAGCACCGGATCCGGGGCCACAAAGTGATGAGTAAGAGTATAAACCAAATCACATCCCAGAAGGAGTAAACGACTGGGCAGGACCACCATATATGAAAAGAAGTACACTTAGGCTGCATTCACACGAACGTATATCGGCTCGGTTTTCACGCCAAGCCGATATACGTTGTCTCTCTCTGCAGGGGGGGGGGGGGAGGATGGAAGAGCCAGGAGCAGGAGCTGAGCTCCCGCCCCCTCTCTGACTCCTCTCCACCCCTTTGCACTATTTGCAATGAAAGGAGGTGGGGCGGGGGCAGGGCTAAGTTCTGAGAATTAGCCCCGCCCCCGTCCCGCCTCTCCCCATTGCAAATAGTGCAGAGGGGCGAAGAGGAGGCAGAGAGGGGGCGGGAGCTCAGCTCCTGCTCCTGGCTCTTCCATCCTCCCCCCCCTGCACACGAGGACAACGTATATCGGCTTGGCGTGAAAACCGAGCCGATATACGTTCATGGGAATGCACCCTGAAGGCCGCATTCCCTCCGCATTTTAGCGAGTCTAGCAGGAGTTAAATACCAGAACATAAATATTTTCTGCAAAGACTCCCAATACTTCATTCTATGTGAGACCTTTTTAGTCCAAGACAGAGCTTTCCTCCAGTCTTCCATTTGAAATAGTTACATATGTGAATATTTACTTTGATAGGCTAGGGAGAAAGAATCATCATAAAAAATTAAAAATGTCTTTGGATGCCCAAGTAGACAGGAATTAAAAGTCAACTCACCCCCCCATCCCCGATTATCAAGGTGCCCTTTTGGATCTTACCAATTTTGTTTTAAATTGTGTGTACAAAAAAATCTAGCTTACTGCTTGTTCGGTAAATATACATTCACTAAAGCAGAGGTCCCCAATTCCAGTCCTCAGGGACCACCAACAGGTCATGTTTTCAGGATATCCTGTGGTAAGAACACCTGTGGCAATGTCTGAGGCACCAACAATAATTACATCACCTGTGTAACACTGAGGAAATCCTGAAAACATGACTTGTTGGCGGTCCCTGAGGACTGGAGTTGGGGACCACTGCACTAAAGTATAAAAGTATAATGGGCATAATTGATCTCACAAACAAGAATCATGAAACGACCGGGGGGGGGGGGGGGGGGGGGTGTGTGTCTAAGTACAGATTTTTCTGAGGAACTGATACAGAATTGCTGATTGCAATTAATACTCCTCCTTTTTTCTCATCGGGGTTTGAAGCAAGAAGAAGATGTGGGAATTTAGGATGTAAACATTCAGGGTGTCTATTTTTTATAAAATGTGTATCTTGAGCAAAAACCCCGTCAGCGTGTCATTTTAGGGCCTCATGCCAAAGTAAACTGAGTTTGAATGGACTGTACAGACCCTTAGCTAGTGATAGTAATTGGCCTGATACATAAATAAACAAAAATGCTGCACTGTCTTCATGATAAAGATAAAGACTGCTGGACACATAACATACAAAAAGACCTCTCAATAATATAATAGAAACAAAGGTAACAAAAGAACAAATAAAAAAACGAAAAGCAATATAATAGTTTTCACGAAGTGCCTACTGCAAAAAAAAATGAATGATAGTTTGGGGTTATTAACATGTCCAAACATGATGAATAGCTCCGTAATACAAATAAGTATCAGAAAAATATAAAGAATACCATCATCGTTAAAGTACCTATCAGCTAAGAGTGATGACCATTCTTGACAACTGAGGACCATTCTTGTGGGATCCGAGGTGGGGTCCTACTTGTTGAAGGAGGTGCAGCTTGATCAAGAAGGATTTCCAATTTCTTCAGGAGGGTCAATCCATTTGCCACAGATGACACAACATTGGACACTCCATTTCTTGAAATTAGGAGCTTAGTAGGAAATCCCTATTTGTATTTAAAGTTGGCGCCACCAAGAGCAGAAGTAACTGGAGTAAATTGTCTGCGGGGTCAGAACGATAAGCTTATATAATGGGAAAAGTATCCTCGTGTGTCTTGAAGTATATCCTTTCAATAAGGTTCTTCTGGGAAACCCAGGCTCTTACACAATCATGGTTCCAGAGGTTTTCATACTGTAAACCTGTATGAAGCTGACTTCAAAGTAATTTATCATCAGGGGAATGTTTGATGCCACTTTTCTGGTAGCTTTTTTTTCCCTCTCTAGTAACTGTGATTTTTCTTACATTTTTCAACAATAAACCAGGTACATTTAAAATGACTGTCCAAGCAAATATATATAAAGGAACCAGTAGCTACATAAGGGTCGAAACGTGATATTAAAATGTAGAGGCCAGAGAGAGGACATCGACACAAAAAATATATCATGTAGCATTCTATCACATCAAGTAAGAACACAGTAAACCATTCTCAATCATTCATCACCGAAAGAAACCACTAATCCTTAAACATAACTTTTATTATTATTCTAAAACTCTTGCGTGTATAGGTATATATTTCAATACTATAATGAGTGACAATTGTCACCCACACTAATTAAACTTTTCTATATATAATCGATATGGTTGAGTGGTGATCTCTCCACAGTATTCCTCCGATTGTTATTTCTTCAAAAGGTACAATATTAACCATTGGGGCAGTTGATACCCCCCAGGGTATTAAACTTCAATCGTCTTTACAACCAGAGTGGGTTTTACATAACTCCCTACTCAACCTTCGATCTAATATTACCAACCAATACAACCTGTATATATATATAGGGATAGCTGGGATTTAATTCTATATTTCTATCTATGGGCCTGAACCACCCAAAGGGTGCTTATTCAATTATGTCAAGACCCTCAACAGGAATGGCCATCACCATGGATATAACCTCTGTCTGCATTTATCACAGAGTCAATTCCATTCTATTGATTTAATAGTTGGACATTATTTAACCCTTTTCAATCCATTGTCAGACATCTAAAGACATTCCAATTGAAGGCTGTACAGCTTCTGATGTCGGAAGACGTCCGTCAGGGTATTCTTACTGAATATTACTGGCCACTCTGTTGTTGGGGGCCTCTCCAACATGTCCAATACTGCAGTACTGCCTCTAACCAGCAGGTGGCGTCATTGTATAATGGTAGAAAGAGAAACCCCCCCTAGGAAACCCTGAATCCAAAATTGGATTGCAAAGGGTTAATCCACCATCAACCCACAGCAACTGTGGATCCCTGGATTGACAGATGTTATGGTGTTATTACTGGCGACCACTGCAGAGTCTCAAACGACAGTAGTCCAGCAGCATCCGCACTCAATTTATTTTACTGTTGGACTGTGGATCATGCATTCATGAAATCCACACTGGCGCCTTATACCCTTGGCGTCACCAATTTATCAGCAGGTCAACCCCTTATGGTCTTTATGCTAGTAAGATGTTTGTGGTTTAACATGAGATAACGACCATCATGTAGTAGCATCTCCGCACCACTTTTTGATTATATCTGGGTTGACCCTGAAGGATATCAGCACAGGGTCAGACACTTTGTTTTAATTCTAGTATCCAAACTAACACTTAGGACTTAGCTTTGGAATACTTATCTATGAGGAAGGATAACCTTTCCCACATAGATGACTAAACCACTGACAGGATCAAAATCCCCCAGTATTACTGTCTGGTATGAGCTCATATAGCTATGATAATATATAGCATATAATGCATCTGATACAAGGTCATTCCCTTTAGGACAGGTTGTACATAGTTTTGATCTAGCTCATTTTCAACAAGAAGCCCTTATTTCATAATTAGAGATGAGTGAGCATACTTGCTAAGGGCAATTGCTCGAGCGAGCATTGCCCTTAGCGAGTACCTGCCCGCTCGAGAGTAAAGGTTCGGCTGCCGGCGCGGGTGACAGGTGAGTTGCGGCAGTGAGCAGGGGGAGCGGGGGGGGGGGGGGGGAGAGGGAGAGAAAGATCTCCCCTCCGTTCCTCCCCGCACTCCCCCGCCGCTCCCTGCTCGCCACCGGCAGCTGAACCTTTTCTCTCGAGCGGGCAGATACTCGCTAAGGGCAATACTCGCTCATCACTATTCATAATTAGAGATGAGCGAGCACCAAAATGCTCGGGTGCTCGTTACTCGAGACGAATTTTTCGCGATGCTCGAGGGTTCGTTTCGAGTAACGAACCCCATTGAAGTCAATGGGCGACCCGAGCATTTTTGTATTTCGCCGATGCTCGCTAAGGTTTTCATGTGTGAAAATCTGGGCAATTCAAGAAAGTGATGGGAACGACACAGCAACGGATAGGGCAGGCGAGGGGCTACATGTTGGGCTGCATCTCAAGTTCACAGGTCCCACTATTAAGTCACAATAGCGGCAAGAGTGGGCCCCCCCCCTCCCAACAACTTTTACTTCTGAAAAACCCTCATTAGCATGGCATACCTTAGCTAAGCACCACACTACCTCCAACAAAGCACAATCACTGCCTGCATGACACTCCGCTGCCACTTCTCCTGGGTTACATGCTGCCCAACCCCCCCCCCCACACGACAGTGTCCACAGCGTACACCAAATTGTCCCTGCCCAGCCTTCAGCAGCCCTCATGCCACGCCACCCTCATGTCTATTTATAAGTGCGTCTGCCAGAGGAAAAGCAGGCACACATTGCAGAGGGTTGGCATGGCTAGGCAGCGACCCCCCCATAAAAGGGGCGGGGCGATAGCCCACAATGCTGTACAGAAGCAATGAGAAATCCAATCCTGTGCCACCTCCATCTGGAGCTGCACACGTGGGCATAGCAATGGGGAACCTATGTGCCACACACTATTCATTCTGTCAAGGTGTCTGCATGGCCCAGTCAGACCGCAGTTTTTTATATATAGTCACAGGCAGGTACAACTCCGCAATGGGAATTCCGTGTGCACCCACAGCATGGGTGGCTCCCTGGAACCCACCGGCGGTACATAAAAATATCCCATTGCATTGCCCATCACAGCTGAGGTAATGTCGTGGTTAATGCAGGTGGGCTTCGGCCCACACTGCATGCCCCAGTCAGACTGGGGTTCTTTACAAGTGGACAGATGTAGTAACAACTCCCTGTGGACCCACAGCATGGGTGGGTGCCAGGAAGCCACCGGCGGTACATAAATAAATCCCATTGCATTGCCCATCACAGCTGAGGTAATGTCATGGTTAACGCAGGTGGGCTTCGGCCCACACTGCATGCCCCAGTCAGACTGGGGTTCTTTACAAGTGGACAGATGTAGGTTAAACTCCGTGTGCACCTACAGCATGGGTGGCTCCCTGGAACCCACCGGCGGTACATAAATATATCCCATTGCAGTGCCCTACTCAGCAGAGCTAACGTCAGATACAATACAGGTGGGCTTCGGCCCACACTGCATGCCCCAGTCAGACTGGTAATATGTACCTTAACAGTAACCTCGTTGGTGGTAATGTGGTGGTGACTGCGGACCTAGTAGCGCGGTTTTATGTAGTTGGTTTTCGGAATGTGGCCAGGATTAAGTGGGCCGTGGCGGGGGGATGGTGGTGGTGCTCTCTTGTTGTGTCGTTAAAGGTGAAATTCTTGGACTGCCACCAGACGGACCAATGCAAAGGTATTTGCCAAGAATGTTTTCATTGTTGGAGGAGGAGGGGGATGTTTTGGAGGCACTATGTGTCCTCTACACGTGTCCGTGGTTATATGCACCTTAACAGTAACAGCGTTGGTGGGAAATGGCCTCGCCGCCATCATGTCTTTGTGAAGCCTCTGTTTCCACACCCCAGTGACATACCATTAGCAGCGGTAGAGGCAGAGCCCAGAATTATTAACATTTCAGCGGTAGCATTAGGGACAGGCCCCACTAACATATCACTAGCAGCAGTATAGGGGGAGCGCAGTCTTAGTTCCATTTCAGTAATAGTAGCACTCAAGACAGGCCCCAGTAACATTCCCATTGCAGCAGTTTAGGGAGATAACAGTCTCTTTCACATTTCAGTAGCTGCAGTATAGACAAGGCCCCAGTTACATTTATGTAGCTAAAGTGTAGGCCAACCCCACACACCTTTCTGTACCATGAGTGCAGGCGAAGAACATAGAAATTACTATGATTACACTGTAGGTGAGGGCCCACAAAAATTGGTGTACCAACAGTACTAATGTACCTCAGAAAAAATTGGCCATGCCCAACCAAGATGGCAGGTGAAACCCATTAATCGCTTTGGTTAATGTGGCTTAAGTGGTAAAACTAGGCCTGGAGGCAGCCCAGTTTAACGAAAAATTGGTTCAAGTTAAAGTTTCAACGCTTTTAAGAGCATTGAAACGTATAAAAATGATTTAGAAAAATTATATGAGTGAGCCTTGTGGCCCTAAGAAAAATTGCCCGTTCGGCGTGATTACGTGAGGTTTCAGGAGGAGGAGCAGGAGGAGGAGGAGGAATATTATACACAGATTGATGAAGCAGAAATGTCACCGTTTTGGATGGTGATACAGAACGATGCTTCCATCCGCGGGTGCAGCCTACGTATTGCTTAGGTATCGCTGCTGTCCGCTGGTGGAGAAGAGAAGTCTGGGGAAATCCAGGCTTTGTTCATCTTGATGAGTGTAAGCCTGTCGGCACTGTCGGTTGACAGGCGGGTACGCTTATCTGTGATGATTCCCCCAGCCGCACTAAACACCCTCTCTGACAAGACGCTAGCCGCAGGACAAGCAAGCACCTCCAGGTCATACAGCGCGAGTTCAGGCCACGTGTCCAGCTTCGACACCCAGTAGTTGTAGGGGGCAGAGGCGTCACGGAGGACGGTCGTGCGATCGGCTGCGTACTCCCTCACCATCCTTTTACAGTGCTCCCGCCGACTCAGCCTTGACTGGGGAGCGGTGACACAGTCTTGCTGGGGAGCCATAAAGCTGTCCAGGGCCTTAAAGAGTGTTGCACTGCCTGTGCTGTACATGCTGCTCGATCTCCGCACCTCCCCTGCTACCTGGCCCTCGGAACTGCGCCTTCTGCCACTAGCGCCGTCGGATGGGAATTTTACCATCAGCTTGTCCGCCAGGGTCCTGTGGTATAGCAACACTCTCGAACCCCTTTCCTCTTCGGGAATGAGAGTGGAAAGGTACTCCTTATACCGTGGGTGGAGCAGTGTGTACACCCAGTAATCCGTAGTGGCCAGAATACGTGCAACGCGAGGGTCACGAGTAAGGCATCCTAACATGAAGTCAGCCATGTGTGCCAGGGTACCTGTACGCAACACATGGCTGTCTTCACTAGGAAGATCACTTTCAGGATCCTCCTCCTCCTCCTCCTCCTCCTCCTCAGGCCATACACGCTGAAAGGATGACAGGCAAGCAGCATGGGTACCGTCAGCAGTGGGCCAAGCTGTCTCTTCCCCCTCCTCCTCATCCTCCTCCCCCTCCTCCTCCTCAACGCGCTGAGATATAGACAGGAGGGTGCTCTGACTATCCAGCGACATACTGTCTTCCCCCGCCTCCGTTTCCGAGCGCAAAGCATCTGCCTTTATGCTTTGCAGGGAACTTCTCAAGAGGCATAGCAGAGGAATGGTGACACTAATGATTGCAGCATCGCCGCTCACCACCTGGGTAGACTCCTCAAACTTTCCAAGGACCTGGCAGATGTCTGCCAACCAGGCCCACTCTTCTGAAAATAATTGAGGAGGCTGACTCCCACTGCGCCGCCCATGTTGGAGTTGGTATTCCACTATAGCTCTACGCTGCTCATAGAGCCTGGCCAACATGTGGAGCGTAGAGTTCCACCGTGTGGGCACGTCGCACAGCAGTCGGTGCACTGGCAGATTAAACCGATGTTGCAGGGTGCGTAGGGTGGCAGCGTCCGTGTGGGACTTGCGGAAATGTGCGCAGAGCCGGCGCATCTTTACGAGCAGGTCTGACAAGCGTGGGTAGCTTTTCAGAAAGCGCTGAACCACCAAATTAAAGACGTGGGCCAGGCATGGCATGTGCGTGAGGCTGCTGAGCTGCAGAGCCGCCACCAGGTTACGCCCGTTGTCACACACGACCATGCCCAGTTGGAGGCTCAGCGGCGCAAGCCAACGGTCGGTCTGCTCTGTTAGACCCCGCAGCAGTTCGTGGGCCGTGTGCCTCTTATCTCCTAAGCTGAGTAGTTTCAGCACGGCCTGCTGACGCTTGCCCACCGCTGTGCTGTCACGCCGCGCGACACCGACTGCTGGCGACGTCCTGCTGCTGCTGACACATCTAGATTGCGAGACAGAGGTTGCGGAGGAGGAGGAGGAGGAGTGTGGTTTAGTGGAGGAAGCATACACCGCCGAAGATACCACCACCGAGCTGGGGCTCGCAATTCTGGGGGTGGGTAGGACGTGAGCGGTCCCAGGCTCTGACTCTGTCCCAGCCTCCACTAAATTCACCCAATGTGCCATCAGGGAGATGTAGTGGCCCTGCCCGCCTGTGCTTGTCCACGTGTCCGTTGTTAAGTGGATCTTGGCAGTAACCGCGTTGGTGAGGGCGCGTACAATGTTGCGGGAGACGTGGTCGTGCAGGGCTGGGATGGCACATCGGGAAAAGTAGTGGCGACTGGGAACTGAGTAGCGCGGGGCCGCCGCCGCCGCCATCATACTTTTGAAGGACTCCGTTTCCACAACCCTATATGGCAGCATCTCAAGGCTGATAAATTTCGCTATGTGGACGGTTAACGCTTGAGCGTGCGGGTGCGTGGCGGCGTACTTGCGCTTGTGCTCAAAGACTTGCGCTAGCGACAGCTGGACGGTGCGGTGCGAGACATTGCTGGATGGGGCCGAGGACAGCGGAGGTGAGGGTGTGGGTGCAGGCCAGGAGACGGTAGTGCCTGTGTCCTCAGAGGGGGGTTGGATCTCAGTGGCAGGTTGGGGCACAGGGGGAGAGGCAGCGGTGCAAACCGGAGGCGGTGAACGGCCTTCGTCCCACCTTGTGGGGTGCTTGGCCATCATATGTCTGCGCATGCTGGTGGTGGTGAGGCTGTTGGTGGTGGCTCCCCGGCTGATCTTGGCGCGACAAAGGTGGCACACCACTGTTCGTCGGTTGTCAGGCGTCTCTGTGAAAAACTGCCAGACCTTAGAGCACCTCGGCCTCTGCAGGGTGGCATGGCGCGAGGGTGCGCTTTGGGAAACAGTTGGTGGATTATTCAGTCTGGCCCTGCCTCTACCCCTGGACACCACACTGCCTCTTGCAACCTGCCCTGCTGCTGCCCTTGCCTCCCCCTCTGAAGACCTGTCCTGAGTAGGCGTTGCACACCAGGTGGGGTCAGTCACCTCATCGTCCTGCTGCTCTTCCTCAGAATCCTCTGTGCGCTCCTCCCTCGGACTTACTGCCCTTACTACTACCTCACCGATAGACAACTGTGTCTCATCGTCATCGTCCTCCTCACCCACTGAAAGGTCTTGAGACAGTTGCCGGAAGTCCCCAGCCTCATCCCCCGGACCCCGGGAACTTTCCAATGGTTGGGCATCAGTGACGATAAACTCCTCTGGTGGGAGAGGAACCACTGCTGCCCAATCTGAGCAGGGGCCCGAGAACAGTTCCTGGGAGTCTTCCCACTCCTGAGCATGTGTCATTGTAGTGGAGTGAGGAGGCTGGGAGGAAGGAGGAGCAGCAGCCAGAGGATTCTGAGTTGCAGCAGTGGACGGCGCAGAACTGTGGGTGGATGATAGGTTGCTCGAAGCACTTTCTGCCATCCACGACAGGACCTGCTCACACTGCTCATTTTCTAATAAAGGTCTCCCGCGTGGACCCATTAATTGTGCGATGAATGTGGGGACGCCAGAAACGTGCCTCTCTCCTAATCGCGCAGCAGTCGGCTGCGATGCACCTGGATCAGGAGCTCAGCCTGTGCCCACACCCTCACTTGGGCCTACGCGTCCTCGGCCGCGTCCACGTCCTCTAGGCCTACCCCTACCCCTCAGCATGCTGTATTACCAGTGATTTGATTTCCCAGCCAGGAAAGAAATTGGCGCAAGCCTGCAGGCCAAATAGAATTTTTGCCCTTTTTTTTAAAAGGAAAGGCCCACTGACTATATTCAATCAATAATGTGTTGTGGCCCTGCTGTGTGTCACAGAACTGCAGTGTTATTAACTGCAGCAGAGCGGTGATTTCCCAGCCAGGAAATAAATTGGCGCAAGCCTGCTGTTAAACTTAGCTGGCTGTGTATGATTTTTTTTACCTTCTCCAACCAGCACACACGTACCCAGAACGCTGAGGACTGTCAGAGGCAGGCCAAATAGAATTTTTTTGCCCTTTTTTTTAAAAGGAAAGGCCCACTGACTATATTCAATCAATAATGTGTTGTGGCCCTGCTGTGTGTCACAGAACTGCAGTGTTATTAACTGCAGCAGAGCGGTGATTTCCCAGCCAGGAAATAAATTGGCGCAAGCCTGCTGTTAAACTTAGCTGGCTGTGTATGATTTTTTTTACCTTCTCCACCCAGCACACACGTACCCAGAACGCTGAGGACTGTCAGAGGCAGGCCAAATAGAATTTTTTTGCCCTTTTTTTTAAAAGGAAAGGCCCACTGACTATATTCAATCAATAATGTGTTGTGGCCCTGCTGTGTGTCACAGAACTGCAGTGTTATTAACTGCAGCAGAGCGGTGATTTCCTAGCCAGGAAATAAATTGGCGCAAGCCTGCAGGCCAAATAGAATTTTTGCCCTTTTTTTTTAAAGGAAAGGCCCACTGCGTATATTCAATCAATAAAATATGTCTTCTGGCCCTGCCTACACAATTCTGTCCCTGGAGTATTACTGCAGGGCGCAATGCTCTGCATGGCCGATTTGTAAAAACAAAAAAATGTGCAACACTGCCAACAGCAGCCTCCACAGTACTGCACACTGTTAGATGTGGCCCTAAGAAGGACCGTTGGGGTTCTTGAAGCCTACACTAACTCCTAACACTCTCCCTGCCTAACCACCACTTCTGTCCCTGTAGTATTACTGCAGGGCGCAATGCTCTGCACGGCCGATTTGGAAAAAAAAAAAAAAAGTGCAACACTGCTAACAGCAGCCTCCACACTACTGCACACTGTTAGATGTGGCCCTAAGAAGGACCGTTGGGGTTCTTGAAGCCTACACTAACTCCTAACGCTCTCCCTACAGCAGCTCCAACACTATAGCACTGTCCCTCAGCTATCTCACAAGGCATCTGAGGCGAGCCGCGGGAGGGGCCGACTTTTATACTCGGGTGACATCTGATCTCCCCAACCACTCACTGCAGGGGGGTGGTATAGGGCTGGAACATCACAGGGGGAAGTTGTAATGCCTTCCCTGTCTTTCAATTGGCCAGAAAAGCGCGCTAATGTCTCAGAGAGGAAAGTGAAAGTAACCCGAACATCGCGTGGTGCTCGTTACTGTGAGGGTATATATATATATATATTGCCATATGTTTTTTATGCTTTTATACCTGTATGCAAATTCTATACAATTCCAAATGAGAGAAAAAACTTATATGTCGCCTTACATCAGATATTCCAAGGCTTTAGAAGGCTGAGAGAGATGTTCTAGAAATTCAGAGAAGATACGGAACCAGACACAAGGACGCATGTACTTGGCTGTTTTCCCAGAAGCGCTGGAACAAGATATCAAGATGTTCAAATGTACATAATTTTCACTGTCTTAGGCCAGAAATCCGGACTTCCCATATATGGAGAATACATGCTTGGCCGTTTTCTTAGAATTGAGTGGGTGATTCTTTGTACTGGAGTTAATTGAATACGTGATTTTCTGTACATAAGCCAGAGGCGCCAGTATCAAGATAATGACTGTTGTATGACTTTCACTGTCTCAGTCCGCAAATCCGGACTGCCCATATATGGTTATCAGCCCATCACCCCTTCGCTGGGGATGGGACAAAGGGTATAAGATCTCATGTAATCTGTAATAAAGCACGACGTGGGCACAGCTGAGAGCCATGTCCCGTGTGAGGAATGATACCAGATCCCTGTGTGGTGTCTCTTCTTACCGCCGGCAACGGGGCAAGTGGGGTGGGCCCGATTGGTGCTGTACTTAGAAATTTTAACCCTGATAAATGGCGCCCGAATGTGCGGCAACAAAACCGGAGCTTACAACGCATTCCACCCGGATCCACGCCACTGAGAAGCCGTCCTGCTGCAAACCGAGCCTGATCAACTCACAAGAACTCCAGGTAAGACAAACATATATTTATGTTGTGTTTTACACTGCGAAGTCTTGCAGCAGGACTGACTATCTGTGGTTTGTGACCGGACGGGTTGGGTTAAGAGTTCTACACGGTAACTCGTGTGGGCTCCGGGTTTGCCGTCATGGACCACTGACCGTGATATGCGCACCAATGGCTCACCCAGAAACTAGTCTGTAGTTTATTTGTACTTTGAAGTTTTAACGTTTTAATAATAGTGGAGATTGTTGTATCTGCAGAAGTTTTTTTTCTCTTTCTTTTCATTTAGTCTCACAAGAGAAGGGACCCTCAGTTTAGTTTAGTTAGTTGTTAATGGTTTAGCAGAGAGGGATGCATTTTGTGAGATAGGCTTCATAAGAGAAGGGACTCTCGGTCGGTTTGCCTAATATATGGGGCTAGCGATTTGATTTCAGAGAGATGCATTTTATGGGGCTGGTTCCATAAGGAGAAGGGACCCTCGGTTGTTCTGCCGGTATATAAGGGGCTGACAATTTGAAAATTAAGAGGGATGCATTCTATGGAGCGTGTTATTATTATTATTGTTGTTGATGTTCTAATACGCGTAAGATCTTATTAAAGAAGATAGAGCCCCTCAAGGGCTGCCGCCGTGCGGATGAATTTGTAAAATGGAAGAAAACTCTAATGAAAATGTGTGACACCGACCCGCATGGTAGATTACAAAATGGTGTCTGGGAGGAGGTCTTTAGGACCCAGAGGTGCCTTGGAAGATCAGGTTTTGCTAGACAGTGCTGGAGGAGGAGGAGAGAGAGAGAGAGACAGTCAGAGAAAGTTACGTATATACACATTATTTGTTTAAGAAAGTATCCGTAAGTGAAATGTTGAAAAGTACAGTAAGTGATCAAGAGGGCGTCAGGAGAGTGTCTATTGAAGGTTATATTGGCAGTTAGGTAGGGGAGAGAAGTATGAGTAACAAGCAAGTCGATAAGTAAGTTACAATGCATGTGATTTGTTGGTAAAGAGAGATGAAAATGTGTATAATACAAGATAGATAATAGATAATATGTATAATCCATACTAGGTGGATATATATGTGTATATATATATACTGTATGTGCAAATAGTTAACTGAGCTTGCTTTTAGGGGAGAAGGCTTGTTGACATGTAGCTGCGAGTCTGTGTAGCCTTCCAAGGTCGGAAGATAACAGCGAGAGAGAAAATGCAATAACAACCTTGGTTAATATCGTTGCTTGCTTACAATGAATTGAAATGAATTTAATTAATTATACTGTCTTAGTAGACAGGAAATATAGCAATTTCTAAAACATATATTCTTACTTATACAGGGGTTGAAAATGAATGTTGCAAGGTCCCAGGATATGTGTTAATTATGATTTCAAAATGCAGGCAATAGTTTAAGCTAAAACTTATTCAGTCTGTGTTTCATATTCGCGGAGAGATAACAGTCAGGGTCACAGAAACTAAAACACTTCAGTGTTTAATACAGCATATAATAGCTTCAGTAGATAAGAAATATAGAATGTATCAACTAACTTTTTCACATAATTTGTCATAAATAGCGCTCATTCACAATCTCATCTCAATAGAATAATGTACTTTATAAAATTATAGCACTCACCTCAATGTTTTTCAACTGATGTATGTTTGTCAAACTTTTTTTGTCCGTGCATCTGTATGTACTGGTACACCTTCAAGGGGGGTGACGGAGCAAACTTGAGAGCATGGATGGATGAGAGTTAGTGACCCGTGTTCAAGCTGTGGTGGAATGTGTGATGTGGATAATGACTGGGGATAAAAGTCCTCTCCATGCATGGGACTTTGCTTGGTTGTGATGTGGATGCTTGGACTGTTAAGCTGAAATGGAGCTGAGAAGACGGACGCAAGGTGCCAATATCGAAGGGGTGGAGCTAGATGATGTAATAGTACGTAGTAATGTTTCATCCTTCTTGTCCAAGGGAGGGGGTGAGGATTTTGAGCAGCTAGTAAAAGTTTTTTGTTTTGTTTGTTTTTTTTTCTCCTGTCTCAAATTTTGATAAGAAATTGCATGCAGGAACAGACTAATAATGAATTCACTTAAAGGGATATCACATTTCAAATATTAGTAGATGTTTTGTAGGTTATTCTTCCCCGATGTAACTCATGTCTGTTATTGGTGCTAACATCTTACAGGCCTTATCTGCATCCATCAAATCTTTTTACAATGTGGTACTAACTTAAACCCGGCTACTATTGTTCCAATTGAGTACCCTGGTTTAAAGGGGGGAGGAGAAGGCATAGGTGATCTAGGTATTGCAAATCAGCCATTTTTAAATTTTTTGCAAGTCAGCCATTTTTAAATTCAGCCATTTTTAAATTTTTTGCAAGCCATTTTTAAATTTTTAAATTTTTTGCAACAAGGTTCTGATCTTTTTGAAATAGAATACCAGCCTGATTGTCTAGCATTGATGCAACAAGAAAATTTAAGTTTTAAAAAGTTACTCAAAGCCCTTGTTAATAATGCATATTTTGAGTTGTTTTTTTATAGATGGTACCAGGGTGATTGACGACTCCACACTGGATATACAGTGTTTACACAACAAGATGTCCTAAAAAGCAGAATGTCTCCGCATGTCGCAGTACAAGAAGCAGAACTAAAAGCACTCACGGAGGCGTGTGGAGTGGCCACAGGTAAGACGGCAAACATTTACACTGACTCCCGGTATGCATTTGGCATAGCTCATGATTAAGGCCCAACATGGAAGGCCAGACAGTTTTTTACCTCAGCAGGACAGCCAATTAAGAATGATGCAGCGGTGCAGTCTCATGGAGACCCTATTTCTACCTGACAAAGTGGAAAGCTCACACCAATTCCTACACCGGAGAAGCAAGAGGCAACGCCATCACAGGCCACACAGCAAAAGCAGCGGCCCTCAAGCCGTGGAAGAAAGAAGAAAAGAAGAATTTGATAATAACTTTGGACTTTGACTACACTTGGACTTTGATAAAAACTTGGACTTTGATAAAAACTTGGACTTTGATAAACATTTGGCCTTTGATATGCTAAAGACTTTACAGTTACAAGCCAGCAAGGAAGAAAAAGACAAATGGACTAAAAAGGGACAGCGTATGGTGAACAGTCAACAGCACTTGCTTACCATGGTCCCTGTGCCCCATGATGGCCCAGCTGACGCACGAAAAGACGCACCTCTCAAAGCAACAATGATGTCGACGCTTGAACGAGGACGGGTGGCTCCTTGGTTTTCTGTAGCTGCTGCATCATTTGTCCAGTTTTGCATGATCTTTGCCGTAAGCAACAGGGCAGAAGTAAATTTGCCACATCACACTTGCCTAGACCACTCTACCCATTTCAGGGATTGCAAATTGGCTACACTCAGCTACCACTTGTTGGGAAGCATGAATATGTGCTTGTTGTTGTTGATGTCTTTTCAGGTTGGAGACCTACTCTGTTACCAAAGTAAATAAGCAGGTAATCGCACAGAAGCTCATGAATGAGGTAATCCGCAGATACGGGGTACCGGAAGTGATTGAGTCAAACAAAGGTACACACTTCACAGGTGAAATAATGCAACACATCATGTCTGTTTTGGGTATATTCCAGGTTTTTCACACACCCTACCATCCGCGGAGTAGGGGGAAAGTAGATACAAAAGGCAATAGAGAAAATGGGTAAATCTTGAATTGAGTGTTTTCCATTAGTTTTTCTTTTTCCCAGGAGGGTACATGCCACAGTAGCTGAGTTTGGGGAATGATTTTCTTGTTAATGTTGTCATAGGTCTCTCCAAGGAATTGTTAGTAATGTATTCTGTAGTCTCTGCTTTTCTCCCAGGTCCTACAGATGAGTGTCACAATCTGAAACCAGGTGACAGGGTCTATGTGAAAAAGTTTGAGAGAGAAACCCTGTTTGAATGTCCTTACCAGATGTTGTTCACCACCCCAACTGCAGTCAAGCTCGAAGGAAAGCCCACTTGGATCCACACTTCGCACTGAAAAAACTAATGATCCTGCATATCCTTTACATGCTATAATGTGGTACAATTCCTCTAACACACACCTTTGACTACTGTACACTAGCCCCCTGTTTCAGAACAAATTAATACAATCAAATGTGCAATATGAAGACTACACTGAGGGTGAGAATCCAACACCGCATCGTGCTAAGAGAGAAGTTGACGCTCCAGGTGGTAACTTTGATCCACATGTATACATAGATACAATAGGAGTGCCAAGGGGGTGCCAGATGAATTTAATTCTAGAGATCAGGTTAAAGCAGGTTTTGAGTCCTTTATTTTATCACTGTTAATAATAATGTAGATTGGATGAATTATATCTATTACAATCAGCAGAGGTTTGTAAACTACACCAGAGATGCTTTGCAAGGGTTAGCTGACCAATTAGGGCCCACTGCATCCATGGCCCTAGAGTAGCCCTGGATATGATTTTAGCAGAAAGAGGTTGGGTATGTAATTTCCTGTTTGTGTATTATCCCTTTAATGTGACCAAAATTTCCCTTGTTTGAAAAAAGATGAAGAGCCAGTTCCGATAATGGCAACCACGTATGTTACCAGAAGAATGGAGAGATGGACTAGTACTGTGTCTGCCTCAGTCTCATAAGATGGACTGTCAGTGGACTTCCCATTTGCCTAGGGAAAGTGCAGAAGACCTTAGGTTCCGGCGAGGGCACACCCTGTGGGGTGTTAACTCGTACAGATAGAGGGTATGGATGCCCGGAAATAAGCCCAGGGAATCCATGGCCTCCTTCTGAGGTTAGGTAGGGATCCCTCCCTTTTAGAAGTAGGGACTTACGGGCAGTGGAGAAACCCTGACGCAAGGGAGAGACGACCGAGGAAGAGTGTAAAGTCTGATGCTTGATCTCCATATAAGTTTTTTAGGGGGGTTTGTGAGGGTATATATATATATATTGCCATATGTTTTTTATGCTTTTATACCTGTATGCAAGTTCTATACAATTCCAAATGAGAGAAAAAACTTATATGTCGCCTTACATCAGATATTCCAAGGCTTTAGAAGGCTGAGAGAGATGTTCTAGAAATTCAGAGAAGATACGGAACCAGACACAAGGACGCATGTACTTGGCTGTTTTCCCAGAAGCCCTGGAACAAGATATCAAGATGTTCAAATGTACATAATTTTCACTGTCTTAGGCCAGAAATCCGGACTTCCCATATATGGAGAATACATGCTTGGCCGTTTTCTTAGAATTGAGTGGGTGATTCTTTGTACTGGAGTTAATTGAATACGTGATTTTCTGTACATAAGCCAGAGGCACCAGTATCAAGATAATGACTGTTGTATGACTTTCACTGTCTCAGTCCGCAAATCCGGACTGCCCATATATGGTTATCAGCCCATCACCCCTTCGCTGGGGATGGGACAAAGGGTATAAGATCTCATGTAATCTGTAATAAAGCACGACGTGGGCACAGCTGAGAGCCATGTCCCGTGTGAGGAATGATACCAGATCCCTGTGTGGTGTCTCTTCTTACCGCCGGCAACGGGGCAAGTGGGGTGGGCCCGATTGGTGCTGTACTTAGAAATTTTAACCCTGATATTACGAGTAACGAGCATCCCGAACACCCTAATATTCGCCCGAGCATCAAGCTCGGACGAGTACGTTCGCTCATCTCTATTCATAATCTCTCTGCCTCATTCAGTTGGTTAGTCTCAGATTTATACGTTTTGCGTTGGATACCTACAGCTAGGCATTTCAGGGATCTCGATAAAACTGTCACTAGTTCCCTTCCTTCTCCATCTACGCGTTTCTACAGCTATAGTTCTAATGCTGTGTCATCAGGATGGATTCTAACAGAGCTATGTCTGACAGCCCTGATGGCTGTAATCATTAGAGCAGAGAAATCTATATTTGTTTTTCTTAAATTAATATATTTACGCTAAATTAAAGTATGGGAACGGGTTCCTCATTAGAGATGAGCGAGCAACCAAATGCTCGGGTCCGCTTTTTGTAAAATTTGAGAGCTCTGCTCGAGTAACAAACCCCATTGACTACAATGGGAGACTCGAGCATTTTTGTATGTGGGACGCCGGGGCCCGAGCTTTTTTTTTTCTAGGTTCGTCCGTCTCTCTCTATCTCTTCCCCCTGTCTGCAACACAAAAAATTTGCCATTGACACGCTGTGTCGCTGCAGGGAGGGACCAAAACAGGCACATCACAGCGGAGAGGAGCCAAAAACTGGGGCGGGGTCGAACACGGCTTGATACTCGTTCGAGTAACGAGCACCATCGAGTACGCTAATACTCGAACGAGCATCAAGATCGGCAGAGTACGTTCGCTCAACTCTATTCCTCATTTTGTTTTGGACATTTTTATATATAATATATATAGTTTGGGATTACAGGGCACATATGGCGATGGTTTTCGTTGGCGGCGGGTCATTTTCTTTTTTATATATATATTTTTATTTTGTTGTGCAATTTTTTTAACTTATATTTGTAACTATTTTTTTACCATCTATGTCCTCCATGATGTCATATAAGACCTCTGGGGGTCATGCTCATGGTCTTTTTTTTTATTGCACACTTTTCCACAGTATCTGGGGCATCCATAGGAGCTGCATTAATAGGAGCCCCAGTAACAGGAGAAAACATCCCCCTGTAGTGACAATAATCACTAAGAGAGCTGATCAGGGACTGATAGGACCCTGCAGCTCTGCTGCAACAGGGGGCATTCAGCGGTCACATGATCGCCGGGTCACATAGTGGAAGTAATACTTCCACTTTCACCTTGTAGTACATAGCACTCATTGAGCGCTATGTAGCTGGGAAAGGAGAATCAAAAGCGGTTAAAAAACGCTCCACCCTTCTTCTCTGGGTCCTCAACTGTGTCTGACAACTGAGGACCGGCGATGAAAGTCCAGGACCAACACCATATATTTACCACACTTGGTCCTTAAGGGGTTAACGTGTGTCAAATTTATCAAATGTCGCACAATGTTGATAAATTCATCACATCGTTAAATAGGTTTAGAGAGGTGGAGTCACCTCGTACTTCCCAGCTACCGCAGTCAGATTGCAACAAGTTAACTTTTTCAAAAGTTGCAACTTTTTGAAACTTGTCTAAAAAGTCCCTCTACTCAAACTTCGTCTCCTTCTCCACACAAGTGGGGTGAGCAGCATAGCATCTGTTTATTTCTGGCACCACGCCAATAGTAAATGTGCCCTACTGCCTTTCTCTTATTCTCTAAGATTATTTACCATCATTATCAAACACACCAAGTGAATAGTTCCTGATATTACACATATCTGCTTACTCGTCTATAATGAGCACGTTGTCCATGAGAATACATATGTTTGCTTTTTGAAGTATTCTACACAATACACACTACATTAGGTCTCTTCTCGGTATCATGCCATTACCGTGCCTTAATATTGTCTTTAATGATGCAGAACGGATGTATAATAGTCATTACAAGCTCATGTGGGGACAGAACTGCACCTGGCCCCATCCGCTAGGAGGTCCCAACATATGTATGAATACATAGCATAAAGTACCAGACTGATATCGTCCACAGCCTATGTAGAGGGGACGAGAAATCAGCAAACCTCTGGCTTTTTTATTAAAGGTAGGTGGATTTTTGAACTTTAGTATTGAATTGCAAGACTGATGTTATATGGGGCATGTTTGTATTGTTCAAGGATATATTATATCTAGAGATGAACGAGTGTACTCGCTAAGGCAAATTACTCAAGCGAGTATTGCCATTTTCGAGTACATGCCTGCTTACGCCAAAAAATTCGGGGGCCGGCAGGGGTAAGCGGTGAGTTGCGGGAGTGAGCATGGGGGGGGGGGGGGAGAGAGGGAGAGCTCTCCCCCACCGCCCCCCGCCAGCCCCCGAATCTTTTGGGACGAGCGGGCATGTACTCGAAAATGGCAATACTCGCTCGAGTAATTTGCCTTAGCGAGTACGCTCGCTCATCTTTAATTATATCTTAAATTTTAAAAAATCTTGTTATTTGTATAGCGTCAACTTATTCCGCAGTGCTTTTAGGTAATTTATTTATTACCTCCCCCACCAAGCTGGGTACTCATTTTACCGACCTCGGAAGGATGGAAGGCTGAGTCAACCTTGAGTCGGCTACCTGAACCAAGTGGGGATTGAACTCGCAACCTTCAGGTCTTAGATTTAGTTTTTTATAGTGATGATCAGCCTTAGGGTGCATTCACACATGGGAATCGTGGGTTTTGGTCTTGTAAATATGCAAGTACATGTGATTTTGCGCACTGTATTTATGCGCTCCTTATACTTATTACAGCATTTTTGCACATAAAGATAGAACATGCTTTTTTTTTTTACACAACTGAAATACCCGTGAAAATACGCAAATGTGAATGAAACCCTTGAAATAAATAGATTCTATTCACGGAAACTGTGTGCGCAAAACAAGTGTGCGTAAATATGCAGTGTATATACTCCTGTGTGAATGGGCCCTTAGAGGTATATGAATGTGTGCATTAGCACCCGTGTTACTGCTGGTAGCAGACGGCCGTACCTGAAGACGGAAGTCTCTCTGCAGCGCCGGAGGAAAGAACATGTGACCGGCTCCATTGACGGTCATGTGTTCTTTCATCAGCGCTGCAGAGAGACGTCCGTATTCAGGTACGGCCGTCTTCTTTCTGCAGTAACGGCTCAGTCACACGGGCGCATCGGCGTCGGTGTACGGGTGCCGATGCGTCTGTGTGACTGAGCCTTTAAGCAGCTCAGACTCTTCAAGTATGTGATGTCACAACTTATTAACTTCATTTAATTGAAATATTAATATACCATTTAGGGACCTTCCACACAAGGGGAACTATTCCACCAGGATGCATTTTCAGGATGCAGCTTAAGGCATCATGTCCACGGGTGGGTCTCCACCTTCCCACGGGCTCTGCGACACAGCTGCAGGTGTGCCGTGGATCAGATGGCTTCCATTGACCAATGGAAGCCGTCCCTGCGGCATTGGCGGCAATATAGAGCATGCTGCAATTTTTTTTCCAGACCAGAAGGTCCTCAAAACAAATCTGTATGCTTTAATTAAGCTGCGGACGCCCATGCATCCCTAAAGGGGGCTTGAAACACAATTCAAACCCGCCTGTCGACATGAGCTCTAAGCTGACGCTGTGGAATTCCACACAAAAATCTTTAAGGCTGGGTTCACACTGGGCGTATTCCCGTCGGAAATCTCACAATTTGGCCGCAGAAAAAACCGCAAGATTTCCGCCAGGAGAACCGCCGCGGTTTAAGCCGCCCGGCCGCTTGCTTTTCCGTTGCGGCCAGCGCTCCCATAGAGGAGAGCGCGGCCGCGACGTAAATAAACAAAAAAGAAAAGATAAACAGACATGCTGCTTCTTCTGAAACCGCGGCTGCGCCCGCCGCAGCCGCGGTTTCAAGCAGATTTACCGCAGCGGATTAGCCGTCCCGTGTGGACGAGATTTCTGAGAAACCTCGTCCACATGGCTGGCTAATCCCGAGATTAGCGGCCGCGTGCAGATCTGCTGCAGCAAAACCGCGGCAAATCCACCCTGTGTGAACCCAGCCAAAGTCTAACTGCAGATTTTGATGAGGAATTCCAGTTGGCTTTCACACAATTAAGAATTATTGCGCAACAACCCAATAAGCGTGCAGCTGAGGGCTTCCTCAGACACATGTATTTGCATGTGTTTTGCATTTGGAAAATGTACATGTGCAATAAGCATCGAATAGAACCCATTGATGTCAATGGGTTCATTCTCAAAAGTAGGACCTGCTCTATCTTTCTGTTTAGTCTATGGGAGCTGCACAAATGCACAATATGCTGTGTAATTCCGTGAAGAAAAGAACAAATCTCATTAGGCTAAACAGCAATTTAAATCAAAGTTTGGGGTGTTGCATGCACATATGAACATGCCCTGCATGTGCAAAAAGTACAGGACACGTGCACAAATTAACCTCGTTCACTGCGCAAATATGTTCCGATGAGGCGAGCATATTTGCACTTACACTTGTCTGTAGGGGCCTTTAATCTGCTGCTGTATGCATGCGGATTTTGGTGTAGAATTTTCTGTGTGACACTCCCATGTGAATGGTCTCTTGTACAGAAAAACAACTTATTAATATTGTGGAGCTCTAAATGTAGATAAATGGATTAAGTTCTGTGTAATTCAGTTGTAGGGTGCCTGGAGAATCGTCACGCTTATACAGGATATGTTGCGATACTTACAACCCATCATCTTGGTATTCATGTGTTATGTAGTAAGATTTTGCAGCTCCACAGACACTGTTAGTAAGTAGTGTACCATCAATTACTATTTTTAATCAAAGCTGCTCTTACAACATCTATCTATCTATCTCATATGTATCTATCTATCTATCTCATATCTATCTATCTATCTCATATCTATCTATCTATCTATCTATCTATCTATCTCTCTCATATCTATCTATCTATCCATATCTATCTATCTATCTATCTATCTATCTCATATCTATCTATCTATCCATATCTATCTATCTATCTATCTATCTATCTATCTCATGTCTATCTATCTATCTATCTATCTATCTATCTATCTCATATCTATCTATCTATCTATCTATCTATCTCATATCTATCTATATCTATCTATCTATCTATCTATCTATCTCTCATATTTATCTATCTATCTCATATAGAGATGAGCGAGCGTACTCGGAAAAGCACTACTCGCTCGAGTAATTTGCTTTATCCGAGTATCTCTGTGCTCGTCCCTGAAGATTCGGGTGCCGCTGCGGCTGACAGGTGAGTCGCAGCGGGGAGCAGGGGAGAGCGGGCGGGAGAGAGGGAGAGAAAGATCTCCCCTCCGTTCCACCCCGCTCTCCCCTGCAGCTCCCCGCTCCGTGCCGGCCCCCGAATCTTCAGGGACGAGCACAGCGATACTCGGATAAAGCAAATTACTCGAGCGAGTAGTGCTTTTCCGAGTACGCTCGCTCATCTCTAATCTCATATCTATCTATCTATCTATCTATCCCATATCTATCTATCTCATATCTATCCCATATCTATCTCTAATTTCTATCTATCTCATATCTATCTCTCATATCTATCTATCTATCTATCCATCCATCTCTCATATCTATCTCTTTCTCTCATATCTATCCATTTATCTATCTATCTCATATCTATCCCCTATCTATCTATCTATCTCATATCTATCTATCTCATATCTATCTATCTATCTATCTATCTATCTATCTCTCAATCTATCTATCTATCTCATATCTATCTATCTCATATCTATCTATCTATCTATCTATCTATGTATCTCATATCTATGTATCTCATATCTATGTATCTCATATCTATCTATCTATCTATCTATCTAATATCTATCTATCTCATATCTATCTATCTATCTATCTATCTCATATCTATCTATCTATCTATCTATCTATCTATCTATCTATCTATCTATCTATCTATCTCATATCTATCTCATATCTATCTATCTATCTATCTATCTATCTCATATCTCTCTCATATCTATCTATCTATCTATCTATCTATCTATCTATCTATCTCATATCTATCTCATATCTATCTATCTATCTATCTATCTATCTATCTCATATCTATCTCATATCTATCTATCTATCTCATATCTATCTCATATCTATCTATCTATCTATCTCATATCTCTCTCATATCTATCTATCTATCTCATATCTATCTATCTATCTCATATCTATCTCATATCTATCTATCTATCTATCTATCTCATATCTATCTCATATCTATCTATCTATCTATCTCATATCTATCTCATATCTATCTATCTATCTATCTCATATCTATCTCATATCTATCTATCTATCTCATATCTCTCTCATATCTATCTATCTATCTCATATCTATCTCATATCTATCTATCTATCTCATATCTCTCTCATATCTATCTATCTATCTATCTATCTATCTCATATCTATCTCATATCTATCTATCTATCTATCTATCTCATATCTATCTCATATCTATCTCATATCTATCTATCTATCTCATATCTCTCTCATATCTATCTATCTATCTCATATCTATCTCATATCTATCTATCTATCTCATATCTATCTCATATCTATCTATCTATCTCATATCTCTCTCTCTCTCTCTCTCTCTCTCTCTAATAAATTCCTTAGTATAAGATATAAGTAAAAGTGCAGCATATCATGTAGTAATGTATGGCTGATATCTCTGCAGGTGCACTGCCAGGAGGAAACAGCAGATGTGTATCAAATACAGGTACACTGAAATATAATGTATAAGTATTATATCATGGAGAATAACTGTCTACCAAATGACAATGCTATAAACTGGTAGATCCGTCATCCTGTGGGTTTGCAGCACTTCCTAGGCTTGGAGCCGTTTCAATGCTAACAAAGCACTTTCTCCTAAAATCAAATGCTCTTTGAGTTCTTCTCCTTGGACAATGTAATTGTAGAAAAGCTTGGTGACAACCGTCGCTGCTGCCATTATACTGCCCCAGGTCTGTTCATCCAGTTCTCCTAGCCCTTTTAAAAGTCAATCTGCCTAGTATAATAATACATCTTTGCACTTGAATAAATGCATAATTCTAAGGATTTTTCATTTACTTGATTGCTGCAGGTCCAGAAGCTGAAATCCCCATTTATCCACTGTTATCACTGAAGGAAGCTAATATGAGTCGCACATTTCTCTTGCAGTGGCCACTGCAGGAGGAATGTGGTATTACCCATCACCTACTCGAATAATTGGGTGACTATTTAATGCACAATGGTGCTGGGTCGCAGAGGCTGGCTAATAGATAGGAATACTGAGAAGGGGTGTCATGGGATAAATGGACATGTGATGTTCTAATGGGATAATCCCTTTAAGAATCACAATCGTCACATATCATGTGACCAAGGAAATTAGACTCTGTAATTGTAAATGCACCATGATAGGTAATTTGAGTTCTTTCTGCATGACCATGTAAAGAAACCCTCAATGAATCTGCTCTCCGCCTGCCCAAATTACCAGTGCAGTGTCCGATCTGCATGTGAACAGCACCTGACAGGAAAATGCATCCCAAGTTGTTTTACACAATTGTCATTCTTTTTTGGCAGAGTCACCTTCTCTGACATACCTGGTGGACACAACTGGTTCAATGCTTGATGATCTTCGGCAGTTGAAGTTGGTCAATGGTTGGCTTCTGGATCAAGTGTCGGCACAATTTCCTTGTGGAGTTCGAAAATATACAATGGTGGAGTATAATGATCCAAGTATGAGAATCTTTTTGTATGCTATTATTATCTAGAAGCTGAATATGTTTGAGTAGATAGAGGCAAACAGGAGCTGCAGTACACAACAGTTTATGTTCTACTTTGTGGACATGTGAATTGCTAAGACTTTAGAGATGCACCATTTATGAGTCGAGGTGAGCACTTTGCCTTCTTTGACTGTAGGGTGATCATTTTAGCAATTATAACGTATATCCCAGCACTGCCCTGCATCATCACAGCAAGAGTTATCAATAATCATGGCTGACCTTAGCTGTGTGTGACCCATGTGGTTGCACAGGCAGCTGGCTACCAGCTTGTGTATTTGGGGGAGGACTAGGCGGATGTAGACTGGGAGCAAATGCCCCCCTAAAGTCCACCTGGCCAGATGATCTTCTTCCTCTGGGCTGCCAGTGTATTATGGAGCTACTTGAATCATCCTCCTCTTGGCTCTGTTTTCTCCTCTCTGATGTTCCAAGGGGTTGCTGTCAGCTTATTGGCACCCCTGCAATGTAATCGCTTAGTTCTCCTACCGTATTAATGTTATGTGCTTGGTTCTGGTGCTGTATTCATGTTATGAGCTTTGTTCTGGTACAGTATTTATTCATTGAGCTGTTTAGGTGTGGATATGCAATATATATATATATATATATATTTTTATTTTTTTTTTCTTATGATGCCATCTAACCTAAAGGCAGTACTGTCATAATGGCTTGTTCCTACTATATAGACATCCTATCACATGCAACTACTGCTCATAGTGTCCTTCAGGGGCAAAGAGTTACACTCAATTAAAAAGTACTAATTCTGGTATAGCTAGGAAAAATTGAAGAACACTAACCTTGTCTTCTTCCAGAAATAGGACCAGTACAGACAACATATTCCATAACAGAATTTGACAGTTTCTTCAATAATCTCACAGTACGAGGTGGTGGGGACTGCCCCGAAATGGTCATTACAGGCCTTAAAGTTGCTTTGGAGGTGTCTCCAAATAACTCATTTATTTTGGTTCTAACTGATGCATCTGCAAAAGATTTTTCTGATGAAGACTTGATAAAAGATGTATATTCTCTGATAAATACAACACAATCAAAAGTAAGTGAACAAATCAAACTGACCAGGAAATATTAATATTTTAATAATCATACTTGATATAATTATAGTATTTGACTTATTACTCCAAGTATAAGGGGGTGAAAGGATGTTTTAAAGGGGGAACTACTGAAAATAGATCTGCAATCAATGGCTATTAGTAACTCATAAAATGTATCACTCTTCAACCTTGAAGTGTCTCTCTAAGACCAAGCCATTTATACCTTCAGGACAGCACAAGATGTTTTGCTTCTACAGTACTTGATACTTTTCTCAGGACTCTAGCATAGTTTTGATTATGACATTGAATGGTTAACTGTTGGGATCTGAGTTTTCTCTGATCCTATCACTTGCAGTTGTGCATTACAGCTGCATTTCTGCCAGGAATTGTGTGGGCACAATAGGAGCCTCTGTACAATCACCTTGACGTATATGATACATTTTCCTAATTTTATGTATATTTCAAGTATGTAAAAGTGGCAACCTAATTTGACTAGTTGAAATGCCATTGCAGACAAGCTCCAAAAATTTCCTTCTTGCTAGGTCTTAACCTACAAAAACAATTTTCTATTTTTATGTATGGATTTTCTTCCTGAGGTTGTAAATCTAAATAAGCCATTAAAGGGATCTCCGTAGGATGTTCTGCAGAGGTACATCCATATCTTCATTAAGGGTCGGTTCACATCTCGCAGAAATGCTGTGGAAATGTTTACTATTAAAGTGAATGGGATTAAAGCAAATCCTGTTAACACATAGAGGACAAAAAATACTGTGAACGCACCCTTAAGAGGTTTTCCCACTACATTAAATTGCTACATAGCCACTCTGTACTTCCTGGTTGTTGACTACTGTAGTCAACCACTGACTATAGTAGTGACCTCTGTAGCCAGTGACTGGCTGCAGCAGTCACATGTCCTGGTCAGCAGCAACCGGGAAGTACAGAATGGCTGTGAAGCAATTTTAAGTAGTGGTAAAACCCCTTTAAGAATGAATGCACTGTAGCAGTGCCACTGTATAAAATCCCTAGGAAGACAGGGATATATTTAAGTCGGTGTAACTACGGACCCCTATACACATTAGGGAAAAGTTGTCCAAACCAGATGATTTTGGAGGGACCAGCTGACTTTCACAAGTGTATAGGCGCCTCCTGATAGATGATGTTGGGGAAAAGAAGGACTGGGTGTGCTGAATTTTGATGCCCAATCTTTTTGTTCTCCCCTGCTGGAAATAAGCCACCACTAGAGCTGTCTGACTGCAGTGTACTTCCCTCTGCCCAATGAAAACATATGAACACTCAGCCAAACCAAGCGTTCATGTGTTTGGGTGAGGTGGGTGATAGCTATCTGATGAACGAATGTTCAGCCAACAGCTCATGAAGGCATATGGGTACCTTAACACTAAGGTATTACACTATCTCAACTTTTTTGTAGCCTGTGAGCCATAGCCAACTCAAAAATGGAGGAGAAACAATGCAAAAGCGGAGATACCTTGTTTTTTTTTTTACAAAAACATACATTTTAATTACAGATACTTAAAAGTTGATATTGATTAAGAATGAACAGATTGTGTATTAGTAATCCATATTTCATTATTGTCTACAGATCTTTTTTCTGATAACTGGCTTATGCGCAGGTAGAACAGACCCCAAATACCTCATTTATAGAGAAATCGCCTCCTTGAGTTTTGGACATGTCTTTGAAGTCAATCTCTCAAAACTGAACAAAGTAAGTGCTTTTGAAAAATTCATTCACTTTGAAGTGTTGATAGTGGTAGCATATACTGTATCTGTATAACTACGTGTCTCTAGTACTTGTAATTACATGAGTGTGGGACATGATATCATGATGGATGATCTTTAATGGCTGCCATGGTGTTGGCAGATTTGTAACAGCAGTGGTTACGAGCAGAAGACCAATGGGTTTAATTTATTTTTGTCTCCAACACGTTGCTTTCGATACTTTAATAGTTCCAGAGTCTGAGCCCCCTCTTTTAAAATTTAACATATATACTGTAGATTAGAGAATGTTCCAAAAGAGAAGCCGCATCCAGGGTACTAGTGGTGCAAATACTCACAAGCTTTAAAAGTGCTCCATCGTTATTCAAATGCACATTAGTTCAGACAATGTGTTGCGTCCTCCGGACGTGCAACCTCAATAATATAAATCAAAGGCACAACTGTGCAAAGGAAACATTACACTATGGGGAATACTCTCCCTATAGTCCCCTAACCCAGGAGGGGGCCCTGCCTACTCGGCAGACCGATCGCTCTGACAAGTGCCAGCCCGCACGCGTGCCTGGGCCACTAACAAGTCCCTATCAGGGAGCCCTAGCACAAAATAGAAGCGGAACAGAACCAAACAAAACAGAAAAGAACTTAGCTTGCATGGAGAGATTCCGCCAAGATGTGTTGATCCGTCGCTGTCACAAATGCAACTGAAGTGATTGACCAGCACAGGAGATAGTGCTGGCCCTGTTTAAATAGGAGCCAGGCTACTCAGCACCAGGTTCTGACTGACCTTCCTCCTGCAGCTACCACACCCCTCAGCTCCTGGAGAAGCAAGGGCACACCCAAAACCTGGTCTGGCCTGCAGGCAAGGTGCAGGCCTCAGCACGGCTGCCACACAATGTTTCAGCTATCTCTCGTAGCCTTTTCCCTAGAACATTTACACGTGTTTGTATGGGTCATGGATCCAGACCCATCCCGTTGAGCCTGCATTGCCCTGGGGAGTGAGGAGAGGCAGAGAAAGCACTCCCTACATGAAGCACCAGACATGAACTACATTATGTGTCTGTGGTATTCTTTCAGTGCTCCTAGTAGCCAGATCGCACAACAACTTTTATGCCTTTTTGGCTATTAGTGGTACAAACCTGTACTTTATTATACATTTCTTACATAGGGCAATACATTAAACTGACAGATCTGCTTTAATATGATTAGCTTTATGCATTGTGATTAACGAATACTTTTTGCTACAATTTAAAGGTTTTCTACTATTTGGATTTTACCCTATCAAGACCGATTAACAGTTCAACCCGACTGCTCTCTAGGGACTATAATGCAGGAAATCATTCTGCCAGCTTCTCAGTGGCAGATAACTATACTGCATTGATCTTGACCACAGACGGGATGATCCACTCACTACTAGTGACTGACCCACATGGTAAGAGAGGAAATATGGGGTGATACCACTGCTGGCAGTTTGGCTGTGCCGTCATTTAATGTGACCATACTCTCAACCGCCACATTTTTTGGTTTATTATTTTCCTTTATCTTTGGTATGGAAAACCCCTTTAATGATTTATGCCAAAAATATGATGTGCTTTATCACTATATTATTTATTGTAGGTTCTGAAATAAAACCTAAAACAATAATATCTGAACCCTGGGGATCCATGTACATCGTGAAGAACCCGTTAACAGGATCTTGGAACGTCCAAGGAAGTGGAAATGGGCGCTATGCTATACGTGTAGAAGGATTTAAAGGTACTTTCCAAGTTTTTACTAAAACAGGGGGATTTACCTTTAAATGTGTTCATATTTATCTTATTTTTCGTTTTTTTATCTTTTAGTGAAGAACATATCATGTAAGTCACCATGCCTGAATACCAATATTGATTGCGACTTCATTATTTCCTTTTAATGGCCCATTGTCACATCTGACTAAGTGATGCCAGTGCTATCACAGACGTATGTTCACAGAAACATGTATTGTACATGAAACCCATCTTAACTGAAAGCCAACTTCTGTGTCCAGGAAAGTTTGCAAGACAGGGAAGAACCTAGATTTCTAAAAAAACTACAATGGACTATGGGGATAATCCTGCCCAAATAACTTGTTTTTGTATTTTATGGCTATGTTTTAGCATATTATTTCAGTAATTAGTGATGAACGAACTTTTTAAAAGTTTGGTTCGGCCTTCAAAAAGTTTGGTTTGGTCCGAATTAGTTCATCAGACCCCTGAGAGTGTTATACAGGGCTTTTATAGCTCTTAGACAGTATTATGTGTTCAGGACTAGTGGAGAGCTTTATTGGTGAGAGTGATGAGTTAATGGGGTATTGTATATTGGACATGCAGCCAGGGCAATAACTGGCACAGGGCAGAGGTGTCAGCATAGTGGTTGGATAAAGAAATGACCCTGGCTGCTGCATTGAGAATGAATTGAATAGGGGAGAGTTTAGTGAGGGTCAGACCGATCAGTAGCGAGTTGCAGTAATCAAGCCGAGAATGGATCAGGGCAATAATAAGAGCTGTATCAACAGTAGGAAAAGGACATATTCTGGAAACGTTTTTGCGGTGCAGGTGACATGAGTGTGCAAGTAATTGAATATAGGGAGTGTAGGAAGGGCTAAATTAAAAATGGCCTCAAGCCAGTGGGTGGGCTGACTAGGAGTTATAAGAGATAGACATGGAGGTATCAAGTTTAGCTCGGTTAGTAGATGGCAGAAACACAAGAAGTTCAGCTTTTAAAACAATCAGTTTCAGATCGAGAGATGACATAGTGTTAGAGATAGCAGACAAGCGATCACTGGTGTTTTGTAGTAGTATAGGTGTGATGTCATAGGAAGAAGTATATAGTTGGGTGTCGTGAGCGTAGATATGGTATTGAATGCCAAATCTGCTGCTAGTTTGTCCAATATGGGCTCTGTAGATAGGAAAGAGGAGAGGACTGAGGACCAAACCCTGAGGAATAGAATCCTAGAATGGTAGAGTTGGAAGGGACCTCCAGGGTCATCGGGTCCAACCCCCCGCTCAGAATACTTACAGCGAGAGGAAGAGAAGTAGAACTGGAAAATAATACACTGAACATACAGTCAGAGAGGTAGGAGGAAAGCCAGGAGAGAGCAATATTCTGAAGGCCAACAGAGTGGAGCATACTGAAGAGGAGTTGGTGGTCTATGGTGTTGAACACTGCTGAGAGATCCAGAAGAATCAGTAGGGTGGTTGCAGTTTGAAACAAAACTGATAATTTTTTTCCTAAATGGGACAGCCCAGTTAAGCACTGTTTTACAGGTATTATAGCAGCACCATACAGCATCATTATTTTGGCAATGTATGGCACTATTATTTATTTGCAACATGGCAGTAATATATATGTGTCCTATATCAGTATGGTACAATTATTTGGCACAGTAAGGTGATCTCATTTAGGCACTTTATTTTGCTGTATTATTTGGATGGTAATATAACTGAACAGTCCACATCCCCCTCCAAATGGAATATGTTGGCTCCTCACTCAACAATTGGATTAGAGGCGTTCCATAATCTGCAATTGTGCCCCTAAACCACTATTTTATAGATACTGACCTATGTAAATTCGATGCGTGATGAGATGCCGCAATACACATTATTTGATAACAGCTACATAAGACAGGGTGTAACTATAAAATAATACACATGCTCTTAAAGGGGTTGTCCGGTGTTAGAAAAACACAGCTCCTTTCTTCTAAAAACAGTGAAACACCTGCCCATAGATTGTGGTTGCTGGTGTAATTTAGCTACATTTAACTCAATGGGGCTAAGCTGTAATACCACATACAACCTGTGGACATGTGTGGCGCTGTTTTTTGGAAAAAAGAAGGCATGTTTTTCTAATCCTGGATGGCCCTTTTAATGCATAGGACCCTCAGTCTAGGAACTTTTTGTCAGCTATCTGTAGCATTATATCTATGTATTTTGACTTCTATTTCCTCCTGAGATTTACATTTTTTTGTCCAGACACAGAGAATTGTGCCGAATGTCACTCTAATGCTACATGTGAAGACTATTATGACATCAAAGAGTGTTCATGCGATGAAGGGTTCATAGGTGACGGCTTTGCATGTTCTGACATTGATGAATGTGCCTATTCCTGGTCTAATCACTGCCCTGATATCTGTGTAAACACCCCTGGTGCATACAAATGTCAGTGCCCAGAGGGATTCACCAAAAATCTGCATAATAAATGTGTTGATATTGATGAATGTTCTGACCCTACATTCTACCGTTGCCAACCGTTGGCTAATTGCTCTAAGAAGGACGGTGATTCTTCTTGTTCGTGTAAGGTGAATTTCACTGGAGACGGGTCGAAATGTGAAGATGAAGAATGTGCAACAAGTCCATGTGACCAAGGTCTAGAATGTCTAAATGAAAAAGGATCCTACAGATGTTCTGATCCATGTTCTAGCTATATCACCCTCAACGAGCCCTGGAGGAGCACCCTCATATCACATGGTGACAACTGTGACAATAAAAAAAATGGATGGTACAGATTCACAGGGAGTGGAGGCATTCAACTTCCGGAAAGCTGTGTGCCCGAAAACAAATGTGGCACTAAAGCCTCACTTTGGATAAATGGCTCCCATCCTTTACCAAATCAAGGAATTGTAGCCTTTACCACTTGTGCTCAGCAGGACGGCAACTGCTGCTACTGGTCCAGCACCGTGCACGTCAAAGCCTGTATTGGTGGATATCATGTATACAAGTTACATGGAACCCCCAAATGTCCAGCAGCTTATTGTACAGGTAATGTGTCAGTATATCACCTATCAATGCAAATATGAGTAATTAAGAATAGTAAAGTTTCTATGTATGCCTTTGTATTTGATATATTATCTTGAAGTAAGCAACTGTTGGAAGGAAGTATGGTAGCATGATCTGACTACTCAGGGTTGGTTCGCTATTTGTAACCATTGAACGACATTGGTCTACATAAGAACTGCACACACAAAATGGTAGGATGTTTTTAATGAAGTCGACTTGCAAAATTGCTAAAAAGGGCTTTCCCATTCCTTTTTTTTCTAACTGTCTGCAGTTGCCTCCAACCCAGCACTAGTAGCCCCCTAAAGCAGGTTTTCTACATTAATTTCCATTGCTTGTCCCTCCGCTGCTGTTATATTTTTGGCTGCTTTGTTTTGCTCCGGGAACACCGGCTGCAACCCATTGGGCTCCACCTTCGGAGGTCATTATGCAACAAGAGTAGTGCTGGCTTCCATGCTAGTGCTACTTCCGCACTTGCGCAGACTTGGGAGAATGATACATGTGCAGCTCCCAATCCAGCATCAGTGGAGCGCATGCGCGAGTGTTGTTATATACAGTCCATGCACGGATGTCATTCTGAACCGCCCATGTTCGTGGCTGATGATGATCCCCTTGCTTATATATATCCAGCAAGGCAATGAACGCTATGTCATTGGTGGTACTACTAGATGCATGTATGCAATGTTGATGGAACCTTTGGAAAATAGCATGGTGTGGCATCACATGACTGAGTGTCAGATCTACATCAGGAAGCAAAATCATGCAGAAGGGTACATTACGAAAATGGTTGGAGTACTCCAAAAGCTACATTGTGATAATATTTTTTAAGTGGGGCAACCCCTTTAATTTTTTGGATAGATAAAAACATATATATGACTAGACAATGCCCATTATTAATATCTTCATACAAAGCCCACAAAGCGCTTCCAATACCACCATCCAATGCCTAAATAATAACTCCAAGTACTGTCCATAAGGCTTCTACATATATCTCATGTAATACTGCCAATCAATGCCCAAATGAAACTGAGACTCAATGTCTAAATAATAGCATTTTAAATAGTTAAGGGGTTAATGGTAAAGTCCCTGGTGGTCTAAAGCAGTCAAAGCTGGAAATTTCTTTGATGGTCCAGAGCAGTGAAGGTTTAAATGCTCAAGACTCAGGTTGTTCCTATGGGTTCAGTCCGTGGGATTCCCTTGAAAACTGGATATCCTTTTGCTACTTTCTGTTATCTGCTTATTGGCTGGTGAGCCTCTCCTGCTGCACCCCGTAATGTGAGGGGCGCTGGCTGACTTCTAGGCGATCTCATCTTTTCTGGAATTCCATTTTAGTTATATGGTGACATTTGGAGGCACATAAAGTACCTTTGACACTGTGCTGTGGAGCTACGGAGACTTTGGGGTAGATTTACTATTCAAAATATGACAGTTTTCTGGCACAAACTGAACCAGAAAACTGTTGTGCAGGCTTTGCGCCAGATTTATCATTTTAGACATTTTTGGAAAGCTTTCCCGACTTGTCCAAGAAAGGGATGTGGTTTAAGTTGCGCCAAATTTCTGCAAATTGTGCCAAAAAAGTGACGCAATTTTGGTGCAAACTAAATCAACTGGGCAGTCTTAAGTTTTAACAGATTTATCATTAAGCAAAGCCACTGTGATAAATATGGCACATTTTAAGCCTGTCTAATCTAGGTTTGTACTAACTATCAGTAAATAAGCCCCTTTTGTGCTGCTTTATAGGATTAGTGCCCACAGCTCTGCTCTCTGCATGTAGCCTTATTTCAAAGTAACACACATTCTTCCAAGGTCATAATCAATTCTATAAGGCCTCATGTCCACGGGGTTAAAATCCACAGCGTTTTTCCCGCATGCCGATCCGCGCCCCATAGGGATGCATTGAACACCCGCAGGTAGTTAAATACCTGCGGATGTCATTTTTCCCTTCAGGTGTGGATCCGCGTGCGGGAAAAAATCTGGACATGCTCCATTTTAGTGCGGGTCTCCCGCGGGGACGGCTCCCGCAGGCTTCTATTGAAGCCTATGGAAGCCGTCCGGATCCGCGGACGGCTTCCATAATTAAACACCCGTACCATAATTAAAACTCACCTGTCCTGGACGCTGCAGGTCTCCCTTCCTTCCCGGCCGGATCTTCTTTCTTTGGCCCAGCAGATTTGCCCGGCGCATGCGCGCAGCACGCTGCCGGCGTTCCGAGCACATCCACCGGGCCGAAGAAAGAAGATCCGGCCGGGAAGGAAGGAAGAACCGCAGCGTCTGGAGAGGTGAGTTTATTCTTATTTTTTGGCCTCATGTATGCGGGGCAGGAGGGACCCGCTACGGATTCTCCATGAAGAATTCGCGGCGGGCCTGATTTTCCCCGTGGACATGAGGCCTAAGGGCTCAGTCACACGGGCGTTTTTACGCGCGTATATACGCGCATGAAAAAAAACGCGTGACCATGTCCATTGCCACCCATATGTTCTATCTTTTGTAGGTGCAATTTTTTTTTGACGAACACAGTACAAACATTTTTACGCGCGTATATACGTGGTTTCCTAGTACATATTTCAGTCTTTAAGACTTTCTCTATCTCATATTCATTGACATTAGATCCAACCACTGGAAATAACAGCTGCTCCTGTGCAGAGGATGAGGAGTGCAAAAAAATGAATGAAGTTGAAGATTGTTACTGCAAAGATGGGCGTGATGTTCAACGTAAGTAAAATATGGATGCTCATGTGCCGTCAGGACTAGATCAGGAAGGATTTTCAGGCTGTGAATAAGCAGTGCTTCCATTCACTGACTCTAAGCATACCTTTTATAATGCAGGGGTTAGGCTTTATTTGGACTTGGACATCCTCTTAAATCTAGACTTTGTATATTTAAGTGATAAATCTTTAATTATTTGCATGGGAGGTGATCATGAAACAGAGCCATAGGGTTGCTAAATATTTACAAGACATGCTGTCAAGCTTTTGTATTACGTTACATGCCAACTAGGATCAAGTGTTCCAAAAGACACACTTTTAGCCATTGGTAGAAGACGAGATCATTTTGGCTCTCATAATGACCTATAAATGAGCCACTTCCTTAACTGAATAGCTGAAACATACAAACCCAATTAAGCAATGATCATGAACTGTGTCGATAGCTGTTAAAGTGGCCATATATATTAGGTCAAGGCAAGGTGAACCCACAGATTTCAGTGGCACCAATTTCTCATCTAATGTTTATGGAACCCACTTGATGACATTGACTAATTGCGAGAGATTAGTTGAGCGAACGTACTCTGTCGAGCTTGATGCTCGTTCGAGTATTAGCGTACTTGATGGTGCTCGTTACTCTAACGAGAATCACTCCGTGTTCGAGAGAGAGAGAGGGAGGGAGAGGGAAAGGGAGAGGGGGAGGGAGAGAGAGAGATCGGGAGAGAGAGAGAGAGAGAGAGAGAGAGAAGGAGGGAGAGGGGGGAGGGAGAGATCAGGAGAGAGAGAGATCAGGAGAGCGAGAGAGAGATCGGGAGAGAGAGAGAGAGATCGGGAGAGAGAGAGAGAGATCGGGAGAGAGAGATTGGGAGAGAGCTCGGGACCCGGCATCCCACATACAAAAATGCTCGAGTCTCCCATTGTAGCCAATGGGGTTCGTTACTCGAGTAGAGCTCTTGAATTTTACAAAAAGCTTGACTCGAATAACACGGACCCGAGCATTTGGGTGCTCGCTCATCTCTACAATAGATGAAAAGAAGGACAAGAGAGTTCAAGAAAATTGGATCTAGATGTCTCTCTCAACTCCCCTATAGACATGCATACTTGGTTCGGTGGACTGTGCATGTTTATTTCAATGGGGTGTTGTGGGTGTAGGGAAATCACACAATTATCTCCCAGAGCATCAGGCAAGATGAAATCCAACAGCCATGAACTTTGCTTTCCTTCTTTTCATCTGCAATTAGTCAGTGTCACTAAGAGGACTCCATAAACATTTGATTGGTAGCTGGTGCCACCCAAATCTGTGGGTTCAATTTACCAGTTTATGGCCAACTTTAAATGGTCAAAAAGAGTTGGCCTTATCCTGAATCCCAAGTAGCTGTCCAGCTCCAAAGCTCCTGAGTGTCAACCAATGTCACCCACTGATATGATGAAAATTTGTGACTATGTTACTCTGCGACCGTACAGCAAAAATAGTGTGGCACCATGTAAGCCATAAATATCAACATGGTGTTCAATACTCTTGTATACAAAGACAACAGTATTATAGATACCTTTATTGGCTAACAAGAAAAGTGATATATGCAAGCTTTTTGGGCTCAGTACCTAGATCTGCGACCAACTAAGTCATCGCCTTTTCTTCTTTCACCCATACTTAAACCCCAGTTTGTAATAAAAGATCTTCTCTTGGTAAAATGTATGACTTGTCACATCTTCCTAGATTTAAAAGACTTGGAATTTAGACTACAATGTAACACACACAACATGGAGATGTCATTTAGAAGATGTCAGCTGAAAAATTTAAATGCCAAGAACATTGACTTCTCAGATGATCACTGCACAGGAATCAAAAACCGAAATAACACTAGCATGATTTCCATTGTTTCTCCTCTTCAAGATCAAAAGTGTAGCGCTCGCCTATATGTAAGTATGGGTTCATCTTTTTAATAGTCTATTTGTGGGGAACATATTCTGCTGTATACATGCCTGGTACGAGGTATGAAGACAAATTAAAGGGGTTGTCTCCTTAGAAATTCACTATTTAAATTTAGAGCCAAAGCACTTAAAACAATAAAACAAATTGGTACTTACCCTCCTCAGCCCTGGCGATCCAGCAGTGCAGCCCTGTGGTTCACCCGGTCTCTGTTGACAGCCAAAGTCAGGTGAACGCTGCCTGCCAATTAGAGGGTATGTAATATTAAATGTAGACATTTTCATATTGCCATACATCAACAGAATTTATGTTAGTATTTCACGTTTGGATGGTCAAGTTATTTCTTACCCCAATACATAGGGGCACATTTATTTAGGGTGTTACACCAGAATAAGTTGTGCCTCTTTTACTATACCATTGATTTGGCCTCACTTGAAAATTTTCAAAAGTGTCTAGAAATGGGGTTGAACTTCAGTGGAGTGAGACTTTTTAGATAAATTTAAGAGTTTGTCGCAATCTCCAGTAGCTGAATGGTATAGAAAGTGACTCCATATCTGAAGACAGATTTAACGATGCAAGAAATGTATCAAAATCATACAACATTTGATACGTTGTTGCATTTTAAACTGCAGAAAGGAAAAAAAAGTGGCCTAAAAGTTCACCTGATGATACATTTCCCCAGTGTATTCACTCTGGGCCCCCTACTCTGAGAACCAGCAGGTTTGCATCAGCAATAGCAGGTAGTAACTGTCTACAACTTAGTAACATTTTTTGTTAGGCCATGTTCATCTAGTTCAGTCTATTACCCCCCACAATGAGGTAAAAGACAATTGTCCTCATTTAAGGGAAAAAAAATACTTCCTGACTCCAATCTGGAAATCGGAATAATCCCCGGATCAACAACCTCTCTGAAGTAATCAACGATTATAACGTAATATTATAGTGCTCAAGAAAAATGTCAAGGCCCCTCTTGAACTCTGTTGTCAAATCAACCTTCACCCCGTCCTCAGGAAGAGAGTTCCATAGCCTCATTACTCTTACAGTAAAGAACCCCCTTCTATGTTGTGTAGAAACCTTCTTTCCTCTAGACGAAGAGGATGCCCTCTTGTTACAGTCACAGTATAAATGGGAGATCTCTGTATTGCCCACTGATATATTTATACACAGTTATTAGGTTGCCCCTCAGCCCACTAAATAACCCTAATTTTGATAACCTCTCTGGGCATTGTAGTCTGCCCTTTCCATTTATTACTTTAGTCGCCCACCTTTGTACCCGCTCAAGCTCTGATATATCCTTTTTGAGTACTGTGCCTACAACTGTACGCAATATTCCATGTGTGGTCTGACCAATAAGTTTACAGTTAACCAAAGTCCATGTCAGTATTTCCCATTTAGTGTGTAGAGGTGACATGTATTTCCCTTCTCATGTGCATAACTTTATATTTAAACCTCATTTGCCACTTTTCTACCCATGCCCACAACTTATCCAGATCCATTTGTAACCGTATATTGTCCTCTCTTGTGTTAATTACTTTACATAGTTTTGTATCATCTGCAAATATTGATATTTTACTGCGCAGGTCATTAATAAGAATAGGGCCCGATACTGCCCCCTGTGGTACCCTACTAGTAACAGTGACCCAATTATAGTATGTACCATTTATAACCACTCTCTGCTTCCTATCACTGAGCCAGTCACTCACCCACTTACACACATTCTCACCCAGTCCAAGCATTCTCATTTTATATACCAACCTTTTATGCGGCACAGTATCAAGCGCTTTGGAATGTCCAGATACACGAGATCCAATGAATCTACCCTCTCTTGTTATGCTTACTGCTATACCTTTCTACCACTTCATCTCTTAAAAATACCTAAAACTGAAACATTGTGTAATTTTTCTGGATTCTACTAATATTCTTGTTTTGAGTTTCCCATGTACTTTAATTAGATGGTTTCCTGATAGGAAGATGTGCTAAAACACTGATAAAAAGCTTATATCCTACAGAACAACGGGACACATGCGATCTACTGGAATACAATGTATTTGAAGCTGAAGCCAAGTAATATAATTATACGGAATTCCGATCTTCAGCTAAATTTCTCTTGTTCATATCCACTGGACATTACTATTAAGACATCTGTGAAGCCAGTCCTAAGGTAACGTACCAGATAAACAAGGGTAACGTACCAGCTTTGAGGTTTGATGAAAGATAATCCAATAAATCAAATGGCTTCGTTCATAATTAGAAAAAAAGGATGTGCTTTTTCTCTAGGAAAGGCACTACCCTTGTCTATGGGCCATGTCTGGTACTGCAGCTCAGATCCGTTCATGTGAATGGGGGTGAGTTGCAATGCCAGCCACGACCCAGGGACAAAAGTCTTGCTCTTTCTGTAGAAACCAACCGATCCTCTCTTCTAATCCTGGACAGCCTCTTTACAGTTCTTCAGTTGCCACTTTAGCAGCTGATGCGTCTTTACATGTACTGCAACAATGCAAAATGCCACTGGCTGATAATACTTTGGGAGGACTTTGGTTACAATAGTAATGTAATTAAATGAGTATTATATTCAGTTTTTAGCAAATAAAGCTTTTTCATTTTACAGTATAATGAAAAGTTCTGCAATTTTGCAATTTACTTTGTGTATTAATTCATGATTGTTTTCAAGATCTCTTCCTGCTGTCATTTAATGAGAAAATTAGTCATTTACTTTCAAGGGATGAATCTGTCCTGCTCATGTAATGGTCACACAGGTGCAATGTTTGTTCAATTCCCAATCATTGCTCTACAGACCTATATAAAGGGTCAAACATTGATTTGAAGGAATGCTGCCATCCAATAGGTGGCACTGCAGAGGTATTGTTCCATCTTCCTTATTTGCATATATTTCCCCACAGGAACATGAATAGCCTTAGAAGTCTCCTCACTCACCTTCTTGGTGCTCTCCCTAAGGAGAGATGATACCCCTCCTGACTTAAGTTACCCATACTTGATAGATAGCTGTCAGATGAATGCTGATTTGACTAATGGCTCTCTCCTGTGACCACCGAGCGTGCATGTGATTTGTATGTAGTGAGGGGAGTATATTACACCTCACTAAATGCGAGAAAGATAGGGCAAGTCCTATCTCTTTTTTGGGGGGTGTAGTATTACCACCCTATAATCCCGATAGTGGAAATGAAACCATTGAAATCAATAGTTCATTTTCTCCCGTTATGTGGCAATGATTCAAACAGCTGCATAACTGGACAAAATCACACCCATCTTTTTAAGCCCTAAAGGCCAGAATTATATGGCTTGAAACATGTAAGCACTCCTGTTTTATCCTTTGCTTCCCAATGAGTTGCCTATTGGAAGATGCAATAAAAGCTGGGCTTAATCTATGAGAGTGCTGGAAGTCCTGATTTTCCTGTGACTAGTTAGGTCGCTGCTGGAGTGAGTGTTTTTCTTCCATATACCTCTATATTCACATGAATACTGATTCAATCCTGCGGGGATGGGCTGTTTTTTCTTCTAGCTCATCCATGTGCCTGAACATTTGGACAGCAGGGTATTGCAATTCATGAAAGTGCAATACCCTGATTATCCACTCCATTGAAAGCAGAACAATGTAAACATGGAAGATAAAGAATATTGGGGGACGGAATATCAAACTGCATTTAGCTTTTGTGCATCAATAAACTATACATTAATTATTTATTATATGACGTAACGAAAAGTGCGCATATTTCCTCTTATATTTCAGACTGAAACTAAAGCATTCATTCTATTTATATGACATGTTTAATTTACTGCTTCCAATTCTTCTGTTCCATGTTACCAGATCCTCAGCTATAACAAGCAGATACATTTTTAGTTATTGCATATTATATCGTTACAGCTCCTTGTTCTTCCACATTGAGGGTGCAGGAGAGTTCAAAGCACACATGGCAGTGTATAAGGACCAAAGCTATCAGTCCACTTATGAAGGCAAGGAGGTGGTGCTGTCAACAGCTTCAATTCTGTATGTGGAAGTCCTTGTAGAGGGCCTAAATTCATCTCATTATGTCACCGTGATGAAGAATTGTTTTGCTACACCGGGAAAAGATAAAGATAATATTAGAAAACTTCATATCATCAAGCAGAGGTAAGGAATGAATAGATTATTGCCAAAATAAGCCAAGTAATCCCAGACAGTAAACTACTTGACAAATGGGCAGCCTGCAGTCTTACCTGGGAGTTTGCTTGTCAGTAAAGGGCATGACTATAGATGAGCGAGCATACTCACTAAGGCAAACTACTTGAGCGAGTAGTGCCTTATGCGAGTACCTGCCAGCTCGTACCTGCCGGCGTGGGTGAGCGGTGAGTTGCGGGAGTGAGATCTCCCCTCCATTCCTCCCCGCTCTCCCCGCCCCCCGACGGCACCCGAATCTTTAGAGACGAGCGGGCAGGTACTCGAATAAGGCACTATTCGCTCGAGTAGTTTGCCTTAGCGAGTATGCTCGCTCATCTCTAGGCATGACATATTTTTGCTTAATGTGTACCTGATGTAACAATGTCTACGTGGCGGGTTGTGGTCGGCGACGACACAGCGACTCACTTAGTCTATGTAAAAGTCTGAATAATTGTATTTTCTTGAATATTTGGAGATAACAGAAAACCTGGTGGAAAACAATAGCCACTGGCAGCACATACACTTTGTGCAATCAACATAACAAATGCTTAACCCGTACTACTATGGTCAGCAAACTGCAGAAGTCCATCATGGTCAACGTGCTGTCTCCAAGCTCTGACTTTCAGCTACAGCGCTACTCTGGCTTTCCGCTGTAGCTCTACTCCAGCTTTTCAGCTGTGTCTGGAGATTTTAGCTCCTTCAGACATACCTGCACAGCAGTCCCTGCTGATTAGCACACCTTCCAGCACACAGAAGGACTGTTTACAGCCCCCTGCAGGCCATTTTGCGTACCGCGTTGCCACACTGAGTTTTCAAAAAATGTTCAAAAGCAGCCCTGGGCTTCATTGGATGCTGCTTTGCTGCTGTTTGCACCCAGTATGAGCTCTATCAATTCAGTTTTCCATGTCGATATTCCTATTTTTCTGCTTTCCAGCTGTTTACAATCTACTTACCGTACATGTGGAGAGATTGTGCTAAGCAGCCATTCTGCCACTAATGTACCAGCCGAGACTTAGTCTCCAACACTTCTCATGCTGTCTTGCATAGCCCTGATGCAGTGAGCTGCAAGGCAGCATCTGAATGACCGCCCCTCTGTTGCATGTAGTAACTAGCAGTGTCCCCATGTTCCTGTTACTAGAGAAGCCAAATACCTAACAGGCAATAAATTGCAAAGGTGCTGGAAGGGAAACCCCATAGTGGCAGACACTTCAAGCTTGATTTTTAGTGGTAAAGCAAAACACCTTTAACGCAATTACATTACAAGACTGATGATACACACTAACGCTGTAAATGAGCACGAGTTGTGTGAAAAGTTAGTGTCTAAATACTATAGGCACAGTATAGGCGTATAGGCGCGCAAAAAAAAATGTGGCTGAACTGCACTAAAAATCGCTTGAATGGGCAATTCTTCAAGCCAGAAGACCTGTGCTTCATGTAAATGAAAATCTTGCATTCACTGGAGCAGCGTATTGCTTTAAAAAAGCACAGCTGCTCCAGGAGGAGAGAGAGATGAAGCCCCACAGGGCTTCGGGATTTCCCAATAGCAGGGAAAGAGTGAGGGTGGGGCTACAGGGGATCCCCAAGGCATGTCCCCATAGCAAAAATAGAGGAGGCGAGTCTAGAGGGGCGGGGCTAGAAGGTGGATCCCTCTATCCCTCCTCTCTCCCCATGCTCTCTAGGGAAGCCCTCTAACCCCACCCCGCTCTCTCTCCCCGCTATGGGGAAATTCCTTGGGGAACCCAATGCTGGGGAGAGAGGTGGAGGGAGTCTCCTGCGTTTGGGGAATTGCCCAGCAGTGGGGCTGGAGGAATTCCCGGCTGCTTACAGCAGGACATTTAAAACTTGCTGTGCGGAAGCACATTTTAAATTGTGCCAGCTCTTACAATGTAATCTTCTTTTCCGAGTGTTGGACCCAGCTAAACTCGTGCTGCCATAGGAGTCTATGGAGACCCCTGCACATCACGCACCAAAGGTAGGTCAGGTCCTATCTTTTCACGCAGCACGGACCTTAGATGCGGACATTGCAGTCACGCATGGACTAACTTTTTAAAGTGCGAGTTTTCTGCGCCTCTAAAATTTCTTCATCTAAACATTTCTATAAGAAACCATTGGTTCTAATAGACACAATTTTTTAACACAGCTATTCTGCGTGAAAACGACAGCCGTGTGAAAGAGCCCTTATAGTAACATGATCTTCATTAAAGGGTATGTCCACCAGAAGACGTGGAAGCATATTGGCATGATATGCCATCACTTACTGATTTGTGGAGATGCAACTGCTGGGACCCCATGATTATTAGATTGAAGGGTCTGCAAAATGTTACCATGCATGCTCTGCTTATGTCTTCTGTTGTGTAGGGAAATACAACACAATCGTATTTACTTAAAGGGAAATTGTCCCAATGATTTGCCAGCATGATATTATAGGAGCATCTGAGCAGAATGATAAACTGTGCCGTTTTGAAGGAAAAGATTCAGCATAACTTCTATCCCATTGATTTATATCCTTGCTCCTTCTTAGCTTCTGACCTTTGGTGTCAAGGGGGCAGTCCTACTCAGTGATTGACAGCCTTTCTTGTATGACTTCTTAGAGAAACAGCTGCCAATCAATGAATAGGACCCCCCACTGGACCTTTAAGGCCACAGGGAGCAAGGATGTACATTAGTAACTTACAAGTTGTGCCTCTGAGTGCTTCCATACGTATATACAGCTCATATAGACAACCGTGGGCCTAACCAATAAACGACATGTAGTCATAAGAGAAAACCTGATATAAATACCTCTTCGAATGTTCCATTTCTTTCAATAGATGCTCTAATAAAGAAGATGCGAGCATCAAAGTGTTGGAAAACGGAGTTTCCAGACGAGGACGTTTTTCTCTGCAGATGTTCAGATTTGTTGGAGAGCATAACCTCGTGTACCTACATTGTGAGATCAACCTCTGTGACTCCAAGAGACAAACATGCAAACCGGTGAGTCTGATCTATAGGAGTGAGTAAATTATATTTTACTGCATCATATGCTATGAAAGATAGTACTATAAATGGTGATCTTGTGAAACAAAAACATACATTATATGGACCTAAAGGCTAAAGATGATGGAACCTTTTTTTGTCAGCCAGGAGTCAGGGCAAGCTTTCTCGGTGCCAGTGGCATCAAGACATCATAATTTGGGCATCACAGAGAGCCAATGCTGAGAGCACTGCAAACAGCACTCTTTCTCTGGCAGACCAGGCATGTCCATTCATTACATTGATGCTAATTTGCCTGAATGGCCAGCATATAATACTATAGTTTCCATGCACCATCCACTGCACATAGCTTATATGACCAACTGCTCCTTCATTGGGGACTATAGCTGCTTGCCAGGCCAGCTTAAATAGAAAAAAAATAGAAAAATAGTTTTCATGGTGAGACAAACTTGTTATTGTGTCTTTATGTTTCTGAAAATCATGTGAACACTTTAAATCTGGATTATTATAATGCATTGCATTTCCAACTTCCTTTCCAGTCCTGTTCTGGGCCGCAATTTCGAAGAGCTGTACAAGACGACAAAGTTTTTGTTCTGGAGTTCGGGCCCATCATTTGCAGTGGTAACATCATACTAATCAAACTGGACTAGGGAGACAGAGGAGTACGGGTTTGGGAGTAAGGACCTTTGTGGGCGTAGGAGGAGAACAGAGGAAAAGACAGACAAAGATTATAGTCCTTTTTCCCTTAAAATCCATCTTCAATAAGTGTTGTCTCTCTGGTCACTGTCGTTACATAGATATGGATGATCTCTGCTTGAATGTATTGATGGGACAAACTGCTTGTGTGTCCAAACCTCCCTGCTAGGGCCAGATTAAGGCTACCCACAGTATGGAGCAGTCAGCTGTGATGGGTCCCCCCCATGATAACTACTGAGAAAGTAGAAACCTTGTGTCACGCTTAGCAAATTGTAGGCCATGCTCCTTTTACACTAAGCTTTATATACCCTCACAGTAATAGTGCTCAATAGTGACCCCCTTCATAGTAATAGTATATCTCTGACTTATAGTCAATTACCAGCTCTACATAGTGGCATTGATTACAGTGCAGTTACCTCCAGTGATCACAGGTAGTATCATCTCTGATTGCTGCTGTTCTCCTTCCCTTTTCTTCTCTATCCAAGCCCAGACCATCACAATGACTCTTCCCGGTCACAACTTGTCTCTGCAGAATTTGACACACAGAAATCTTTGGCTCCTTGCTTTTCTATCACTCTCCCTACGTTTTCCACACCACTACACAATTCATAGTGGCCTAGATAGTAATTAGTAGTAAATGCTGTTTTAAATGTTCTCCAAGCCCCCTTTTCTGTCCCTATCAGTAATAATGCTGCGTCTTCTGCCCCATTCTTAAAAAGGCCACTTTTCTGTCCCCATAATTAAAGGGGTTTTCCAGCCAGAGATACTATTGATGACCTATCCTCAAGATAGGTCATCAATAGTTAATTGGCTGGGCTCCAGCAATCAAGACACCAGCTAATCAGCTGATCAGGCGCCCATTGTTGGCACCGAAATACACAGGGGTTGGAGCGGAAGTTGCTGAACACAGATCATCACTGAACACAGATGTAAACTGACCCTAAAGGTAGTGATATCAGCCCTATATATACAAGGATATTCCATTCTTATAATGTTTATATAACTACTTATGTGTTTTTCTCTTACAGATTTTTACCAGGCGTCTCTTGCTCTCAGTAAGTTTATAGCTTGTGTTTTGTACTAATTATTATGCTCTATGCTCCATATCCAGCACCATGTAAATAGTTGACTGGTGTTTTCCGTGTCCTTTGACTGCAGTGTACTAATGGGCCTTTATCTTGTCTTTTTCAGGAAGACATACTTCATGGTCTCTTCTGACACTACTCGTTGTCCTCTGGATTATCCATCTGGTCCTTCGTTAGACTCTAGCTGTTTGGTACATGCTGATCAGTACAGAGATCAGTATCATTTAGATTGCATGTATTGACCGCTAATAACAATGACAATGTGTCCATCAGTGGAAATGTTCGGGAATAAAGACTCGTGGATTGTCCTATCTGTTTCATTAAATTAAATAAACACCTTCATATAAAGACCTCATGTCTATGGCCGTATTGGTAAAGCATTTCACCTGTTAGCCAGCGTATGCCTGCGAGTATACAGTGCATGCTTGCGTATCACACGCATGCAGATATGCGCTATGTGACTTTTAAAAAGAATTTCAAGGTATTGCGTATGGACAGCATTGCATACACTGCCTATACCAATGTATAGGGCACACTCTGCGTAGTACAGAGAAGTAGAGCCTGCTGCGATCTACTTCTTGTGCATATTAACACATAGTGTCTACACGCACATGCGTAGGGATCCATGAAAGTCCATTGACTTTCATTGACTCCATTCACCTTGTAACACGTGGCCGTGCAACACATGCATAAAACGCAGTATAAAAATGAAGATGAGCCCTTAGTAGAATATCGTTCACTGTTATGACCTGCTTAAGCATGATACACCGCCAGACACCAGCTTCTGAGAGCGTTTCTGAAGAATTGTAGCCCATTCCTCATGGGCAATGGCCTCCAGTTCACTAAGATTCTTGAGTTCATGTGCTGCAACCGCCTACTTCACATCCCACCAAATATTTTCTATGGGGTTCAAGTCAGACAAATGTGATGATGACGCCAAAATGTTTCATTACTACTTCTGAAAAGAAGCTTTGGTGGACTTTGAAGTGTGCTTTGGATCACTGTCCTGTTTGGACAGTCCAGTGATGGCCTAGTTTCAGCTTCCTCACAGAAGGCATGGGATTTTCTCCGAGGATTTCCTGTTACTTGATGTTGCCCTCCATACGTTGCAGGTTTCCAGTGTTAGAGGAGACAGAGCATCACCGACCCACTACTGTGTTTTACTGTAGGCAGGGTGTCCTTTTTATTGTATGCTTCATTCTTCCTCCTGCACACATACCACTGATCCATGGGCCCCAAAAGTTCCAGTATTGTTTCATCGCTCTGCAGAACAGAATCTTAACATTTCTGTGGCTTATTTATATGGTTTTAAGCATATTGGAGGTGACTTTTCTTAGTTTTTGGGTCAATAGAAGAGTACATCTTAGAGCTTGGGCATGAAGATCTTCAGTATTTAGTACTCGCTTAACTGTGCAAACAGAAACCTCAGTATCCACTGCCACCAAATCTTGCAGCAGGTCTTTTGTAGATACTTAAGGTTTTTTGACCACCAGCCTCCTCAGCAATCTGGTGGTAGCCAGTGATAGCTTTCTTTAACTGTGAACTTGCAAACTATGCTTCCTTCTGTACCTCTAGGAACATTCAGTGCCTTTACTATATTTTTGTATCCCTTTCCTTATTTGTGCAAGACAATGATCTCTTCTCTTAATTTTTTAGACCACACTCTTAACTTAAGGCCCTTTAACACACAACGATTATTGCTCAAAAGCCCATCGTGCACTTACAATTCACTTTTCGTCCATCGCTGAGTTCAGCTCAGCTTAAAATCCATGGTCCCTGATAAGATGGACCGCATGCTGAGTTCTCCGCAGGCAACGCTGATAACATTCTTTTAGCTGCTGTCTAACATTCTTTTAGCTGGAGAACAATAGCGATGTATTTAGAGAACAGACCACCTGCTGTTCTCTAAATACATGCAAATGAAGCTAGTTAGCTACAAAAGGCTGATTAGCCCATTAGTAGCTAATGCAAAGTGATCGCTCAAAACTGTCAGTTTCTGACAAATTTTGAGCGATCATCTGTATGTGTAAATGGGGCTTAAGGGTCTTTTTACATGGAACAACTGACAGTCACCCCAACAATAATTTTTCCTGTGCTTTCATCGCTCATGGAATGTAGGCAGAGCCGGCACAGATTGCTTTGACCACCTGCCTCCATTCACAGTAAACAGGTAATCATTACAGATGAGCGAGCACCAAAATGTTCGGGTGCTCGTAACTCGAGCCAAACTTTTTGTAATGCTCGAGAGCTTGTTTCAAGTAACAAATCCCATTGAAGTCAATGGGAGACTTGAGCATTTTTCAAGGTGACCCATGCTCCATTGAAAACAATGGTCTGCCAGCACCCCTGAATTGTTAAGGGAAGGGATTTACATATAAGCCCTGCCCTGAAAAACATTAATTTTAGTGGAAAGAATAAATAAACTTACCTTTCTGCCACTGCTGTCCCCCCCCCCCCCCCCCCCCCCCCGCGGGGATGAAGAACACATCTGCCACATCCTGACCTGAGGACAGAAAAAAAAGAGTAAAGTTGGTAACGTTGGATCTCAGCATGCCAATCCTTTTTTCCAGCCGCAGATAAACTAAGGACAGAAGGCTCTGACAGTGGCTTAATTCCCTCTTGCCAAATGGAAAAAAAAAATCACACATGCTGCTCAAACATGTAATGAAAAATATGTATGAGCCCATCCTGAATGTATTATGATTATGATGTTTATTTTCCATGTGCCCAGACCACACGTGGATATATTCTCCCCGGTATCACGGTATACCCAGGCAGGTTGGAAAATGGTATATAGGATTGCCAACTTTTGTCAGTAGTCTAAAGAAGACTATATTGGTCATCACCAAACCTAAACTAAATGTAATTATTAGGAACTTGACAGAAAAAGGTGGATTTAGTAAACTATAGTCCAATGCATTGTACAATGATGACTTGATTCACTAGTTTTTTTAAAATCAGATAATTTTCATTTTTAATACAATTACCCCATAATATATGCACATTAATGCATGCATAAGTATAATATACATAGAACATAACAAACAAAGCAATTAATTATAACTATATTTAAGCAAATCATAATCTCCCCTATCCCCCCCCCCCCAAAAAAAAGTTTTTAGACAATACAAAAAGGAAAAAAAAAACAACTCCCTCACCCTCTCCGAATCCCATCAACTTTCCTCAATACAATGAGCACTCAATATGAACTATCCATATCAGACCATCTTCCCCAAATTGCCTCAAACTTAGTCATACAGGCTCTTTTTTATATATTTTCCTTTCCAAAGATATAGGCCTCCTGTCCACGGCAAATCACGCCGGCTGACGCTAGCTATAGCATTGCTATGGAAAGCGCCGGCACCTGTCCACGAGCGGAGAATCATTGCGATTCTCCACTCGCGACGGGCAATTTGCAGCATGCTGAGAATTCCCCCGATTCTCCATGGTCAGCCTATCTATTAGATAGGGCCGACCGGCGGAGATTTAGTGGCGGCTCCAGCTCCCGGGCAGCAGCTCCCGCGGCGGAGCTTCGCCGCAGGATACCGCATCGCCCGTGGACAGCCGGCCATAACCTCTCGTATCTTTGCAACAAATTTTCCTACTGTCGGTGCAGCAGCTGCATCCAATGGGCAGTAACCATCTTCCGCGCTCGATACAATGTTATCTGAGTTCCAAAAAAATGAATGCCCATCAACAATACCCAGTGTACAAGTTTAGGGATTAAGGTCAATATCGACAAGATACATATTGTTAATTATCTCTAGTACCCCATTCCAAAATTCACACAATTTTACGCAATTCTGTATCGCATGTATTAAATCTACATCATCCATGTAACATTTCGGGCAGTCTGAGTTTACTCTAATACCCATGAATTAAATACAATGTAAAACTTGTTGACTTTCAGATATCAGTGGACTCAAACGCAACACTGCGTCCCATTTATCTTTACTAATATGATCTAAATCTTGTTCCCATTTTTTTACTTTTGTTGGAAATTGCTGTAAATAGTAAGAAAGGAGAGAGGCAGCACACATTTTTCGCAACACAGAGCTGTAGTTAAAAGAATGTGAAACAGACTAATCTAATTTCCTTCTATGACAGAATCAGTGACTGGGATGATCATGGAAATGCGGTAGATATAGTATATATTGACATCAGCAAAGCATTTGACAAAGTTCCTCATACCATCATTATTGGAAAAATGATTTAAAAAATGGATCAACAAGGCAACTGTTAGGTGGATTCACAACTGACTGAGTGGTCTACTCAAAGACTGGTCATAAATGGCTAAAAATCCAGTTGGAAGAATGTCTCTAGTGGGGTACCACGAGGCTCTGTCCTGGGCCAGTGTTATTCTACATTTTTATGAATTATCTAGAGGAGGAAATTGAGGGGAAAATGGCAGAATTGATTTTTTCTCTCCGTACTATAATAAAAAAGTTACAATGTAGTCTATGTACCCTAAAAGGGTACCAATAAAATCTGCAGTTCACCAAGCAAAAAACAAGCCCTCATACAGCCATGTCGATGGAAAAATAGAAATGTTATGGCTTTGAAAAGTGCAGATGAAAATCCCCCAAAAGTCATTGCGTCCTCAACGTCAAAGTAGGCCATGTCCTTAAGGGGTTAATAGTGAAGCAACAAATGAGTAGTCACCTGGAACCTGCATCCATGGATCCAATCTAGAATCATAGAAGGAAGACGTGACAGAATTCAAGGCGCAAAATTTGAAAGTCTTTATTCCTCCAAGGAACGTTTTGAACAGAAAGTCTTTGTCACGCATACAAATACATCAAAGCTTCCTTGATATACCATATCTGTATATGTTTTATATGCTGTGTGCGTATACCAACTTTACAGGGATACAACATTGTAATGGAGGACTCAGTGAGTATGAGACACAACTCCACATTCCCTCACCCTTAAGCCCCATAACTGTTAAGTGTTCTGCTGAAACATGTTGTACTACTGTGCTTCCAGCAGCACAGCACTCTCAGGGTTAGTGATTGATCTGGCTGGGTTTGGTTCTTCCTGCTAGCCAATCTCCTGGGTCTGTGCTCACATATAAACCCAGCTCCTGGTCAGTCTCTGTCTGGTGTTCAGCGTGAGAAGTCATGAATCCTTGTTTGTTGAAGTTTGCTGTGTGATCTGTGTCTTACTGGTTCATGTCCGTTTGTTCATTTATATTCTGTCAGTTTTATGTTGGCTTGCTGTGTGACCTGCTATCTGTGTCCTGTCCTGCTGCAGTGTTCTGTGTAAACTCTGTCCGGTGCTGCTGGACTCCTGGTTAGTGTAGGGACTAGCAGTATAACCAGGAGCCGTGAAGTGGCCTGCTAGCTTTCACGTTTTGATCAAAATGTCAACTAATACCTGGTATTTATATTCAGCTTCCTATCTGTTACTAGTGGTTTTATTTTGTCTGCTGTATGCTGTGTATTCTGGCTCTGTGTGTCCTATGGTTCAGTCCCTGTCATGTGGCATGTGAATGCATCCTGTTCTGGTACGTGGCTCCTAGGATCAGCTAGGGCCTAGATCAGAAGACCGCTGGTCTGCCCTTATTGGGGCAATGTTCCCGCTTAGGTAGGACCTTGCCATCCTCCCGTGTAGAACAGGGTCAGTTTGCATGAAACCCGTGTGCATACCCAGTCTGCTTTGGTCACGATCGTGTGGGCTCCATGCTTAGTTTGCCCACACGATCGTAACAATAACATAGTTTATAGGGTTCAATCAAACATGACAGGTTCCCCTTAAGGCCCCTTTACACGGAGTGATCATCATGCAAATATTCATTAAATTGAGTGGTTTGCCTGATTATTGTTAGGTGTAAACGCATGCAGCAACCAATCCGTTAGCGATAAATCATTGTCTTGTTGCTGATTGGTTCTGTCATGCAGATCTGAAAATTGCTTGTCAGCTGCAAATCCTTTTGTGTAAACAGGCGTAACAATTTGTTGAATAGAAAGCAGACTGGTGGCGCGATTATGTTCGAATGAATGATCGGAACTACCCAGCTACTGTTCAGTATAAACGCATGCCAAGCGAATGATATATGATCACTACTTCACCGCTGGTCGCATGCTCGTTGCAATTTATCTTGCAGTGCTAAACGGCCTTTAAAGTATGCAAAGCGCCCACCAAATGGTTAGAATTAACATAAGGACCTCATTTATCAATATTGATCATGAAATATTAAATATATCATTGTTTTAGCTTATGTATGTTTTTTATGTGAGCTTTGACACAAGCAACTGACTTGTGAGGTCTTCTAAAAGAGGTGTAATCTGCTGGCTGTGACCAAAGCTTACAGCGATACACATAAACCGAGCAGATTTTGCTCTTTTATGCTTAGATGTTCTGTCTTATCTAAATAAGGAAGTCTATTTCCTATCCAATCATGTCTGGTTCTAAAACTAGTCTTTTCATTTGGATTCTATTCTCCTATTGGCTTTGAATGTTTCCTTGCATGGAGGACAGGTGGAGCCTGAGCTGGTGAGCTGAGCTGTATGTGTTTCAATTGTTTCCTTTCTGCCATTGTATGGATATACTGTAGTATAATAATCACAATCACACTATGAAATAGATTACATTTAGGCCAAATGTCCACTAGCGGTTCTGAGTTGCAGATCACCTGTGCGGGAGATTCTCAAATCAGAGCGGCCCATAGGGATGCATCACTGCAGGAGAAAATCGCAACATGCTCCATTTTGGCCACGGATTCCACAGGACGGCTTCAATAGAAACCATTATATCCGTGGCACAGCCACAATTGTCATTTCGCTGTGCCACGGATCCACGGGGGAGCAGGACAGTAAAAAAAAAAAAAAGGACTGCGCGAGCGTCCGGCACGTCCGGATGCATCCACTGTGCTGGACGATCTGGCCGGCGAAGAGGAGATCCGCACGGGAGCCAGGGAGGTAAGAAAACCTCATTTTCTCCCCATGTCCGCAGGCAAGCAGGAATTCTGCTGCCTGCTAGTGGACATTCAGCCTAGAGGGTATATGCCAATTTGCAACCATTTTATATTGGTCCTATTTACATTATCTAAAATAAAACTGTAGGTTATATGAAACTGGTCTATCTTGACTTCATACAATACAGTTCTTGCAGCTCTGCCTATGCCTTTTCAAGAATGCTTACTGAAAATAATTTTACTGCTTTAATAAAAAGAGCCGTAAAGGGTTTATCTGGTCACCAATACCTTATCCTATCTCTATCCTAACCAATCCTTATCCTATCCTCATCAAGATCGAATTGGTGGGTTCTGACTCCTAGTGCCCCCTGCTGATCAGCTGTTTGGAGCGGCAGTAGCACTCAGGTCTCTTCCCTATTCTGTGATGTAATGTTCATTGGTCACATGACCTTTCTGCTGCTTAGTCCCATTCAAGTGAATGGAAGTGAGCTGCTATACCAAGTACAGCCACTACAGAATGTCTGGCGCTGTAGCTGATGTACAATGAAGAGGCCACAGGCCTTTCAAACAGCTGATCAGCATTGGAGCTAGGAGTCGGACTCCTCCATGATCTGATATTGATTGCCTATCCTAAAGATTGATGATCTGAATAAAAGCCCTGGATAGCTCTTTTAGAAAGGCTTTCTAGGACTTTTTGCTCAATGATGGAGGTCAAAAACTCATTACTCACACACTGATGGCCTATCTGAAGGACAGGTCCCCAACTGATAATTCTAAAAAAACCCTTTATATCACCCAGATGTATGACTGGTCATTCATTTTCTTGCAAAGGTGGGATTAACACTTTCAGGAACCATTCCTTTCCAGGTTGTAGAAACACAGCTGAGCAAAAGCCACTCAGGCCAATCATGCCACAATGGTCTTGCTGTCTCACATGCCACAGAATCACAGCATTGCATGGGAGAATAACAACTTTTGTTTCTCTCTCCTGTTCCACTTCCTAAAAGAATCCTGTTCCAGTTCTGTTGTCATACTTCTGACCTGCTAATGGTGCTACTAATGCCATTTGATGTATGGTAAATAGTACCTAGTCCCCTAGTCTACAGGATAGTTGGTCGATGGGGAGCCAACTACTGGGAGCCCGACCAATCCCAAAAATGGGGTCCTGAGGTTCCCCAATATGAATGGAGCTGTTTCTCGGAGTCCCAATTTAAATTAATAGAGTGGTGGGGCGCGTATTTTGAAGAATACAGTAAATAGAGAAGATAATGTTTTTGCAATGCTTCACTCTTAACGCTCATTTTGTAGTGTTGCATTTTAAATGGCAAGACTTTCCTTTTTAGATTGCTTCCAGTAGATGGCACTATAGTAGTACAAATGCGTCCTGAAGTTCAATTTAGTTTGAAGTTTGGCTGATTTGTTTGAGTGTCATAATAAATGTTGGATTTAAAGGCTTTAAGCAGCTTTGTAAACATGTATCTATGTGTATCTAAAATAGAAAATGAAAGAAATCTGTAAATAGTGTTGATACATTTATCGTGCTGCCTGTTCCATGCGGACAAAAGTGGAGTAGGTTGATGTAGTTGCTTCTCCATGGTTACAGACCACAAACTCTGTGTATAGTTTGACCTTGCAGTCATGTACTCCTTCACTACCGCTGCTTATTGATTACCTTGTATTACTTTTAACATCCTTGTTATTTTAGGTACAAAACAGTGCGCTAATTAATTTCTTAAAATATCCTTATAGAGATCTGAGCTCTGCTTTTCTAATACAAATATGAAGTGTTATTTTATGGGATGAGAGTTCTTGGTGGCCGGTGAGCCTTCATATAAACATCTAACTGGTATTCTGAAAGTTAGGGAATATTGAGCGCTCCTGGAAGTTCACACTATAATGAAATGTTTTGGCAATTTTTTTTAAATAAGGTAAGTTTTAATTATGTTAGGGCAGAACATTTCTATATAGCTAAAAAGTTGAAATGTTTAAGTGAGATAAACAAGGATTTCAGTAGTCAGGAAATGGTGTTGCAGCTTCAGGATACGATAGAGCTAATAGATTTACCAGAAATATACAAGATTTAGTTAGGAATGCAGAAGTGTAAATAATTTCAAGAATACCGGTATTCAGGTTGCTCTACAAAAAAAAAAAAAAAAAAACTTAAAAAAAAGTGTGATTTCACGTTTATCCTGAACTGGCCAGTGCACAAAAACAACCTTCCCTTTCTTTATATATATATATTCTAGCTGATATACCCGGCTTCGCTCAAGTTAATTTGGTTCAGATGTTTACCTGTTGTTCGCACGGAAACTTTTATGGAGTCGTGGTTACTTCAGAGAAACAGAGGAATAAAATATGCATACACATAGAGGAGATTCTCTTCAGATTGCATGTACCGATGTCCCTCTGCAGAATGTGCCACCACTCCCACTCTCCTCACTTTTTACCTTTAAAGGTAACACCCCTTTTATTCAAATTTAACCCCAGACTGGAGGTTGTAGCTCTTTCTTAGCCTTAAAGGCATGCTCTATCCCTGCAGTCCATGGTAGTTTCCTTATGTACTTTACAGCCTTTTAGTATATGCACATTGAGGTCAGTTAGATTGTTCTCAGTATATACACACAACGATCAATTATATTCTCCTCAGTATATACACACAGATGTCAGTTATATTCTCCTCAGTATATACACATAGAGGTGAGGTAGATTCTCCTCAGTATATACACATAGAGGTCAGTTAGATTCTCCTTAGTATATACACATAGAAGAGCATTAGATTCTCCTCAGTATATACACGTAGAGCTGAGGTAGATTCTCCTCAGTATATACACGTAGAGCTGAGGTAGATTCTCCTCAGAATACAAATAATTTACCTAGGCTTTATGGCATTTTGCATGGTTCTTTGTGTTCCCCATGGTGGACATTTTATTCTTTGGTTCCTCCGAAGAACCACGACTTCATAAGATTTTCAGTATGAACAAAAGGTAAAGCCGTGTATTTCAGCTAGTATACACATGACGGCGGATTCAGAAAAATGTATTTTCAAAGGCATTTCCGAGCGTGAAAATCTCGCCCGTAAAATGCGACAAAGTAATGCCTTACATTTCAATAGATTAGTTCAGACAAACATATTTTTTTTGGTGCAAAATCTTCGTCCGCAAAAAGATGGGACCTGCTCTATCTTTGTCCATGTTATGCAGAAAGTTGTCATAGACTTCTACAGTAGCTCAAAAAAGGGGAGGGGGAGGGGGTTACCCTCTGTACAACGCAAGGAAAAGAAGACAGCCTGCTCTAATTAGGCATTTACTTGCCATTCTATTCCACAGGAAGGGTGTAATACGCTAATGTGTGAACTGGCATTTCGATCACAAAAAAACAATCTATTTGCTGGCATGGACATATTTGCCTGCTTCTTGCCGTCTCCTAACTCCTACACGCAGAGGTGAGGTAGATTCTCCTCAGTATATACACAGAGACATGAGCTGGATTCTCCTTAGTATATACACTGAGAGGTAAGGTATATTCTCTTCAGTATATACACATAGAGGTGAGGTAGATTCTCCTCAGTATATACACATAGAGGTGAGGTAGATTCTCCTCACTGTATACACATAGAGGTGAGGTAGATTCTCCTCACTGTATACACATAGAGGTGAGGTAGATTCTCCTCAGTATATACACATAGAGGTGAGGTAGATTCTCCTCAGTATATACATATAGAGGTGAGGTAGATTCTCCTCAGTTTATATGCATAGAGGTGAGGTAGATGATCCTCGGTAAATACACAGAGGTGAGGTAAATTCTCCTCAGTATATACACATAGAGGTGAGGTAGATTCTCCTCAGTATATACACTTAGAGGTGAGGTAGATTATCCTCAGTGTATACACATAGAGGTGAGGTAGGTTCTCTTCAGTACAAACACAGTGTCACATCTTACCAATGCTGGATTGGAGCCACAGGTGTAGTAGCCGAGCTGGTCACTGGAGAGTAGTCAGAAGACTAGAGAAGACAGAGTAAGAAGAGCTTGATCAAGGTGGTGGAACACAATAATCACACACTGAATGAGTGGAAGGGCTAGGCTTATATAGGAAGTGCAATGAGGAACAGGGACGGGGGTCAGGACCAGGAGGCAGGAACTACATAACTGAGAAATACAGAACAAAGCTAGGTTTCAGCAAGGGAACTGTCCAAGTCCTGAATAGCCTAGCGGAGAGGGCTGCTGACTGAAACACAAGAGGTTGTGGGTTCAATCCCTGACAGTAGCCCCCCCCCCTCTTTGAGGATTGTTTATGGACATCCCAGGTGCCGGTTTCTCCTGTGAAACTCCTTTGTGACCCTCAGCGCATGCACATTTTTCTCTGGCTCCCAGGAGTTCGCTTTCGGACCATACCCTTGCCACTTCACAAGGTACTTACCTCTCTGAAGTCTGGAGTCAAGAATCTTCTCTATTACGAACTCGTCCTAGCCCTTAACTTTTACTGGAGGAGGAGGCGGTTGATGTCTTCCCACAAAAGTATTCTCATGAAATGGCTTTAGTAGAGAAACGTGAAAGACAGGGTGAATCCTCAGGCTGCCTGCGAGCTTCAGTCGAAATGCCACCTGGCTGACCCTTGCTGCAATTGGGAAAGGTCCCAAGAATCTTTGCATAAGCTTGGGAGAGGGTACATGCACCTTCAGGTTATGGGAGGCTAACCACATGTTTTCTCCAACCTGGAAGGTAGGAGCTGCCTGGCGGACGCCTTCTTATAGGTATTCTGGACTTCCTGTAAGGTTTCTTTTAGTTGCTTCTGCATTTCTTCTAACACCGTCAGTCTATGGTTAACCGTTAGGACCAGAGTTTTGATAGGAAGTCCTGGAATAAGGACAGGATGTGTACCGTACTTGAAATAGAATGGGCTCTGGGCGGTTAAACTGTGTGGAGCATTGTTGTAGGTGAACTATGCTGTTGACAAATAATCCATCCATTCATCCTGTAGATGGGAGATAAAGCAGCAGAGATATTGCTCCAGAGTCTGATTTGTTCTTTTCATCTAGCCGTTAGACTGCGGATGAAAGGCTGAGGAGAGATTTACGGTAATACCCAGAGCCGTGCACAAATGTCTCCAGAACTTTAAAGGTGAACTGGACCCCTCTGTCAGAGACAACATCATCCAGAATTCCGTGTAATCAGAAAATTTCCTGGATCATCAACTCCGCAGTGTGCTCAGTGGTGGAAATCTTCTCTATGGGGATGAATTGAGGCCATCTTCGTAAGTCGATCCACGACCACAAGGACAGTAGTGATCCATTTCAAAGGGGGCAGATCCACTGCAGAATCCATGGATATAGATCCCCAGGGTCTGGATGGGACAGGAAGGGTCTGTAGCAACCCCAGAAGGCGAGCTCATGATGTCTTGTTCCGAGCACATATCTCGCAAAAGATTACATACTTCTTCACATCCCTCCTACAGTCAGGCCACCAAAAGGAATGAAGTAGAAATTCCAAAGTCTTTGTGATCTCTATGTGACTGGCCAGTTTGGAATCGTGGACTGATTTAATGACTTCGAGTCTACCAGCCTCAAGAACATACAGTTGGTGTTAGCACCTCCAAAGCCATTCTATAAAGGAAAGCTTCACATCCTTAGAAGGATGACTTAAGAATGGGTCCTTTTTGTGTCCTCCCTTAAGCTTTGTTAGAAGGTCTTCAGTGTGTAAGATGCCCAAAAACTTTTGGGGGGGAAGAATTGTGTCACCTGTATTATCCCAATCTTCAGACTCTGCACATATCCTGGACAATGCATCTGCCTTGCCATTTAGGGTAATGTGGCAGTAGGACACAATGAAATTAACCCTGAAGAAGAACAAGGTCCATCATGCTTGTCTCACAGATAACCTCCTGGCAGTTCAGAGGAACTCTAAATTTTTATGGTCAATAAGAACTGTCACTGGATGATGGGCTCCTTCCAAGAGGTGTCTCCACTCGATCAAAGCCACTTTGATGGCCACAAGCTCCTTGTTCCCAACATCGTAGGTTTTCTCTGTGGGTGATAAAGTGTAGAATAGAAATGTGCAAGGGTATAGTTGCATCTTATCTCCCAGTCATTGTGACAGAAAGGCTCCCACCGCGGAGTTGGAGGTGTCCACATCCATGACAAAAGGCAACTCTGGGTTTGGGTGGATCAGTATTGGTGCTGAAGTAAATAGAGTCTTTAGTTTCTCAAAAGTGGTTTGTGCCTCTGGGGACCAGGAACACATGTACGCTTTCTTTGTGAGGGAGGTGATGGAAGAGATGACTTTTAAAAAGTCCTTGATAAATATTTGGTAGAAATTCGCAAAACCAATCAGGCTGTACTTTCTTCAAATTTTTTGGAATAGGGCAATCCTGGACAGCTTTAATCTTGCTGTTATCCATACTTAAGCCGCCTGGAGAGATAATGTATCCCAGAAATTGTACTTGGGTCTTTTTGAACTCACATTTCTCTAACTTGATGTAGAGGTTATTCTTTTGGAGTCGTTCCAAGACCAATCGAATGTGCTTGCGATGTTCCTTCAAATTATCAGAGAAAATGAGGATGTTGTCAAGATATGCCACTACAACTTGGTCCAACAGGTCTCGAAATACATCATTGATGAAGTGCTGGAAGGTAGCGGGAGCATTGCAGAGATCGAATGGCATCACTAGAGATTTGAAGTGTCCATATCTTGTTCTAAAAGCTGTCTTCCATTCATCTCTGGGGCGAATCCATACACATAGTTACGCAAAAAAACACGCTCGTCTGAATGAGGCCTAACAGAGAAATACTGAACAAGGCTAGGTTTCAGCAAGGGAACTGTCCAAGTCCTGAATATCCTAGCAGAGAGGGCGGCCGACTGGAACACAAGAGGTTGTGGGTTTGACCCCTGACACATTGAGAGGTGAGGTAGATACTCCTCAGTATATGCACATAGAGGTGAGGTAGATAATCAAGTTGCGACCCCTTTACTTTCCCTATTTACATACTGAATTTCCAAGATTCGCATTTTGATCACAAATTATTGAGGTTGGACAATGAATTTATGGTTTCTGAAAAAAGAACTATCCCATGTATCACTGTTTTTCCCAGTTTTTCATGCTTCGAATTGAATAATCAAGCTGTGACCCCTTTACTTTTCCTATTTAGAACCCAAAGAATGGTCTTTCCAAATTTTAAATTTGTACTACATCCGGAAGTTAGAGAATTAGTGGCGAGTGACTGAGTCATTGAGTGAGGGCTTTGCTTTTATATATATAGATATACTATGGCTGCAACAGTCAAGTGACATCATCATCAAAAGCATGCACCGGAACCATGCTGGGACTACAGCGCTGGTTCGCAGCGGCAGAGGAGGGGAAAGTACTTTTCTTTTTGCTACTTTAGCGCAGTTGGTGCTGGAGGGACAATGCTGTCTGGTAACCGTACAATCCTTTTCATGTTTTTGAATAGATCTCAGCATGGACTTCTTTTAGCAGACTCTGTTTTCCATCTTACATTAGCGGTGAGTTCTTTCAATGTTATTGACTGATGGTTTGCCACCAAGGCATATTTCAATTACAATGAACAAGGTCATGTGTATAAAAATAGAAGCTTAAAAATAACCGCATGTCATGTTGTGATCGAACACGAGGTTTGGTGCTTTATTACTCTCAAAAGGATGTGTTTACCATTATTCTGCTTGTTCCTGCTGAGCGTCATTTTTCATGATACACAAATAGTGTTATTGTGATGATGGATTAAAATGAACACAGCTAAATATAGTAGCAGCCTAACTGCTTTGCACAAAGTAGGCCATTACGTTTACTCCAAAAAAATGTGCTTGGCTAACAGCAAAATAAGGCTCCGGGTTATATCTATACACCATCATTATGTGCAAAAGAAAAGTAAAGGGAAGCTCCAGTAGGAATAAAAAAACACTTGGCCATTATTGTTTCCAAAAGTTAGGCTCATGTCAAGTTGCATGAGAACAAGGAGTGAGCATCCATTCTGTAGTCCAACCACAAATGTTCAGTTGGACTAAGGTTTGGTCTCTGACTTGGACGCACTAGGACATTAAGTTTGATCTTTTTTAAAGGGAGTTTGTTAGCAGTTTTGGATTGCCAACACTGCTGACACCACTAGTTTGGGCCATCGGAGAAGGGACTATTCTGACTTTTGTCCAGGATTTTAGATCAGCTGCCCTAAAACAATGAAGTTTTAATCCTGCAAGTGCTCTGGAGGCAGGCCTTCTCACTGAAGTGCTCTATGGAGCGCTGGCCATCCAACTAGGAGAGCAGCTCAATGGGCAGAGAGGAGATCAATTCAGTGAGAAAACCTGCTTCTAGAGTACTTGTTGCTGCAATGATAAGGGGATTAAGACTTCTGTTTCTAAAATCCAGGACAAAGATATCTATAATCCCCTCTTCCCTGGCCCAAATGAGCACTGTCAGCGGTTTTATATTTAGGTTATCTGAAGACTGGGACAAGTTCAAGCACTTGGCTCCAACAATCCCATTGAAGTGAATGGAGCAGAGGTGCACGTGCATGTCCTTCACTGCCCATACTTTGGAATGCACCAGAGTTGCATTCTTGAGATCGGTAGTTGTCCCAACGATCAGACCCCCCCACCGATCAGACGGTTATCCCTATCCTGTGAATAATGGATAACCTTCTGTTGTGGGGCAAGCCCTTTAAATACTGCATGGCCATGTTTTTATGTTTGTTGTGTCATTACCATAGTTGTAGCTGAATAAGACTACCAAGTTTCAGTTCTCTTGCAGACTGCCGCAGGTTTTATTACAAGTTTTCGATTTTGCAACACTTATTTTACATTCTACCTTTGCAAGCCTTCCAGGGCCTTGTATAGAAAAATTTTCCTAAGGCTTGATGATGATAGCCTAGTTTACAGTAGTTAATATCAAAAACATTTTCAATTTGAGTTTCTTATATAAATATTGACAAACTGTCCCATGAAGTGGGAGAGTTGTGAAAGATGAACCATACTGGTATTGCTTTGTCATAGACATAGTGGGGCTTAGTTACCATTCAATATACAACAGGTTTCTGGCACAAATTATGCCAAAACTGCTTTACATGTTTGCTCTACATTTATTATGCATTTTTAGACACTTTTGGACAGTTTTTCTGACATCAAAAAAGGGACGTGGCCTAAATTGTGCCAAATTGCTGCAAATAGCACCAACATTTTGGCACAATTCTTGGCATAAATTAAGCCAACTAAACTTAGACCAGACAGTCTTAAAATTCAATAGATTTATAATTCAGCAGAGCCTCTATGATAAATGTGGTGCATTTTAGGACTGTCTAAAATATTAGCAAATAAGCCCAGTCTCTCCTATTACAGCCATGGAAGCTTACACCTCTTTAATGCTGTAGGTCTCCTGGTGGTTTCCCTCTCTAGTATGCTTTTTGCGCACTTGCTTAGTTTTTCGGTATGGCATGTAACTTTTTTTAATGATTGACGCAACTATATTCCAAATGTGAAATAGTTTTGTATTTATTCCCTGACTGGTACTTTTCGATAAAGTAGTCATTGAATTGTTTAGAGAGTCTGTTCTCTTGACATTGAGACCATTGTGTCTAGAGAAGAACATGGTATTTCCATAGCGTGACATTCATTGTCACATGCAACCATTTTTCTCTTGTGGACTAATCCTTAAAAACATCTATGTGTCTCCATATAAAATAAAAGGCACGTAGTGGCGCAGTATAGGCCCATAATAAGCTGTGGACACTATATTATAGATATGCACAAATGTAGCAAAATACACAGTTTTGTCAAACTTTAACTTGATTTTTTCTATGTCTTTTGTTGTGTCAATGTAAAGTTTACAGTGTATTTACTGAGTTAAGTGTTAAAATGTTGCTACATCTGTACAACGCAATGCTGCTGCGTGCAGCAGCCCCTAAACTGGCCATAAATTTAAGCTGTCTGCTGAACTTTGTTTGGCTGACAGTTAATCCTCTCACCCCACCTTCCGAGCAAGTATATATTCTTTGTAGGGAGAAGTGTGACACAGCAGGTTTTCTCCAGTGAGAACAAAAGGATCTAGCAGGTTGACATCCAGACTGTCTGACTCTTTTCTCTCCTGTAGAGTTGGATCGCATTAGATGGGTGACCAATCCCATGGAAACTACAGTGTTCAACCATTAATCTTAAGGGCATGCTAACACAGAGTTTTATCGATGTAGGACTTTTCCAATGTGGGTCTGCCACATAGTCCACAGCAGAAATCTAACCCTAAGCCTTGTAAATCTGCCACAGTTTTTCATGCATTCAATGGGGCAAAACCACATGTGGAAACCAACACAGTTTCTATGTGAAAAAACGACATCAAGAATTGACATGCTCACTGTGCTAACAGGCTGTGAGCCATTCTGTGATTCTATTTCTACTCTACCATTCTATGAACAGCGCTGTGAGGATCACATGAACGGGCTTCGTGGTGCGGGCTGCGAACTTCCCAGGCTCCATATGAGCCTATAAAAATTGCACAGCAAAGATAGGACAATGTCCTATCTTTCCTGCACCTTGGAGACGACATGCAAGTTTGCACTTGCATGTCCTATCTTTTGTTAGGAGCGCAGAGTTTTGCGCACCTAACAACCTCCATGTGAACGCTTCTGTAGGAACCTATTGGTTACTATTGGAGGCGTGCTCTGTGCGTTGCTAGCAGCGCAGGATTTTACTTCCATGTGACCGACCCCTTACGGTGCAACTACATGAGCGATTTTCCAATAGATTTCTGTGCGTTGCAAGATGCACAGAAAAAGAATTCATTATTTCTAACGTGAGAAGCAATGTGAGAGAAAATGGGTGATTTTCACATGCAACAAAATTATAGTAAAGCAATTGCGATTTTCTAGCAAAATACATCGCACTTCCATAAAAATTGCGGGTTTGCAATTGTGAAATCGGTCTGAGTTTCTCTGACCAATATTGCACTCACCTTTCCAAATGTAACCTTAGTCCTGTGTCACACGGGCATATTCGTGCACGAAAACTTTGCACACGCAGTATGAAGTACACACATTCACATGCACATATTTTGTGTGCACAATTCTGTAACGCAAAAAAAATAAGCCGCATTGCTCTATTTTCCTGCACATTTTTGCAGGGAAAGAGAACATATGGAACCCATTACACTAATTGGCCATTTCAATGGCTGAGAGCATTTTTGTGTGTTTTTTGCAGGCACAAATGTGCATGACTAGCGCGCAAAAAGTAAATAACGGAGTTGCGTGCAAATATGCAACGCCCAGTCAACAAAAACACAGCACAAATGCGCATGCAAATATGCATACATTCATGTGGCACAGGCTTTATGGCTTATTCCCACGACCAGCATTTTCACCGCCAGCCGATATACGGGCTTGGCATATATGCTAAGCTGTCTCCCCCTTCCATCCCCCTTGCCGGCTCTCTGCAAGGGGAGGAGGCAGGATAGGACGGGAGCTAGTGTGCTCTCTGCCCCTTGCTACTGTTTGCAATGGGAGTGGGTGGTGCTTAGCTGGCTGTGCCGCCAACCCACCCCCTTCTGTTGCAAACTGCGGCAAGGGGCGGAGAGGAGAAGAGAATGAGGAGGGAGTTTAGAAGTCATGCTGCTAAACTCCCTCTCACCTTCCTTCTCCTGCAGCTGTCATTGGCTCTCATAGGAATCTATGGTGGCAGCCGTAGTCCGGCCAGTAAGATAGTTCCAGGACTTTTACGCCGCGGTAATACGCCTATGTGATTTGGTGCATTGGCATCAGATCGTAGCATATATCTGCCAGCAGTGAAAACAGCAGCCGATATACGCTTGTATGAATAAGCCCTTAGCCTCATAATATTGAATGACTTATAGCAACAATGCAGGAGGGAAAGAAAACTTTGGGCTGTTTCTCTCAGCTATTTTTTACATGTAGCAGCATGATATGTTATTTCCTGATTTTTACTGCAAGCCTATTATCATACCATATTCTTGGTGGCAGAATTTTCACTATAAAACAGTGCCTGATCTGCCCTATTCAGTTGGACATCCATCCTTTCCTTATGCAGTAATAACAATATTTACTATAATAGGTATTTTTATTAGCAATCCCCGGTATCACTATCTCACAATCGTTGCCTTTCTATAGCCTCCTCCAGAGGCGACCATCATAAACTTTTTAAGAAACTTTTTTTTCCTACTCAAGCTTTTTGTGTTTTCTCCTTACCAGGCAGTAGGTGGCGCTGATGGATTTTTTTCTGCTTTTGTACTTGCAGCTACATAGATGAGTTCCGGCATCTCCTTGTCATGAGTGGCACTTGACACACATTGAGTTGACTATTGCCTGTCAAATAGAGCTTTATCTGCAGTGGCATTGAAACATATAAACACCAAACACTGTTCTTTATTTTCTGTTTTATTTATGAAAGTGATAGATAATAATGCCCATACAAAGATGTTTATCTTGTATGCACCATGTAGAATATACAAAATGATCTAAATTGGATCACACAAAGCAAAATTCTAACAAATACAGATCAAATGGATGGAAGGATTACATTTGATTAGAGATGAGCGAGCGTACTCGGAAAAGCACTACTCGCTCGAGTAATTTGCTTTATCCGAGTATCGCTGTGCTCGGGTCTGAAGATTCGGGTGCCGGCACGAAGCGGGGAGCTGCAGGGGAGAGCGGAAAGGAACGGAGGTAAGATCTTTCTCTCCCTCTCTCCCGCCCGCTCTCCCCTGCTCCCCGCTGCGACTCACCTGTCAGCCGCAGCGGCACCCGAATCTTCAGACCCGAGCACAGCGATACTCGGATAAAGCAAATTACTCGAGCGAGTAGTGCTTTTCCGAGTACGCTCGCTCATCTCTACATTTGATGGTTTTACTTTGGAGAATAGGTTACTTTGAGTCTTTTGTAGTTGGGCGGTGCGTAAACGAAATTCAATCAAATGAACAAATTCTCCTTTTGAAATACTTTTATTGATACAAAATCTCTGACTCAAAATGGTAATATAAATGATTAAATCAACAAATCGATGATTGGACCAGATAGGTTACTTCTAGAGATGAGCGAGCGTACTCGGAAAAGCACTACTCGCTCGAATAATTTGCTTTATCCGAGTATCTCCCTGCTCGTCCCTGAAGATTCGGGTGCCGCTGCGGCTGACAGGTGAGTCGCAGCGGGGAGTAGGGGAGAGCGGGCGGGAGAGAGGGAGAGAAAGATCTTACCTCCGTTCCTCCCCGCTCTCCCCTGCAGCTCCCCGCTCCGTGCCGGCACCCGAATCTTCAGACCCGAGCACAGCGATACTCGGATAAAGCAAATTACTCGAGCGAGTAGTGCTTTTCCGAGTACGCTCGCTCATCCCTAGTTACTTCCCAAAACTTTTGTAACAAGTCCCAAATCTTCACATGGAAGAATGTTCATAGATACAATTTTAGGGCTCATTCACACAAGGGAATTTGTGCAGGTAACTTACATGTGCTAAAACATGTGACTATTAGAGCCCTTGGTTTCCTATGGAAACATTCAGGGCTGCTTTAGGGCGCCCACCCACTGGCGATTTTTTTCCCTGCGAAATTCGCAGCATTTTTTTCTCTGCAGGGGTCTATGGGACTTGTAATGTTAAAATCGCGATCGCGCAAAATCGCAATTTACCGCGAAATCGCGATTTTGCGCGATCGCGATTTTAACATTACAAGTCCCATAGACCCCTGCAGAGAAAAAAATGCTGCGAATTTCGCAGGGAAAAAAAATCGCCAGTGGGTGGGCGCCCTTACACTGGTGAGGATATCATCGGGCCGTGAATTCCCTGATAACCCCTGGATGCTAGGCATTTTCACATGGAATTTCCCTACGTGTCTGAAGGGATTTCAAATGGGGCTGCCTCCTGCCCTATTGAAAACAATGGGCACTATTGCAAAAAGAAAGGACATGCTTTTTTCACGCAGCATCTCTGGAGGGAAAACCTCGCAAATGAGAATGAAGCCATTAAAAATCATTGGTGACATAATTATGCGTTTTCACTCTCGCATCATGAGAAAATCGTGCAAATTTTCTCACCTGTGTGAAGAAGCCCTTAGACAAATTTAAGGAATTTTAACCACGGTAATAAATTGCACCTAAAAAGATAGGACATGCGCGACTAAAATTTAGCAACTGAAATTCTATGCTGCGTAAAAAAAAAGGACCTGATGTATCTTTGGTGTGTGATGTGAAGGAGTTTCCATAGACTCCTATTGGAGCAGGATAACAAGAGATGGGGGAGGGAGATTAGCTAAACATTCAGATTGCTTAGTTTAAACAGCTAAACAATAGGAATGGGAGGGTGGAGGAAGATTAGCAGTGTTAAACTAAACATCCCAGTTATGTATGTACTGTATGTAGTGTAGTGAAGGTTTTGTGCTGGCCAGAGGAAATAAAAATCTCTCTCTCTCAGCCACACATTTTTTCGGCAACACTCTGCTCCAGATTGTGTGAATGAGCGATTTTAATGCTAATGAGACTCGGGGAAAATTATTCATTTATGCGATTTTGACGCCTGTTCGATTGAACCCTTAAGGAACAAATGGGCCTCACTATATGGTACTTATGGGCCACCCAAGTCAGGTCGATATTAGTGAAGGCACTTGACCACTTTTATGTTCAGATGAGTTCACAGAGGGACATATGAACATGGTAGCAAAAATTTCTTAACCCTATGGTATGCCCCTAGGATGCCCCTCACACCAGGGTGGTTGCCCTGAAAAGAGCGTCCCTGCAGTCCTGAAAACTGTCCCTTACACATACCTTAATGTCAGCCTAAAATGTGTGGACACGATACCAGCGTTCCTACAATGTGGTCCAAGAAATTTGGACAAGTTTCCCCTGTCCTAATTTCATGGGTTCATTAGGGAATTATAATGAAAATGCCTTGAGAGGCGCTCTGGATGACATGTAGCAGACTCCCACACACCACTGGATAAAAATGGCACAAGTATCGGCAAATCATGCCTATCTTAAAAGCCAGCCACCACGCCCACAAGATCGGACACCAGCCAATCATAACATCTCCTCCTGATCAGCCCACACCAGGAAGAAATTATTTACCCCTTAAGGACCGGAGTGTTTTGGTCTTAAAGACACTTTTTGGGGATTTTACCCATGTGGTGGTTTTACTGCCCTATTTTTTTTCTTCAGCTACCAAAATTATTTTTGCTAAATTTTTCTTTTCCGTGACATAAGGGCTATTTTTATTTATGTATTTTATATTTTTAAGATTTTTTTCACTTACTTTTTTCACATTTTTAACTTTTATTGGGAGTAAAAAGCTAAAAAAAAGATTTTTTTTAAATTTATAGTTATTTAGTTTTAAAAATTAGTATAGTTACTGTAAAAGAAAAGTATGAGAATGGGTTACTCTTTTTGTTTTGGACATTTGACATATAATAATATTTATAGTTTCGGATTACAGGGCGCATACGGCGATGGTTTTGGTTGTCGTCCGCAGTGGGACATCTTCTTTTTAATGTATTTTTATTTTATTCTGTAAATTTTGTAACTTATTTTTGTAACTATTTTTTTTTTACCATTTATGTCCCCCATGACATCATATAAGACCTCTGGGGGTCATTCCCATTGTCTTTTTGTTTTTCAATTTTATACTTTTCCACTGTTGCTGAGGGATCCATAGGAGCCCCAGTTACAGGGGAAAATATCCCCCTGCAGTGGCAGTAGTCACTGGCAGAGCTGATCTGGGTCTGATGGGACTCTGCAGCTCTTCTGTGAGAGACGGCACCTGCCGAGTTGCACAGTGGATGCATTGAGCGCTATGTAGCTTGAAAAGTAGAATGCAGAAGCAGTTAAGAACCACTTCTCCCTTCTCCTCTGGGTCCTCAGCTGAGTACCCGACCTGCTTCTGCTTGATTGCAGGAGCCTCAATCCCGCACCGTACTTCTGCTATTAACTGGGGTTAAAGCCCAGGACCAATCATTGTATGTTAATCGTGCTTGGTCCTTAAGAGGTTAACATAGTGACCGGGCCCAACCTACTGTGCATGCGTAACATCCCTGAAGTAATGATATCACCAGGATATGTCCTCTCACATCATAAAGATACCGTGCAGGCATAACATTCCCAGCGTGATGACGTCATCAGAAATGCAACCTCTCATATGTCCAAGTATTCTTATGAGGTTGTTAATTGATAAAATCTTATTTTATTTTTGCTTGGTTTCTAGGTCCAGTATGGCAATCTACACATGGGCGAGCGCGATATTGGGCTGAGTAACTCGGCCAGACATCGTACTCGCCAACAAGTGTTTTCACGACGAACGCCTCCCATCAATTCTGTGAAGTAGCAATCTTCTGGCGTGGCATTCAGCTGCGCTAAAGGATCTGCAAGTGTTTCCCACTGTTTTCAATGGGACATCTGGCATCGCACTCGGCATGCGATGTGTTTTGGTGTCCCATTGAAAACAATGGATGATGCGTTTTGAGAAATGCGAAAAGATAGGACATGCAGCATTTTTTCTTGGAACGCGATGCAGTGCGGGAAAACATCGCTTGTGTATATGACTCAATGGTTACTTACTATTTAGTCTTATTTATGTATCAGTTCATTCTTGGAGGATTGTCCTTGAGAGCTTTGTGCCTTTCTTTGCTTCTTCATCCCACCTGTCACCCTGGACCATTGGACTGGATCGGACGTCTACAATTGGCTCTTTCCACATTGGATGTCCATATTGGTCGAGGATCTTCTGCCACCCATTGTGGTTGCATACAGAAGATTATTCAGGCAGTCAGGTGTTGTGGTGCACCCCACTGGTGCAGGGGTGACCCCACTGCACTAAGTGAGTCTGTTCCTGTACATCCTCTTGTTTTCTCCTCACTTGGTTGGCTATATTTTTTATACATTTATTTGTACAATTATATGAGAATACATATATGCGTTGGGGTTGTAATATATATATATATATATATATATCAATAACAGTGCAATGATAATAACCCTGGAACAACATATTTTTACCACCTTTATTGGTAGACCATTTATGGACAACATGTAAGCTGAGGGCTATGGGGGTATGTTGTCTGAAGATCATATTGTTTAGGCTTTATGTGGTAATAGCTGTATTCAGCACATCCCGGCAGCTCCATGCGCCTTTTCAAAAATGTATGCCAGGTCTGACCTGGTGTTCATTTCTGGTATAATTTATTCCAGTTTCTGGCATAAATTATACATAAATTTGTCATTCCAGGGACGGCCATGCCCCCTCTTAACAAGCCCTGTCCAATTTTCAAAAAAAAGAAGTGGGACCAGCACAAAAAGGTAAAAAAGTGACAACTTTTTTAAGCAAATACCCACTCGAGTAAAATGTTTAACTTTTTCATGCCAAAACTTGTATAAGACCTTTTGTAAATGTGCCCATCATTTCAGAAACTTGAAGCACAACTCAAAGAAAAAAGTATGGTACCGTGTTAGCCAGTAGAGATTTTTCTTTGGACCTAATGGAGGATACCAGAATGTACCGTACACAGATGAAACTAAAAATTCTTCTGATCTATTCCCTTAAGCCTGAGGAAGTACCCTGAGAGGATGGAAAGCTCGCTATAACATCATGTATTTTTGTTAGCCCATAAAGGGTATCATATCTACAAGATTAATTAGTTTCTCTTACTGAAAGGAATCACGTTTTGCTCTACTGGCTAACACGGTAACAAACGTTTTTCTTTGTTCTAAAGCAGTATGGAGGTAATATTTAATCACTGTATGGAGGTATTATTTAGTTCTGGTATTCGATAACTAGAAATGTGCTTTAATAATTTTTTTTTGTAAAACTTTAGCCACACCCCAAGAAGTACTAGAGTTCAGTGCTGTAGCACTCTGCATGCCGCTTCCCAAACTCTCAAACGGAACTATGTTATTTATGCAGTATTTCAGTATTTGGGGCCCCATTTCTAATATTTCCTAGGGACACACTTTCTCTAAAATTGTCCCTATGCATATGGGAATGGCAGAGAGCAGCAGATCCCCATGTGTAGTGGAGTGGATGACAGGACACAACAGACACAGCCTATTGAGGAAAGTAAAGTCTGAGATCTCATAAGCTCCTTCAAGTACTGATATGACCTAAAGAACTACATGTGTTGAAGTGGTTCTCGAGTTTAATTGCGCTATAGGAATACTAAATTGTCTTCCTGTTCACTTCAGTAGTATCAAGTCAACCTAATTTCACCTCCAATTGCAGACAAGCTAGGTTTACCTCAGAATCACTGCCTCCAAGGACGGAGGATGCCAAGATCATATTTTCAAGCGAAACAGTGCAGGCAGAATCATAACAAAATGATCTTTAAGTGTGTGCAATTTCTGAAGCCTAAGTACAAGGATATTGCAAGACAAATGTACTGAATATTGTCTTGTCTAATTCCCCTGGATTTCCATCATGTAATGAACTCGTTGAACCTTGCTTCCATTTCATAACACCCAGACGCTGAGCTATATAATTAACCCTCAAAGTTTGTACAGTTTGGACTTTGATTAATACTTTTCCTGCTGTTAAATTCTCCAGCAACGCTATTAGACAGTTCTGTGATATTGCACAGCGTGTTGATTGATTGAATGAACTCGCTCTCCTCTACTCTGTAGCAATTTCTTCAAGTATTTGGAAGCTGGGCAAAAAAGTATGACTATTGATTTGCCAGGCACCGCTTGAGGGCCTTATCTGCAAACACATTATTCTTTATGACTTTCAATAATTCTGCTGAGCGGACTGAACTTCTTACCATTTTGAAGCTCATGAGTCTTCGCCTCTCTCATGGGTTATGTTCAATCTGCTGTAGAGTAGCAGATGTAGCAGCTGTGGTTAACCCTACTCTTCAAAGATAAGGGCTATGTTTGTGGAGCTTTAGGCGCCCATCACATGGGCGTATGTGTATTTGTGGGTGCCTGAGCGCTGCATTTTTGCGGAATGAACAATGCTTTTTTGCGCATGCATTGGCGTATTTCAAACAAAGACGCACCAATTGTAATGGCTCATTAGTCTAATGAGTTCCAGATGTGTTTTACTTTTCTTGTGCAACTCCGTAGTGTTTCACGCATCTCCTAGTGTATTTTGCACGCACTCGCGCTTTTCCATTGACTTATTTAGGGACTTGTGGTGCGCAAATGTGCAGGAAAATAGAGCACGCTGTGGTTTTTTGTGTGTGACCAAAATGAGCAGGAGAAATACACCCATATGAACAGACACATTGAAATCATTGGGTTCTATTTTCTGTGTATTGTGTGTGCAAAGTTTGCATTCGCAAATATGCGTGCAAGTACATCTGAGTGAAGGGGGCCTTAGGCCTTATTTACATAGCCAATATTCTTGCACAAGTTTTATGTGTTGCGAGATACACAAAATTCACACGAAAATAGCCCTCATTGTTTACAGAAGAATAGCAGCATGTCCTATCTTCATGCGAGTCTCACATAAGAATAGTACATACAAATGTGCAGTGTCCCGCACATCACATACAGGGTGTCTGTATTCTGCGCAATGCGAGTCACGCCCAAGAATCTTAGGCGCGATTAGCTATCAGTCATCTAAATACGGCCTTACAAGATAAAGTAAAAGTGTCCCGATACTCTAGATGACCGTCAGCCCAACAGTGTATTTCTTCTGACTCACACCTAATACACACGCACGCACAGCGGGAACGGGTTGCAGGTGGAAGGTATGTATAGCAGCAGCTGACAGAGGTGGAGGCAGTTCGTTGCAACAATAAACAACTATAACTGAAACATAAATTATATTTACATTATTCGGTATTTTACGTAGCACTCCATAGGCGAGTATGTATATTTAAAGGGGTTGTCCCGCGGCAGCAAGTGGGTCTATACACTTCTGTATGGCCATATTAATGCACTTTGTAATGTACATTGTGCATTAATTATGAGCCATACAGAAGTTATCAAAAGTTATTCACTTACCTGCTCCGTTGCTAGCGTCCTCGTCTCCATGGTTGCCGTCTAATTTTCGCCGTCTAATAGCCAAATTAGACGCGCTTGCGCAGTCCGGGTCTTCTGCTTTTCTCAATGGGGCTCCGTGTAGCTCCGCCCCGTCACGTGCCGATTCCAGCCAATCAGGAGGCTGGAATCGGCAATGGACCGCACAGAAGCCCTGCGGTCCACCGAGGGAGAAGATGCCGGCGGCCATCTTCAGCAGGTAAGTAAGAAGTCACCGGAGCGCGGGGATTCAGGTAAGCGCTGTCCGGTGATCTTTTTTAACCCCTGCATCGGGGTTGTCTTGCGCCGAACGGGGGGGGGGGGGGGGGGCTTAAAAAAAAAAAAAAAACGTTTCGGCGCGGGACAACCCCTTTAACCCTTTCCTATCCAATTTGTATCCTGGTTTTCCTAGGGGGCTTACTCTTTTTCTGCCGTTATATAGCGGCGCTATCTGCTGGCTAAAGCCAGTACTGCATGAGGTGACACGTTGGATAGGCTCTGACAGCAGAGAGGCTGGCAATACACAGTAAGAGAACCCCGACGGACGTCTTCCACCATCGGGCTGTACAGCCTTAAATCATAATGTATTCAAAGGTCAGACATTGGATTGGAAAGGGTTAAACGTTGAATCATACCATTATATATCTGTAGCATCTTCTTAAAGTGACAGCACTAGAGATGAGCGAACGTACTCGTCCGAGCTTGATATTCGTGCGAATATTAGGGTGTTCGGGATGCTTGTTACTCGTAACGAGTACCACGCGGTGTTCCGGTTACTTTCAGTTTCCTCTCTGAGACGTTAGCGCGCTTTTCTGGCCAATTGAAAGACAGGGAAGGCATTACAACTTCCCCCTGTGACGTTCAAGCCCTATACCACCCCCCTGCTGTGAGTGGCTGGGGCGATCAGATGTCACCCGAGTATAAAAGTCGGCCCCTCCCGCGGCTCGCCTCAGATGCCTTGTGAGTTAGCTGAGGGACAGTGCTGCTGGTGCCGGAGCTGCTGTAGGGAGAGCGTTAGGAGTTAGTGTAGGCTTCAAGAACCCCAACGGTCCTTCTCAGGGCCACATCTAATAGTGTGCAGTACTGTATTTTTTTTTCAAAATTGGATCTGCAGAGCATTGCGCAGTGTGGCTTGTCCTTTGAAAAACAAGGGAAAAAATTCTATTTTGGCTGCAGGCTTGCGCCAATTTCTTTCCTGCATGGGAAATCCCTGATCTGCTGGAGCGAATAACTTTGCATCACTGCAGTTCTCTGACACATTTGCAGGGCCACAACACAGTTATTAAACTTAGGAGTATTCATTGAATAGACGCAGTGTGGCTTGTCCTTTGAAAAACAAGGGAAAAAATTCTATTTCGCCTGCCTCTGACAGTCCTCAGGGCTCTGGGTACGTGTGTGCTGCGTGCAGAACGTTAAAAAAAATCTGACGCAGCCAGCTACGTTTTACTGCAGGCTTGCGCCAATTTTTTTCCTGCATGGGAAATCCCTGATCTGCTGGGGCCAATAACTTTGCATCACTGCAGTTCTCTGACACATTTGCAGGGCCACAACACAGTTATTATTAAACTTAGTAGTATTCATTGAATACACGCAGTGTGGCTTGTCCTTTGAAAAACAAGGGAAAAAATTCTATTTTGGCTGCAGGCTTGCGCCAATTTCTTTCCTGGCTTGGAAATCACTGGTAATACAGCATGCTGAGGGGTAGGGGTAGGCCGAGAGGACGTGGACACGGCCGAGGACGCGTAGGCCCAAGTGAGGGTGTGGGCACAGGCCGAGCTCCTGATCCAGGTGTGTCGCAGCCGACTGCTGCGCGATTAGGAGAGAGGCACGTTTCTGGCGTCCCCACATTCATCGCCCAATTAATGGGTCCACGCGGGAGACCTTTATTAGAAAATGAGCAGTGTGAGCAGGTCCTGTCGTGGATGGCAGAAAGTGCTTCGAGCAAGCTATCATCCACCCAGAGTTCTGCGCCGTCCAGTGCTGCAAATCCGAATCCTCTGTCTGCTGCTCCTCCTTCCTCCCAGCCTCCTCACTCCACTACAATGACACATGCTCAGGAGCAGGAAGACTCCCAGGAACTGTTCTCGGGCCCCTGCTCAGATTGGGCAGCAGTGGTTCCTCTCCCACCAGATGAGTTTATCGTCACTGATGCACAACCATTGGAAAGTTCCCGGGGTCCGGGGGATGAGGCTGGTGACTTCCGGCAACTGTCTCAAGACCTTTCAGTGGGTGAGGAGGACGATGACGATGAGACACAGTTGTCTTGCAGTGAGGTAGTAGTAAGGGCAGTAAGTCCGAGGGAGGAGCGCACAGAGGATTCGGAGGAAGAGCAGCAGGACGATGAGGTGACTGACCCCACCTGGTGTGCAACGCCTACACAGGACAGGTCTTCAGAGGGGGAGGCACGGGCAGCAGCAGGGCAGGTTGCAAGAGGCAGTGCGGTGTCCAGGGGTAGAGGCAGGGCCAGACCAAATAATCCACCAACTGTTTCCCAAAGCACACCCTCGCGCCATGCCACCCTGCAGAGGCCGAGGTGCTCTAAGGTCTGGCAGTTTTTCATCGAGACGCCTGACGACCGACGAACAGTGGTGTGCAACCTTTGTCGCGCCAAGATCAGCCGGGGAGCCACCACCAACAGCCTCACCACCACCAGCATGCGCAGACATATGATGGCCAAGCACCCCACAAGGTGGGACGAAGGCCATTCACCGCCTCCGGTTTGCACCGCTGCCTCTCCCCCTGTGCCCCAACCTGCCACTGAGATCCAACCCCCCTCTCAGGACACAGGCACTACCGTTTTATGGCCTGCACCCACACCCTCACCTCCGCTGTCCTCGGCCCCATCCACCAATGTCTCGCACAGCACAGTCCAGCCGTCGCTAGCGCAAGTGTTGGAGCGCAAGCGCAAGTACGCCGCCACGCACCCGCGCGCTCAATCGTTAACCGTCCACATAGCCAAATTTATCAGCCTTGAGATGCTGCCGTATAGGGTTGTGGAAACGGAGGCTTTCAAAGCTATGATGGTGGCGGCGGCTGCGCGCTACTCAGTTCCCAGTCGCCACTACTTTTCCCGATGTGCCGTCCCAGCCCTGCACGACCACGTCTCCCGCAACATTGTACGCGCCCTCACCAATGCGGTTAGTGGCAAGGTCCACTTAACTACGGACACGATGACAAGCACAGGTGGGCAGGGCCACTACATCTCCCTGACGGCACATTGGGTGAATTTAGTGGAGGCTGGGACAGAGTCAGAGCCTGGGACCGCTCACGTCCTACCCACCCCCAGAATTGCGGGCCCCAGCTCGGTGGTGGTATGTTCGGCGGTGTATGCTTCTTCCACTAAACCACCCTCCTCCTCAACCTCTGTCTCGCAATCTAGATGTGTCAGCAGCAGCAGGACGTCGCCAGCAGTCGGTGTCGCGCGGCGTGGCAGCACAGTGGTGGGCAAGCGTCAGCAGGCCGTGCTGAAACTACTCAGCTTAGGAGATAGGAGGCACACGGCCCACGAACTGCTGCAGGGTCTGACAGAGCAGACCGACCATTGGCTTGCGCCGCTGAGCCTCCAACCGGGCATGGTCGTGTGTGACAACGGCCGTAACCTGGTGGCGGCTCTGCAGCTCGGCAGCCTCACGCATGTGCCATGCCTGGCCCACGTCTTTAATTTGGTGGTTCAGCGCTTTCTGAAAAGCTACCCACGCTTGTCAGACCTGCTCGTAAAGGTGCGCCGGCTCTGCGCACATTTCCACAAGTCCCACACGGACGCTGCCACCCTGCGCACCCTGCAACATCGGTTTAATCTGCCAGTGCACCGACTGCTGTGCGACGTGCCCACACGGTGGAACTCTACGCTCCACATGTTGGCTAGGCTCTATGAGCAGCGTAGAGCTACAGTGGAATACCAACTCCAACATGGGCGGCGCAGTGGGAGTCAGCCTCCTCAATTCTTTTCAGTAGAGTGGGCCTGGTTGGCAGACATCTGCCAGGTCCTTCGAAACTTTGAGCAGTCTACCCAGGTGGTGAGCGGCGATGCTGCAATCATTAGCGTCACCATTCCTCTGCTATGGTATCTTGAGAAGTTCCCTGCAAACCATAAAGGCAGCCGCTTTGCGCTCGGAAACAGAGCCGGGGGAAGACAGTATGTCGCTGGATAGTCAGAGCACCCTTCTGTCTATATCTCAGCGCGTTCAGGAGGAGGAGGAGGAGCATGAGGAGGATGAGGAGGAGGGGGAAGAGACAGCTTGGCCCACTGCTGACGGTACCCATGCTGCTTGCCTGTCATCATTTCAGCGTGTATGGCCTGAGGAGGAGGAGGAGGAGGAGGAGGAGGATCCTGAAAGTGATCTTCCTAGTGCGGACAGCCATGTGTTGCGTACAGGTACCCTGGCACACATGGCTGACTTCATGTTAGGATGCCTTTCTCGTGACCCTCGCGTTACACGCATTCTGGCCACTACGGATTACTGGGTGTACACACTGCTCGACCCACGCTATAAGGAGAACCTTCCCACTCTCATTCCCGAAGAGGAAAGGGGTTCGAGAGTGTTGCTATACCACAGGACCCTGGCGGACAAGCTGATGGTAAAATTCCCATCCGACAGCGCTAGTGGCAGAAGGCGCAGTTCCGAGGGCCAGGTAGCAGGGGAGGTGCGTAGATCGAGCAGCATGTACAGCCCAGGCAGTGCAACAGTCTTTAAGGGCCTGGACAGCTTTATGGCTCCCCAGCAAGACTGTGTCACCGCTCCCCAGTCAAGGCTGAGTCGGCGGGAGCACTGTAAAAGGATGGTGAGGGAGTACGTAGCCGATCGCACGACCGTCCTCCGTGACGCCTCTGCCACCTACAACTACTGGGTGTCGAAGCTGGACACGTGGCCTGAACTAGCGCTGTATGCCCTGGAGGTGCTTGCTTGTCCTGCGGCTAGCGTCTTGTCGGAAAGGGTGTTTAGTGCGGCTGGGGGAATCATCACAGATAAGCGTACCCGCCTGTCAACCGACAGTGCCGACAGGCTAACACTCATCAAGATGAACAAAGCCTGGATTTCCCAAGACTTCTCTTCTCCACCAGCGGACAGCAGCGATACGTAAGCAATAGGTAGGCTGCACCCGCGGATGGAAGCTACGTTCTCTCTCACCATCCAAAACGGGGACATTTCTGCTTCATCAATTTGTGTCTAATATTCCTCCTCCTCCTCCTGCTCCTCCTCCTGAAACCTCACGTAATCACGCTGAACGGGCAATTTTTCTTAGGGCCACAAGGCTCACTCATCTAATTTTTCTAAACAATTTTTATATGTTTCAATGCTCTTAAAAGCGTTGAAACTTTAACTTGAACCAATTTTTAGTTAAACTGGGCTGCCTCCAGGCCTAGTTACCACTTAAGCCACATTAACCAAAGCGATTAATGGGTTTCACCTGCCATCTTGGTTGGGCATGGCCAATTTTTACTGAGGTACATTAGTACTGTTGGTACACCAATGTTTTGGGGCCCTCACCTACAGTGTAATCATAGCAATTTGTATGTTCTTCGCCTGCACTCATGGTACAGAAGTGTGTGTGGGGTTGGCCTACACTTTAGCTACATAAATGTAACTTGGGCCTTGGCTATACTGCAGCTACTGAAATGGAAGTAAGACTGCGCTCCCACTATACTGCTGCTTCGGAATTGTTCCTGGGGCCTGTGTAGGCTGCTACAATGACTTAAATGGAACTAAGACTATGCTCCTCCTATACTGCTGCTTCGGAATTGTTCCTGGGACCTGTGTAGGCTACTACAATGACTTAAATGGAACTAAGACTATGCTCCTCCTATACTGCTGCTTCGGAATTGTTCCTGGGGCCTGTGTAGGCTGCTACTATTACTGAAATGGAACGAAGACTGCGCTCCCACTATACTGCTGCTTCGGAATTGTTCCTGGGGCCTGTGTAGGCTGCTACTATTACTGAAATGGAACGAAGACTGCGCTCCCACTATACTGCTGCTTCGGAATTGTTACTGGGGCCTGTATAGGCTGCTACTATTACTGAAATGGAACTAAGACTGTGCTCCCCCTATAATGCTGCTAGTGATATGTTAGTGGGGCCTGTCGCTAATGCTACGGCTGAAATGTTACTAATTCTGGGCTCTGCCTATACCGCTGCTAATGGTATGTCTCTGGGGTGTGGAAACAGAGGCTTCCCAAAGACATGATGGCGGCGAGGCCATTTCCCACCAACGCTGTTACTTTTAAGGTGCATATAACCACGGACACGTGGAGAGGACACGTAGTGCCTCCAAAACATCCCCCGCCACGGCCCACTTAATCCTGGCCACATTCCGAAAACCAACAAAATAAAACCGCGCTACTAGGTCCGCAGTCACCACCACATTACCACCAACGCGGTTACTGTTAAGGTACATATTACCAGTCTGACTGGGGCATGCAGTGTTGGCCGGAGCCCACCTGCATTAAGCACGACATTACTACCTCAGCTGTGTTGGGCAATGCAATGGGATATTTTTGTATATCGCCGGTGGGTTCCAGGGAGCCACCCATGCTGTAGGTGCACACGGAGTTTAACCTACATGTGTCCACTTGTAAAGAACCCCAGTCTGACTGGGGCATGCAGTGTGGGCCGAAGCCCACCTGCATTAAGCACGACATTACTACCTCAGCTGTGTTGGGCAATGCAATGGGATATTTCTATGTACCGCCGGTGGCTTCCTGGCACCCACCCATGCTGTGGGTCCACAGGGAATTATAAATGCATCTGTTTCCACTTGTAAAGAACCCCAGTCTGACTGGGGCATGCAGTGTGGGCCGAAGCCCACCTGCATTAAGCACGACATTACTACCTCAGCTTTGTTGGGCAATGCAATGGGATATTTTTGTGTATCGCCGGTGGGTTCCAGGGAGCCACCCATGCTGTCGGTCGACAGGGACTTCACAATAGGGAGTTGTACCTGCCTGTGTCTATGAATTAAAAAGCCCGGTCTGACTGGGGCATGCAGAGACACCTTGACAGAATGAATAGTGTGTGGCACATAGGTTCCCCATTGGTATGCCCACGTGTGCAGCTCCTGATGGCGGTGGCACAGGATTCTATTTCTCATTGCTTCTGTACAGCATTGTGGGCTATCACCCCGCCCCTTTTAAAGAGGGTCGCTGCCTAGCCGTGCCAACCCTCTGCAGTGTGTGCCTGCGGTTCCTCCTCATGGCAGACGCACTTCTAAATAGACATGAGGGTGGTGTGGCATGAGGGCAGCTGAAGGCTGCGCAGGGACACTTTGGTGTGCACTGTGGGGGGGGAGGGGGGGGGTTGGGCAGCATGTAACCCAGGAGAAGTGGCAGTGGAGTGTCATGCAGGCAGTGATTGTGCTTTGTTGGAGGTAGTGTGGTGCTTAGCAAAGGTATGCCATGCTAATGAGGGCTTTTCAGAAGTAAAAGTTGTTGGGAGGGGGGGGGGGGCCCACTCTTGCCGCTATTGTGGCTTAATAGTGGGACCTGTGAACTTGAGATGCAGCCCAACATGTAGCCCCTCGCCTGCCCTATCCGTTTCTGTGTCATTCCCATCACTTTCTTGAATTGCCCAGATTTTCACACATGAAAACCTTAGCGAGCATCGGCGAAATACAAAAATGCTCGGGTCGCCCATTGACTTCAATGGGGTTCGTTACTCGAAACGAACCCTCGAGCATCGCGAAAAGTTCGTCCCGAGTAACGAGCACCCGAGCATTTTGGTGCTCGCTCATCTCTAGACAGCACCTAAGCATTCACTGGAATCAAAAAATGTTATTTACAATGTACAGCATAACACATCGGTCTGTTGATCACAACTCGGTTTCTCTAAAGTGGTAGCAGCAAGACTTGTCTCAACTCTGGCCTTCCCCATATATACATGATCTAGCCAGAATAACTCAAAATATGCAATGCTACTCACTATTGGTCTTTACTTATTATATACTGACAGTCTTCTGGCACAATATTTGACACCCACCTGTATCTGTTTCAATTTGGCATAGGATAGATTAGGCTGCTCTGTGGCCTGTGCCATGCTACGCAGTGGTGGCGGTCTCTGTCATTTTAATTGGGTAACTTGATAAGACTCTGCTTTGCTCTTTTTCTGCTGCGTCATATTTTGGAAAATTCTGAGGATCCTTGTCAGAACCGGCAACTCTCGGGGCCGCCGGGCCCGCACCACCGGTCCGGCCACCCGGGGTACAGGAGCACGGCGCAGAGGTACCCCGGTTCTTGTGATCTCCCCGGGCCGCTGTAAGACTGGTCGCCGCCGGGTTGCTAGGGAGGCAGCTGGTGCTTCTAGTCGCTTGACTACCAGGCTGGCTTCCCTGGTAACTGTCTGTGCAGTGAGACTGGGGGCGTGCCCCCAGCACCGCCCTGATTAGCCCTGCTGCTGTCAGGCTCCCCGCCCCAATCAGCTTCTGGGGCGGGAGCGCTGACAGCATTTAAATAGGTGTGTTTTCCTCTCAGGCCTTGCCAGTGTTAGTTTGGTTCTCCAGCTGCACCCGCGTTTATCCTGACTGCTCTTGTGACCTCGGCTTTTCTGACACCTGCTTTTGGACTTGACTACGTTTTTGCCTGACCCCTCCGTACTGCGTACCCTCTTGTTGCCTACCCGGATTGTCTGACCATTCTACCGTTGCTTGTCTCAGTGTCTGTTTGTCTCCCGTGTCCCGCTTCCCTAGTGAGGGTAGGGACCGTCGCCCAGTTGTCGCCCTGGGGGGTAGCCCAGGGGGGCAAGTAGGCAGGGACAGGGGTTGCGGGATATCTCAGGGACCCCCATATCCCGGACACTGTCCTGACAGTAACACTGGCCGAACTAAGGTCAGACCCTTGCATCCGCCCGGCAACTTTGAGCCCCTCGATGGAGGCCGTGGCGGCTGTAGCGAACCAGGTCCAGGTCCTTACGACCCTTGCCCAGGACCTAACAGCCCGCTTGCAGCCACGGGAACAAGTGGCAGCTGCAGGCCCCATGCAGCCCTCGTCCGCTCCAGGAACGATGTCAGAACCTCGAGCCACGCTTCCGGATTGCTTCTCCGGAGAGAGAGATCAGTTTTTTGCATTTAGAGAGAGCTGCAAGCTCTACTTTGATCTCCGCCCCCACTCCTCTGGTACTGAATACCAGAAGGTGGGAATCGTAATTACCCGCCTGAGGGGAGAGCCCCAGAATTGGGCTTTCTCGCTACCAGCTGGCTCTCCAGCCCGACTATCCCTTGACGCCTTTTTTTTCGCCCTGGGTCAAATTTATGACGAACCCGACCGGGCGGGCTACGCAGTCTCCAAACTTCTGGCCCTGCGCCAGGGTTGTAAGATGGCGGAGGACTACTGTTCCCAATTCCGTCAACATTGTACGGAATCCCGGTGGAACGATGTCGCCCTAAAAGACTTATTTTTGACCGGTCTGTCTGAGGGTCTCAAGGACCTACTTGTGGCCCACCCAGAGCCTAAAACCCTGGAGCAAGCCATGTCGCTGGCTATTCGAGCCGACCGACGTTTGAGGGCCAGACACGCCGCTCGGACCACCCCACTCCCCACGTCTACTTCTTCGACTGACCCGACCTTTTACCCTCCCACCACCGAGGCCATGGAGCTGGGAGCCGTGAACCCCGAGCAACGACGGGAACACCGCCTGAAGAAGAACCTCTGCTTCTACTGTGGGGAGCCGGGTCACCGCATTGCTACCTGCGCTAAGAAGCCACGGCAGGAAGAACTCCCGCTCCTAGGCAGTTATCGGGGGGACTGTCTAGGAGCCAAGGTACTCCCTGTGTTGTCCAAAATGTTAGTGCCTTGCACCCTAGAATTTCATGCTTTCCACCGTACTGGGCAAGCCTTTGTTGATTCGGGGGCTGCGGCTAATTTCGTTAACTTTAATTTCGTTGCTCAACTGTCCGGGGTTTTGTTACGTTTAGAAACTCCGATTCTGGTTTCAGGAGTGGACTCCACTCCTTTGCAAGCAGGGGTGGTTAATCTGGTGACCCCTGAAGTAAGGTTTACTATAGGAGCCTTACACGTGGAAACCTGCACCTTTCTAGTGATGAGAGATTTGTCTGTGGACGTCGTCCTAGGCCTCCCCTGGCTCCGGGAGCACAACCCGGTAGTAAATTGGGACACGTTGGAACTGGTAAAGTGGGGTCCCCGCTGTGCCAACCACCTTTGTGCGGTGAAGGTGGGAATCTCCACCTGCGAGGGGAGCCACCTACCAGAATACCTCTCCGAGTTTTCTGACGTGTTCTCCAAACAATTATCTGAAGCTCTGCCCCCTCATAGGGAATGGGACTGTAAAATAGACTTGATTCCTGGGGCCAAACTTCCTAAGGGCCGCATTTATAACGTTACGGTTCCAGAGAGAGAATCCATGAGGGACTACATCCAGGACAGCCTGGCCAAGGGGCACATCCGGCCCTCAGAATCCCCGGTGGGTGCCGGGTTTTTCTTCGTTGAGAAGAAGGATGGCGGTCTCCGGCCCTGTATTGACTATAGAGAGCTAAATAAAATCACAGTCCGAAACCAGTATGCTCTTCCACTCATTCCTGACCTCCTCAACCAGGTCGCTGGTGCCCGATGGTTTTCTAAACTTGATCTCAGGGGAGCATACAACCTCATCCGCATTCGGGAGGGGGATGAGTGGAAAACCGCCTTCAATACGCCCCTCGGGCATTTTGAATACCTAGTTATGCCTTTTGGATTGTGTAACGCCCCCGCCATTTTTCAGGGGTACATGAACTCAGTGTTTCAGGATATCATGGGGGTGTTCGTGGTTGTATATCTAGACGACATTTTGATTTTTTCCTCCGACTTGCCGAGTCACCATACTCACGTTCAGACTGTGCTAGCTCGACTCAGACATAACAAGCTGTTTGCTAAACTCGAGAAATGTGTTTTCGGGGTACAAAAGATATCATTTTTGGGGTATATCATCACGCCATGCGACTTCCAGATGGATCCTGAAAAGGTGAAGGCCATCACGGAGTGGGCCCAGCCAGGGTCGTTGAAAGCCCTTCAACGCTTCCTCGGCTTCGCCAACTACTATCGCAAATTCATTAAAGACTTCTCCGTGGTGGCTAAACCTCTAACGGACCTCACCAGAAAGGGGGCAGATGTGAGGACCTGGTCTTCTGAGGCTCTGAGGGCCTTCAATACCCTAAAGGCGGCGTTCTCGTCTGCACCTGTCCTAGTACAACCGGATCTGTCCAGTCCTTTTGTGGTGGAGGTAGATGCCTCTGAGTTTGGTGTGGGAGCGGTACTGTCCCAAGGTCCCTCCACTCTCACCAACCTTAGACCGTGTGCCTATTTTTCTAGGAAGTTTTCGTCCACCGAACGGAACTATGATATAGGCAACCGGGAATTGCTGGCGATTAAGTGGGCTTTCGAAGAGTGGAGGCATTTTTTGGAAGGAGCCCATCACCAGATTACGGTACTCACTGACCATAAAAACCTCACTTATCTAGATTCCGCTAAGAGGTTAAATGCTCGGCAAGCCCGCTGGGCCTTGTTTTTCTCTCGGTTCAATTTTGTTGTTACCTATAGACCCGGTTCTAAGAATGTCAAGGCTGATGCCCTGTCTAGGAGTTTTGGTTCTCCGGAACCTTCCGAGCCGGAGCCTGAGAGCATTCTCTCCCCTGGGGTGGTCCTCGCTGCTGTCTCCTCCGACCTTTCACCTCTCATTCACGCCGCTCAACAATCTGCTCCTGAAGCCCTTCCGGAAGGCAAATTATTTGTCCCGTTGTCACTGAGATTGAAAGTGTTAGAGGAGACACATGCTTCAGTCCTAGCTGGACACCCCGGTATCAGGGGTACTCTGGAGTTAGCGGCCAGACTCTATTGGTGGCCGCACATGGCCAAGGATGTACGGGTATTTGTGTCCGCGTGCCCGGTTTGCGCAAGGGGGAAGAACCTCAGGAGACGTCCTGAGGGGCCTCTTCTGCCCTTGCCCATTCCGTCCAGGCCATGGTCCCATTTGTCCATGGATTTTATTACTGATCTGCCATCCTCGCTGGGGAATACGGTCATTTGGGTAATAGTTGACCGTTTCTCCAAAATGTCTCATTTTGTTCCACTTGGCAAGTTGCCTAACGCCAAACTTTTGTCTGAGATGTTCATCAAGGAGATTGTTCGGTTACATGGGATCCCCGAGGATATTGTGTCTGATAGAGGGGTTCAGTTCGTCGCTCGCTTCTGGCGAGCCTTCTGTAAAAATCTAAACGTTAATTTGTCCTTCTCCTCCGCTTTCCATCCCGAGAGTAACGGACAAACGGAACGGATGAACCAAGAACTTATCCAGTATCTGCGACTGTTTGTCTCTGATAACCAGCATCAGTGGGCCAACTACTTACCTCTCGCCGAATTTGCTATTAACAACCATGGTAACTCGTCGACCCAACTGTCACCTTTTTTTTGTAACTATGGGTTCCATCCCCGGTTCTCGCTTTCTACTCCTTTGGTCTCGAACAATCCGGCCGCCGACATATCCGCCGAAGAACTGTGCACAGTTTGGGCCCAGGTTCGTAAGAACCTTCAGGGTTCCCAAGAGAAACTGCGTAAATACGCAAATAAAAAACGTACTATCTCTGCACCTTTTGTGGTCGGGGAGCAGGTTTTATTATCATCTAAGAATCTGAGACTTAAGGTTCCCTCCCTGAAACTTGCTCCTCGGTTCATTGGCCCATTTACGGTTTCTCAGGTTATCAACCCGGTGTCATATAAGTTGGCACTTCCTGACCCCTGGAAGGTCCACAAGGTTTTTCACAAGAACTTGCTTAAGAAGTATGTGACTCCAGTTCTCCCCACCCAGAACCCGCCTCCTCCCTCTCTGGTACAGGGGGAACTGGAGTATGAAGTAGAAAGGCTTGTGGATGCCCGACGGGTTAGAGGTGGGCTGCAGTACCTGGTCCACTGGAGAGGATTTGGCCCTGAGGATAGGACGTGGGTCCCTGCCAGGGACGTGCATGCGCCACGCCTAGTCCAGGCATTCCACAGGGCTTTCCCGCTTAAGCCCGCACCTGGCCATGGGGGTCCGGTGTCCCCCCGTAGAAGGGGGGGTACTGTCAGAACCGGCAACTCTCGGGGCCGCCGGGCCCGCACCACCGGTCCGGCCACCCGGGGTACAGGAGCACGGCGCAGAGGTACCCCGGTTCTTGTGATCTCCCCGGGCCGCTGTAAGACTGGTCGCCGCCGGGTTGCTAGGGAGGCAGCTGGTGCTTCTAGTCGCTTGACTACCAGGCTGGCTTCCCTGGTAACTGTCTGTGCAGTGAGACTGGGGGCGTGCCCCCAGCACCGCCCTGATTAGCCCTGCTGCTGTCAGGCTCCCCGCCCCAATCAGCTTCTGGGGCGGGAGCGCTGACAGCATTTAAATAGGTGTGTTTTCCTCTCAGGCCTTGCCAGTGTTAGTTTGGTTCTCCAGCTGCACCCGCGTTTATCCTGACTGCTCTTGTGACCTCGGCTTTTCTGACACCTGCTTTTGGACTTGACTACGTTTTTGCCTGACCCCTCCGTACTGCGTACCCTCTTGTTGCCTACCCGGATTGTCTGACCATTCTACCGTTGCTTGTCTCAGTGTCTGTTTGTCTCCCGTGTCCCGCTTCCCTAGTGAGGGTAGGGACCGTCGCCCAGTTGTCGCCCTGGGGGGTAGCCCAGGGGGGCAAGTAGGCAGGGACAGGGGTTGCGGGATATCTCAGGGACCCCCATATCCCGGACACTGTCCTGACAATCCTCTTTATAAGCTCAGTCTCTCAGACAATCAGCACAAAACTTGAGTTCCTGGCAGCTCACTGTATAAGAACAGAGATTAAATAAATCACATGACCTCCTTGTAAGGTCCTTAGACATATATGTAATTTTAATCATGTAGATTGGGTTAACCCTTTACAGAGCTGCGTTCTGAATGGACTGATGGAGGTAAGCCACTACCAGACACCTATGGAGACAAATTACAATATCTCCCTGAAAACAAAAGGATCAGATATGTTGAAATCAGAAGGCCTTTTCCTTCTTTCCCCCAAGATCTGCTGCTGGGAAAAAGTCAGGACACTCCCATACATATTAGATGATTGGCTATTCCTAACAAAATTGGTGGGTTCTATCATCATTAATCTGATGTAAATTGGTAGTTTAACTTCTAAAAAAGCCAGTAAGAGCTGTTGTATGTTTATCGGCTGAATGCAAACTCCAACCAATTAGCATGCCACGGATCCTTTCAGATTTCAGAGGAGCATCATCTAACCAGATATGACAGGTTCAGGAAGCTTATAAACTGCCAAGATCTATATCAATTACAGTTAGTCACCAGGTCTCCTCAATCTTGAAGGATACCTCCAGTTTTGTGGAAATCCAAGAATTGGCACCAACACTACAGTGGAATAACAAGAATAATAAAACTAATACATCATGTAGAACCTAGTTTAAGGTGTGAGAAGATGGTACATGGCACATGCACTTTCTCTTTGGTGTTCTTCGAATCTCTCTGTACAGTAATTTTAAAGTGGTGATAGCAATCTGTCGTTTTAATTATGTTGCACTTCAATTACACTGCTACATTGACAGACAGAAGCAACATTTCTTGCTTTTCATCACCGCTCTTCAGGCTTATACGGTATATATGGAAGTCCGGTGTTTGGCTCTGCTACATCTATCAATTAATAAAGATCCCATGGGGCACACCACTGCCAATAACATCTTCTGTCGTGTCTCAATGACACGTGAGAAGATGTCTAAAGATAACCCTTAAGTTTAAAGAGGACCTGTCATGTCCTCATGTCAGCGGACCGGTTGCATAGCTCTGCATTCATTCACAGATTTTCTTTTGTTCATACTCACCTCCATTCCCCATGTCTGCTTTCCTTAAATTTAACTCCTGGTACTTGGAATTTGACAAGCATGTAAGCAATGAAATTGGAGCTATGAAAAAAAAACACATAAAATTATATAATAGCGTTAATTGGCACATAATTTTGAACAATGCAAAGAAAAAGAGAATTAAATTAAATTTAAGCTATACTTTGAAGGAGTTGTCCATGGAGAGAAATATTGGTCCAAGTAGTGTTGGATCCTCCTCTTCCAGCCTGATTCTCACATTGGTTCACATGGTATCATCTATTGCCTATGATGTCATCAAATGGGGCTGACTAGTTATTCAAGTCATCTCAAAAACTAAGGCATTCCCCTGCTTTCTCTCTAATGCTAAGGCATTCTGGTGTTTCTTTTTACATTTGGCAATACACTTCTCCAAAGTATATGCCAGGAATTATACAATGAGATCTGCAATACTTTCCTTAAAGGGGTTGTCCAGGCAGGGTAAATACCTGATCTAGAGGTGTTGGAACCTCCACTTCTGGCCAATGCAGAGAAAAAGCAGGGTAATGCCTTAGTTTTTGAGATGACTTGAATAACTAAACAGTCAGCCCCATTTGATGACATCATAGGCAATAGACAATGTCATGTGAACCAATGTCAGAATCAGCCTGGAAGGGGAGGATCCAACACTGCTTGGACCAATATTTCTATCATAAAAATGGTCTGAATTACTGATATCTGTCCATTAGTTTAATCTACAAGATAAATGTCAATGAATCAAACCTTTTTTTCAAGAAAAAAAAGAGTCGAAGAAGAAGCGAACTGTAGTTCATATTTGTTATAAGCAGAGAATAGTACTATGACATTTAAAACACATTTCCAATATCCTCCTTATACATCTTTAAGACAATTATAGTGGTTTTCTATGTCTAGATAGATTTTTTTTAAATTTAATTCCACAATACTAAAGACTGGAAAGTATATATTTGGCCGGCACCTTGCTGAACTCATCATGAAAGCTTTAAACTAGAACAATATAACAAGGGAAGGCCAGGCAAAATATACAGCTAATGAATACTATTGAGAACCTTGCTATTAGAAGGGAAAAGACAGAACAAAGACAGAAACTCAGAAGTAAAGTAGAGGAGCAAGAGACACCAATCATAAATTAAAATGTTTCACACAATCGGATCCATGAGGGGAGATGGAACTTTATCTTTTTAAAAATTCTTTTACATGTTCATTGTTATCCATTGGATTATGACTGGGGACGCACACCACGGCCCCTGGTAACATCTCCAGGCTCTTAGCTACCTTTTGCCTAAAGTGCATATTCACAGAAGCCGGGAGCAGGTCCTTGTAGGATTGGATCCGTGCGGGGAGATGAAACTATAAATTTTTTTTAACTCTTTGTAAACTTTTATTCGATCGCTATTATCTGGCACTTACATGAATGGGGACTGCACACCATGGCCCACTAATACAGCCGTGTAGAATAAAGCCCAGCCACCCAAGACGTAAAAACTTGTATGGGTGGTCACTAATGCATTGAACACATGCTAAAAGGGAAGAAAAAAATGCTTATCAAATGTAAAGATAGGGATATATCTAAAGAATATAATCCAGTTAGCAGAAACTGTTGTGCAAGTGTTAGAAAAGCTAAAAGTAATAATGAATTGAGGCTTGCAAGAGAGGCCAAAAGAAATAAAAAAGGATTTGGGCGGTATGTTAAAAGCAAAAGAAAAGTCAAAAATGCTGTAGAATGTTTGCATGATGAAAATGCAGAATTGCTTAAAAATTACGTTGAGAAGTCCGAACTTTTAAATTCCTATTTTGTATCTGTTTTCTCTCAGAAAGTAAATGCCACATCAGCTGATCTTACCTGTGCTATTGGGGGAATAAAAGAATGCAGGCTATCTATAAGCAGAGAGATGGTGAGGGAATACTTAACCAACCTACATGAATTCAAGTCTCCAAGTCCAGATGAATTACATTCCAGGATACTGAAGGAAGCAGCAGAGGTAATTGCTGAACCACTCGCCATAGTCTTTGAAAATTCCGGGAGAACAAAAGTCCCAGAAGATTGGAGAAGGGCAAATGTTGTGCCTTTCTTCAATAAAGGGAAGAAGGTGGATCCAGGAAACTACAGGCCTGTGAGCCTGACTTCTATATCGGGAAGGATTTTTGAACAAATTACTAAACAGCAGGTATGCAAGCCCTTGGATGAGAATGGAGTAATTAACCAGTGCCAGCATGGGTTTGTAACAAGCAAGTCATGCGAGACTAATCTAATTTCCTTCTATGACAGAATGACAGACTGGGTTGATCAGGGAAAAGCAGTTGATATAGTGTATGTTGACTTTAGTAAAGCATTTAACTGTCTCATACCATCCTTACTGAAAATATAACCAAATATGGGATCAACAAGGCAACTGTTAGATAGATTCACAACTGGTTTAGTGATTGTACTCAAAGAATATTCATAAATGGCTGCACACCTAATTGGAAGAATGTCTCAATTGAGCTACTACAAGGCTTTGTCCTAGGCCCAGTGTTGTTCAACATTTTTATAAATGATCTAGAGGAGGGAATTAAGGGAAAATAATCAAATCTGTAGACAAAAGAAATCTAGGAGGGATGGATAATAGAGATAAGCGAGCACGCTCGGATAAGACAGTTACTTGAGCAAGCATCGCTCTTCTCGAATACCTGCATTCTCGTTTGAGCAGGCTCGGGGGGCGGCGGGGGGGAGCGAGGGGTGGCGGGGGTAGTGAGAGAGATCTCTCTCTCCCCCCTGCTCCCCCATGCTACCCCACGCCGCCCCCACCCCCTGCTGAGCTTTCTCAGACAAGAATGCAGCTACTCGAGAAGAGCGATGCTCGCTCAAGTAACTGTCTTATCCGAGCGTGCTTGCTCATCTCTAATGGCTAACACTAGAGAAGAGAGATGATTCAAAAAAATCTAGACAAGCTAGAAAACAGTGGGTGGCAACTAACAGAGTGGTATGACAGGGAGTAATGCAAAGTACTACATTTGGCAAGAAAAATGAAATATCATCGTGATACGTCCTAACTGGACACGCTAGTTCCGAACCAGAAACACTGCACCACTTCGCACATGATAGACCAAGTGAAAGAGAACAAGACATAAAACAGAAAACATACATAAGCCAGACTGACAAAATGACGTACAGGACTTATTTATATGGGCCTAATATAGTGATCTGCATACAACACCATGCACCCTGAACAGGACTGTCCGCACCTCATCTTCTGCTCCCTGCACAGACACGCAGGAACATGAGACTGTTTACATTGAACACACTGAACAAACAGAGGAAAGCCCAGAAGCCTCTAGCTGAGGAGCTGGTATGCATGAGCAGTAGACCGGTGGTGATTGGCTGGCTGGAGAAATCCACACCCAGCCAGCTCAATCAACCCCACCTAATCTAACAGGAACAGGTTGCCACAGGAGGTGGGGTGTTCTCCTTCAATGAAAGTCTTCAAACATAGGTTGGACAGACATCTGTCTGGGATGATGTAATGTATCCTGCATTAAACAGGGAGTTGGACACGATGACCCTGAAGGTCCTTACCAACTCTGCAATTCTATGATTTTACATGTTAATTATATCTTATGTAGAGCTCTCGCTTTTAAGTCTGTATTTTTGATCAAGAGTAGGAATGTAGCAACTTGTGAATACATATGTGGAACTTCTATGTTTCTGAACATAACAGAACAATTAAGTGGTACTGGATAGAAATACCTACTGTATTTTACTACACTACCTGTAGAGTGTTAGTAGTGTTCTATTCCATTTCTATAATATATACAGCATTGTTTAACCTTTTTTATTTTTGTTATCCGCTTTGCAAGCTTTGTGTTTACATGGTCACAGCATATATAGAGATCTCTATATATGTTCCATGCATGCTGTGACCATGCAAAGAGCTAGTAAAGCAGCTAATAAAGATCAATCCAATCTGAATTATTCTGCTTTGCTCACAGCAAACTGGAGACACGTATAATACCTACAACATAAGGATAAGTGCACATAGCAGGTTAGGTAAACATAACATCAAGAAAGGCAGAGATTATGTGCACACTGACTGCAGATCTGAGAGCTGAGCCCCTCCACCACAGCTAAGTCAACATCCTAACATCCTAGTTACTAGAGAAGCTAGATGCCTAATGACAAGCAGTGGATTGCAGAGGGGCTGCTCCTTAAGCCTTGTTTTACAGTGGTAAAATAAAAACAAATAATGAAAGTATGAAAGTATATAACAAGACTGATGAAACCTACACAGGTTATTAGATGAGCATAAGGTGTCTGAAAAGTTAAAGGGGTTGTCCCGCGCCGAAAGATATATATATTTTTTTTGCCCAGTCCCCCAGTACCTGTAAAGGAACACCGCTGCCATGTGTTATTAAAAAAAAAATTCCCTTACCTGAATCCCCGTTCAGCAACTTTAAAAAATCTTCTGTCCAAGATGGCTGCCGCTGGTCTTCTCCCACAGTGCACCATGGGTCTTCTTCCATGGTGCACCGTGGATGTTCTTCTGCTGTCTGTGCTCCACTGCCGATTCCAGCCACCTCATTGGCTGATCGGCACCATGTGACGGGGGCGGAGCTACGTGATGACGCTGAGAAGGGGGAGGAGCCAGGACGCAGCTCGTGAGCCCGGACCATCCAGGAGAAAAATCCTCTGTGCGCAAGCACGACTGTTCGTGCGACCAGAGAAGAAGTTTGATCGTCGCCATGGAGACTGGGACGCCAGCACCAGAGGGGGTAAGTGTATAACTTCTGTATGGCCAATATTTAATGCACGATGTATATTACAAAGTGCATTAATATGGCCATACAGAAGTGTATAACTGCACTTGCTGTTGTGGGACAACCCCTTTAAGGTCCTTCACAGATATAGACGAAATTAAAATAGATACCTTTTATTAATAACTTGTTTAAAATTAGGGCCACATAAATCATATAACAAACACTAACATACGTGGACTAACAACATGAATCGTGCTGTGTGACTCAGTGACCGGATGGAATAAGGGTCTAGGTTCCCCCCTAGGTATCCAGTCAGGTTAACCCCTATTAACAGAATTAGGGGACTGGGTCACTGGTTTATAGCGGTATGTCACAATAGGAAGGTTCCCAATCTAGCGTGGCTGGTTCCCAGCCGGAAACCCCTTGACCGTTATTATCGCTATTTTCAATAAGGATCATATGGTTGATCAAAAGATCTATGTTACACCATACTTGAGCAGTCACTCGCTGTGTGAAATCAATACACAACTTTGAAGTAATACGTTTATAAGTGCCGAAACATTGCAAGCCATCTGAGTAGTCACCTACCTGCTGAGGAATTATCTCAAGACATGAAAAGAATGCTTGAGTGAGCACTGATTGACTACCCAGTCATTGACGTTGGAACACCTATATTAATATCTGAGCGATCATCTACTGAGGGGTCTAATTCCCCCATTATTAACGTCAAAATATACGTACCACAAGTGACAACGTATCTAGTATGGTGTAACATAGATCTTTTGATCAACCATATGATCCTTCCTATTGTGACATACCGCTATAAACCAGTGACCCAGTCCCCTAATTCTGTTAATAGGGGTTAACCTGACTGGATACCTAGGGGGGAACCTAGACCCTTATTCCATCCGGTCACTGAGTCACACAGCACGATTCATGTTGTTAGTCCACGTATGTTAGTGTTTGTTATATGATTTATGTGGCCCTAATTTTAAACAAGTTATTAATAAAAGGTATCTATTTTAATTTCGTCTATATCTGTGAAGGGCATTTCTAAGGCTATATAGATTCGGAATACCACTGTGATTTTTTTTAACCCCTTTAAGGTCCCTTTAATAATAACAAAAAATTAGAGTATTTGTCCACACAAATACCTGAGCTACAATCATACAGCCATACCGTGTATAATCTCTTAATGTATCATTCTACGAATAAACCCATCATTGCAACATAATTTATGTTTTTTATGTTTGTACCCTTGTACTACAATTTTTTAAATACATTAAGTAATATAAAAGCATTTATAAGAAGGTAAATATTTGAATATTGACATATTTGTTAGTAAAACAAAAGAAATAAGAAAGAGCTCAACAATCTATTTAGACATGGGGTTGTCATTGATTTACGCTACTGTACGTAAAATGGAACAGTTTGATATAACATGTTCATTTATCATCCTAACAATTCCTGGAACGGTTGTGAGATATGTAATACTTGCCACCTACAGCACATTATCCATATACAGCGCTCTCAGAAATATGATAATAGAAACATTTGTCATTTTCAAGTATGTCTGTAGAGCAGGAGTGTCAAACTCATTTTCAGCGAGAGCCTCAGCAGCCTTATGGCTGCCTTCAAAGGGCTGTTTGTAATTGTAAGATTGTATAAATGTAACTATTTACTAACATATTGTTAAATAACCTGAGACACCATATCACATGCCATCCTCCTCCATTGATGTGAAGACTGATCCATGTTCTGAAGATGACAATAAACAGAAAAGCAAGCTGGGTACTCATTTTGCTGACCTAGGAAGGATGGAAGGCTAAGAATCAACCCTTGAGCCGGCTACCTGAACCAAGTGGGGATTGAACCTACAACCTTCAGGTTGTGAGAGAGAGCTTAGGACTGCATTTCTGCTGCCTTAACATTCTGTGCCACATGAGGCTCTTATGTTGCTGAAAAAGTAGTTCAAATTGTTCTACTAGAAATGTTATGGTGCGCAACCTGGACAGTCAACTGCTAAGATGTCCTTCAGGACCAGGTTAGATAATAGCCAGCCCCTTCCACCTATTTAGCACCAAGCTTCCTACCTTCAAGGGTGGTAAGGGTGCTTGGGTAGGGCTGTCAGAACTGTGCAACCATCTATGAGTTGCTGAACAGAGAGCTGTGGAGATGCACGTCAGAGCTCAGAATCCATGATGGCACCTGTTCCCTGTACTTGTGCTGCCTCCTCTTCCAAGCACTGGCTACATCCACCAGGGAAAGTGGGGAGATGATCTCTTTGCGTCCAGACCTAACGGGCCAGATAAAATGATGTGTTCAGCTCGTGGGTCTTCAGTTTAACATGTGCTGTAAAAGATCCATGTACTGCGGCAGCAATGTAGACAGATTGGTAGGCTCAGCTATGCTATTGTGACTTTTAAGAAAAACGAGAACAAATCAGGTCAAATAGAGACAAAAGTTTGCATCCTTTTGATCTCCATTTGCCTCATTACAATTATCGGTTCCGTTTACAGTTCCTAGATTACTAGTTATGCTCAGATAGGGCAACATAAACCTGGTGACAGATTCCCTTTACCTCCCCCTGAAATGACTGAGTTCTGGTAATACTGAATTCCTTATACTGTTTTTCATCGACTACTTAAAGGGATTTTCCCATAAAGATACATTATGGCTTGACATAGATCAGTGGTATGGTGGCAGTTGTCTTTTTCCTGCGAAGTGAGTAGTGAGGTTATACAGTAGAGTATTGTATGTCTCAATAACTCCAATGGAGAAGAACCAATTTTGAGTGGTCCAGGATCTTCAACCTGACTTTTTCTTTTTTCTCGACCACTTATTCAAAAATCACGGATAGCAAACATTTTTCATGGACAAATATGGACTTTATACTGGATAACACCCAAATAAGACACAATGGGGAAGATTAATAAAACTGTGTAAAATAAAAACTGTCTTTATTGCCCATTGCAGCCAATCACAGCTCAGCTTTCATTTCAAATTCTGCCTTTGAAAAATGAAAGCTGCTCCATGATTGGTTGCTATGGGAAACAAAGACAGTTTTCATTTTAGACAATTTTATAAGGCTGGCTTCACATGGGCTACAAAATTGTGGGATTTTCTCGCGATGCAACAGTGCTACAAATTGCATGTCTGTGAAGCCCGTGCTTTCCAATGGGTTCCTTCACATCAGCGATGTTTTGTAGTCTGCTACATTGCAAGAAAGAAAAAAAATCGCAGGTTGCTAAATATTGCCGCGATTTGCAGTGTTTAGTAGCCCATGTTTCCCTATGGAGCCTGCCTTTCTGTTGCATCACATTGCACGAAAACACCGATGCGACTTTTACAGTAGAAAGTTCTACTGCTTGTCCCTAAACTAAACCCTATCTGCATTAAAAAAATAAAAAAACACAATACATCACCTAACAGACGCTGTCTGCTCCGCCTGCACTTCTCTTCGCAGGTCAGTGCTTCCAGGATTAGAGGTTCAAAAACCCCGCCTCCAGGATGTGCTGGTTTTGATTGGTTCTTCAGCACAGCAGCTCAGCCAATCAGAGCCAGTGCTCGATGAACCAATTACAGCCATTCGAGGACCAATCAGAGGCACCGCTTCCTGGAGGCAAGGTTTTTCAAACCCCTGACCAAGAATCGTTGCCTGAAGACTATTGTGGGGAGCGGTAGAGAAAACGTGCGGCGGAGCTGACAGAGGCTGTTAGGTGATGTATTTGGTTGTTTTTTTTAATGCAGTTAGGGCTTATTTTCGAGGTAGGGCTTATATTTCAAGCCCTCTCCCCCCCAAAAAAAAATAGTTGCAAAAGAGCGCTACAAAGTTGCGACACATAATCGTGATATCGCCGTGAGAAAATGCAACAATATCACACAGAAAACCCCTGCGATATCACTGTGATTTTCTCATGGCAATATCGCTGTCGCCCGTGTAAAAGAGGCACACACCATGTGACACTACAACGTGTTTTAACAGAGATGGCTTTGTCTTGTGTAGAACAGATGTGTCAATTCTTTTATCCATGATGCCCCGTTATTCTTTCGAGTTACCCCATATCTAACCCAACTACCTCTATATGTCCTTCTCGGTGGGGCCATGCAGTAGTGGGGTTCTCTTCTATTTAATTAGATTTTTACTTAAAACTGTAGCAAATACAAATTAGAGTATTTAGTTTCCGACTGAAGTAGATTATTCAGGTTCCCCAGCAAATGTAATTATAGTTAGAAGTTGATCAAGTTCGACCTTTTCAGCTTCTGCTCTGTGACTGATTGATTTTCTGAAGTTTCTGTCCTTTCTCTTAATAATATGGTCAGATACATCAATACTCTCCAGAATCTGAGAGCTCCAGAAAACACAGATTATGTATATTGGAATATGTTACATGTTTAAGTTATGAAGTTCATACATGATGGCAGCTACATGCAGACAAAATCATGCCCGTATACAGTGGGTGGGGTTTCTGACACAGTCTGCTGATTTGCTGCACAATTACCACAATCTTACCCGCAAAACCTTGTAGCCATTAGCAATCATGTGTAAATGAGGAGAGCTGATGTGGATCGTGTGAACGAGGTCTAAAGATGCACTGAAAAAGATATGCTTCATTGGAATACTGTGCATCATCAGGTTTAATCCCTTAGGGCTCCGTCACACGGACGCATCGGCGCCCGTGTTACTGCAGGAGGAAGACAACCGTACCTCAAGACGGACGTCTCTCTGCAGCGCCGGGAGGAAGAACATGTGACCGGCTTCATTGCCGGTCATGTGTTCTTTTTTCAGCGCTGCAGAGAGACGTCCAGATTGAGGTACGGCCGTCCTCCTCCTGCATTGAGGGCTTAGTCACACGGGCGCATCAGCGCCTGTGTACGGGTGCCGATTCGCCCGTGTGACTTCAAGGAACACCACTGGAAATAGCTGGCCCAGGTGGTATTCTGTTTTTAACAACTGACACCTGCCTGCAACTGCAGCGATTGGAAAAGTATTGCAGTATATTGTAGAAGCAATCAAACCATTGCAAGTTTAAGCCCCCTATGGGGATTAAAATAAAACGTAAAAATAAGTTGAAAAAGATTTTTAAAAATATTAAATGTTAAAAAAAAACTTTTCCTATTTGTTGCGTAAAATAAACATAATTAGTATTGCCGGTTCGTATACCTACGTTCAAACCATTAACATATATTATCATTTATCCTACATGCTAAACCTTGTAAAAAAATACATAGTGCTAGAATTGCGGCTTTTTGGGCATCATATCTCTTAAAAAAAAGAATAAAAAGTGATGAAAAAGTTGTATGTATGACAAAATGGTATCAATAAAGACTACAAGTCGCCGCGCAAAATTAAGTCGTCACACAGCCACATTGATGGAAAAATAAAAACCGCTATGGTCTCAAAATATAGTGGCAGACGATGTATATATATATTGTGAGGGATTAGCGTTTAGGATCGGTAGCAACCTGGGCATAAGCAGTCAGAGACAGTGACTCTTGCGATAAAGTCTTTAGTCCAGGCTTCGCCTGGGTTTATTTCAGTGCAAACAAAGCAAAATACAGGCCTTAACGCCAGGCAAAAATAAAGGAAATCCTGCTCATCTGAGCACTTACTAAACATGTAGCGTCCCTGTCTACATACTGGTAACCAAATGGCTCCTGCACACAGCCAGCCAGGACTCTCAGACCTGCAGAGGTCTCAGCTCTCTCTTAGGCCCTGTAGGCCCAGGCTTTATAAGGCCTGGTACCAGCCTCACCTGGTACGTGGGAGTGACCATCCCACCCTTCACTTTGGTCACTCCAGGAAAAGCCGGCCCGGATTATGCGGCTTGGAGCCACTTACTTGCTACAACGTGTTAGTAGCTTAATGCTACTAACACTATACTGCCGGCTTCCTCCACCGAGCCCAGGCTGCTCGGTGGCACGTATCTGCCCAAGCGCTCCCCAAAGCAGCATAGGAGAGCATCCTAGGCGAAATATACCTGCCCTCCAGCACCTTGCCGGTCACCGTCTCACAATATATATATATATATATATTTATTTTTTTTTTAAATAAGGGCTTCTACCCACTAGCGTTTTTTTTTAATGCTGCGATATTGCTGCGTTTTTTTAATGGGACTTTCTAATCTGAAAATAGCATCGCACAAAAATCGCAAGTTTGTGCTTTTGCGATTTCTCTGCTATGCAATTTTAACATTAGAAAGCCCAAATGAAAAAAAACACTGTGATATCGCAGCGTTAAAAAAAACGCTAGTGGGTAGAAGCCCTAATAATACATTTAAAAATGGAATAACTTTTGTATTTACTCATCTATACTGACCCGCAGAGTGAAGATAACATGTTTTTGCTGCACTATGAAAACAGTAAAATCAAAACCCAAAGAACAATGGCAAAATTGTGCTTTTTCTTCTATATCACACAGCTTAACCTTTTTTTAAAGTTTTCCATTACATTTTATGGCACAATAAATGAAACTATTAAACAATACAGCCCGTACCACAAAAAAACAAGACTTCATACCGCTGTGTTGACAGAAAAATAAAAAAGTTATAGTTCTTTAAAACTGGAGATACAGTAACGAAAAAGCTGCATTTCTAGTCTTGTTAAAACATCACTTCCCAGAAAGCAGAATCAGCCTTGACTACAATCAATAAATAAGGAATGCTGGGAGATTTCAACTCTGCAGCATGCAGAATTGTAAATACAACTCAGGCTCAGGGCTTATTCACATGAGCGTATATTGTCTGGCGTTTTCACGGACGGCCGATATACGCTACCATCTGATGTATTTGATTCCAATGCATCAGATCACACAGGCATATTCCTGCGGCGTAAAATCAGTAGCAGCCGACTTACGCTGCTGGATGGTGTGGGCTTACTTTTGATGCTGCACCATCCACATGACGTAGGAACTGTTGTGTTATATCACTACTGGAAGTTAGAGGTGGCGACATATTACAGCAGTGTTGACATATAGTAATGCCCCCAGCTTCTGATTGGCTGGGGGTGTGTGTGGCATAAGGAGAGGTAGTGATGGCGCCATGAGGAGGGGCTGCGGCAGCGGTAGGAGCACAGGCAGGGTCGGCGACAGGACGAGAGGCAGCGGCAGGACGACAGGGGGGGCGGTGGCAAGAGGAGAGCCGCTGGCAGCGGCAGTTGGGAGTCCCGGCGGCAGGAGAGCCGAGCCACAGGTCGTAGGAGCAGCGTCTGCATAGCATTTTGCATGGACGGGATAGTTAGGGTTACTTTTCCTGTTAGGCTTACTGCGGCAGCGGCAGGACGAGAGGCAGCGTCAGGACGACGGGGGGGGGGGGGGCAGCAGGAGGATAGCTGCTGGCAGTGGCAGTTGGGAGTCCTGGCGGCAGCGGCTTACATATAGTGTAAGTCTAACACGAAAACGAACCCTAACCTAACCCTCCAGCCCAGGCAAAAATCAAGGCCGACGCTGCTGCTAGGAGCATTGGCAAATCCGCCAATCGGGAGCTAGGGTAATGACAGGGGTGTTCCTCCTGTCAAACCCCTAGCTTCCGGTGGTGTCAAGGTAAAACAGTAACCATGACGTAAGGTTACGTCCGGTCACATTAGGAACTACACTGCCATGACGTAACCTTAGGTCCTAGTAAATAGAATTTCACAAGCAGCACAGGAAAATCCCCATAAGGGCAGGACACAATCTCAATGCAGCAGCCACTGGGATTAAGACCAAGTCCCACAGCTCAGACAGAAAAAGATTAAGTGGCACCAAGACAAGCTCTATGCATGCTGGGAGTTGTAGGTAACAGTCTGTTGATGTGTTTATTTGATACATGTAAACACAGCGGCAGATCAACGTCTGCAAGAGATGTAGAAGAGGGCTCAAATGGCAGATAAAACGCACAGGTTGCCATTACTTAGCTGTACCTCCTACATTTCAGCATTTTCAGAATTTCCATTTTGTGCCCGGAAAACTTTTTAATTCTGTCGGTAAAACATTTAACTGGATTTTTCCCCCCAGTAATACATTTTTTGTAAAGTGAAGTTATGGAACTAGTTATGCTCTTCTATTCCAGGTGATCTCATCAACTTTTGACTTTTACAATCGTTATCTGCATCTAAGGCCCATAATGGCCATTATGGTAATTTATGTTCTGGACTCACACAGTCTCTCAGTTTGCCTGCATTTTCATATTCATTTTCATGCATGCGCTTGCCAAGCATTGCCTCTGGGGAAGAATACAATGCTTCTGGAAGGTTCTATACAATACCTCATGGAATACTTATAGTATATAACACAGAATTGTAGGGGCTCCATGTGTCTTTGTACAGAGTCAATGCTGGATTTCAGTTACTACCTTGTCAGTTGGACACTCCAAAGGCCCATTTAGACACACGATTATCACTCAAAATTCATCTTTTAAGCGATAATTGTTGCGTGTAAATGTGCCCATCTTTCAGTTTTCTGCCAAACAATGGATTTCAGTTCAGCATGAAATCCGTCATTCAGCAGAACAGCTGATAAGACGGAGCACACGCTGATTACAGCTGATTACATAGTCTCAGCTGTAATCAGCATGGCAGAACAAAGAGAATGTATTCAGCGAACAGCGAGTGGTCTGTTCCCTGAATACAGCTCTGCGCGGCTCACACGCTACTAATTAGTACTAATTAGTAGTTTATGCAGCTCAAGAGCCATCTTTTGAGTGTTCATCTTTGTGTCTAAAGGGGCCTTAAGACTTCACTTCTTATGGCTTTGTTCACATCAGCACAATGATTTCCATTTATAATGTAAGCCACAATGCTGTTTCAGCTCATTCACACAATAGATAATGGGAACTTACAATGGACTTATATGGGATCCACCTTTTCCACCAAGGTGTCCAATGTTCCAGTGTGTGAAACAGCAATACTATTTTTTCCATGAAAAACTATGCAACCTCTGATGGAGGCTTCAAAATGGCTTTTCCAACATTGATTTAAACAGCATCTCACATTTGAAGTAGCATATGGCCATGTCTTTCTAATAATGAAATTGTTACATCCGCCGGGCGCACTAAAGCGCCATGCCTCAGAGCGGATGCACGCGGTTCCATTTAAAACCTGAAAACACTAATACAGCATTTGCACTAACAAATTGCACCTCTCCAGGCTGAGATGGAAGGACCCCTGTCCATTACTAATCAGAGAAAGTGGGGAACCCCTGCCTAAAAGCGGGGTGCGCGTTACGATAAGGTCGGCCCCACTGTCTTCAACTGGAACCTAGCTATCCCTGATCAGGAACCTGGAGAAGATGCACTAAACACAGAGGACCCAGCAGTGTTCACACACACTGAACACAGAACAGGACTGCACATAAAGCACATGTCTGGCCACCTGCACAGACATACCGCAGACGTCACTGTTCACACCAACACACATGGTTGTGCAGACAACATATAACAGGAACCCCACCCAGAGCTCACATGCATACCAATGGTAAACCATAGCTAGTCCAAGTGTCCTCACACAAGGGAAATAGAGAGTCAGCCACCATGCTGACATAGGGAACAGTGTCAGGCATCACCCATCTGACACACACATAGGACATCAGATGTCTGGGGGATGCACCTGCCCAGGGATAGGGAGAAACCTGCGAGCCGCCTGCATCTGTGTGCTCACCGTACCACACACTACACAATGCCCGCAACCTAGAACATAAGGAGGGGAGAGACAGCAGGTGCCCAGACTGTCTTAAAGGGGTTGTCCCACGCCGAAACGGTTTTTTTTTTTTTCAACCCCCCCCCCCCCCCCCCGTTCGGCGCGAGACAACCCCGATGCAGGGGTTAAAAAAGAACACCGGACAGCGCTTACCTGAATCCCCGCGCTCCGGTGACTTCTTACTTACCTGCTGAAGATGGCCGCCGGCATCTTCTCCCTCGGTGGACCGCAGGGCTTCTGTGCGGTCCATTGCCGATTCCAGCCTCCTGATTGGCTGGAATCGGCACGTGACGGGGTGGAGCTACACGGAGCTACACGGAGCCCCATTGAGAAAAGCAGAAGACCCGGACTGCGCAAGCGCGTCTAATTTGGCCATTAGATGGCGAAAATTAGACGGCAACCATGGAGACGAGGACGCTAGCAACGGAGCAGGTAAGTGAATAACTTTTGATAACTTCTGTATGGCTCATAATTAATGCACAATGTACATTACAAAGTGCATTAATATGGCCATACAGAAGTGTATAGACCCACTTGCTGCCGCGGGACAACCCCTTTAAGGGGAGGAGAGGGACACTACAGACAAGCATGCAACCACCAGCTCTGAGTGGGCTCAACACAGAGTACAGCAATAAAGCACTGAAATGACCATCAATCTCTCCCAAGAGTTTGCTGGTATTTATCTGCTGCAGACCAGGGGGATTGGCTGCTGGAGAATACCACGCTCAGCCAGTTCAATTAACCCCTACCTGTGAAGGTGTGCACAAGGAAGCCTGTAGAACCACAGGTCCCAGATGCACAACCCTAAGAGAAATAAAATGTCATCAGTCTGGATTCTGTAGAAGCAGCATGGTACCTGGCAAGTGGATTTTTAGGAGTAATGCATGTGTTAGAGTAATGGCTTGATTTAGGTGAAACTCAAGGTGTGTCAAAGTCTTATCAACCAGGTCTGCCTAATTATCTGTACAGAGGTCCGGAGAAGAGCACAAATGATTATTTTCCTTCTTCATTTTCTTTTTTCAGCCTCTTTTTGCTTCATGTTTTTTTTCCTTCTTTTTAACCCTTTCCAATCCAATGTCGGGCCTGCCCTGACATCATCCTTTTCCTTCACAGCTCCGATGTCGGGGACAGGCCCGACACTGCAGTGCAGGAGTGCATCTGCACCCGATCATCAGACACATCAGGTGCAGATGCACTCCTGCACTGATCCTGATCAAGGACCCCCGAGGAGAAGGCAGAAAGGGTTTTTAACCCTTTCTGCCTCCTCCTTTACACATTACATAGTGCTCAATTATGTAATGCAGAGAGATTCCGGCCGGTTATCACTTAACCGCCAGTGTTATCTGACCCCCAGCGGTCACATGAACGCCGAGCCGGGAGCCTGCACCGTGGGGGGAATGCGGAAGTAATACTCCCGCATTCTCCCTTCTGCCTCCCGGCCCAGCGATCATGTGACCGCTGGGTGCCACCTGACCCCAGCAGTCACATGATCGCCGAGGTGGGAGGCAGATAGGAGAATTCGGAAGTATTACTTCCGCATTCCCCCCACAGTGCAGTGAGCACCTGCACCCTCCTGAACTCTGTCAGTTCAGGAGGGTGAAGGGAAAATGTATTTTTTCTCATCCATTCTCCCCAGCTCCAATTTATTTGGAGCTGGGGAGAATGGATGAGAAAAAGTAAATGTATTGGAAAGGGTTAAAAGAAGGAAAATAAAGAAGAAGGAAGAATAAGCAAAAGCATTGCAGTGGGTTTGTCCAAAACAAACCATCTGAGGTTCTAGTTCACGCTGAACCAAATTTCTCTCTCTCTCACCAGCAGGAGTCCCTGTAACTTGGGGCAGGGCTTAATATCGTGACCATTGGTCATTTCTGACAGCAGCTATCAGAGTGGCTTGTAAGGGAGAGCATGGACTGGAATTACCAGTAACCTCCCTGATTGTAAAATAAGTTATGGTGCTTAGAGGATAGATGCCATTGAGTCCGGAGGTGTAATTTTTATACTTACAAGTCTCCCTTTTCCCATATGTCATCCTAGGAAATTGGCGCTCTGTCTATCAGTATGTCTCTTTTAATTCAGTCCGTGCATGCATACTTCCATAGAAAACAGTGGAGTGTCTACACAAAGACACGTTGATAGATGGAATGCCGACTCCCAGGGTAACAGCACGGAATGAGGAACCCAGTAATTAAAGAAATTACACCTCCAGACTCTGCGGGGCCTATCTTATTAGTATATGGTGCTTATAGGTGACAGATTACCATGTCCACTTTTAGTAGCCAAAATGGGTAATCCCTGCTGTGGTAACTGGCCACTTGGTCAAAGCTTACACTAGGAGAAGAGTGCTTCAGCCAAGCACTGATTCCATAGCTCCTCTTTCCATAATTCCCATTCACTTCACTGAGAACTATAGAAACAGTGCTTGGGTGAAGCACTCAGCTCTTTCAGGTTGGCACAGAGTCCTTGGTTTTCCTATGGTGGCCATGAAAAGCCGAAACGGGAATTTCCATTGTTCTTATTCCTAAAGTTTTCCCTGAGTGCTTGGTTCAGATTTCTTTTCCTGTTACAATTAAATCTGCTTTGGGCATAAATTTAAAGAGACATTCTCCTGTGTCTATATCAGCTGGGCTCTGCAACCGGGGCTCTGCAGATTTTTTTTGCTGCCTGTGTTTTCTTAATACTTACCTCCATTCACCTATATGGGTTCTTCTTAGATAACAGCTCATTGTTTCAACTGAGCCATCTACTCCCTCGCTGTCAATGGGTGAATGCAGTGGGTGGAGGAAACCTGATGTCACCCATTTACAGTGATTAGAGACGACCGCCCACTTGACACATGTGACAACACCAGGCGCCCGATCTATGAAGGGCCACGACAGGTGCACTTTAAAATAAAACATGCTGGATTTTGGAAAGTTATATTATCAAGGATTTCTGTGTTTTAGGACCATACCTTCTACCAAATGCACATGAATTTCCCAAATCCAGAGACTTATTAAAATGTAATAAAGAAGACTTGAATTGTTATTTTGTCACTAAGTTCTATCATCAATACCTAATTTAAAGAAAAAAATATGTCCAATTTACTGTTAATGGAGTTGCTGAAATCTGAAGAGAACAAAGTATCCAGTTTTAATTAGTTGGATTCCTCATTTATTATTTGTCTTGTTTCATTTATGCGAATGCGTTTTCCAATATTCTCTGAAAACTTTGATAAAGAAAACCACATAATGAAAACAAGTTGCTGCATAATGAATGCTTCCCTACTTACTCCATGCACAAAAAATTCTTTACTTTACACTATGATTAATTTTCACATCAATGATAAAATGAGTCTTCAGAAGACGACTAATTAAATAACAACACAAGCAGGTATCTCAACTATCGGCTAGTCTGCTTCTGTTGTAATACCTTTTATTACAATTGAAAGAATGGATGGCTTTATTAGTCTGTGACTTTGTGTGTCTGCGTCTATATACACCGAATGGCCACTTTACTAAAGACACCCATTTAGTATCACGTTGGATCTCCTTTAGCCTTTGGAACTGCAGCAATTTGCTGTGATGTCCATCCATAGGGGTCAGACTACCCATGATATGTCAAAAAAACATTCCTCACAATTCCACACCCTTACTCCACCAGCCTCAGCTGTAGACACCTGACAGGAAGGGGTCATCAATGCATGTGGCTTCCGTCAGCAATTCCAATTCTATCTGTTCAGTCATGCCCAACACCTGGGTACTCTGTAGGCCAGTCAGAGCTCTCCATGCTTGTCTCTTCTCTATGGCTGCTTTCCATTACCTGATGTCCATTCTTGATGGTGTCTGGCTAACGTGCTTTTTGTCTTCCCTGTTTCCTTTTACCACTGACCATTCCAAAGAGCATCTCTTTCCAACGAATTTGCCTCATCCCGTGTTGAAAGTAAGTTAGTCTCTGTCTCATGATCTTGCCTTCCAGGACAGTTCTGGGTTGATACAGTCTAGGACAGCTTTGTTGGCGATCCCAGCTGTTCAGGGGATTCGTAGAAAGTTTTTCCAACACCACAGCTCAAAAGCTTCCATTTTTCTTCTGTCTGCTATCTTTAATGTCCACATCTCAAAGTCATATGTTGCAATCGGGAAGACAATGACAGTGATTAAACTTCGTTTGATGGTTACTGAGATATCATTGCACTTCCATATTGGGTCCATGCTCACTATGGCCATACACCTCAGTGCTAATCAAGACTGTATCTCATTTGTCGAGCTGCGACTATGTTCTATTTGGAAACCAAGGAATACAAAACTGTTAAGCACTTTGATTTCCTCATTGTTGACCTTTATGTGGACTTCCTTATTTGCAGTGGTTATGTCTTCTTGATGTTGAGGTGAAGTCCCATCTTCTCACTTTCTTCTTTTAGCTTCAGGATCAACATCTTCAGATGCTTCACTGTCTCTGTTATCAGGGTTGCATCATCCGCATATCTTAGATTAGTGATAGTTCTTCCACCTACTTTCAGCCCAATACCCTGATAATTTAGGTCTAGCCGCCTCATGATCACTTCCACATAGAGAATGAAAAGAAAAGAATAGAGGATGCATCCTTGTCTTGTGCCCTTTTCCACCAGCATGGTGGTTCAACTGATCATTCAATATTTTTCCACTACCAGTAATATAGTTTTTGTACTTTTGTGCCTAGTAGAGTCTTGCTTTTCTGTTTCTCTTAGACAGAAATGGCACTGGAACTGGTTGTCTGTTCTACTCATCTGTGCTAAGGAGTGATGAGGTGTGCATTCATACAAATTAGTTGTAACATCATCCAAGCAGACCCCCTTCATTGACAAGTTGTTTACATCCATAGGATCCTTTTATTGTATGCTGAATGTTTTCCTGTGATCACACCATTCTTGGTATATTTTCCACACCATTGCACAAAAAAATCCCAAAAGGCTGGCAGTTTTTGCAATTCTGGTCCTGTCTAGTCTAGCACTGGCTGCCAAGAATAACATAGTCCTTGTATCATAAAAAGAGAAAGAGTAGAGCACAGATATATTGTAGGTTAGCGCCACAGTGTGCAGGGACACCAAAAGTTTGAGGGTGAAGTGGAGGCAGAGCCCACTCATGACACCTTTGCACTGAGCCCACTAAAGTTTGCTCTGGGCAAATATACCATTACATACCAGTCGTTCAAATGAATGACTGGCCATGTTAGACATGGACAGCTAAAGACCTCTACAGCATTTCTCTGTTCTGGCTCATATAGGGGTAGCCCGAACAATGGACCCTCCTTTATAAAGTCCAAATGCTAATAGGTCAACTCTTTTAATAAATAAAGTAATAATTCTAAAAATTATAATGTGTTCATGCAGGCAGATGTTGGGTCAGGGCTGTTTCTAGGCACTTCGGAGTCAAGGGACACTCGGAGCTTGCATGGCTGGCTGCAGTTCCACGGTTTGGCAAAGATTGGGAACTGATGCCGGTGGGCTGATGATGCGAACCAGTTTTGGAGTTGGATTCACAAGGACTGGGAACCTCTTTGCAAAACAATGGTCGCACAGCTTATCTAGGCCTCAGCCCTGTTGTGTCACTTCCAGAGAAGGCTTCCACTCCATTGTGCTTGCAAGTATAAACTTTACTCCAAACAAATCAGACAGCAATGGCTTGTTCATCCAGGAACTCGAGTTGGAGCACTGCTTCTCAAGAGTCCGATCTCCACGGTAAGGTCAGGCCAGGCGTTACTCCAGGATATAAGAAGATCTAATCACACTGCCGAAGTCAGCAGCCCAAATTTAGTAAGCAGAAACAGGGCAGAACCCTCTTCATTCTCCTGCAGTCACTCTCTACAACCAGGGCAACTGAAGTCCTGAACCTTTTATACCAAGGGGAGTGTCACTTAGCAGCCTGGCATACGTAGATAGCCCCTAAAAAACACTTGGTGTGACCTATATGCAATAATAGAATACATCTGGCAAATAACACAATGAGCAGACTGACTTCAGTTAATAGTGTACAGAAAGAACATAGGGGGCAATACTTTATTTTAATCTTATGTTATTTTACAACATAATGGCCATTTGTTGTATAAGAAACTAAATAGGGCAAAGTTTCTATCCCCCCATTTTGTGTATAAAAGGGACACCAATGCCTATTAGTAAGATGTATTATTTTGTTTCAGAGAAATTGTCGCCCCCTCCTCTGTTCCACCATCAGTTGAGGTTCCAGCTGCTCTCACAGGACGATAGCTAACAATTTTTGCTCCACTTAGAATTGATAGTATTTTGGTAGCTGCTGGATGCAAGAAAATCAACAATTATGATGTTGTGACCAGAACTTACCTCCGCTGTGACAGAACACCACATCATTCATCTGTTTCACAATAGGAACACGGGGCCGATACAATCAAAGCCAGACAAGATCTATAGGAAAATCCATCCACTTCTTGCAGTAGTTTCTCCTTTGGCTCTTCTGTCCTACAAGGATTTTCTTTCCACGGCATCAATTGAGAAGAGAAGTAAAACAATATTGCAGCATTTAATAAATGTTGATTTTTACTCTTTACTCCACTGAACAATTTAATATAAGGTATCATGTGCCAGGGCAGTCTGTGTATGGTGGATTCTAATCCCTTTCCCCCCTTTTGCTTTCAAGTTTTTGTAGAACCAAGAGTCAGATTTAATCAAACTTATTCAATAAAGAACAGAAGGCGATGAAGCTGCTGGTTCCTCTTCTCCACAAACTAAACAAGTTCATGAAATTACCACCAGAGCCTCACTTGTAATATGGCACATCCAACATTTACCAAATTGCAGTTCTGTGTGAGTAGAAATGAACAGCTGTTGTCCTCTGGACATGTTAAAGGAAATGCGTCATCAGAAAATGAACTATTGGTTAACATAAGATTTTATGTTAAACATTTTTTTTTTCTTGGGGGGGTGATTTCTTTTTAAATTTGCAGTGTTATAGTCTATGATTTTTAAAAATCCTGCTATACTGAAAGTTTTACCCTGAGCACTAAGCCTAATAATAAGTGTCACTTCCCGTTCTGTAGGAAAAACTTTTCAGTAGGGATCTTATTGTCATCACAAGCAGGATACTAAGAGGCTAGTAGCGTTTATCCACTCAAAAAGAGCTCTGGCTGCTATCCCCTGTTGCGGCTCTGACAGCTGTAGCAGGGGATTGTTACGATTATGTGGGCAACTAAACACGGGGCCCACACGATCGTGACCAAGAGAGGATACGGATACAGGGGTTCACACGGGTTTCAGGCAACTAGCCCTGTGCTACAAGGGAGGATGACATGGCCCTACCTAAGCGGGGATATCGCCCCAATAAAGGGCGGCCCAGCGGTATTCGGAACTGGGCCCTAGCTGATCCTAAGAACCACACCACAGAACAAGAGACATACACATGTCACATGACAGGGACAGAACAACCTGACACACAGAGCAGAGAACACAGCATACAGCAGCCAGAATGTAAACACTAATAGCAGATGATAAGCTATATATAAATACCAGGTATTAGTTGATATTTTGTAAAAAACACGGAAGCTAAAGGGCCACTTTGCGGCTCCTGGCTATACCGCTAGTCCCTACACTAACCAGGAGTCCAGCAGTACCAGACACAGGTGCACACAGAAAGCTGCACAGGACAGGACACAGATCACAGGTCCCACAGCAAGATGACACAAAACTGACAGAAAATAAACGTACCAACGGACATGAACCAGCAAGACACAGATCACACAGCAAGCTGCAACAGGACAGAACAGAGCACAGGTCACAGATCGCAGCACACGTAAAAGTTCCTCCCCTTTATAAAAGGGGCCTCCGGACCCTTTAAGCATAACAAAAATTATGCGACTCCTCCAAACCGCGCACGTGTACAGGATTTATCTAGAAAGGACCTGACACCAAGGCAAAGATGGCAAAATAGGAGAGAGTAAGGCAAGAGACACTACGCAGTACAGGACTTATCACTATGGGTCTAGTACATCGTAAATATGTCTCAACCAAGATAGGTGTAGCACAGGACTAGTGCAAACAAAAAAAACACCTATGAAGGGGGGAGCAAACGTAACACCTAAAGTGCACGTAGCCAGAGGGGACAAAGCAACCCTCGCTACTGACACAAGGGACCCATAGGATTTATCCATACGGGTCTATTACCGAGCATACAGCCGAAGGCCAAAGACACAGGTACACACCGCACAGGGGTCTACAGCAAATTATATCCGCAGGGCGCACCTCGCCACAAAACGGACACTGTGACAGGACTACAGACTGCATAACGCAGGACGGGTAACAGACAGAGCTGAAACTCAGACACAGACAGGGAAGCAGACCAAACAAGGCCCTAAAATCCGCCTACCAATATACAAAGGGGACAGGATTTAGATCAGGCATCCACCCACCAACAGACGGGTAGAAATGCAGGAACAAGAATCAGGCGTCCACAACCAATGGACGGGTGGCTCAGGCAGACAGAGCCCTAAAATCCGCCTACCAACGAACTAGGGGTCAGGATACAGATCAGGCATCTGCCCACCAACGGACAGGTAGACATACAGAAACAGGAATCAGGTGTCCACAACACCAGTAAACGGCTGGCTCAGACAGACAGAATACAGATCAGGCGTCCCCACAGATCTCAGCAGCACATGAAACAGTAACACAACGTACGAGCATGCCAATAACATAGCCAACATACAAACATACTGTTACGATCGTGTGGGCAAAACTAAGAACAGGGGCCCAAACGATCGTGACCAAAGAGGACTGGGGATGGGATGGACGCACACAGGTTGCACACGGTATTCACAACGGTTTCAGGCAACTGACCCTGTGCTACACGGGAGGATGACGTGGCCCTACCTAAGTGGGGACATTGCCCCAATAAGGGCAACCCAGCGGTCTTCGGATCTGGGCCCTAGCTGATCCTAGGAGCCATGCACCAGAACAGGACTCATTCACATGCCACATGACAAGGACACAACAACAGGATACACAGAGCCAGAATAAACAGCATACAAAATGCAACCACTAGTAACAGATGATAAGTTGAATATAAATACCAGGTATTAGTTGAAATTTTGTACAAAACGTGAAAGCTAGCGGGCCAACTTCACAGCTCCTGGTTATACTGCTAGTCCTTACACTAACCAGGAGTCCAGGAGAACCAGACACCGTTCACACAGCACGCTGCAACAGGACAGGACACAGATCGCAGTTCACACTGCAAGCTGACACAAAACTGACAGCATTTAATCGTACAAACGGACCTGAACCAGCAAGACACAGATCACACAGCAAGCCTGCATCGGGAACAGGACAGAGCACAGGGCACACAAGAAACTGACAGGAAATAAACGTACAAATGGACATGAACCAACAGGTCACAGCTGACACAGCAAGCTTGCAACAGGACAGAAAACCAGGGCACGGACTCTACCCAGAGCTCACATGAACACAGATGAAACTCACAACAAGTCTATGTGTCCTCATACCAGGGGGGATAGACAGTCAGCCACAGAGCTGACATAGTGGACTGTGTCAGGGATCCACCAACTGACACACTGGAAGCAGAGAGACACAGACCTACTTGCAAACAGATCAGAGTGGGAACAAGCTGAGCATGACTGATAACAAGTTACAGAACACAGAAGTAACATGACTACTCACCCTGGGACCCAGCCAGTTACTGACCAGCAGCTGGGTTTATATGTAAGCACAGACCCAGGAGATTGGCTAGCAGGAAGTACCACACCCAGCCAGCTCAATTAACCCTCAATCACCTGTAGCTGTGCTGCTAGGAAGCTTAGAACTACAGATCCCAGCAGCACGTGTAAAAAATACTCAGAACATAGCATACAACATACTTAGAACATACCAACATAGATAACATAAACATGCTAACATAACAAGAACATAGATAACATGCTAACATAGCATATAACATAATGCCCCCCCACCTACAAATGGGGGTGCATTATGTTTTGATCATGTGGGCAAACTGAGCATGGGCCCACACGATCAAAAGAGGGATAAACACAGGTGCACACGGCAAGCTGCACAGGACAGGACACAGATCACAGGTCACACAACGAGCTGACACAAAACTGACAGAAAATAAACGCACAAACGGACATGAACCAGCAAGACACAGATCACACAGCAAGCTGCAACAGAGCAGGACAGAGCACAAATCACAGATCACACAGCAAGCTGCAACAGGACAGAACAGAGCACAGGTCACAGATCGCACAGCAAGCTGCAACAGGACAGAACAGAGCACAGGTCACAGATCACACAGCAGGCTGCAACAGGACAGAACAGAGCACAGGTCACAGATCACACAGCAAGCTGCAACAGAAAAGGACAGAGCATAGGTCACAGATCACACAGCAAGCTGCACCAGCAGTGATGCTACCGGCACGGACTCTCAGCAGACTACAACATATAGTAAAAACCACACAGACTCTACCCAGAGCTCACATGAACACAGATGAAACTCACAGCAAGTCTATGTGTCCTCATACCAGGGGGGATAGACAGTTAGCCACTGAGATGATATAGGGAACTGTGTCAGGGATCCACCAACTGACACACAGAGCAAGACATAAGACGTTTGGAGGCCGCACCTGTACAAGGGAAGGGAAAAGGAAGCTGCATGTGCTGCAGACCAGGACTACAGGTGTTAGCTCAATTAACCCTCAACCACCCATGGAGCTGTGCTGCTGGGAACCTTAGCACTACAGATTCCAGCAGCACACGTAACAGGGATTCCTTGGATGTGAAACCCCTAGATGCTGTCACCTGTGGTCAATGGGGCCGGCGGCAGCTGCGGCGACCCAATTGCCATACAGAAAACATTTCAATCCTCTGTGACAGCTCTTGCAGAGGATTTCTTCATCTCCGCAGGGAGTCCCATTGTCACTGGACACTGTGACAGCATGGTCACAGTGTCTAATGAAAAAGGGACTCCCCACAAAGTGTCTAGTGAAAATGGGACTCCCCACGAAGATGAAGAATTCCTCTGCCACAGCTGTCACAGCTGTGGCAGAGAGTGATGTTCTCCAATTGAATTTAATGGAGCTAGCAATACAGCCAGCTCCATTAAAGCAATGGGCTGAGAGCAAGCGCTGCAATGATTTTCGGGGAAGGGCTTAAAATATAAGCCCTTCCCTGAAAATCAATCCAAAAATGTGTAAAAAAAATAAATAAAAAAAAGGTATAGTCACCTTGCTGCAGGTGCCGGGGCTCAGTCGCGTCCAGCCAGCTCTTTTCCTGCACTGCACTGAGGATTTTTCAGCAGGTGGTGATTTAAAATTCCTGCCTGCTGAAAGTGCTTACTCTGATTGGCTGAGCTCTGTGACCAATCAAAGGCAGCTCTCAGCTATTTCCTCTGATTGGTCTCTGCGCAATCAGAGGCAGCACTCACCCATTCATAAATTCATGCTGTGTATGCCCTGGACGGCGAGAGTAACAGAGAAGTCCTGAATCATATAGGACCTGATATATTACTGGGGAGTAAGATGCCTGGGCTCAGGCTCACAGATTATGGCCATGTAATGCCAGCAGAGTCGCTAGAAAAATCTTGGAGAGATCAGTGGCCTCCAAAGAACACGATGGCTGATACTGTCAGAGCTGATACTGGCATGGATATCACACAACTGAAAGAAGCAGTGCAAAACCAAAAAACATGGAGGGAGGGAGCCTTTAGGGTCGCCGAGAGTCGTGACGACTAAACAACTAACAACAACATATTACAAGTGAATTTCTAGGCCCATGATACAGATGACTGTTCTGGTCCAACTACTTGTCTACTGATCTGAGCTTAGAGCATTATCGGAAGCTAAGATGCTATGAATTCAGATCAGTGTACCAATGGTCAGGCTGGGACACTTGTCTATAATACTTCCATGCAAAACTGGCCTAAGGGCAATTGCACATACTTCAGTGCATGTTTGCACATAGTACTGTACTTTCTGCTTACTTAGGGCCTATTCACATGTGCACACAACCCACCCACCTCCCACCCTGAATTAAAAGGCTATTTAGCCTAATGAGGTCCAGATGTGTTCTCTTTCTCGAGGTTATGCTCAGGGTATCAATGGGTTCTATTCTCTGCATATTGCGCACACAGAAATGCAAATATGCCTGACTGAAGCTGCCCTAAATTGTGGAATATTCTGTTGTGTGTGAAAACACCTTAGAGGCATTTATACAACACCTTGTTAAAGTTTTAAACCTTCTTTTCGATCAACTAATGTTAAAGGGGTTGTCCCGCGAAAGCAAGTGGGGGTATACACTTTTGTATGGCCATATTAATGCACTTTGTAATGTACATTGTGCATTAATTATGAGCCATACAGAAGTTATAAGAAAATTTTCACTTACCTGTTCCGTTGCTGGCGTCCTCGTTTCCATGGAGCCGACTAATTTTTGGCGTCTAATCGCTAGATTAGACGCGCTTGCGCAGTCCGGGTCTTCTTCTTTTATGAATGGAGTCGCTCGTGCCGGAGAGCGGCTCCGTGTAGCTCCGCCCCGTCACGTGCCGATTCCAGCCAATCAGGAGGCTGGAATGGGCAATGGACCGCACAGAAGCCCTGCGGTCCACCGAGAGAGAAGATCCCGGCGGCCATCTTCAGCAGGTAAGTAAGAAGTCACCGGAGCGCGGGGATTCAGGTAAGCGCTGTCCGGTCTTCTTGTTTAACCCCTGCATCGGGGTTGTCTCGCGCCGAACGGGGGGGGGGGGGGGGGGGGTGTTGAAAAAAAAAAAAACCCGTTTCGGCGTGGGACAACCCCTTTAACTATAATTTCTATATATATTTTTAATTCTTTTATGGGGCTTTAATTAAAAAATAAAGTCTTTTTATAACAACATATAAGTGATATAAGAAAAAAGTTAACAAATTTTGTGTATAGAATTGATTACATGTTTCCGTAGTTACAGACTACAAACAAAACCTGTGTAGTCTGGTTTGACAGTCATACTGGCTCAATCTCTTCCCTATTTCTTGGTTAGCTACATTTGGTACATATAAATGACGGATTTGGTCCCTGAGCTGACATCTTTGGGGCTGCAGCTGTATTTATATGTTATGTTGGATTCTTACAGATTTTATGGAAGAGCTGGGTATTGCTATATAGATGTATGTGCGTAAACAGCATAGTCACATAATGGCTATATCTCAATATATCCGCTCCGAGACCAGTATTGAATGCTGGCATTAATAAAATGTATCAGCTCTTTCGGCTCTGAGTTAAATACATTTTTAATAACTCCTTTTAAATATTATCAGGATTTACATTCAGATACGAAGCGCTCATGAAAACAATTATGTAAAATAAGAGCCTGGAAAAGGCAAATCCCAAGTAATGAACAACGTGTTGAAATTCATGAAGGTGTCTGAGAAGTATTGTATGGCTCTGAAATGCTGAGCCTAAGAAATTCGCTTCATCTGCATGAAAAACGGAGCTAATGTAAAATAGCTGCACTTATTAGGATTCCTCTTCGCATTACTTCTTCGTTTCTGTTCTGTAACAATACTGTAGTTTTCATACATGGATTAAGCTGTTTCATGTTGAAAACCTCCTCATTGTTATGTGCTTTAAGGTATTAACCCTATAAGTAAGCAGCTTTTTGGGGCCTTGAGGACGCAGCATTTTTTTAAGCTTTTTCATCAGTGTTTTTTTCAGGATGAGTTGTATTTTGCAATGGCATAATTTTGGTGTACATTATAATTATAGATGAGCGAGCACCAAAATGCTCGAGAGCTCGTTTCAAGTAACGAACGCCATTGAAGTCAATGGCAGACTAGAGCATTTTTCAAGGTGACCCATGCTTTGCATTGTTTTCAATGGAGCCGCGGCTGCTGCTGGCGGCTTAATTGAAAACAATGGTCTGCCGAACCTCTGAATTGTTTTTCAGGGAAGGGCTTTACATATAAGCCCTTCCCTGAAAAACAGTAATTTAAGTGTAAATAAATAAATAAATAAACTTACCTTCCGCCGCTGCTGTGTCCCCTGCAGGGTTGGAGAACACATCTACCGCGTGCGGCAGATGTTTCCTTCATCCCCGCTAGTAAAAAGAATTCCCTGCTGTTGCACCTGCCACATCTGTGACAGATGCAGCAGAGGAATTGTTCAATTCCCTACCGCAGCTGTCACACATGACAGCTGCAGTACAGTATCCTGCTGCCACCACCCAGTAATTGTTTTTCAGGGAAGGGCTTTAAACATAAGCCCTTCCCTGAAAAACAAAAAATTAAGTGTAAAAAAAAAATTAATTAAAAAAAAACTTACCTGTCCATGTCCCCGCGTGGATGAAGAACACATCTGCCATGTTGCTGCAGATGTTTCCTTCATGCCTTGCAGGAAAAAGAATTCCCTGCTGCACCTGCCACATCTGTGACAGATGCAGCAAAGGAATTCTTCATCCCTGCGGGGAATAAAAGGATTAGGACAACTGCAGTAGAAGATCCTGCTGCCAGCACCCAGTAATTGTTTTTCAGGGAAGGGCTTTAAACATAAGCCCTTCCCTGAAAAACAAGAAGAAATGGTGAATAAAATAAAAAAAAGAATACTCACCTTTCTTCAGCTGCTGGGACTCAGCCGTGTCCAGCTGGCTCTTCTCCCTGCACTGCTCTCAGTAGTATTCAGCAGTATTTAAAATCCCCGCCTGCTGAATGGGCTGCCTCTGACTGGCTGAGCACTGTGACCAATCAGAGGCAGATCTCAGCTATTGAATGACAGCTGATAGCTGCCTCTGATTGGTCCCTGCACTCAGCCAATCAGAGGCAGCACTCACCCATTCAAGAATTCATGAATGGGTGAGTGCTGCCTCTGATTGGCTGAGCACTGTAACCAATCAGAGGCAGCTCTCAGCTATCGAGAGCTGCTTCTGGTTGGTCCCGCTTCGGTAACACGAATTTTTGAATGCATAACTGATGCGTTCAAAAATTTGTGTGCCAAAACGCCCATGTGACTGAGCCCTAACAACTAAGACGTTAATATTCTTGTTTAGTTTTACTAACCAATGATAATAAATGAATTATGATAAATTATAATTATTACAAGTGAGGCGTGTTTGCAAATTTTTGTATATATACTTCTGCTTCTTAACCCTTTAGTGCCGAAGCTTTTTTTTCGTCTTTCCATTTTTGTTTTTTCTTCCCCTCTTTTAAAAAATTGTAACTCCTTTATTTATCCATTGACAACTCTGTATGATGCCTTGTTTTTTGCAGGACAAGTTGTATTTTTTTAATGGTACTATTTAATGTCCCATATAATGTACTGAAAACTTTTAAAAAAATTCTAAGTGGAGAAATGGCAAAAAAAGAGAAATTCTACCATCTTTCAGTGCGTCTTATTTCTACGGCACACAAACCGCAACAAAAATGATATGATAACTTTATTCTATGGGTCAGTACGATTACTACCATACCAAACTTATATTGTTTTTTTGCTGTACTACTTGTATTTATTTTCAAAGATATTTACATTTTTTAAATTATCTTCTGACGCTATTTTCTGCATGCAGTAACTTTTTTTATTTTGCCATCAACAGAGTTGTACGACGGCTCATTTTTTTTTGCAGGACGTCCTGTAGTTTGCGTTGGTACTATTTTGTAATACATACAAATTTTTGATCGCTTTCTATTACATTTTTTCTTGGTGACAAGGTGACCAAAGTAAATGTTTTTTTTTCTGACTATGTTCATCATGTGAGGTAAATAATGCATTACTTTGATAGATCAGAATTTTACGGACGCTGTGATACCGAATATATGTTTTTGTTTTATTATTTAGATTCTTTTATTATAAATATGGCAAATGTTTTTTTTAAACTTTTAATAATTAGTAAAACTTTTTTGATCTTATTTTAACTTTCTTTTTTAGTACCCAGTAGGGACCACAACTTGCCATGCTTTGATCACTCCACGATCTCCCTCCATACATGTCCTGCAGCTTTAGGACATAAAAACACCATAGGCCAGTCACTAAGGGGTTAATGAAAAAAAGCAGAAGTCTTTCAATCACATCCAATGCATGTTGTGATCTAAAAAGCCACTTAGAGTTTGAATCTAAACATTTAATTGGGTCACCTTAAGATATACCTTTTAACAAATATATTTATTTGCACTAACAATGGTCACTGGACTTTGAAACAACTAGCGTTTATGTGATAGCTAGAGATGAGCGAACGTACTCGTAATGAGTACTTACGCACCCGAGTACCGCCATTTTCGAGTACTTCAGTACTCGGGCGTAAAGATTCGGGGGGCGCCGGGGGGCGGGGAGACGCGGCGGTGCGGGGGGAGCAGCGGGGAACAGGGGGGAGCCCTCTCTCTCTCCCTCTCCCCCCCACTCCCCACTGCTACCCCCCGTGCCGCCACGGCGCCCCCCGAATCTTTACGCGCGAGTACTGCTGTACTCGAAAATGGCGGTGCTCGGGTGCGTAAGTACTCGTAACGAGTACGTTCGCTCATCTCTAGTGATAGCCTATGTGCTAAATACCAAAAGTGTATACCACTATTTACCTAAAGTGCCATTTTTGGGGGGCTAAAAAATCCCACTGAGGGGCTCACTTCCTAATTTTATGACCACTTTGGCTGTCAAGTGAAATCAATCTCTAGTCCCAGAGATAACAAGATAGATTACAGGAAGTGAAAGAAGGAGATGACTCATGTTGCCCATAAACGTCTATGGAGAGTAAAAAAAAGAGAGGACCGAGGGGGGAGATGTGTTTCCAGAGATGACAGAAGATTAAAGATACAGCCTGTAGATCCCGATAGGACCCCACTCTGCAACGATCATACACCCTAACAGGGCATATGAACAGGATATGCCATCTTTGTACAAGATGAATCCACACCAATACCACCACATCCTTTGTAATTGCAACATTTTTGTGCTATTTAATTTTTCAGTATATCTTAGAATAATCAAAGCTTCTTTTTTGACATAGAGCTCTAAATTCCTGCTGTAGACTGATCTTACATAGTAAATTTTGGCTGTCTGCAGCCACCACTAGAGGGAGCTTTTACTGTTGGGTGCAATGTCTAAATACTAGTGAAAAAAACAAGGCTATATTTGGAGTAATAGGCCCAGCCACATGAATGTGTTAAGACTGTCAGCAGCTTACAGCTAATGATCGGCTTCAGGCCCGACATCTTGCTTTGAACCTTTAATAAAACAGTTTAACAAATGATTGGAACAGCCTCTGACTTTTTGTTTTAAACAACTGATATCTTGGGAAGCAAGAGCATTCTTGTAACAACAATGAAACAGTCTGTTTTAAACAAAACTCACAATAGACAAAGGATATAAATGTCAGCGGTGGCATACAAGGCAGCGGCAGATGTCGGAGATAGCAGTCTTCTCATCTCTCAAGGAATTTACTGTTAGTTAGATGCTCCCATTCAGGATCTCACAGACTGGATACCTCTCATATGTAGGGTCGCGCCCGAAGGCCTGCTTCAGAATCCAGCTGCCAACCAATTCTTTCTCTCTGCAAATCCACTGGTGACCACCACGTTGAGAGTCCACATACATGCACTTTTATAGAGTGTGCGTAGACCTGATGTCTATGCACGCCATGTGTCCCATTGGAACCTATTAAAAAAATTGTTATACATTACCAATACAATAAAAAGGGTCAATTCTGGATGACCACTAGAGGTCAGACTTTGACCACAAATAAAGAATTTGAATATGCAGAGTAGCACCAACAGCAATAACAATATTAGAAGCATAGAGCTCGTCTCTCCATGACATCTTCCTTACTCAACCACCAAAATAGTGCACCAGCAATGAAGAATGTTCCTACCTCTAGGCTTCTGCTACAGCCTGTCACAAAGACACACGTCAGTTGATAATTTGCTGCTGTCTTTACTACCAACATGGAAGTCACTGGGACGCTCTGGCCGCTCTGCCAGCTTGCCACTGTCTATTATGCAGCTAGACTACGGCCACTGGCCTACTGGCTGCTACTACAAGTTCATTTCCTGTTGGGACTTGAAGGCTGCAGACCATGCATGGAGTGGACTGGTCTCAAGCAGGCATTGGCTGGGCAATGCTACTTTGCTTGGCTCCCCTGGCTCTGGCTGCTGGTTCTGTTTGCACCTTGCATATCACAGACTGAAAAAAAAGTACAGACGGTGTTTTTTTTTCTGCTGGACATTATGAATGGCAGAGAAAAGCACCTAGCTTTTGCAGACTGTCCATAAATTTATAGACAATTGGCAACCCAGGTTCTCCAACTATACAGAATATGTACAAGTCCACCATTAACTGCATCACAGTCTTTGTTGTTATCATTGTACACACAGAACATATTGTCAATAATACTTAATAGGATATTGTAAACCATCCCATGCGAAATAGATCTTAGTGACAAGTTATTGACTACCAGGTCAGCTCCAAATGGCCTTGTCTTCTGCTGAACCTGTTGTATTACAGCCCATTATTGTGCCAGGTCCCTGCCCACATGGAGTCATGCAGAGCTATTTGGCTTGGTCCTCACACAGTGATCATTAGTACTGTATTCCATTTACTAGCAACCAGCACAATCCATTCATTATTGTCATTTTTCCTGTGAACCTGTAATCTGATTAGATTCTCCCTTCCTAATCTAATCACAAATCAGTTTAAACTGCCTTATTTAGGTCACAAATGCTCTGCACTGAAAAATAAATCAATGCAGCAATCGTGAAACAATACGTTCTATTGAACTCATTCTTCGAATCTTTATCATCTTGTCTGTTTCACGAATGCTCCTATTTATTTCTCACAGGTCGGTTCAAAACTGTAACGGCAAATAGCCATATGAAAACTATTTTTTAGATGTTTTGGCTTGGCGAGACCCTATTTGGATTATGTATGCTTTAAAAAGACTGATACAACATGCTGAAGGTAGAAGCACCTCTAAAAGAGCATGTCGTCTAGAGCTCCCAGATGCATGGGTCTCCTGGAACATTAGGTCCATGGAAGGTGCATGCTAATAAAAAAGAAAGAACGTTTCATCCTAAAAATATAAAAAAGTAGTAATATCACAGTTCTAAATTTTATTTTTCACAATTCCACTTGAGGGGGAGATTTTAGGCAATGTGTACATATATAAAACAGGTCCAAAGAGTGTGTATATATATATATATATATATATATATATATATATATATATATATATATATATATATATGTATATATATATATATATATACACACATATATATATATATATATTAGGGAAATAAATATGACTCCATGTTCTATCCTATGTGTATCCATTTTGTGAGCAAGTGGCCATCTTCTGTGTCAATTATTTTGTACTTTTTCCTTAATAAGATTTGCTAAAATGTATTGAAGAATAAGAAGGGACTTCGATGATTAGAACATTCCAAGGTCCTAGATTGAATGTCTTGGGTTATTGCACCCTGTTCTCCTGTCTCTCTCTAAACAACTATTGTTTATCATTAAAGTACCTTTGTGTTCGGAGAAGTTAATCATTTAGGATTCTACTGCGTCTGCACTGCTTTCCCTTCAGCAATTTAGATGTTAAATTCCTTATCTTGCATGTTTATGTTTCTTTGACCAATGGAAATAAATGAATTACAATAGATTTAAATTATTGTAATTAGATCATGCTTTGCGGCCTGGCGGTCGCGACAGCATTGTGGCATGGTGGCCTTGATGCAGGCCAAGACCCGTCACCTTGTTATGCAGGGCAAGGGTTAATGCTCCAGCACTGCTGGTGCTGTCTCTCTTTGCGGCATGATGCATGCTGGATTAGTCATGCCTGGGAGAAGGTTAGAGGTGTGCTTCTCTAATTGCTGTGCCAGTCCTCAGGTGTGGAGTAGCTTTATATTCTCACCCTTCCTTGTGCTCAGTGCTGCTTATTCAGCTCCATAGAGGAATATTGGAGTTTGGAGTTCCTCTGTGTTTGGTGTACTGCTACGCCCAGATAAGTGGTTGCGGTTTACTTTTCAGTTGTATTTCTGTTTTCATTTCTGTTTTGCTTTGCTGTTCGGTTTGTCTCTCCAGGGGCCTCTCTAGGGACAGTCAGGGCCCAGGAAGAAGACCGTGGGGCTGCCTCTATCGAGGCGATTACTCCACTTTTAGGCAGAGACCCTTCACCCCTGCTAGGTTAGGGACAGGCTTCCTTCTCCCTGGAGTGGTGCTACTGTTCAGCATAGTATGGTGCACACTGTTCGACAGTGCATGGTATGTTCAACTGCAGTGATTGTGAACGTCACTCTGCGTCCGTGCTGAGTATGGTGCTTGTGTGCCGCACGGACGTGACAGTATACTTCTATAAAAGCTGCGGTCTGTCAATCAATAAACAGATTACTTTGTATCCCATCCCATGCTGTTTGGTTTAATGTTAATCTTCTGAGCTCAGCTTACCCCTAACACTGAATTTGGACCACAAAAAGCATATTATATGGTGATTATTGATTAACATCTCTCTCTCTCTCTCTCTCTCTCTCTCTCTCTCTCTCTCTCTATATATATATATATATATATATATATACATACACACACACTCTTTGGTAAAAAAAATTCCAGCCCCTAGAAGAAGTTGTCAGCATGCAGTTACATCTCAGGCAGACATGCAAATGTTTAGAGTTGTGGTGTCATAGGGTGAATGGTCTTGCCACATGAGGCCCTAAAGGTGGTTCCACCGTTGGCCTATGAAATGGCTTTCAGAGGCTACTTGTGTGTAGTGGACCTCTTTTTACTTCTGTAGAGCTAATTGACCACTAGACATCTCTAAGATGCAATAGAAGAGATTTCACACAGTCAACAGAGTTTGAAAGAAGGCGTATTATTGGAATGCAAAAAGCTGGATGATTGTATTAACAAATTGCCTGGCACTTGGGCTGTTCTGATCAGACTATTAGTAGATATTAGAACCAGTTGATGTTTGTGGGCACACATACAAAGTGCCTGGGCTGAGGATGTCCTTGACAGACCCCCAGTAGAGAGGATCGTCTGACAAACACGAGTAGCTCCAACTGTTTTGTTGTCTGCAATCCAGAGACAGGTGGCGCTATCGTTACAGACCCCTATGTCTGTCAGAACCATTTCCAGGCACTTGGCTGAAGGATATTTGGTCTCAAGACCCCCATTACATGTACTGCCTTCGACACCCACCATTGCCTCCATTTGCAGTGATGTCATGAATGACGAAACTGGACTGCTACAGAGGGGAAGTGGGTTGTCTTCAGCAACGAATCCAAGTTTATTTTGGGCACTGACGATGGACATGTTTATGTCTGAAAACCTAGGGGTGATCGCCTCAATCCTATCTTTGCTGTGTGTGTTCAGAGAAACAAGTTATGCAAATTGATGCAGTTTTGGGCCAATCACATGATCTGAGAGCATGATAAAAGGGAGACATCTGTCTGTGAAAATACCTTTGAAGATGTCATATGTTACCTCCAAGCTCTGTATCTTATGTAGACTCTGTAACCCTCAAGTTGAGAAGTACAGTTATCTTACGTTTACTGCCCGTGTCTACCTCAGTTACTGTGCCATCCTCGAGTAGAGTACCACCAGTGGGTCAAAAGCCACCCATAAAAATTGACCCCCCTATTTGTCCAGCAAGGACAAATGCAGTTGATGATGCCAGGAAAAGTTGCCAGACAGAATTTGCTCATTGGGTGCTAATCAAATTGCATGCAAAAATCCATTCCACACAGCCTAAATGCTTGGTGAGGAGTAAACTGCATAATGTCATCTCACTTCTAGTGAAGAAGAATCTTAATGCTTCACCATTCAATGACATTGCCTATGTAGCATGTGTGTCATATATAGCAATGCATGCAGAGTAGAGATGAGCGAACGTGTTCGGCTCCGCCCCTTTTCACCCGAGCACCGAACTTTGCGAGCAATTCCGTGCTCGGGCGAAAAAAGTTCGGGGGTCGCCGTGGCAGCGCGGGGGGGTGCGGCGGGGAGTGGGGGGGAGAGGGAGAGAGAGAGGGCTCCCCCCTGTTCCCCGCTGCTGCCGCCCGCGCCGCCGCACCTCCCCCCGCCGCCCGGCGCCGGCCGAATACTTACGCGCGGACACTGAAGTCCTCGGATAAGCCGGTGTCTGGGTGCGTAAGTGTTCGTTAAGAACACGTTCGCTCATCTCTAATGCAGAGTTAAATCTTGCATTATTTGGGTAATGAAGATTGTGCCACCCAGCAAGGCTTCATATAGTGACACATGTGCAATCATTTGCATAATTACATCGGTCGTAATTTCTTACTGCGGCATTTACTTTGAGATCCAATAAGACCTCTAGCTTGAAAATATATGCTAAATGGACAATTTACTTAATAATAGATAAACCAGTTAAAAAGGCAATAGGAAAGCTAATGTCTGTAATTGTGTTTGAAAAGCAATTCCAGTCCAAGATTTCTAGCTGCCTGAACAGTCGGCTGCTTAATTCACCTTAGTGCATTTATGTCTTCAAATGTCTCTGAATTAGTTTAGTTGTGGATAGGATCTAAGACACACCATCTAGCGCTTTGTACCTCTTACCTTCATGTCAATCTCCACACCATGTGCTGCATACAGATTACAATAGGTAAGGAAAGTCTATATGGCTGCAGTATGTGAAAAGAGGAAAAGATATTTTCTCGATGGATGTAAAATCTGTTGTTATGGAAGATACTAGAGATTCAAGTACATAACATCAGTCTTGAAGTGGTTCTCCAAGACTGCAGCAGTCAAGTGAATGATGAAGAATGCACAGGAGCTTCCAGTACCAAAGTGGTGGGGACCGAGGCGGCTGTCCTGGATTGACATTTTACAGATGCGTACTTCTAAGTATTTTATTTTAGGTCTTTCCCTGACTTTAGTAACTTTTAAAAAGTTCCATAAAACGTCTTTCCTGGCCATTCATATTAAATCACTGTTTGCCAAGAGTTATTTTCCCAACGTCTACCATGAACATGTGTATTTTAATGATGTGAATAAGCCACTACTAGAACCTCTGGCAGCAGCTTGTCTCCTGTGAGAACATAGAATTGGACATTTTGAAGTCCAACATACCTAATTCTTCTCTCTCCAGGCGGCTAATCATGCAATCATCAGCAGGTATGACCGAATTTTGTATAATGGGTATCTGTTTTTGTATAATGGGTATCTGTATTAAACCTCACCATGGACGTAGAAACTATCCCGAGAAGTGATGAGTGAACTTTTCATAATTTTCCTTAGGCCAGTTTGCTGAATTTCTGCAAAAAGTTTGGTTTCGTCCAAAATAGTTTGAACTAAATCAATACGTCATTAATATCCCAAAAATGGTTTATATCACTATTTAAGAGCCATAAAACCCCGTGTAACAGCCGAACCAAACTTTTTAAAGGTTTGCTCATCACTAATTACTATATTGCATTTGCATTAATCTAAGTCATCCTCGGTGTGAGCAGTTTGTCTTGTGTTTCCAATATCCTTCTCAGCTAGATGATTACTGTAGAAATGTAAGACTGCACCCAGATCAGAATTTTATGTCTTTGCTGGAGCTTCATGGTTGTACATCATTTTCATATGATTAAATCTGCACAGTTGCTTGCTTGAAGCTATCTGCTGTACCTGCTATTGCTTTGGGGTAGGAACGTTATTTTTTCTCCTTAGGGAGAGCACCTAGAAAGTGAGTGAGTGAGTGAGGAGACTTATAAGGCCATTTATGCTCCTCTGGATAATATGCAAATAAGGGAGCTTTAACAATACCCCTGCAGCGCCACTGAATGGAAAGCAGCATTTCTGCAAGTCAATGTTAGACTCCTTATACAAGCCTTGTAACAATTCTATTCTGAGTCATTGTTACAGGGCTTGTATAAAGAGTCTAACATTGACTTGCAGGAATGCGACTTTCAAATAGGTGGCGCTGCAGAGGTATTGTTCCATCTTTCTTATTTGCTATTGCTTTGTAAGGGGGTCAGAAAAAGTTAACTTTATGAGTCAAAGAAAGTTATGTCTCTTAGAGTATAGTTGAACAAGCTATATCGAATGTTGACTGTTAATTCCAGAGTGTGTTAGACCAAAGCCTAATAATGCCGCTGATTACTGGGATTAATGTTAGAATGTTTACCCAGGAAACTGACAACTAGGTGTAGAGTTAACTATTTTATATGTAGCATTGTAGCTAGTAAGCTAGTCTGAAGTTTGGATAGTTAAGACAGAGCTGTGTAGGATGGCGTAACCTAACAGTATATTATGGTAATTGTAACAGCTGCCGTCAGAGCCCATGTGGAAGAGTTTCTGAGACCCCAAACCCAGACATGGTGACAATTGGGAAATACTCTGCCTTTTATCTCCTCACTGGTCAGAACTTGTGCATGTGTGAGTGCATAACAGGACATGTTGTGCCATGTGGAGTAGTGCTGAGTGAAATACTAAAAGCAGGTAATATAGTATGTAAGGCAGAAAAAAACATGTCCATCCAGTTTTGCCTATTACCCCCAAATGTTGATCCAGAAGAAGGCAAAAGAAAAAACTCCAATGAGGTAGGAGTAGAGATGAGCGAACGCGTTCGTCCGAGCTTGATATTCGTGCGAATATTAGGGTGTTCGGGATGTTCATTATTCGTAACGAACACCATGCGGTGTTCTGGTTACTTTCACTTCCTTCCCTGAGACGTTAGCGCGCTTTTCTGGCCAATTGAAAGACAGGGAAGGCATTACAACTTCCCCCTGCAACGTTTAAGCCCTATACCACCCCCCTGCTGTGAGTGGCTGGCGAGATCAGGTGTTCGCCTAATATAAAAGTCGGCCCCTCCCGCGGCTCGCCTCAGATGCGGTGTGAGTTAGATGAGGGACAGTGCTGTTTATACCGGAGCTGCTGTAGGGAAAGAATTGGTAGTTAGTGTAGGCTTCAAGACCCCCCAAAGGTCCTTATTAGGGCCACTGATAGCTGTGTGTTGGCTGCTGTTAGCAGTGGCATTTTTTTTTTCTCAAAATCGGCTCTGCAGAGCGTTGCACCTGGCATTAGGGACAGAAGTGCTGCATAGGCAGGGAGAGTGTTAGGAGTGAGTGTAGCCTTCAAGAACCTCAACGGTCCTTTCTAGGGCCATATTTATCCGTGTGCAGTACTGTCCAGGCTGCTGTTAGCTGTGCTGCATTTTTTTTGGGCTTCTCAAAATCGCCTCTGCAGAGCATTCCACCCTCCATTGATACTGCAGGGAAAGAATTGTATAGGCAGGGCCACAACACAGTTATTATTCATAGAATATACGCAGTGCTGCCTTTTGGTGGAAAAACAAGTGAAAACAAATCTATTTGTCCAGCCTGTGTCCGTCCTTACGGGCTGTGGACACGTGTGAGCTGCGTGAAAAACATTGCTAAATCATACGCACCCAGCTACGCTTTACTGCTGGCTTCGCCATTTGCTTTCCTTAATTGGGAAAAAAAATACCTGCTCTGCCAGAGTTATAATAACTCTGCTACCCTCACGTTCTGTGACACATTAGCAGGGACACAGCACAGTTATTAAACTTCTCATGTTCATTGAATATACGCAGTGCTGCCTTTTGGTGGAAAAACAAGTGGAAACAAATCTATTTGTCCAGCCTCTGTCCGTCCTTACGGGCGGTGGACACGTGTGAGCTGCGTGAAAAACATTGCTAAATCATACGCACCCAGCTACGCTTTACTGCTGGCTTCGCCATTTGCTTTCCTTAATTGGGAAAAAAAATACCTGCTCTGCCAGAGTTATAATAACTCTGCTACCCTCACGTTCTGTGACACATTAGCAGGGACACAGCACAGTTATTAAACTTCTCATGTTCATTGAATATACGCAGTGCTGCCTTTTGGTGGAAAAACAAGTGGAAACAAATCTATTTGTCCAGCCTCTGTCCGTCCTTACGGGCGGTGGACACGTGTGAGCTGCGTGAAAAACATTGCTAAATCATACGCACCCAGCTACGCTTTACTGCTGGCTTCGCCATTTGCTTTCCTTAATTGGGAAAAAAAATACCTGCTCTGCCAGAGTTATAATAACTCTGCTACCCTCACGTTCTGTGACACATTAGCAGGGACACAGCACAGTTATTAAACTTCTCATGTTCATTGAATATACGCAGTGCTGCCTTTTGGTGGAAAAACAAGTGGAAACAAATCTATTTGTCCAGCCTCTGTCCGTCCTTATGGGCGGTGGACACGTGTGAGCTGCGTGAAAAACATTGCTAAATCATACGCACCCAGCTACGCTTTACTGCTGGCTTCGCCATTTGCTTTCCTTAATTGGGAAAAAAAATACCTGCTCTGCCAGAGTTATAATAACTCTGCTACCCTCACGTTCTGTGACACATTAGCAGGGACACAGCACAGTTATTAAACTTCTCATGTTCATTGAATATACGCAGTGCTGCCTTTTGGTGGAAAAACAAGTGAAAACAAATCTATTTGTCCAGCCTCTGTCCGTCCTTACGGGCGGTGGACACGTGTGAGCTGCGTGAAAAACATTGCTAAATCATACGCACCCAGCTACGCTTTACTGCTGGCTTCGCCATTTGCTTTCCTTAATTGGGAAAAAAAATACCTGCTCTGCCAGAGTTATAATAACTCTGCTACCCTCACGTTCTGTGACACATTAGCAGGGACACAGCACAGTTATTAAACTTAGATTATTCATTCACTAGAGGCAGTGGGGCCTTTCGTTTTCCAAAAAGGGAAAAAATTATATTTGGCCTGCAGTCTTGCGCCAATTTATTTCCTGCCTGTGAAATCAAATCACTGGTAATACAGCATGCTGAGGGGTAGGGGTAGGCCTAGAGGACGTGGACGCGGCCGAGGACGCGGAGGGCCAAGTCAGGGTGTGGGCACAGGCCGAGCTCCTGATCCCGGTGTGTCGCAGCCGACTGCTGCGCGATTAGGAGAGAGGCACGTTTCTGGCGTCCCCACATTCATCGCCCAATTAATGGGTCCACGCGGGAGACGGTTATTAGAAAATGAGCAGTGTGAGCAGGTCCTGTCCTGGATGGCAGAAAGTGCTTCGAGCAACCTATCGTCAACACGCAGTTCTGCGCCGTCCACTGCTGCAAATCCGAATCCTCTGTCTGCTGCTCCTCCTTCCTCCCAGCCTCCTCACTCCACTACAATGACACCTGCTCAGGAGCGGGAACACTCCCAGGAACTGTTCTCGGGCCCCTGCTTAGATTGGGCAGCAGCGGTTCCTCTCCCACAAGAGGAGTTTATCGTCACTGATGCCCAACCATTCGAAAGTTCCCGGGGTCCGAGGGAAGAGGCTGGGGACTTCCGCCAACTGTCTCAACAACTTTCTGTGGGTGAGGAGGACGATGACGATCAGACACAGTTGTCTTGCAGTGAGGTAGTAGTAAGGGCAGTAAGTCCAAGGGAGCAGCGCACAGAGGATTCGGAGGAAGAGCAGCAGGACGATGAGGTGACTGACCCCACCTGGTGTGCAACGCTTACTCAGGAGGACAGGTCTTCAGAGGGGGAGTCAAGGGCATCAGCAGGGCAGGTTGCAAGAGGCAGTGCGGTGGCCAGGGCCAGGGGTAGAGGCAGGGCCAGACCGAATAATCCACCAAGTGTTTCCCAAAGCGCCCCCTCGCGCCATGCCACCCTGCAGAGGCCGAGGTGCTCTAAGGTCTGGCAGTTTTTCACAGAGACGCCTGACGACCGACGAACAGTGGTGTGCAACCTTTGTTGTGCAAAGCTCAGCCGGGGAGCCAACACCAACAGCCTCACCACCACCACCATGCGCAGACATATGATTGCCAAGCACCCCACAAGGTGGGACGAAGGCCATTCACCGCCTCCGGTTTGCACCCCTGCCTCTCCCCCTGTGCCCCAACCTGCCACTGAGATGCAACCCCCCTCTCAGGACACAGGCACTACCGCCTCATGGCCTGCACCCACACCCTCATCTCCGCTGTCCTCGGCCCCATCCAGCAGTGTAGTTCAGCGCACCGTTCAGCCGTCGCTTGCGCAAGTGTTCGAGCGCAAGCGCAAGTACGCCGCCACGCACCCGCACGCTCAAACGTTAACCGTCCGCATAGCAAAATTCATCAGCCTTGAGATGCTGCCGTATAGGGTTGTGGAAACTGAGTCCTTCAAAAGTATCATGGAGGCGGCGGCCCCGCGCTACTCAGTTCCCAGTCGCCACTACTTTTCCCGATGTGCCGTCCCAGCCCTGCACGACCACGTCTCCCGCAACATTGTGCGCGCCCTCACCAACGCGGTTACTGCCACGGTCCACTTAACTACGGACACGTGGACAAGCACAGGCGGGCAGGGCCACTACATCTCCCTGACGGCACATTGGGTGAATTTAGTGGAGGCTGGGACAGAGTCAGAGCCTGGGACCGCTCACGTCCTACCCACCCCCAGAATTGCGGGCCCAGCTCGGTGCTGGTATCTGCGGAGGTGTATGCTTCCTCCACTAAAGCACCCTCCTCCTCCTCCTCCTCCTCTGTCTCGCAATCAAGATGTGTTAGCAGCAGCATGTCGCCAGCAGTCGGTGTCGCGCGGTGTGGCAGCACAGCGGTGGGCAAGCGTCAGCAGGCCGTGCTGAAACTACTCAGCTTAGGCGATAAGAGGCACACGGCCCACGAACTGCTGCAGGGTCTGACAGAGCAGACCGACCGCTGGCTTGCGCCGCTGAGCCTCCAACCGGGCATGGTCGTGTGTGACAACGGGCGTAACCTGGTGGCGGCTCTGCAGCTTGGCAGCCTCATGCACGTGCCATGCCTGGCCCACGTCTTTAATTTGGTGGTTCAGCGCTTTCTGAAAAGCTACCCACGCTTGTCAGACCTGCTCGTAAAGGCGCGCAGGCTCTGCGCACATTTCCGCAAGTCCCACACGGACGCTGCCACCCTGCGCACCCTGCAACATCACTTTAAGCTGCCAGTGCACCGACTGCTGTGCGACGTGCCCACACGGTGGAACTCTACGCTCCACATGTTGGCCAGGCTCTATGAACAACGTAGAGCTATAGTCGAATACCAACTCCAACATGGGCGGCGCAGTGGGAGTCAGCCTCCTCAATTCCTTTCAGAAGAGTGGGCCTGGTTGGCAGACATCTGCCATGTCCTTGGTAATTTTGAGGAGTCTACCCAGGTGGTGAGCGGCGATGCTACAATCATTAGCGTCACCATTCCTCTGCTATGCATCTTGAGAAATTCCCTGCAAACCATAAAGGCAGCTGCTTTGCGCTCGGAAACGGGGGCGGGGGAAGACAGTATGCCGCTGGATAGTCAGGGCACCCTCCTGTCTATTTCTCAGCGCGTACAGGAGGAGGAGGAGGAGCATGAGGAGGATGAGGAGGAGGGGGAAGAGACAGCTTGGGCCGCTGCTGACGGTACACCGGCTGATTGCCTGTCATCCTTTCAGCGTGTATGGCCTGAGGAGGAGGAGGAGGAGGAGGAGGAGGATCCTGAAAGTGATCTTCCTAGTGAAGACAGCCATGTGTTGCGTACAGGTACCCTGGCACACATGGCTGACTTCATGTTAGGATGCCTTTCTCGTGACCCTCGCGTTGCACGCATTCTGGCCACTACGGATTACTGGGTGTACACACTGCTCGATCCACGGTATAAGGAGAACCTGCCCACTCTGATTCCCGAAGAGGAAAGGGGTTCGAGAGTGTTGCTATACCACAGGACCCTTGCGGACAAGCTGATGGTAAAATTCCCAGCCGACAGCGCTAGTGGCAGAAGGCGCAGTACCGAGGGCAAGGTAGCAGGGGATGTGCGTAGATCGAGCAGCATGTACATCCCAGGCAGTGCAACAGTCTTTAAGGGCCTGGCCAGCTTTATGGCTCCCCACCAAGACTGTGTCACCGCTCCCCAGTCACGGCTGAGTCGGCGGGAGCACTGTAAAAGGATGGTGAGGGAGTACGTAGCGGATCGCACGACCATCCTTGGTGACGCCTCTGCCCCCTACAACTACTGGGTGTCGAAGCTGGACATGTGGCCTGAACTAGCGCTGTATGCCCTGGAGGTGCTTGCTTGTCCTGCGGCTAGCGTGTTGTCGGAGAGGGTGTTTAGTGCGGCTGGGGGAATCATCACAGATAAGCGTAGCCGCTTGTCAACCGACAGTGCCGACAGGCTAACACTCATCAAGATGAACAAAGGCTGGATTTCCCCAGACTTCTGTTCTCCACCAGCGGACAGCAGCGATACCTAAGCAATACGTAGGCTGCACCCGCGGATGGAAGCTACGTTCTCTCTCACCATCCAAAACGGGGACATTTCTGCTTCATCAATCTGTGTCTAATATTCCTCCTCCTCCTCCTCCTGCTCCTCCTCCTGAAACCTCACGTAATCACGCTGAACGGGCAATTTTTCTTAGGGCCACAAGGCTCACTCAAATAATTTTTCAGAACAATTTTTATAAGTTTCAATGCGCTTAAAAGCATTGGAACTTTAACTTGAACCAATTTTTCGTTACACTGGGCTGCCTCCAGGCCTAGTTACCACTTAAGCCACATTAACCAAAGCGATTAATGGGTTTCACCTGCCCTCTTGGCTGGCCATGGCCAATTTTTGGGATGTACATTAGTACTGTTGATACAGCAATTTTTGTGGGCCCTCGCCTACAGTGTAATCAAATTAATTTTTAGCCCACCTGCATTACAGCTGACGTTACCTCAGCTGTGTTGGGCAATGCAATGGGATATTTTTATGTACCGCCAGTGGGTTCCAGGGAGCCACCCATGCTGTAGGTGCACACTGAGTTTTTAATACATCTGTACACTTCTAAAGAACCCGTCTGACTGGGGCATGCAGTGTGGGCCGAAGCCCACCTGTATTACGCACGACATTACTACCTCAGCTGTGTTGGGCAATGCAATGGGATATTTCTATGTACCGCCGGTGGCTTCCTGGCACCCACCCAGGCAGTGGGTCCACAGGGAGTTTAACCTACATGTGTCCACTTGTAAAGAACCCCAGTCTGACTGGGGCATGCAGTGTGGGCCGAAGCCCACCTGCATTAAGCACGACATTACTACCTCAGCTGTGTTGGGCAATGCAATGGGATATTTTTGTGTACCGCCGGTGGGTTCCAGGGAGCCACCCATGCTGTAGGTGCACACTGAGTTTTTAATACATCTGTACACTTCTAAAGAACCCGTCTGACTGGGGCATGCAGTGTGGGCCGAAGCCCACCTGTATTACGCACGACATTACTACCTCAGCTGTGTTGGGCAATGCAATGGGATATTTCTATGTACCGCCGGTGGCTTCCTGGCACCCACCCAGGCAGTGGGTCCACAGGGAGTTTAACCTACATGTGTCCACTTGTAAAGAACCCTAGTCTGACTGGGGCATGCAGTGTGGGCCGAAGCCCACCTGCATTAAGCACGACATTACTACCTCAGCTGTGTTGGGCAATGCAATGGGATATTTTTGTGTACCGCCGGTGGGTTCCAGGGAGCCACCCATGCTGTAGGTGCACACTGAGTTTTTAATACATCTGTACACTTCTAAAGAACCCGTCTGACTGGGGCATGCAGTGTGGGCCGAAGCCCACCTGTATTACGCACGACATTACTACCTCAGCTGTGTTGGGCAATGCAATGGGATATTTCTATGTACCGCCGGTGGCTTCCTGGCACCCACCCAGGTAGTGGGTCCACAGGGAGTTTAACCTACATGTGTCCACTTGTAAAGAACCCCAGTCTGACTGGGGCATGCAGTGTGGGCCGAAGCCCACCTGCATTAAGCACGACATTACTACCTCAGCTGTGTTGGGCAATGCAATGGGATATTTTTGTGTACCGCCGGTGGGTTCCAGGGAGCCACCCATGCTGTAGGTGCACACTGAGTTTTTAATACATCTGTACACTTCTAAAGAACCCGTCTGACTGGGGCATGCAGTGTGGGCCGAAGCCCACCTGTATTACGCACGACATTACTACCTCAGCTGTGTTGGGCAATGCAATGGGATATTTCTATGTACCGCCAGTGGCTTCCTGGCACCCACCCAGGCAGTGGGTCCACAGGGAGTTTAACCTACATGTGTCCACTTGTAAAGAACCCCAGTCTGACTGGGGCATGCAGTGTGGGCCGAAACCCACCTGCATTAACCCTTTCCAGTCCACTGTGTGACCTGTGAAGACATTAGGGTTTAAGGCTGTACAGCTCCGTTGTTGGTAGACGTCCGTTGGGGTTCTCTTACTGTATATTGCCAGCCTCTCTGCTGTCGGAGCCTATCCTACGTGTCAGCTCATGCAGTACTGGCTTTAGCCAGCATATAGCGCCGTTGTATAACAGCAGAAAAAGAGTAAGCCCCCTAGGAAAACCATATACAAATTGGATTGGAAAGGGTTAAGCACAACATTACTACCTCAGCTGTGTTGGGCAATGCAATGGGATATTTCTATGTACCGCCGGTGGCTTCCTGGCACCCACCCATGCTGTAGGTGCACACGGAGTTTTTACTACATCTGTACACTTATAAAGAACCCCAGTCAGACTGGGGCATGCAGTGTGGGCCGAAGCCCACCTGCATTAAGCACGACATTACTACCTCAGCTGTGTTGGGCAATGCAATGGGATATTTCTGTGTACCGCCGGTGGGTTCCAGGGAGCCACCCATGCTGTGGGTCGACAGGGACTTCACAATAGGGAGTTGTACCTGCCTGTGTCTATGAATTAAAAAGCCCGGTCTGACTGGGGCATGCAGACACCTTGACAGAATGAATAGTGTGTGGCACATAGGTTCCCCATTGCTATGCCCACGTGTGCAGCTCCTGATGGCGGTGGCACAGGATTCTATTTCTCATTGCTTCTGTACAGCATTGTGGGCTATCGCTCCGCCACTTTTAAAGAGGGTCGCTGCCTAGCCGTGCCAACCTCTGCAGTGTGTGCCTGCGGTCCCTCGTCATGGCAGACGCAATTCTAAATAGACATGAGCGTGGTGTGGCATGAGGGCAGCTGAAGGCTGCCCAGGGACACTTTGGTGTGCGCTGTGGGGGGGGAGGGGGGGCGGTTGGGCAGCATGTAACCCAGGAGAAGTGTCAGTGGAGTGTCATGCAGGCAGTGATTGTGCTTTGTTGGAGGTAGTGTGGTGCTTAGCAAAGGTATGCCATGCTAATGAGGGCTTTTCAGAAGTAAAAGTTGTTGGGAGGGGGGGGGGGCCCACTCTTGCCGGTATTGTGGCTTAATAGTGGGACCTGTGAACTTGAGATGCAGCCCAACACGTAGCCCCTCGCCTGCCCTATCCGTCACTGTGTCATTCCCATCACTTTCCTGAATTGCCCAGATTTTCACACATGAAAACCTTAGCGAGCATCGGCGAAATACAAAAATGCTCTGGTCGCCCATTGACTTCAATGGGGTTCGTTGTTCGAAACGAACCCTCGAGCATCACGGGAAGTTCGTTCCAAATAACGAACACCCGAACATTTTGGTGTTCGCTCATCTCTAGGTAGGAGCCATTTTTTCCAAATTCAGGAAAAAATTCCTTCCTGAATCCAATAGGAATAATCCCCGGAACAACAACCCCTTTAAAGTTATTAGTGATTATAACATATAATATTGTATTGCTCAAGAAAGGCATTCAGGCCCCTCTTGTACTCTTTTAGTGAATTTGCCATCACCACATCATCAGGCAGAGAGTTCCATAGTCTAACTGCTCTTACAGTAAAGAACCCCCTTCTATGTCGGTGCAGAAACCTTCTTTCCTCTAGACATAGAGGATGTCCCCTTGTTACAGTCATGGTCCTGAGTATAAATAGATGATGGGAGAAATCTCTGTATTGTACCCTGATATATTTATACATAGTTATTAGGTCACCCCTCAGTCATCTTTTTTGTAAACTAAATAATCTCAATTTTGATAACCTCTCTGGGTATTGTAGTCCACCCATACCGTTTATTACTTTAGTTTTTCCTAAACCAATGCAGTGATTTGCATTACAGAATCATGGCTGTTTTCAATGCAGTGCCACCTGAGGACCCGAAGATCTTAAGCATCCAATATTGGCCGTCAGCCTTGACCCTTGTGCACATGAAATATTCTAGAGGAAACCTTCTTACGCAGAGGATGCCCTGTTGTTACTGTCACAGTCCTGGGTATAAATAGATGATGTATTGTTCCCTGATATATGTATGTATAGTTATTTGGTCCCCCTTTTTTCTAAACTAAATACTTCGATAACCTCTCAGGGTATTGTAGTCCACCCATTCCATTTATTACTTTAGTTGCCCGCCTTTGTACCCGCTCAAGCTCTGATATGTCCTTCTTGAGTACCGGTGGAATACGCAATATTCCATGTGTGGTCTGACCAGTGACTTGTAAAGAGGAAGAACAATGCTCTCGTTATGTGCCCCTAGACCTCTTTTGATGCACCCCATGATCCTATTGGCAGCAGCTGTCTGACACTGGTTGCTCCAGTTAAGCTAACAGTTAAGTAAAGTCCTCTTCCATGTTGGTGTTACCCAGTGGTTTCCCATTTAGTGTGTAATGGTGACATGTATTTCCTCTGCTTATGTGAATAACCTTACATTTATCAGTGTTAAACAGCCTTTTCCACTTTTCTGCCCAAGCCACCAACTTACCCAGATACTCTTGCAACTGCCTTGTATCCTCTCTTGTGTTAATTTCTTTACATAGTTTTGTATCACCTGCAAATATTGATATTTTACTGTGCAATCCTTCTATCAGGTCATTAATCAATATATTAAAAAGAATAGATCTCAAAACCGACCCTTGTGTACCCCACTAATAACGGTGACCCAATCAGAGTATGTACCTTTTATAACCACCTGCTTTTTTCTATTACTGAGGCAGTTACTTACCCACTTACACACATTCTTGACCAGGACAAGCATTCTCATTTTATATACCAGCCTTTTATGTGGCACAGTATTAAACACTTTGGAAATGTCCAGATAGACAAAATCCCATGACTCTACCTGGTCCAGTCTAAAACTTACCTCCTGATATGTGCCACAAATGCTAGTCATGTGCCTTGTTGTCATCACAAAATATAATGACTGTGAAGCTAGTCAGTGTTATTGCAAGCAGAGAGGTGAGCAATGAAGAGTGAATGGGTGGAGCAAGGTTGAAGTCTGCGCAAGAGATTGGGAGCAGAATTGTGTGAGCTGTGCAGAGTCCCTAGAGCCTCCTGTTTGGACTGGTGTGCTCGATAGTCAACAATGAAAGCTGAAGAAGTTTCAATCATTTACCACCTCATTGAAGGAGAAAACCCACCCAAGGAATATGAGTCTAAAATATAGATAGTGTCGTCTTGAGAGTCCAGAGAGCCACCAGAGGCCTGATATTAATTAAGAGACTGTATATATTGCAAGTGGGGCACTTTTACATGGGACAACCCAACGATAATTGTTCCTGTCCTTTTACACAAGAACAATTATTGCTAGTAAATGGAGGTGGAGCCGGTCAGGGATTATTCTGGCCCCCACCTCCATTTACTGTAAGTAGGCAGTTGTTCATAAATGATACTGCTTGTTTACATAGGCCGATTCATCGTTCACTTTTCTGGATGTTCTTAAGGACAGAAATGTCCAAGAAGGATGAGAAATATTGCAAAATTAGATTCTTAAAGCACAATCATTAACAATCTCTTAAAGAAGAAATAAAAGGAAGCTTTTAAAGAGACCAGGATGGATGAACACAGAACTTAAACACATGCTAAAAAGGAAGAAAAACATGTTTAGCAAATGGAAAGAGTGGGGCATAGCTAAAAAATAATATAATGCAGTTAGCAGAAACTGTATGGCAAGTGTCAGAAAAGCTAAAGCTAATGATGAATTGAAGCTTGCAAGAAAGGCCAAAAGCAATAAAAAAGGGTTTTGGGGGCATGTCCAAAGTAAAGTCAAAGATTCTATTGGATGTTTACAGGATGAAAATAGTGAATTGCTTAGAAAGGATGTTGAGAAGGCCGAACTTTTAAATTCCTATTTTCTATCTGCTTTCTCTGAGAAAATAGATGTAACATCAAGTGATCTTCTCTGTGCTATTGGGGGAATAAAAGAATGCAGGCTATCTGTAAGCAGAAAGATGGTGAGGGAACACTTAGCTAATGTACATGAACTCAAGTCTCCAGACCTGATGAATTATATCCTAGGATACTAAAGGAAGCAGCAGAGGTAATTGTTGAACCACTCGCAGAAAATTCCTGGAGAACAGGAGAAATGCCAGAAGATTGGAGAAAGGAAAGAGTTGTCCCTATCTTCAAAAAAGGGAAGAAGGTTGATCCAGGAAACTACATGCCTGTGAGCCTGACTTCTATATGGGAAAATATATTTGAACAAATTATTAAACGGCATGTATGCAAGTACTTGGATGAGAATGGAGTAATTAACCAGAGACAGCATGGGTTTGTCATGCCAGACAAATCTAATTTCCTTCTATGACAGAATCATGGACTGGTTTGATCAGGGAAATGCAGTATATATAGTATATCTTGACTTTTGTGAAGCATTTGACAAAGTATCTCATACCATCCTTATTGGAAAAAAAACAAATATGGAATTGGCAGGGCAACTGTTAGGTGAATTTACAACTAGCTTAGTGATCATACTCAAAGAATGTTCATAAATGGCTGCACATTAAAGTGGAAGAATGTATCAAGTGGGGTACCACAAGGCTCTGTCCTAGGCCCAGTGTTGTTCAACATTTTTATGAATGATCTAGAGGAGGAAATTGAGGGGAAGCTGATTAAGTTTGTTGATAACACAAAGATAGGAGAAATAGATAACACTAGAGAAGAGAGAGGATTCAAAAAGATCTGAACAAGCTTGAACAGTGGATGGCGACTAACAGAATGGTATTTAAAAAGGAAAAATGCAAAATACTACATCTTGGCAAGAAAAATGAAAAAAAAAACCCATACAGAATGGGAGGAATTGAGCTAAGCACATATGAAAAAGACTTGGGTATACTAATAGATCTCAGACTGAACATGAGTCAACAGTGTGATGCAGCAGCAAAGCAGGCAAACACAATTCTGGGATGTATTAAGAGAAGCATATAGTCTAGATTACATGAGGTAATGAGGTAATCCCCCTCTACTTTTTCTTGGTCAGAGCTCATCTGGAATACTGTGTCCAGTTCTGAGACCCCCCAATTTAAAAAAGACATTGACAAAAAGGTGGTGAGTGGTCTGCAAACCACGTCCTATGAGGAATGGTTAAAGGATTTGGGAATGTTTAGCTTGCAAAAAAGAAGTCTGAGAGGAGACTTAATAGCTGTCTACAAATATCTGAAGGGTTGTCACAGTGCAGAGGCATCAGCCCTATTCTCATTTGCACAAGGAAAGACTAGAAGCAATGGGATGAAACTGAAAGGGAGGAGACACAGATTAGATATTAGACAGTGAGGTGATAACTGAGTTTAACAGGTTACCACGGGAGTTGGCGAGTTCTCCTTCAATAGAAGTCTTCAAACAGAGGCTGGACAAATATCTGTCTGGGATTATTCAGTGAATCCTGCATTGAGCAGAGGTATGGACCTGTTGACCCTGGAGGTCCCTTATAACTCTAAAAATTTATGATCCTACTTCATGCAGTTGGGGCATGCATTATCATTCAGATTCTGACTAGATGGGGGAATCCAAATCATAATCAACCCATGTAAAGGCCCTAAGGCCAGAAGACTATCAAGAGACTGTGTGCAGCTAAAGCAGCCTGCAACATAACTAAGTGACTGCATTTTTGAGAAACAGAACAAACTGCAACAGGCATATGTTGTGCTAAAGATTGTAACAGAGTTACCAGAAAGTTTTGGACTGCGTTGTAGCATTCTAAACTTTTTGTTGAGTTTGAGTGAATGTATTGTTGATTCTGTTAAACTGACTCTACTTTTCAGCTGCCAATTAATGGACAGCAAGGCTAACAGGGCAATGCTAGGTATATAAGCTAATAGTATTTATTGCTGACAGGATTCTTATGACCTGTTATTCTTATTACTGTCAAGGATGTCATTAGAGATGAGCGAACGTACTCGTAAGAGCTTGATGCTCGTTCGAGTATTAGCGTGTTCGAGATGCTCGTTACTCGTAACGAGTACCACGCGATGTTCGAGTTACTTTCACTTTCATCTCTGAGACGTTAGCGCGCTTTTCTGGCCAATTGAAAGACAGGGAAGGCATTACAACTTCCCCCTGCGACGTTCAAGCCCTATACCACCCCCCTGCAGTGAGTGGCTGGCGAGATCAGGTGTCACCCGAGTATAAAAATCGTCCCCTCCCGCGGCTCGCCACAGATGCGTTCTGACATAGCTCAGGGAAAGTGCTGCTGCTATAGGGAGAGCGTTAGGAGTTATTTTAGGCTTCAAGAACCCCAACGGTCCTTCTTAGGGCCACATCTGACCGTGTGCAGTACTGTTGAGGCTGCTTTTAGCAGTGTTGCACAATTTTTTTTTTTTGTATATCGGCCGTGCAGAGCATTGCGTCCGCAGTCTGCAGTCATTGTACAGAGTATAGGGCCAGTACTGGTGAGGCAGGGAAAGAGATATTCAGGCTATATACGCAGTGGGCTTTTTCCAAAAAATTGATCGCCGTCATCCCGCCAGAGGGAAACAGTATACATAATATTATACGCTGCCTACAGTATCTATCTGCTGGGGGTTGTAGTCCTAATTAATACGCAGCTAAGCGTTACAGCAGGCTTGCGCAAAATTGTTTCCTGGATCTGCTGTCTCTGTTACATGATCGCCGTCATCCCGCCAGAGGGAAACAGTATACATAATATTATACGCTGCCTACAGTATCTATCTGCTGGGGGTTGTAGTCCTAATTAATACGCAGCTAAGCGTTACAGCAGGCTTGCGCAAAATTGTTTCCTGGATCTGCTGTCTCTGTTACATCAGCGCTGTCATCCCGCCAGAGGGAAACAGTATACATAATATTATACGCTGCCTACAGTATCTATCTGCTGGAGGTTGTAGTCCTAATTAATACGCAGCTAAGCGTTACAGCAGGCTTGCGCAAAATTGTTTCCTGGATCTGCTGTCTCTGTTACATGATTGCCATCATCCCGCCAGAGGGAAAGAGTATACATAATATTATACGCTGCCTACAGTATCTATCTGCTGGGGGTTGTAGTCCTAATTAATACGCAGCTAAGCGTTACAGCAGGCTGGCGCAAAATTGTTTCCTGGATCTGCTGTCTCTGTTACATGATCGCCGTCATCCCGCCAGAGGGAAAGAGTATACATAATATTATACGCTGCCTACAGTATCTATCTGCTGGGGGTTGTAGTCCTAATTAATACGCAGCTAAGCGTTACAGCAGGCTTGCGCAAAATTGTTTCCTGGATCTGCTGTCTCTGTTACATGATCGCCGTCATCTCGCCAGAGGGAAACAGTATACGTAATGTTATACGCTGCCTACAGTATCTATCTGCTGGGTGTTGTAGTCCTAATTAATACGCAGCTAAGCGTTACAGCAGGCTTGCGCAAAATTGTTTTCTGGATCTGCTGTCTCTGTTACATGATCGCCGTCATCCCGCCAGAGGGAAAGAGTATACGTAATATTATACGCTGCCTACAGTATCTATCTGCTGGGGGTTGTAGTCCTAATTAATACGCAGCTAAGCATTACAGCAGGCTTGCGCAAAATTGTTTCCTGGATCTGTTGTCTCTGTTACATCAGCGCTGTCATCCCGCCAGAGGGAAACAGTATACATAATATTATATGCTGCCTACAGTATCTATCTGCTGGGGGTTGTAGTCCTAATTAATACGCAGCTAAGCGTTACAGCAGGCTTGCGCTAAATTGTTTCCTGGCTCTGCTGTCTCTGTTACATGATCGCCGTCATCCCGCCAGAGGGAAAGAGTATACATAATATTATACGCTGCCTACAGTATCTATCTGCTGGGGGTTGTAGTCCTAATTAATACGCAGCTAAGCGTTACAGCAGGCTTGCGCAAAATTGTTTCCTGGATCTGCTGTCTCTGTTACATGATTGCCATCATCCCGCCAGAGGGAAAGAGTATACATAATATTATACGCTGCCTACAGTATCTATCTGCTGGGGGTTGTAGTCCTAATTAATACGCAGTTAAGCGTTACAGCAGGCTTGCGTAAAATTGTTTCCTGGATCTGCTGTCTCTGTTACATGATCGCCGTCATCTCGCCAGAGGGAAACAGTATACATAATATTATACGCTGCCTACAGTATCTATCTGCTGGGGGTTGTAGTCCTAATTAATACGCAGCTAAGCATTACAGCAGGCTTGCGCAAAATTGTTTCCTAGATCTGTTGTCTCTGTTACATCAGCGCTGTCATCCCGCCAGAGGGAAACAGTATACATAATATTATACGCTGCCTACAGTATCTATCTGCTGGGGGTTGTAGTCCTAATTAATACGCAGCTAAGCGTTACAGCAGGCTTGCGCAAAATTGTTTCCTGGATCTGCTGTCTCTGTTCCAGGATCGCCATCATCCCGCCAGAGGGAAACAGTATACATAATATTATACGCTGCCTACAGTATCTATCTGCTGGGGGTTGTAGTCCTAATTAATACGCAGCTAAGCGTTACAGCAGGCTTGCGCAAAATTGTTTCCTGGATCTGCTGTCTCTGGTACATCAGCGCTGTCATCCCGCCAGAGGGAAACAGTATACATAATATTATACGCTGCCTACAGTATCTATCTGCTGGAGGTTGTAGTCCTAATTAATACGCAGCTAAGCGTTACAGCAGGCTTGCGCAAAATTGTTTCCTGGATCTGCTGTCTCTGTTACATGATCGCCGTCATCCCGCCAGAGGGAAACAGTATACATAATATTATACGCTGCCTACAGTATCGAGCTGCTGGAGGTTGTAGTCCTAATTAATACGCAGCTAAGCGTTACAGCAGGCTGGCGCAAAATTGTTTCCTGGATCTGCTGTCTCTGTTACATGATCGCCGTCATCCCGCCAGAGGGAAACAGTATACATAATATTATACGCTGCCTACAGTATCTATCTGCTGGGGGTTGTAGTCCTAATTAATACGCAGCTAAGCATTACAGCAGGCTTGCGCAAAATTGTTTCCTGGATCTGTTGTCTCTGTTACATCAGCGCTGTCATCCCGCCAGAGGGAAACAGTATACATAATATTATACGCTGCCTACAGTATCTATCTGCTGGGGGTTGTAGTCCTAATTAATACGCAGCTAAGAGTTACAGCAGTCTTGCGCAAAATTGTTTCCTGGATCTGCTGTCTCTGTTACATCAGCGCTGTCATCCCGCCAGAGGGAAACAGTATACATAATATTATACGCTGCCTACAGTATCTATCTGCTGGGGGTTGTAGTCCTAATTAATACGCAGCTAAGCGTTACAGCAGGCTTGCGCAAAATTGCTTCCTGGATCTGCTGTCTCTGTTCCAGGATCGCCATCATCCCGCCAGAGGGAAACAGTATACATAATATTATACGCTGCCTACAGTATCTATCTGCTGGGGGTTGTAGTCCTAATTAATACGCAGCTAAGCGTTACAGCAGGCTTGCGCAAAATTGTTTCCTGGATCTGCTGTCTCTGTTACATCAGCGCTGTCATCCCGCCAGAGGGAAACTGTATACATAATATTATACGCTGCCTACAGTATCTATCTGCTGGAGGTTGTAGTCCTAATTAATACGCAGCTAAGCGTTACAGCAGGCTGGCGCAAAATTGTTTCCTGGATCTGCTGTCTCTGTTACATGATCGCCGTCATCCCGCCAGAGGGAAAGAGTATACATAATATTATACGCTGCCTACAGTATCTATCTGCTGGGGGTTGTAGTCCTAATTAATACGCAGCTAAGCGTTACAGCAGGCTTGCGCAAAATTGTTTCCTGGATCTGCTGTCTCTGTTACATGATCGCCGTCATCCCGCCAGAGGGAAACAGTATACATAATATTATACGCTGCCTACAGTATCTATCTGCTGGGGGTTGTAGTCCTAATTAATACGCAGCTAAGAGTTATAGCAGGCTTGCGCAAAATTGTTTCCTGGATCTGCTGTCTCTGTTACATCAGCGCTGTCATCCCGCCAGAGGGAAACAGTATACATAATATTATACGCTGCCTACAGTATCTATCTGCTGGGGGTTGTAGTCCTAATTAATACGCAGCTAAGCGTTACAGCAGGCTTGCGCAAAATTGTTTCCTGGATCTGCTGTCTCTGTTACATGATCGCCGTCATCCCGCCAGAGGGAAACAGTATACATAATATTATACGCTGCCTACAGTATCTATCTGCTGGGGGTTGTAGTCCTAATTAATACGCAGCTAAGCGTTACAGCAGGCTTGCGCAAAATTGTTTCCTGGATCTGCTGTCTCTGTTCCAGGATCGCCATCATCCCGCCAGAGGGAAACAGTATACATAATATTATACGCTGCCTACTGTATCTATCTGCTGGGGGTTGTAGTCCTAATTAATACGCAGCTAAGCGTTACAGCAGGCTTGCGTAAAATTGTTTCCTGGATCTGCTGTCTCTGTTACATGATCGCCGTCATCTCGCCAGAGGGAAACAGTATACATAATATTATACGCTCCCTACAGTATCTATCTGCTGGGGGTTGTAGTCCTAATTAATACGCAGCTAAGCATTACAGCAGGCTTGCGCAAAATTGTTTCCTGGATCTGCTGTCTCTGGTACATCAGCGCTGTCATCCCGCCAGAGGGAAACAGTATGCATAATATTATACGCTGCCTACAGTATCTATCTGCTGGAGGTTGTAGTCCTAATTAATACGCAGCTAAGCGTTACAGCAGGCTTGCGCAAAATTGTTTCCTGGATCTGCTGTCTCTGTTACATGATCGCCGTCATCCCGCCAGAGGGAAAGAGTATACATAATATTATACGCTGCCTACAGTATCTATCTGCTGGGGGTTGTAGTCCTAATTAATACGCAGCTAAGCGTTACAGCAGGCTTGCGCAAAATTGTTTCCTGGATCTGCTGTCTCTGTTACATGATCGCCGTCATCTCGCCAGAGGGAAACAGTATACGTAATGTTATACGCTGCCTACAGTATCTATCTGCTGGGTGTTGTAGTCCTAATTAATACGCAGCTAAGCGTTACAGCAGGCTTGCGCAAAATTGTTTTCTGGATCTGCTGTCTCTGTTACATGATCGCCGTCATCCCGCCAGAGGGAAAGAGTATACGTAATATTATACGCTGCCTACAGTATCTATCTGCTGGGGGTTGTAGTCCTAATTAATACGCAGCTAAGCATTACAGCAGGCTTGCGCAAAATTGTTTCCTGGATCTGTTGTCTCTGTTACATCAGCGCTGTCATCCCGCCAGAGGGAAACAGTATACATAATATTATATGCTGCCTACAGTATCTATCTGCTGGGGGTTGTAGTCCTAATTAATACGCAGCTAAGCGTTACAGCAGGCTTGCGCTAAATTGTTTCCTGGCTCTGCTGTCTCTGTTACATGATCGCCGTCATCCCGCCAGAGGGAAAGAGTATACATAATATTATACGCTGCCTACAGTATCTATCTGCTGGGGGTTGTAGTCCTAATTAATACGCAGCTAAGCGTTACAGCAGGCTTGCGCAAAATTGTTTTCTGGATCTGCTGTCTCTGTTACATGATCGCCGTCATCCCGCCAGAGGGAAACAGTATACATAATATTATACGCTGCCTACAGTATCTATCTGCTGGAGCTTGTAGTCCTAATTAATACGCAGCTAAGCATTACAGCAGGCTTGCGCAAAATTGTTTCCTGGATCTGTTGTCTGTTACATCAGCGCTGTCATCCCGCCAGAGGGAAACAGTATACATAATATTATATGCTGCCTACAGTATCTATCTGCTGGGGGTTGTAGTCCTAATTAATACGCAGCTAAGCGTTACAGCAGGCTTGCGCAAAATTGTTTCCTGGATCTGCTGTCTCTGTTACATGATCGCCGTCATCCCGCCAGAGGGAAACAGTATACATAATATTATATGCTGCCTACAGTATCTATCTGCTGGAGGTTGTAGTCCTAATTAATACGCAGCTAAGCGTTACAACAGGCTGGCGCAAAATTGTTTCCTGGATCTGCTGTCTCTGTTACATGATCGCCGTCATCCCGCCAGAGGGAAACAGTATACATAATATTATACGCTGCCTACAGTATCTATCTGCTGGGGGTTGTAGTCCTAATTAATACGCAGCTAAGCGTTATAGCAGGCTTGCGCAAAATTGTTTCCTGGATCTGCTGTCTCTGTTACATCAGCGCTGTCATCCCGCCAGAGGGAAACAGTATACATAATATTATACGCTGCCTACAGTATCTATCTGCTGGGGGTTGTAGTCCTAATTAATACGCAGCTAAGCGTTACAGCAGGCTTGCGCAAAATTGTTTCCTGGATCTGCTGTCTCTGTTACATGATCGCCGTCATCCCGCCAGAGGGAAACAGTATACATAATATTATACGCTGCCTACAGTATCTATCTGCTGGGGGTTGTAGTCCTAATTAATACGCAGCTAAGCGTTACAGCAGGCTTGCACAAAATTGTTTCCTGGATCTGCTGTCTCTGTTCCAGGATCCCCATCATCCCGCCAGAGGGAAACAGTATACATAATATTATACGCTGCCTACAGTATCTATCTGCTGGGGGTTGTAGTCCTAATTAATACGCAGCTAAGCGTTACAGCAGGCTTGCGCAAAATTGTTTCCTGGATCTGCTGTCTCTGTTACATGATTGCCGTCATCCCGCCAGAGGGAAAGAGTATACATAATATTATACGCTGCCTACAGTATCTATCTTCTGGAGGTTGTAGTCCTAATTAATACGCAGCTAAGCGTTACAGCAGGCATGTGCAAAATTGTTTCCTGGATCTGCTGTCTCTGTTACATGATCGCCGTCATCCCGCCAGAGGGAAACAGTATACATAATATTATACGCTGCCTACAGTATCTATCTGCTGGGGGTTGTAGTCCTAATTAATACGCAGCTAAGCATTACAGCAGGCTTGCGCAAAATTGTTTCCTGGATCTGTTGTCTCTGTTACATCAGCGCCGTCATCCCGCCAGAGGGAAACAGTATACATAATATTATACGCTGCCTACAGTATCTATCTGCTGGGGGTTGTAGTCCTAATTAATACGCAGCTAAGAGTTATAGCAGTCTTGCGCAAAATTGTTTCCTGGATCTGCTGTCTCTGTTACATCAGCGCTGTCATCCCGCCAGAGGGAAAGAGTATACATAATATTATACGCTGCCTACAGTATCTATCTGCTGGGGGTTGTAGTCCTAATTAATACGCAGCTAAGCGTTACAGCAGGCTTGCGCAAAATTGTTTCCTGGATCTGCTGTCTCTGTTACATGATCGCCGTCATCCCGCCAGAGGGAAACAGTATACATAATATTATACGCTGCCTACTGTATCTATCTGCTGGGGGTTGTAGTCCTAATTAATACGCAGCTAAGCGTTACAGCAGGCTTGCGCAAAATTGTTTCCTGGATCTGCTGTCTCTGTTACATCAGCGCTGTCATCCCGCCAGAGGGAAACTGTATACATAATATTATACGCTGCCTACAGTATCTATCTGCTGGAGGTTGTAGTCCTAATTAATACGCAGCTAAGCGTTACAGCAGGCTTGCGCTAAATTGTTTCCTGGATCAACTGTCTCTGTTACATGATTGCCGTCATCCCGCCAGAGGGAAAGAGTATACATAATATTATACGCTGCCTACAGTATCTATCTGCTGGAGGTTGTAGTCCTAATTAATACGCAGCTAAGCGTTACAGCAGGCTGGCGCAAAATTGTTTCCTGGATCTGCTGTCTCTGTTACATGATCGCCGTCATCCCGCCAGAGGGAAAGAGTATACATAATATTATACGCTGCCTACAGTATCTATCTGCTGGGGGTTGTAGTCCTAATTAATACGCAGCTAAGCGTTACAGCAGGCTTGCGCAAAATTGTTTTCTGGATCTGCTATCTCTGTTACATCAGCGCTGTCATCTCGCCAGAGGGAAACAGTATACATAATGTTATACGCTGCCTACAGTATCTATCTGCTGGGTGTTGTAGTCCTAATTAATACGCAGCTAAGCGTTACAGCAGGCTTGCGCAAAATTGTTTTCTGGATCTGCTGTCTCTGTTACATGATCGCCGTCATCCCGCCAGAGGGAAACAGTATACATAATATTACACGCTGCCTACAGTATCTATCTGTTGGGGGTTGTAGTCCTAATTAATACGCAGCTAAGCATTACAGCAGGCTTGCGCAAAATTGTTTCCTGGATCTGCTGTCTCTGTTACATCAGCGCTGTCATCCCGCCAGAGGGAAACAGTATACATAATATTATACGCTGCCTACAGTATCTATCTGCTGGGGGTTGTAATCCTAATTAATACGCAGCTAAGCGTTACAGCAGGCTTGCGCAAAATTGTTTCCTGGATCTGCTGTCTCTGTTACATGATCGCCGTCATCCCGCCAGAGGGAAGCAGTATACATAATATTATATGCTGCCTACAGTATCTATCTGCTGGGTGTTGTAGTCCTAATTAATACGCAGCTAAGCGTTACAGCAGGCTTGCGCAAAATTGTTTCCTGGATCTGCTGTCTCTGTTACATCAGCGCTGTCATCCCACCAGAGGGAAACAGTATACATAATATTATACGCTGCCTACAGTATCTATCTGCTGGGGGTTGTAGCCCTAATTAATACGCAGCTAAGCGTTACAGCAGGCTTGCGCAAAATTGTTTTCTGGATCTGCTGTCTCTGTTACATGATCGCCATCATCCCGCCAGAGGGAAACAGTATACATAAATTTATACGCTGCCTACAGTATCTATCTGTTGGGGGTTGTAGTCCTAATTAATACGCAGCTAAGCGTTACAGCAGGCTTGCGCAAAATTGTTTCCTGGATCTGCTGTCTCTGTTACATCAGCGCTGTCATCCCACCAGAGGGAAACAGTATACATAATATTATACGCTGCCTACAGTATCTATCTGCTGGGTGTTGTAGTCCTAATTAATACGCAGCTAAGCGTTACAGCAGGCTTGCGCAAAATTGTTTCCTGGATCTGCTGTCTGTTACATCAGCGCTGTCATCCCGCCAGAGGGAAACAGTATACATAATATTATACGCTGCCTACAGTATCTATCTGCTGGGGCTTGTAGTCCTAATTAATACGCAGCTAAGCGTTACAGCAGGCTTGCGCAAAATTGTTTCCTGGATCTGCTGTCTCTGTTACATCAGCGCTGTCATCCCACCAGAGGGAAACAGTATACATAATATTATACGCTGCCTACAGTATCTATCAGCTGGGGGTTGTAGTCCTAATTAATACGCAGCTAAGCGTTACAGCAGGCTTGCGCAAAATTGTTTCCTGGATCTGCTGTCTCTGTTACATGATCGCCGTCATCCCGCCAGAGGGAAAGAGTATACATAATATTATACGCTGCCTACAGTATCTATCTGCTGGGGGTTGTAGCCCTAATTAATACGCAGCTAAGCGTTACAGCAGGCTTGCGCAAAATTGTTTTCTGGATCTGCTGTCTCTGTTACATGATCGCCATCATCCCGCCAGAGGGAAACAGTATACATAAATTTATACGCTGCCTACAGTATCTATCTGTTGGGGGTTGTAGTCCTAATTAATACGCAGCTAAGCGTTACAGCAGGCTTGCGCAAAATTGTTTCCTGGATCTGCTGTCTCTGTTACATCAGCGCTGTCATCCCACCAGAGGGAAACAGTATACATAATATTATACGCTGCCTACAGTATCTATCTGCTGGGTGTTGTAGTCCTAATTAATACGCAGCTAAGCGTTACAGCAGGCTTGCGCAAAATTGTTTCCTGGATCTGCTGTCTGTTACATCAGCGCTGTCATCCCGCCAGAGGGAAACAGTATACATAATATTATACGCTGCCTACAGTATCTATCTGCTGGGGCTTGTAGTCCTAATTAATACGCAGCTAAGCGTTACAGCAGGCTTGCGCAAAATTGTTTCCTGGATCTGCTGTCTGTTACATCAGCGCTGTCGTCCCGCCAGAGGGAAAGAGTATACATAATATTATACGCTGCCTACAGTATCTGTCTGCTGTATCAGTTCAGCATTTAAAAAACATAGAAGCAAAATACTTAAGGCCTACTACTGGCCATTGGCCACTTGACTGCTTCTGCGCTGTGAATTCCACTAGCTCAGTCATACGCACCTACGTCTCACTACAGGCGTGCGCAAAATTGTTTCCTGGCTCTGCTGTGCGTTCCGTATGCGAAGTCAGCCTCCAACCACAGGCCAATAAGCGGCACATTTAATTACAGCGTTCTGTTTCTGCACTACTAGTAATACAGCATGCTGAGGGGTAGGGGTAGGCCTAGAGGACGCGGGCGAGGACGTAGAGGCACAAGTCAGGGTGTGGGCACAGGCCGAGCTCCTGATCCAGGTGTATCGCAGCCGACTGCTGCGGGATTAGGAGAGAGGCACGTTTCTGGCATCCCCAGATTCATCTCACAATTAATGGGTCCATGCGGTAGACCTTTATTAGAAAATGAGCAGTGTGAGCAGGTCCTGTCGTGGATGGCAGAAAGTGCATCCAGCAATCTATCGACCACCCAGAGTTCTGCGCCGTCCACTGCTGCAACTCTGAATCCTCTGGCTGCTGCTCCTCCTTCCTCCCAGCCTCCTCACTCCACTACAATGACACATTCTGAGGAGCAGGCAGACTCCCAGGAACTGTTCCCGGGCCCCTGCCCAGAATGGCCAGCAATGGTTCCTCTCCCACCGGAGGAGTTTGTCGTGACTGATGCCCAACCTTTGGAAAGTTCCCGGGGTCCGGGGGATGAGGCTGGGGACTTCCGGCAACTGTCTCAAGAGCTTTCAGTGGGTGAGGAGGACGATGACGATGAGACACAGTTGTCTATCACTCAGGTAGTAGTAATTGGAGTAACTCCGAGGGAGGAGCGCACAGAGGATTCGGAGGAAGAGCAGCAGTTCACCGCCTCCGGTTTGCACCGCTGCCTCTCCTTCTGTGCCCCAACCTGCCACTGAGATCCAACCCCCCTCTCAGGACACAGGCACTACCGTCTACTGGCCTGCACCCACACCCTCACCTCCGCTGTGCTTGGCCCCATCCACCAATGTCTCTCAGTGCACCGTCCAGCTGTCGCTAGCGCAAGTGTTGGAGCGCAAGCGCAAGTACGCCGCCACGCACCCGCACGCTCAAGCGTTAAACGTGCACATAGCAAAATTTATCAGCCTGGAGATGCTGCCGTATAGGGTTGTGGAAACGGAGGCTTTCAAAGGTATGATGGCGGCGACAGCCCCGCGCTACTCAGTTCCCAGTCGCCTCTACTTTTCCCGATGTGCCGTCCCAGCCCTGCATGACCACGTCTCCCACAACATTGTACGCGCCCTCACCAACGCGGTTACTGGCAAGGTCCACTTAACAAGGGACACGTGGACAAGCACAGGCGGGCAGGGCCACTATATCTCCCTGATGGCACATTGGGTGAATTTAGTGGAGGCTGGGACAGAGTCAGAGCCTGGGCCCGCTCACGTCCTACCCACCCCCAGAATTGCGGGCCCCAGCTCGGTGGTGGTATCTGCGGCGGTGTATGCTTCCTCCACTAAACCACCCTCCTCCTCCTACGCAACCTCTGTCTCACAATCAAGATGTGTCAGCAGCAGCACGTCGCCAGCAGTCGGTGTCGCGCGGCACGGCAGCACAGCGGTGGGCAAGCGTCAGCAGGCCGTGCTGAAACTACTCAGCTTAGGAGAGAAGAGGCACACGGCCCACGAACTGCTGCAGGGTCTGACAGAGCAGACCGACCGCTGGCTTACGCTGCTGTGCCTCCAACCGGGCATGGTCGTGTGTGACAACGGCCGTAACCTGGTGGCGACTCTGCAGCTCGGCAGCCTCACGCACGTGCCATGCCTGGCCCACGTCTTTAATTTAGTGGTTCAGCGCTTTCTGAAAAGCTACCCACGCTTATCGGACCTGCTCGGAAAGGTGCGCCGGCTCTGCGCACATTTCCGCAAGTCCCACACGGACGCTGCCACCCTGCGCACCCGGCAACATCGGTTTCATCTGCCAGTGCACCGACTGCTGTGCGACGTGCCCACACGGTGGAACTCTACGCTCCACATGTTGGCCAGGCTCTATGAGCAGCGTAGAGCTATAGTGGAATACCAACTCCAACATGGGCGGCGCAGTGGGAGTCAGCCTCCTCAATTCTTTACAGAAGAGTGGGCCTGGTTGGCAGCCATCTGCCAGGTCCTTGGAAACTTTGAGGAGTCTACCCAGATGGTGAGCGGTGATGCTGCAATCATTAGCGTCACCATTCCTCTGCTATGCCTCTTGAGAAGTTCCCTGCAAAGCATAAAATAGAATGTCAGAAAAAGAAAAAAAAACCTGCGCTCAATATGGAGTGAAAGCTGAGGACAACTTCACGTGCAAGGAATAGTTTGTTGTAACATTTACTTGAAAGGAGGGGGGTATGATGCAGAGATACCCCCTCCTATGAGTGTCTTCCACAAGGCAGAGAACTATGTTCCAGGACACATAGTGAAAAATACGATACTTTAATCAGGCAACGCGTTTCAGTGCAATGTACAGCACCTTTCTCAAGCCATAAATGGTTTGAGAAAGTAAGTGTTACAACAAAGTATTCCTTGCACGTGAAGTTGTCCTCAGCTTTCACTCCATATTGAGCGTGGGTTTTTGTTTCTTTTTCTGACATTCTATTTTCTGTTATACCTGGGGGAGTTCTGGCTCCAGCCCCCCCAGTTTTGTATCTGCAGCTCTCCTTTGTCACAGAGGATTGGAGTTTTGAGGAAAAGGTTTCACAGTGATTGTCTACACATATTCCATCAACTTTGGATCACACCGACCTGTGGCGATCTCTATTACTATTGTCTGGATTTTCTGCAAAGCATAAAGGCAGACGCTTTGCGCTCGGAAACAGAGGCGGGGGAAGACAGTATGTCGCTGGATAGTCAGAGCTCCCTCCTGTCTATATCTCAGGACGTTGAGGAGGAGGAGGAGGAGGAGGATGAGGAGGAGGGGGAAGAGACAGCTTGGCCCACTGCTGAGGGTACCCGTGCTGCTTGCCTGTCATCCTTTCAGCGTGTATGGCCTGAGGAGGAGGAGGAGGATCCTTAAAGTGATCTTCCTAGTGAGGACAGCCATGTGTTGCGTACAGGTACCCTGGCACACATGGCTGACTTCATGTTAGGATGCCTTTCTCGTGACCCTCGCGTTACACGCATTCTGGCCACTACGGATTACTTGGTGTACACACTGCTCGATCCACGGTATAAGGAGAACCTTCCCACTCTCATACCCGAAGAGGAAAGGGGTTCAAGAGTGATGCTATACCACAGGACCCTGGCGGACAAACTGATGGTAAAATTCCCATCCGACAGTGCTAGTGGCCGAAGGCGCAGAGCGAAGGGCCAGGTAGCAGGGGAGGCGCAGAGATCAGGCAGCATGTACAGCACAGGCAGGGGAACACTCTCTAAGGCCTTTGACAGCTTTCTGGCTCCCCAGCAAGACTGTGTCACCGCTCCCCAGTCAAGGCTGAGTCGGCGGGAGCACTGTAAAAGGATGGTGAGAGAGTACGTAGCCGATCGCACGACCGTCCTCCGTGACGCCTCTGCCCCCTACAACTACTGGGTGTCAAAGCTGGACACGTGGCCTGAACTCGCGCTGTATGCCCTGGAGGTGCTTGCTTGTCCTGCGGCTAGCGTTTTGTCAGAGAGGGTGTTTAGTGCGGCTGTGGGAATCATCACGGATAAGCGTACCCGCCTGTCAACCGACAGGCTTACATTCATCAAGATGAACAAAGCCTGGATTTCACCAGACTTCTTCTCTCCACCAGCGGACAGCAGCGATACCTAAACAATACGTAGGCTGCCCCCGCGGATGGAAGCATTGTTCTCTATCACCATCAAAAATGTGGACCTTTTAGCTTCATCAATCTGTGTATTCTATTCATCCTCCTCCTCCTGCTCCTCCTCCTGAAACCTGACGTAATCACGCCGAACGGGCAATTTTTCTTAGACCCACAAGGCTCAGTCATATAATTTTTGTAAACAATTTTTATACGTTTCAATGATCATTAAAGCGTTGAAACTTTCACCTGAACCAATTTTTATTTTAACTTGGCTGCCTCCAGGCCTAGTTACAAATTAAGCCACATTAACCAAAGCGATTAATGGGTTTCACCTGCCCTCTTGGTTGGGCATGGGCAATTTTTCTGACGTACATTAGTACTGTTGGTACACCAATTTTTTGGGGCCCTCGCCTACAGTGTAATCCAATTAATTTTTTGCCCACTTGCATTAAAGCTGACGTTACATCAGCTGTGCTGGGCACTGCAATGGGATATATTTATGTACCGCCGGTGGGTTCCAGGGAGCCACCCATGCTGTGGGTCCACAGGGAGTTGTAACTGCATGTGTCTACTTCTAAAGAACCCCAGTCTGACTGGGGCATGCAGTGTGGGCCGAAGCCCTTCTGCATTTAACATGACATTACCTCAGCTGTGATGGGCAATGCAATGGGATATTTTCATGTTCCGCCAGTGGCTTCCTGGCACCCACCCATGCTGTGGGTCCACAGGGAGTTGTAACTGCATGTGTCCACTTCTAAAGAACCCCAGTCTGACTGGGGCATGCAGTGTGGGCCGAAGCCCACCTGCATTAAACATGACATTACCTCAGCTGTGATGGGCAATGCAATGGGATCTATTTATTTAACGCCGGTGGCTTCCTGGCACCCACCCATGCTGTTGGTCCACAGGAAGTTGTAACTGCATGTGTCCACTTCTAAAGAACCCCAGTGTGACTGGGGCATGCAGTGTGGGCCGAAGCCCACCTGCATTTAATCGGACGTTACCTCAGCTGTGATGGGCACTGCAATGGGATACATTTATGTACAGCCGGTGGGTTCCAGGGAGCCACCCATGCTGTGGGTGCACACGGAATTCCCATTGCGGAGTTTTACCTGCCTGTGACTATTTATAAAAAACCGCGGTCTGACTGGGGCCTGCAGACACCTTGACAGAATGAATAGTGTGTGGCACATAGGTTCCCCATTGCTATGCCCACGTGTGCAGCTCCTGATGGCGGTGGCACAGGATTATATTTCTCATTGCTTCTGTACAGCATTATGGGCTATCGCCCCGCCCCTTTTAAAGAGGGTCGCTGCCTAGCCATGCCAACCCTCTGCCGTGTGTGCCTGCGGTTCCTCCTCATGGCAGACGCATTTATAAATAGACATGAGGGTGGTGTGGCATGAGTGCAGCTGAAGGCTGCGCAGGGACAATTTGGTGTGCGCTGTGGACACTGGGTCGTGCAGGGAGGGGGGGGGGTTGGGCAGCATGTAACCCAGGAGAAGTGGCAGCGGAGTGTCATGCAGGCAGTGATTGTGCTTTGTTGGAGGTAGTGTGGTGCTTAGCTAAGGTATGCATTGCTAATGAGGGCTTTTCAGAAGTAAAAGTTTTTGGGAGGGGGGGGGGGGGCCACTCTTGCCGCTATTGTGGCTTAATAGTGGGACCTGGGAACTTGAGATGCAGCCCAACATGTAGCCCCTCGCCTGCCCTATCCGTTGCTGTGTCGTTCCCATCAATTTCTTGAATTGCCCAGATTTTCACACAAGGAAACCTTAGCGAGCATCGGCGAAATACAAAAATGCTCGGGTCGCCCATTGACTTCAATGGGGTTCGTTACTCGAAACGAACCCTCGAGCATCGCGATAATTTCGTCCCGAGTAACGAGCACCCGAGCATTTTGGTGCTCGCTCATCTCTAGATGTCATGTTTAAGCCATAATAGCCCCTCCTTATTTGGCCATTCCCTACAATATTGACTGATAATGTATGAAATATTGAATGCATACAGAGCTGTATGTATTTTTTATACCTAATATGATGTCTTAAATGGCGGGTAATCACTGTCTTTTCATGCCTCTCATTAATATGTTGCCCTATGCTGCCATACATCTATAATAGTTCAGCATCCTCTCTTACTGAATCAAAGCAAATGACTGTGACAGTCATTTATTGCAGATCATTATCTCTTTCATTGCTTCGTCTCATTTCTAGAAGTTCAGCATAACATAAAGTGGTAATTACTACAATATTTCCTCTGAAGTTTTCTTGCTGACTTTTTGCATGTGATGATGGATTTTATAATGATCTTATTTGACTAATTTTCAGGTTAATGTCAATGGAGATTGTGCTCAGTTCTCATAAAAATTCCCCTGGACTATCCACTAACTAGATTTAAATATCAGAATAATTCACCATTTAACTCTTAAAATAGACAGCTGGGCAAAGACTGGCTTGTTCAGTTGTATAGTAACTAGCAAATGTACATATTTATGCTTATTTTAAATATTTGCTCTTTGATGCACAGAGGATGCCCTCAGATAAGTCTATCTACCCATATTGTCCCTGTTTTAATTCCCACATTTCATGAACATCCCGTAGGGCCAAGATCATAGGAAGACAATTGGTTTTAGCATGTTTTGGAGATTTTGATCTCAAAAAGCTTATCTAAGATCAACCTTAAAAATTTTCAGAATATCACAACTATAAGAAAAAATGTTCCAGGTTATATAAGGATATACTATATGACAGACATAGGCAACCCATTGACCAATACTTGCAATTAAGATACCTGTCACATAGAAAATGTAGTCAGAACTCCAGGCATCATGTTATAGAGCAGGATAAGCCAAGCAGATTGATATATAGCTTCATAGGAAAACATTTGGTACAATTTTTCATTTATTGATCTAAATTCATTCATGGTCTTAGGAGTCCCGTGGGTGGTCCTACTCAGTAACTGTCAGCCTTCCCTGAGGGAGTGTATATATGGAAGACTGTAAATCACTGACTGCCCACTGGATTTCCGCTTCCAGAATTAGTAGAGATTTAAATTAATAAATGGCAAGTTATATTGATTATTTTGATATTTTGCCATTGTAAGGGGCTACCCTAAAGGGTTAAAATGTTGCTATGGCAGTGGATTGTGAGATGCAACAATATATTTTCACCAAATTTCCACGTGTGCCAAAATTGGCACCCAATTTTTGCAAAACACATCTTAGCATGCTCACTGGGAACTTTCTGATGATTGAAGCCCTGGCTATATAACAGACAATTTTGTGCTGCAAACAGGAAGAGCACAGGGTAAACTGTAATAAGCTGGAGCTGTTGTTGTAGCTGTCCAAAGAGAGGTGTAATTATCTGCAGGAGAATTGCGTCCTAAGAGAGAGGAGCCATAGCAGAGTCCAGCAACTGTGAGGAGAAGAGACTGCTTGGAGACATGGCAGTGAAACCAGAGGCTGCTTGCTGCAAAAAAGGAAAGAAGTAGCTGTGTTGTAGCCATGACCTGGTGAGACACAGCTGATTGTGGCAAGGAACTAAGGATAACAGCAGAGCAGAGTGGCAATCCTGACTAAGGACAAGCCTGAGTCAGTAGTAGTGCTGAGTCCCGTACAACAGAACTGTAAGTGAGGCCGGCCTCAATACAAACTCAAAGCCTGCACACTATGAGGGACACTATTAGGTAATCCACAGGCCTGTTGAAGAACCCATGTACTGCAGTGAAGAGATTACACTGTTGAACAAACAACCATTACGTGCACTGCTGATTTCAGACTGAGCTACTATACAGAGGGCAGTGTGTGAGCTGGTGTTTTAAGAGAAGTTTTCAACTGAGTTTGATCCCTGTGTTTCCAATTAGACTGAATGATACGAATAGAGTATTAACCCTTTAAAGATAAACTGTGCGTTAAGAGATTTGTAGTTCTGTTCAATAGGATTGTTCTTTGTACAGTATTATTGATATTGTTCGTAAGGTTAACTCATATTATGTGCAAAGTATTACTTCTAAGAGCTAGTTAGCCATAGCTAGTGCCAGGCTAATTAAAGGTGACCACTTAATTGCTGTATTGTTATCATAACCTTGTTCACATTCATCCCTTTGTTCCTAAATAAATATCGATACCCCTTCCACTGCATCATATCTTTAATCTTGCATTGATGTACTACCACCTGCGACACCATGAAACTATATATCAGTCTGCTCAGCTATTCCTGCTCTCTAACATGATGCCTGCAGCCTGGGTTAGAGTCAGCACTTGGCAAGCTCTTGCTGGTGCCAGAGCCTACTGAGCCTAGGGGGACCCACTCAGGGGTGGCATTGATGTTGTCTTCGTTCTTTGAAATCAACTGTATTTGTGTCTATCTTGTTCTACAAAATCCTGGCCAAAACAAGCCACGGCGAGGATGGAGGATGCTATGGGAGTGTGATGGTGGTGAGTTAGTTTATTGTTTTATTTTATTTTATTCAGTGGGCACAGCAAGGCCTAGAAATGACTCAAGGGCATAGTGAAGCCTATAAATGACTCAGGGGGCACCATGAAACCTAGAAATGACTCAGGGGCATAGCATAACAACTTTGAGAATGCAGGGCTAGGCTGGATCAGCTGATTGCCACAAATCCCACTTTTAGCATTTCTGGCAAACAGCTGATTTCTGCAGGGAAAGCCACGGCCGGCTAGGTTAACATTCCCCCTGCAGGGACTACTCCAGGAGAAATGTAGTATTACAGGCTGTCTATACATGCGAATGGCCATATTGCAATAATAGAATAGCAGAAGGTCTGCCAGGACAGAATCGGCTTCTTGAGCAGGACGTAGAGGTGGGGGTCCCAAGTGGGGGACCCTGTTCTATGATTTTCATACGAACAAGGGATGCTATCTTGACACAAGTCCTTAAAATGCCGAGTGCAAGGGACCTACCACTGTGATCCTGGAAGATACTGTAGCTGTGACATGCCATTCATTGTGCACATATCAGCCAGTCATATTTAGTGCGTATGCGTGTTTTTATTGCAAGCGTATTCACTGCGTTATTTACATGTGCAAAAAAAACAAAAACACAAGGACCAATTGATTTAATTTTTTTACACTGTCTCCTGGCATCAAGCATAAAAATTCAGTAATTACGCCTAGAAATGTGTATTCACAGTGGGGTTTTTTATGCTCCCAAAGACTTGAATGGTCAATTTTGGTCTATAACACTCTCCAAAATAGAACATCTTGCATTTCTTTTGCGTGCCTGGAAAACTCATGTCAGAATACACAAATGGAAATTAATGGTGTTCTATGATGCCTGTATTGTGTCCGTAAAAATTGCGAACGTAATCTGGACACAAAATACGTGTGTGAATGAACCTTTATGTCCGTATCTTTTTATGGGACTAAATCACACCCACCTGAAAAAGCCCTAAATGCGGACATACAGCAATTAAAACTGCCACTTTCACGCACTTAAGGCTTATTCAGACGTCCGCACATCGGCTAAGTTTTCACGCCCGGCCGATATACGCTGTCTCTCTGCAGGGGGAGGAGGCAGGCCAGGCCGGGAGCAGTGCTCTGAGCTCCCGCCCCATCTCCCCCCCCTCGACACCATTTGCAATGGGAGGGGGCAGGGCGGTGCTGGACTTAGCTCCGCCTCTGTCCCACCCCTCCCATTGCAAACAGTGGCGAGGGGCGGAGAGGGGGCGGGAGATCAGTGCCTCCTCCCCCTGCAGAGAGTGTCCCTCTCTGCCGGGGGAGGAGGCGGGCCTGGACTAGCTCCAGGCCCGCCTCCTCCCCCTGCAGAGTGGGACAGCGTATATCGGCCGGGCGTGAAAACCTAGCCGATATACACATGTAGAAATAAGCCCTAAAACAGCAAACATCTGTATGAATGAGCCTTAAAAATCAGGTGATAGAGCAATCTGGACTGTGTTAAAAGCTTGGTGTAATTGGTAAACACTGTCACATTAAATCATTTTCTTGCATAAAAAGTACTTAAAGGCGCGGGATTATTTAAGGTGCAGCATTACTACTCAGCCCATTCACCCATTAATATCATAACATTTACTGCCTGTGTGAGATCAGTATAATCTTACTGGCATTATTTCTTATGCCATTAATTAAATTATCATACCTAATAAATTTTGCAAACTATGCTGATGAATGTCGGCTCAAGCTACTTGCACATGGTCTAAAAAAACTATCTGAAAACCGGTTAGAAATCATAGGCATTCACTTGAAATTTCGGGTGCAACCTTTTTTTTATGCCTGTGTGCATGTACCCTACCACAGCATTTATATAAGAGTCCTGGTATATATCGTTGTCAAATACAGATATTACGGCTTCTGAAGGTCATGAAGAAAATTATTTTTTTTTTGCTTTCATTTTTCCTTCAAAGTAAGTTCTTTGGACTTCTACATCTACCAAAAGCTTTATGTAAGGCTTCCCATTATAATGTAGACGAGCCATATCTAATGCTATAAATCGAAAATTATCCAGATTCAATATACATACTGCATATCATATGTGAAATAATTCCTTCAGTCTGATTGCTTCTCCTTGTCTCTCTGTGATCTATTCTCATATGATCCCTACCACTAATGGCTTGATTTTTCCTGAAATACATCAAGAACTCAACTTACATTTATTAATTAGGTAGTAGAGATGAGCGAGTATACTCGCTAAGGCACATTACTCGAGCGAGTAGTGCCTTTGTCAAGTATCTCCTCGCTCGTGTCTAAAGATTCGGGGGCCGGAGCGGGTGACAGGTGAGTTGCGGCGGGGAGCAGGGGGGAGAGAGGGAGAGAGAGATCTCCCCTCCGTTCCTCCCCGCTCTCCCCCGACGCTCCCCGCCCCCCACCAGCCCCCAAATCTTTAGAGATGAGCGGGGAGATACTCGGCTAAGGCACTACTTGCTCGAGTAATGTGCCTTAGCGAGTATACTCGCTCATCTCTATTAGGTAGGTAAGAAAGCGGGGTCTCTGCAGGTGCTGCTATAATGAAGTTCAAGCAAGACTGAAAGTACTTATAGTATTAGTGCACACTAAATCTTTTGATATTTCATTCTATGAGTATATACATTGTAATATCACTGTTTTTTGGACTGGATCAATTCTTTCTACGGGAAAATTGCTTCAAAAATGCAGGAAAACCGTAAGGTCAACAAAGGGGTAGAATTATAGTAAGGACTGCCAATTTGAAATAGTAATATCCAGATTGCACAGGTGCCTCCTTTACCTCGTTGCCTGTTTTTTTGTGATATCTTGAGATAAATATTGCAAGATAACTGGCTATAAAAAAAAATATCTTCAGTTACAATCCTCTACAGAGTAAAGTATTTTTTTTTTATAGCTGGTCATCACACACCACTTGTCTCAAGGCATCTCAAAACAGACAAAAAGGTACAGAAGTGGAAGCAAAAAAAACTCTTCTTAAGCACATCTTATATGGTAAACTTGTCAGGAGCTGATCACGTGCTCGCCTTGCCCCCCAAGCATCCAATCAAATTACAATAAGCATTTTACAGTGAATCATAGATAGGTTATTGTGTGTATGCATTAAGAAACGTTTCATAAAGAATTTCTTAAAACAATCAAAGTGAGAAGATGTAGCCTTGAGAAATTACAGTTTACCCCATAGTCTAAGAACACTGTCTGGGAACACTGCCAGTACATCTGGGGTATATGATTTCATTTGTATTAATACAAAGAACAATTTCACTACACCTATTGCCTTGTGAACCAGATAAGAAGGAGCCATGCAAGGACATTTATCACAAGAAGTTCCTGCTAAAGGATAAAATACAGAAAGAGCTGCATAGCACTCAGGGGGCAGTGCAAACTGTAGTTAAACGGTGCAGAAACCAGTGAAACCAGCCATTTACTATGGTAAGGTTATATGTCCAAACCCCCTCCCCTTCGTATCCACAAACATGCAGTAATCAATTCCAAGGCACGTTGTATGCAGCGTCTTCTATAGGATGTGGGTGTTCATACAGAATAGACCATCAATCACAGGTCTCTTGCTCCATGTAATTTATTATCCAAGACAATCAGGTAATATGGAAATGACATGTCATGGCTTTTTTTCAATCTATTTTGTATAGTCTACTGTATAATGCGGTTAAAGTTGGCTGTCTAGCTCTCCTGACTTTCCAAATAGGTCAAATCTATAGGTGCGCCTAAACTATGGCAGTACAAGCAGAAAAACGTGACAACAGCATTCATATACATCTAATACCACGAAAATACATAACTTTTATATATACTAACCACTTTAAAAAATGTAAGGTTCTTAACACATATTTTACTCAAAGTATATTGGCCCATCCACCAATGTCCAGGTGACCATGCGTACGGATAGGCCCTAACACTAATAGATACCAGGCTATATGGTCTAGTTAAAATGACCTGGGGAAAAATAGGTTTTGTACCATTTTAACTTTAGGAAGTGCCGACTTTATGTTTTTTGTTGCATTTGCGTTTTTGGAGTCGTGGCTGCCTCTCCTTATGCTGTGCACTCCCTTCAACCCATCTGCCCTATGTACTTTTAATTAGACTACATAATTTGTATCCTACTTTCCCTGGTTTTATTTGTAGGCTTAGGCCCACAGAGGGGTATCTGCTAAAAAGATAGGAAATCAATTTTTCCCAGGTCATATTAATTAGATAACATAGCCTGGTATCTACAAGTGTTAGGACCCATCCGTAAGTATGGTCATCTGGACATTGGTGGATGGGCCAATATACTTTGATCAAAATATATGCTAAGAACCTGGCATTTTTTCATGTAATTAGTTTATATAAGAGTTTTGTATTTTTCTGGTATGAAATGTGTACGAATGGTGTTGCCACGTGTTCCTGCTTGTAGCTCTCCTGACTTGTCTATATTTACAAGTACTTGGATTCCCCATTAAATAAAATAGCAATAAAATAGCAACTCCACTTTGTGCCGCTCCTCTGTTCTTCCAATTGGAAATATAAGAATAAATTGACAAATTGGTTGTTACTATCACCCTTATCCAAGGGGGGTGCCTCTATACACTCGGTCAATGCTCAGTCAGACAGTAGACAATGATAGACTATGTAGGTCACCCCTAAAAAAATAGGGGGATCGTATCAGTCAATTGTCAATGTATCCATACATTTCCAGGAAGAAAAACACAACACAAAAAGGATAATCCAAATTTGTTTGGTTCCTTAGGAATATTCATATTTAATAGAACAGACATGTCAAGAGAGCCCAAGGGTCTCTGGGTCCATGGTGCTGCACTGAGGTTTCCTTTCGCTGATTGTATCTGCTCAGCCAATAGATGATTTATTTATTCATTACTTGGACCAAATCAGATTCATCTTTTATCCTTATGTACAATGCCATTTGGCTATGTTTCTCTTTCTGTATTGTGTAAGGAACCATTGCTTTGGATCGATCTTCCATCCCTTATGTTATACCAGTAGCAAAAGCCTTTTCTTTTTTGGATCCAAGCTTAGTATTTCATCCAGCATGGAACTAATCAGTCCTCTAGGATTTCATACATTTAGATATTTTGACCATGCTTCCAAATCCTCACATTTTAGCAATGTAATATATTCTGCTGAAAACTCTGTGTCTGTAAAGAATATGAGGGAAGTGTATATTGAACCGTCACGATTAGTGCGCTAGTACATTGTATAAGGCTACATTCACACCACAAATTTGCATCGTTTTAGGCTGTGTTCACATGGTGAAATTTGCTGCAGCATGGAATTCATGCAGATTCCACGTCAAATCATTTGAATGGGAACCTATGCCGTAGTTTATACAGCATGGATTCGAAAGTCATATCACAAAAAAAGTCACATGTTGCTTATCCGCGGCATTGGTAAATGAAAATCTGCAAATAACTCCTGAGGTTTAGCCATGGCAGATCTACTATGGATTTTTCCAATGTCGATTACTCTGTTGAACATACCCATTAAAGGGGTTGTCTCGCGGCAGCAAGTGGGGTTATACACTTCTGTATGGCCATATTAATGCACTTTGTAATATACATCGTGCATTAAATATGAGCCATACAGAAGTTATTCACTTACCTGCTCCGTTGCTAGCGTCCCCGTCGCCATGGTTCCGTCTAATTTCGGTGTCTTCTTGCCTTTTTAGACGCGCTTGCGCAGATCCGTCTTCTCCCTTCTTCTCCCTTCGGCTCCGCTCAGCAGCATCGGCATTTTGGCTCCGCCCCCTTGCACGCATCATCGCGTAGCTCCGCCCCCGTCACGTGCCGATTCCAGCCAATCAGGAGGCTGGAACCGGCACACATCATGGGGCGGAGCTACGCGATGATGCGTACAAGGGGGCGGAGCCAAAATGCCGATGCTGCTGAGCGGAGCCGAAGGGAGAAGAAGGGAGAAGACGGATCTGCGCAAGCGCGTCTAAAAAGGCAAGAAGACACCGAAATTAGACGGAACCATGGCGACGGGGACGCTAGCAACGGAGCAGGTAAGTGAATAACTTCTGTATGGCTCATATTTAATGCACGATGTATATTACAAAGTGCATTAATATGGCCATACAGAAGTGTATAGACCCACTTGATTTCGCGAGACCACCCCTTTAAAGTCTTATAAAATCTACCCATTAAAATAGGTTGCAACAAAAATCCAAAATTTGCATCCCAAAATTTATATCCGACATGTTTCTCCCTGTAGATAAGTTCAGGGTGCATCAGGGGATTCGGCACATAGGGTAAAATGGGAATGATATAATCTCCCTCCCCTCAGATAGCAACATCTAGATAATAGACATTACTATGTAGATGTTAAAAAGTTTTGGTACCCTGTTTTCTCAGTAACGGCTCAGTCAGACGTGTGTTTTAGCATGCAAATTTGTGCGCGCAAAACACACGTGTAAAAAAAATTGTGTGACGCAGTAAAAACCACACCTAGCAGCGTTTCTCTACCTCATAAATTTGCAATGCGCACCTGAATGCGCATTCATCTTTGAGCGTCCGGAGATTGATCCTTGCGCACCTATGCCTGGTCCTGGTCCTTTGGACTATGAGGCACTTTTAACATAACTGACCTGCTCATAATAATGTGTATTCGTTCTCAGCACGTGAGAAGACAAATGAGCTGAAGGCATAGCTCTGATCACCTTATGCTTTTTTAAGCAACGTTTTGTTCATGCATTGGGTTAATTTGGTTGCGCTTTCTGGCCTAAGTTTCTTTAAATTTCATCCTTGCTATCTTTGTAAGATGTTAGTTAATTTGGTGGATGTAATATTTCATAGGTTGGTCACCAATATTCAAAAATGCAGGCTGGCATGAAAATGACAAGAGCTCTCAACTTTTTCCCCTGGAAAGTGAGGCAATACAGTGTGGTAGACCAATCAGGTACCAGAAATCCCATGGGGCCAGCATTTATTCTTTGGGAATTTTTAATCAGGTACAACAAACACAGAGTCAGTGTTGTTGGCCAAGTGTGTCTGTGGGGCAATTTGTTTTTTGGACCAGACAAATATAGCCCCATGTGTAATTGTGTTATTGATGCTTATTAGGGATGAGCGAACGTGTCCGTTACGGACACATCCGCACCCGGACACCGGCTTTGCCGAACACTGCAGTGTTCGCGCGTAAGTGTCCGGGTGCCGCCAGGGGGCGGGGAGATGCGCGGCGGCGCGGGCGGCAGTAGCGGGGAACAGGGGGGAGCCCTCTCTCTCTCCCTCTCCCCCCCACTCCCCGCCGCACCCCCCCGCGCTGCCACGGCGGCCCCCGAACTTTTTCGCCCGAACACTGAAGTGTTCGCAAAGTTCGGTGTTCGGGCGAAAAAGGGGCGGAGCCGAACGTGTTCGCTCATCTCTAATGCTTATCCATTTTTGTGTCAGTTTACGCTGCAAGGTTTGTACCTTCATTGTAAGATCTCTTCTTTATCTCCTCTTTCCCCAGATTTCTGGCTATTGGGAATTCCTTTGCTTCACTGCATTTGGATTTCTGGATTGGCCGCTCTACCATTCGTGAAATCGCCAGGGAGACCTGTGACGTCCTTTGGCAGCATCTTGTACCTTTGGTGATGGCTCCGCACTCACTTCAAGATTGGATGGATGTCACTGTGGGTTTTATGGATGCGGCGCAGTTTCCGAACTCCATTGGGATGCTGGACGGGAAGCATATTCGTGTCCGAAAGCCACCTAACTCAGGGTCTCAGTATTTTAAGTATAGGCAGTTCTTTTCTGTGGCCCACCTTGCTGTTGCTAACAGCAACTATCGATTCCTGCTGGTTGATATTGGGTCCTATAGGAGTGCTGGGGATGCTCGCATTTTCAGAGCTCCCAGAATGGGTAGACAGCTGAGGGACGAGCAGCTTTCTGTGCCTGCGCCCCAGACCCTTCCTGGCTCATCAGGTCCAGAAGCCCCATTTGTTTTTGTGGTGGATGAGGCATTTGGCCTATCTGATCATGTTCTGGGTCCCTTTGCTCGCAGGAACATTGACACCAGGAGACAGGTATTTAATTACCACCTCACACATGCATGGCGTTATGTGGAGTTTGTATTTGGGATTCTCGCTTATCGTTGGTGAGTGTTACTAAGTGCCATTCAGCTGGCTCCTGAGAATGTGTCTGCGGTAATTTGCGCCTGTTTGATTCTACATCATTTGTGCCGGCAACATGATACTGATTTGAATATTGTGGATACTTTACCCACTGCTTTTGGGGGTGAAGTTTTGGAGGAGCATGTACAGTATGGTAGGCCAGCATGCTCTACTATCCAAGAGCACTTCCTCTCTCCATAGGGAGCGCTTCCATGGCAGTTGGACCATGTGCGAGGAAGCCGATGGGCTGGTTTCTCAAGTTAGTATTTTTTTTAAGCTGGCTGAGCCTACCTTTTTTCTTAGTTAGAGCATTATTGGCACTTTTTTGTTGTCAGGGACTCGAAAAATAACGAGAACCCTTCATGTGGGTTGAGAGCTTGTACTAAATTAGCCAACATCCGCTCGATATACCAAATGTGATATCCCCCTTGGGACCCATTTTGTAACTTTTTGGCAAGGAGCAGAAGGTGGCCAATGTAGTGAACCAATACCTCATTTTTTGCATCATCCAAGGGATCGCATTTAAAAAGGAGACATGTGATGTTTTTCCCCTTTTTAACTGAGGGTCTCGTTGCATTTTGATGCTAAACATGGTCACCTCTGTTCTATAAGGAAATAAGCTCACAATTTGTGTGTATGTTGTGCAAATTTGGCAGGCTGTAATGGCTTTTTTTTACAAGCAAAATTGCAATTGGGTGGCAGATTTTTGTGCCGTTGTGGCCCATGACCACACACCTTATCAAACATTACATTCTATACAACTTGAAGGGTATATTTCGTGTTGCCAGAGATTTATGGCTGACCGTTGTAACCTTTTTTTGGTCATTCTCTATAGGTATTCTGCTGTGGATATGGTGCACCAGCAGACTACAGACACAGCAGCACTGTCTTTTATAGAAGGCGTGTGAATGTCGCCCAGGTAAATAGCAAGGCCACAAATTCAGTGTGTTTGTAAGGGATGCCCATATGACCCCTCCCAAAGAATCACGTATATGAGCATATCTGGTGCTGTTGCCACTCTAGTTATGTTGGCTGATTGAAAAATTTACATACATCATAAAAAAAGTAAGTCCTACCGATGGTGTTTATCAAGTAATCGCTGACCGAGAATATGTTTTAGAGATATGTTTGATGGCAATGTTTGTTGGTGGAGGATTTTCAAATATTTTCCTTGTTTTTCCATAGGTCAAACCTGTGTGCTGCGTTTGCTTACTGGTTGTCTAACCAAAATCCCGTGTTCACAATTTGGAGCATTACACAGATATTGTCCACCTTTATTCAAACATCAATGCTTGCCATGCGAGGACAAATCATTAATTCCTAAGTGAATGCCAAGACTACCCACAGCTTGCAGATGTAAACGCTCAAGTATTGTCGCCTGGACTACCGTTGTAAGCATGTTAACAGTGACTATTGTGCCCTACATGCTGCCCTTTTATTGGATGAATGGCCTGTGTCCCCTCTACACTATGTATGTTTTTCAATGTAAACTCCATGTATTGAGCTGAGTACATTATAGTTCCATGGCAAAAATGCTTAGCAGCTCTAAGCACTCACCCACCATAAAAGTCTGTCTTTGTTAAAAGCCATAGTACCTTCCCAGAAACAAAAATGGGCTAAACAAGGTACACAACTTGTGTCTAGGAGTGAAACTCAGCAGATTGTGTATTCTTTGAATTTCAAATAATATAGTTCACCAGGGCCAATATACTCCCCCTCAAATATGTGTACTTCACCTGATGTGTGTTGCAGCAAGTATTTTACCTGTAACATCTGAAAGAAAGAATTCCCTGTGTTTAGAAAAAAGGATCCTGTTGTGTTGAATGCACAAAGACTGTAATAAAAACATTTAAAAAATCCTGTTTCTTTTAATCAAAAAATCTTTATAAAACTGGTGTGTATAAATAAAGATCCAACATGGCTCAAATATCTCTGTAGAAACAAATTTCCCCCTTCTGGGACGGCACGAAACCCAGCTTATGTTTGCAGGTAATGGACCAACGGGAACGATGGCAACGCAGGGCCCTTTTTGCACCCCCACAAGCATAATTCAATGGATCATTGAAAAATCCACGGGCGATGGCGTGAACAGGGACTGTGGGGATATGAAAGGTGGGTGGAGCGACCTCTACTTCATCATCGCGAAGTGATGGACTCCCCACTGATGGAGGTTGGCCAGGCGCTCCTGGAGTCCATCTAGGCCACTCTGCAGCACATCAATCTGCAGGTGACACAAACGGATCTTATGGAAGAACCAGGCCACCCTCTCCTCAGCGGGAACATCTCGCCAAGCTGTGGGTCCAATATAAAAAGAAAAATTGCTAATGAGTCCTAACAACACAACAAATACACATTTGTTTTGGTCGTTGATATTATTTGATTTAGGCTAAGTAGGAAACATCAGAAAAGGCATGTGTCCCTTGCTCTCCCACTGTGGGTGGAGACCACATTTATTAACCCTTTCCAATCCACTGTCTGACGTCTAAAAACATTATGATTTAAGGCTGTACAGCTCCGATGTTGGAGGATGTCCGTCGGGGTTCTCTTACTGTATATTGCCAGCCTCTCTGCTGTCGGAGCCTATCCAACGTGTCATCTCATGCAGTACTGGCTTTAGCCAGCATATAGCGCCGTTGTGTAACAGCAGAAAAAGAGTAAACCCCCTAGAATAACCAGGATACAAATTGGATTGGAAAGGGTTAAGTCAATTCTGTGCAGCATTGTCACTACTAGAGATGAGCGAACGTGTTCTTCCGAGCTTGATATTCGTGCGAATATTAGGGTGTTCGGTATGTTCGTTATCCGTAACGAACACCATGCGGTGTCCGGGTTACTTAAACTTTCTTCCCTGAGACGTTAGCGCTTTTTTTTGGCCAATATAAAGACAGGGAAGGCATTACAACTTCCCCCTGCAACGTTTAAGCCCTATACCACCCCCCTGCTGTGAGTGGCTGGGGAGATCAGGTGTCCGCCTGATATGAAAGTCTGCCCCTCCCGCGGTTCGCTATGGATGCATTCTATATGCGCTCAATGGGGCCAGCGGCAGCAGCGCTGACCCCATTGAGAACATATAGAAGACAAATCCTTCTTCTCTGGCACAGCTGTAACAGCTGTAGCAGAGAAGAACGATGTTTGCCCATTGAATTCAATGGAGCGGCAATACAGCATGTTCCACTGAATGCAATGGGCTGCCCGCGATCGCAGGATGAATGGTCGGAAAGGGGTTAAATATATAACCCCTTTCCTGCAATTCATCCAGAAATGTGTTACACTAAAAATATATACCGGCGTATAAGGCGACGGGGCGTATAAGACGACCCCCCAACTGTCACCTTATACGCCGGTAATACAGTGGAGCAAAGAATAAAAATCATTACTTACGTTTTTAGATGATCTGCGGCGCTCCTGCAGGCTGTCACTCCCTCCTGGTCCACGGCAGAGTATTGCTTTCTCCACGAAAGACTTTAAATCCCTGCCTCCAGAAAGACACGTGCCTTCAGCCAATCACAGCCAATGACAATGATGTCATTGAATGGCTGTGATTGGCTGTGTTTCTGGAGGCGGGGATTTCAAGGCTTGAAATCCCCGCCTCCAGAAACACAGCCAATCACAGCCATTCAATGACATCATTGTCATTGGCTGTGATTGGCTGAAGGCACGTGTCTTTCTGGAGGCAGGGATTTAAAGCCTTTCATAGAGAAAGCAATACTCTGCCGTGGACCAGGAGGGAGTGACAGCCTGCAGGAGCGCCGCAGATCATCTAAAAACGTAAGTAATGCTTTTTATTCTTTGCTCCACTGTATTACCGGCGTATAAGGTGACAGTTGGGGGGTCGTCTTATACGCCCCGTCGCCTTATACGCCGGTATATATTTTTAGTGTAACACATTTCTGGATGAATTGCAGGAAAGGGGTTATATATTTAACCCCTTTCCGACCATTCATCCTGCGATCGCGGGCAGCCCATTGCATTCAGTGGAACATGCTGTATTGCCGCTCCATTGAATTCAATGGGCAAACATCGTTCTTCTCTGCTACAGCTGTTACAGCTGTACCAGAGGAGGACGATCTTTATGCTGACAGTGGGGGGGGGGGGGGGCACTCTTGCCGCTATTGTGGCTTAATAGTGGGACCTGTGAACTTGAGATGCAGCCCACCATGTAGCCCCTCGCCTGCCCTATCCGTCACTGTGTCATTCCCATCACTTTCCTGAATTGCCCAGATTTTCACACATGAAAACCTTAGCGAGCATCGGCGAAATACAAAAATGCTCTGGTCGCCCATTGACTTCAATGGGGTTCGTTGTTCGAAACGAACCCTCGAGCATCTCGGGAAGTTCGTTCCGAATAACGAACACCCGAACATTTTGGTGTTCGCTCATCTCTAGTCACTACCAAATATTCAAGTAGACTTTTGGCTGCCTCTCCTACTGTTATCCCATATATTTGTTCAGGCCCCAGTGTGTAAGCACTGTATTGCAATTACTTGTCACAGGACGGGATGGGTCTAAGTTAGGTCAATTCACCTCCACCAGAGGCTGTGGGGACCTCAGAGGAGCCAGCTCAACAGGGAAACCCTCTGCTGAATCTTGCTGACTGGCAGGGGGCTCCTCTGCTGACAAGGAGAGCAAGGCATTGTTTGACAATCTTGGCAAAGTCAATAAATTATTAAACACGGCAGTATGCTTTTATTATTAGTGTGCCATCTTTAACACTTACCGGGCGGCTCCTCCAGAGCAGCTTGTGGTGGAAGTGGGGCCTGGCCGGCCAGCCACGGTGTTGAGGGCAGATTTTACCCTGTGACTTTGTGATTCTTCTGTTGGGACATTAAAGTGAACATAAAATTAGCCACACTTCACACAAGGGCTACATGGTTGTAATTACATGTTGAAGGAGGGCCTTGAAATATCCCATGAACTATGGACACAGACTATGTGGCATGGACATTTTTCAAAATTCTCCCACATTTGCAAAGGTTGTCATGAAACCATGTTGTTTCTACAGCTGAAGAAATTACACATTTAAGGAAGAACCCTTAGATACATTTTAAATACACTCCCATGGGTAGGGGCATGGGATAGTCGTGTGACCTCTGACTCTAAGATTTGCCTCATACACACTCCATGGGGTCCCACACTTCAGACTCCATGCCACAGAGTTCAATCTGCAAGTCTGCGCCAGTATGTTCCTGTGGCTAAAGTTTACTTTTTATGTGTTGCACAAGGGCTAAAAGCGCATAAGCCGCGGCCTAAATATTCGCATGATGGAGTGAAATAAAGCCCTGCCTTTTGGCCCGCCCAACATCAATATGTGCGAACACTTTCCTATCACATCCAAACACAAACTCGTGTTACCTCTTTCCCGATGATAAAGTTCGCGCCGGATGGTGTGCAGTTGACGGAGGTCACTCGCCCTATTTTGTAACTGGATCCGGCTCCGCACAGTCCCATACTTGCGCGCCATCGCCCATCGGATCTTCCACAGGATCCTTTTCTTATGCTTGTGGGGGTGCAGGTATGGCCTATGTTTGCCATCATAATCCAGCTGGTTCATCATCTGGACCAGCAGCTGGGTTTCGTGCCATTCCAGGGGTGATCTGCGACCAGACATCTTCAACTTTTTGAATAATTATCCAAAATGGTGCTGCCCAGGCACTATCTAGCATAATAGGAATGCAGGGGACGCACGTGAGTGTGCGGGGTTGGCCACGCACATGTGACGTGAGACGCACAGTTTACTCCTCCTATCGCATTTGTCTCCTAGTCAATATTCAATGGTAACCTCAAACTAGCGTACATTTATGCCGCATGGTCGTCCGTACATACAAGACAAAATTTAACGCAAAAACTTTGATCACAGGAAATAAATGCGAATAGGCTACGATGTGAAGCATACAAACCAAACGTGCCTTAACAGTTGCCTTAATAAATAAAACAACATGCTTCATGGGCGGACAAGTAGATAGACGCAGGTGACTAACACTGGCGGACCACAACACACTTGGTAATGTGCTTTGTGTGTAAAAATGCATTGAGGACTATTGAGGCCATGGCCAAAGTATACAACACCTACTCCTACAATATTCCCCAAGCTTTTTAGGTGTGTTGCCATTATCTAATGATCGCTGCAGAGTCTTTTGGCCGTCGCTAAAGTGTCGCAGTAAGAAAAGGTTGTGCGATGTTTGAAAGCAAACATTTTAACGCTTGCTTGTTACCCATAATATACTAACTATAGGTGTCTGTTAACCATGGCGCACTCACTTTTTGGTCCCAACCAAAATAAAACCAAAGGGACTCGGCCTTAAAAAAAGCCCCGTAGATTACAGCCCCTGAGCTCACCAAACATTATTAGATGGGGGGGGGGGGGGAGAGAAGCTTTCAGGATGAGGCTATTGTCTGCTTTATTCTTCATCTTTACTTTACTTGCACAATTAGGCCCCCTGTCCACGGACGTGTATTCGCCGAATCACGCCAGCCGACGCTTTCCATAGCATTGCTATGGAAAGCGCCGGCCCCTGTACACGAGCAGAGAATCATTGCGATTCTCCGCTCGTGGCGGGCAATTCACACCATGCTGCGAATTGCCCCGATTCTCCGGGGCCAGCCTATCTATCAGATAGGGCTGACCAGCGGAGATTCAGTGGCGGCTCCTGCTCCCAGGTGGCGGCTCCCGCAGCAGAGATCTGCCGCGGGACTTCGCAACGCCCGTGGACAGCCGGTCTTAAGAGTATGAAAAGCAACCAATGGCCAAACCTTCCTTCAACCACTGTATCAAGCTGGGATGACTAACTGCCTTTGAGCATAGCTAAACATGTGCTTACTTATACCAGTTTAAAAATTAAACACATTTTAAAGGGGTTGTCCCGCGGCAGCAAGTGGGTCTATACACTTCTGTATGGCCATAATAATGCACTTTGTAATGTACATTGTGCATTAATTATGAGCCATACAGAAGTTATAAAAAGTTTTATACTTACCTGCTCCGTTGCTGGCGTCCTCGTCTCCATGGTGCCGACTAATTTTCGCCCTCCGATGGCCAAATTAGCCGCGCTTGCGCAGTCCGGGTCTTCTGCTTTCTTCTATGGAGCCGCTCGTGCCAGAGAGCGGCTCCGTGTAGCTCCGCCCCGTCACGTGCCGATTCCAGCCAATCAGGAGGCTGGAATCGGCAGTGGACCGCACAGAAGAGCTGCGGTCCACGAAGGTAGAAGATCCCGGCGGCCATCTTCAGCGGTAAGTATTGAAGTCACCGGACCGCCGGGATTCAGGTAAGCGCTGTGCGGGTGGTTTTTTTAACCCCTGCATCGGGGTTGTCTCGCGCCGAACGGGGGGGGGGTTTAAAAAAAAAAAAACCCGTTTCGGCGCGGGACATCTCCTTTAACACACAAACACAATACAACACGTCAAATCCAAAATGTGTTTTTATTACACACAAAAAAGGCTTAGTAAGGACTCTGGCACAAGACAAAATTTTGAACCAAATAGATCACAAAATTTAGAACCAAATAGATCATTTACATAATTAACATTTAGAAAAATAAAACAACACAGGACACAACACAATATATTATGTCCATGGAAAAGTAGGCTGGCATCACAATGAAAGTCATCCAAAAGAAAATCTATCTTTGTGGCCCATAGTAACCAATCACAGCGCAGCTTTAATTTCTTATACTGTTTGGGTAAATGAAAGCTGCACTGTGATTGTTTGTTATGGGCAATAAAGATTTTTTTATGCAGCTGTTATAAGACTGTGGTGTCCAACTAAAGCCCCATTTACACAGGACGAATGTTGGGCAAACGATGCCTGACACTCGTCCCTGCATGTTCTTGCTCCCATGCTGTTGCACAGGAGCGAGTATCATTGGCTCGCAGCAGGGTGGCTGGAGGAGATTTCACTCCTCACTCTCCCCCACCCCTCTCCATTCACTTAACACAGCAGCCATTCTGCTGTTTATACTGAACGATCAGCGTTCAGCTCATCGTCCATCGTTTATGCTGCATAAACGATGAACGATGATCTGAACGGCCGCTATGTTAAGTGAATAGAGAGGGTTGGGGGATAGCGAGGAGTAAAATCTGCTCCAGCTGTCTCGGCTTGCTGCTGGCCTTTCTGTCAGAGAGCCAGCGATACTCATTCCTGCGCAACAGCACAGGAGCAAGTATATGCGGGGACGAGTGTCGGGCATCATTTGCAATTGCACAATTTTATTTTTATTACTGGGGTCAGAGCGTAAGCTGCTGCTCTGACCCCTGTGTAGTGGCTGGTGCTTGTAATTGCAGGAACGGCTCCTATTAATCAATGAGAACCCAGCCTGCAATTACAGGCACTGACCACTACAAAGGGGTCGGAGCAGCGGCTTCCATTCCAATCTCTGTTCATTGTGGTGCTAACAGTAGCTGAGTAGTGGTGGCCCAAAATGGCAGACTCCAGCTGATTAACTATTGATGACCTATCCTGAGTTTAAGTCATCAAAAGTATTTTCCCTGGAAAACCCCTTTAAGTAATCTAGTAGGAGAGAAATACATTGAGGCTGCCAGCAATGTCATAAGTTGTGGTTACAAGTTGGTAATGTGAGCTCATGCTAAAGGATAAAATCCCGGATGACATTTCTCAGTAAGTGGTGATGATTCAGTGAAAAGAGAAAGTTAAAAGTCGATAACATAAGGTTACATAAAATGGATAAAAATATGACATTAGTAGACACAGTGCAATTACTTTAGAGCATGAGATAAAGCATGAAGCAAGTGTCACAGTCTCAACTCAGTAATCCCTATGAGAGTCATGTAGATTAGGGTTTCATATACCGGTCTGTAATTAAAACATATTGGTGTAAAATGCTCCAAAGGTATCAAACATTCATCTGTCAAATGTGGGGAGAGAAGTGCAAAACAGCAAAATAGATGCAAATTATTGCGCAAATGTGGTATGCGCCAGAGTTTGCATCTTTGTTACACAAGAAAGCTGGCAAAAACCCATTAATAAATCTGCCTTGTGTATTATTTATCAGCTTTATTACCGTGTTTATTGCTGCTGTGACATCACTGCGTTCTTTCACACGGCCGTAAGTATTTTTCCGCTTAGCCGATCGCGGCTAAAAATTACATGCATGAAGAATAGCTGTGATGAGGTCTCGATCTTAATTACCATTTTCTCGTCCATGCACATGGGTGGCTATAGCGTATCAGCGAAAAAATACGCTGCAGCGCAGAAGTCCCTCGGTCGACAGAAATTCTCGGAATGACTTCTAATCCTTAATTAGAGCCAGCTATCTTCTTTTCCCAGTGTTGGACGTAGCTAAACTCCTCTCCCTCCCTTTTTTTCAGCTCCCATAGGAGCGTATAAAATCGGTTGGCGTTTTCAGTCGCCAATGTGTTATTTTTGTGGGCGCGATTTTTTGATGCGCCTAAAAATTGCTCATCTGAATGAGTACATTGGAATCCAATCTTTCAGATGGTTGCAATTTTTGGACGCAGCTACAATAGCTGCATATATAAGGCCTTATACTGCGACATCAACTGTGTATTGTGATACTGTGATTATTATCCTAGTACTGTGACATTACTGTGTTTGTTATTTTGTTATTCCTGTTTTGTGATATCACCTTCATCCTCTATAGTGACCATAACGAGTGTCTACATTCTTAGAAACTCACTACAGACAAAAGAATGTCCCCCGTTTAACTCAAAATCACTGTAACACATTAACTTTTATTAAACATCTTTAAAATTGAAAGGCAAGCTGAGGAAAGAAACAAAATAGTACAATCCATTACATGTGTATGTGATTTCCTATCTCAGGGAACACATCCACATAAAAAATGGATACTGTATAACAGGAGACAGGTGGAATACTCAAGGAACTAATATAGTACTATGTAGTCCCCTAAAACCACCAATTCCTATTCCAAAATAATTGCTTCTGATTTCTCCTTTAAAGGGGTTGTCCCGCGCTGAAACCGGTTTTTTTTTTTTTTTGCATAGGCCCCCCGTTCAGCGCAGGACAAACCCAAGGGTTGTGTTGAAATTTTAAAAAAAAATGTTACTTACCCGAATCCCCTCTCTGCAACTTCTTCCTTCCTTTCCTCCAAGATGGCCGCCGGGATCTTCACCCACGATGCACCGCGGGTCTTCTCCCATGGTGCACCGTGGGCTCTGTGCGGTCCATTGCCGATTCCAGCCTCCTGATTGGCTGGAATCGGCACACGTGACGGGGCGGAGCTACGCAATGACACGTAGAAGGGGGAGGAGCCAGAACGCCGCTCGTGCCCGGACCGACCAGAAGGGAGAAGACCCTTCTGCGCAAGCGTGTCTAATCAGGCGATTAGATGCTGAAATTAGACGGCACCATGGAGACGGGAACGCCAGCGCAGGGAAGGTGAGTATATAACTTCTGTATGGCTCATATTTAATGCACGATGTATATTACAAAGTGCATTAATATGGCCATACAGAAGTATATAACCCCACTTGCTTTCGCGGGACAACCCCTTTAAGTTTAGCTTAATCTCTGGAAAAAGTGAAAGTATTGAATTATATTGTGAAAGTACTGAATTATATTTCATGCAGTGGTGTCATGTGCATAACATTTGTGCCGGGTGCATAGCAAGAAGTATGTTTACAAAAGACACGTATTGTAGTTTTACTTACAGGGTCTCAGATGTTGAGCATGCAGCTTTGTCATTATTAACCTTTGTAATGTTTTACTAAGAGATGCTGTAGACTTTGAATTGTTGACTTGTTGATTTTGTGGGGGTTGTCACGCTATATAACCTATTGCATTGCAGCAATAAAATAGAAGAGCTTGGAAACATCACTTGAGTGTTTCTTATTGTTCTCTTCTCTGATGCATTAAATAATAATTAGACATACCTGATTGATAAGGCTTATACCCCTTGAGTAAAACCTAAATTAAGTGATTACTTTAACAGATGTGTAATCCAACTTCTATATAAATGTAACTAGATGTCATTCTCTATAGTATAGTGATAGTGTACCGCTAGCAATATGGATTCTCCTGGCACATGGACCCTAAGCATTTCAGCACAACAGCCATAACTTCCTCATCAGGAGTGATAATAAGTAGCAGATAAAATTTTAAAAAAGTAAGAAAGCCCAGCCTTGATGGTAGACTGGATGCCAGCAGTGCATTTTCAGGAACATAATATATGAGGTGCAGAGTTTGCCACTGTACCTGGGAACTGATGCATTAGTTGACCTAACAGTGCTGCTGCTACCCTGTACCTCATAGAAATCAATCCCTATCCCATTACTATCAGTATTTTCCATCCAGTAAATAAAGTGAAGATTAGGGCCTCTAACACACTAGTGTTTCTTTTATCCATGTCTCAGATGTGAAAAAAACGGACACACAGCTCATGGACCCATGAGGCAGCACACAAGTTTTTACACGCAGACAAAACTCACGACATGTCTTATTCTTGACTGTATCACGGATAAGGATTTCTACATGGAAATGGATATCAATGCACAGGTCATCTGTATATCAGAGAGCACACTGACAGGTGTCCGAATGGTGTCTGATGTGAAGCACATGGTTTGTTGTGACATGCCTTACATGCATGTCATGAAGAAGATCCAATTCATAGTCTATTGCCCACAGGCAAAGGACTAGTATACATACTGACATAACGAGCCCTGAATAACTGTCCTTTATACTTATGTGTACACAAGTATTGAATGAGATACTGAGATATAGCATGGCATTAAATGAATAATGAGACTCTTTATTGGTATAAATCTGCCCCAGAAGATACATTTAGGTAGCAAAATGAAAATGGACTCCCAGCTTATCAGTGCGCTGATACAAGCCATGCAGGCGCTTCCAAAGTCAAGTTATGATCGTTAGAACAGATACAACATAAAATCGAGTCAGATTTGTTTAGCAGACAATGTTTTCTCTAAATATATCTTTTGGGAGACTCAGAGCTGCTGTGTGTTTGCACTTAATGATGTAGCAGACAAAGTGACACTTTTAGGAGAATATCAAGATGTACGAGACTCGTTTTTACAGCTTCTAATAATTTATATTTATATGATTCGTCTCTTGAAGCCAAGAAAATGTTTTATATTCTCAAAAATTAAATGTAAGAAGTGAGCAGGAAGGATTGTGGGTTTCTAAAGTGGGGTCTTTAGAACTTTGCTTCTGCTCAGGGCCAGATTTACATATACTGAAGGCTCATTGCCCGTGCCCATAAGCTACCCTGTCGGAAGTGACACAATTGATCATGTATATATATATATATATGTCCTGCATATCGCTACAGATTTGTAAGCAGCTAACTTTTGTACACCTACATGCTTCATGCTGTTGGTGTCTTGTTTGTTAAATGGTTTGTCCCACATAAAATATTGTTCATAGCTCATAAGTATAAAAATGTTTAGCATTTACACTTATTAAAGAAAATGTATTTTATTATAAAAAGTCAGGATGGAGCTCCCTGCTGTTTATTTTCCCAGATATTCTAAGATTAATGTTAGAATAGGGCCACCTGCTGTTATAATAAGGGCGCCCACCCACTAGCGATTGTGAGTGAAAATGCAAGCCTCTCAGCACTAAGAAGACTCTGTGATATTGCTCATTGTTGTAAATGGGGCCGGCGGCAGCAGTGCCAGCCTCATTGAAAACATAGAGAGTACATCGTGGACTTTTGCCACAGCTGTGACAGCCATGGCAGGGATTCCTTCATCCCTGTGGGGACTGCGGAGATGAAGGAATCCTTTGCAACAGCTGTGTCAGAAGTTCACGATGCTATCCTATTACTCTCAATGGGGCCAGCGCTGCTGCGGCCCCATTGAAACCAGTCGGTTGCAGGCAACCCCCGCAGTGATGACTTTTCGGGAAGAGCTTAAAATATAATACCTTCCCTGAAAATCATCCCTATCTGAAAAAAAAAGTAGAAATTTTTTTTTTACTCACCTAGAAGAGCCGTCCAGCTCTTCTCTCTGGCCCCAGCAGTCGTCTTCTGTTTTCAGGAGGCTAAGGATTGAAAAATCCCCACCCCCAGTGAGAAGGATACATATATATCCTTGTAGGTAGAAAAGAAAACACTGGAATATATACATTTATATAGATATAGTTATGTGCCTTTCTTTTTATATGTATACTAACTTTATTCTCATATGTACTAACTCTATGAAAAGCGTAATACTTCGCCTTACATCAGATATTTCAAAGGCATTGCAAGGCGAAGACAGAATGTATCTTAAAACACCGCAAGGAAGAATCGGATACAAGGCCGCGTGCTTGGCTTATTTCCCAGAAGCGCCATATCTAGATAACGACTGTTCAACTACGTATATAACCATCACTGTCTCAGGCCGGAAATCCGGACTTCCCATATATGGTTATGCGGTGAATTTGAGCCAATGAGCCCATCACCCATTCCTAGTGATGAGACCAAAGGGTATAAGATCCCATGTAATCTGTAATAAAGTGCGCAGTCATGTCCCCGTGTGAGGAGCTATACCAGACTTCCGTGTGTGGTGTTTTCTTCTTTACCACCGGCAGCGGGGCAAGTGGGGTGGGCCTGATTGGTGCTGTACGCAGAAATTACCCTGACACCAGAAGGAGCTGGTCTGATTGGCTGAGCGCTCAACCAAACACAGGCAGCGCTCAGCCATTGAATGACAGCTGTGCCATGCCTGTGTATGGTCACAGCGCTCAGCCAATCACAGACAGCTGTCATTCAATGAATGGCTGAGTGCTACCTATGATCGCCTGAGCGCTCAGCCAATCAGACACAGCCCTTTCAGGAGGCAGGGATTTTAAATCCCCGCCTGCTGAAAGAACTTTAGTACAGTGCCGGGGAGCCAAGTGTTAAGACGCGCTGAGCCCCGATAGTGCCGGAGAGGTGAGTATATATTTTTTTAGTTTTTTACACAGGGATGATTTTCAGGCTTTATATTTAAAGCCCTTCCCCGAAAATCACTGAAGTGGTTGCCTGCATCTCATTACTTTCAATGGGGCTGCTGGCAGCAACGGCGGCCCAATTGAAAGCAATAAGAGAACATCGTGGTCCTCTGCCACAATTGTGACAGCTGTGGCAGGGGATTCTTTACTCCCTGTGGGGAATGCCATCATCACTGAACACTGTGACAGTGCTGTCACAGTGTTCAGTGATGAGTGGACTCCCCGCAGGGAATATTTACGGGCAGCACAGACCTTTCTGGCACGCGGATGTCCTATCTTTTGCACGTGGGCGAATTTGCGCAAAATCGGTCCATGTGCTCAACATGAAATAAATGCAGAACCAAATACGCTAGTGTGCCAGAAACTTGATACGCTACCATTTTTAGCTCCGGATTTTAATAGGTTCATTCTCACTTCTTTTTTCTTTGCACTCATTGTTTTCGTGGGAGCAAAAAAAAAGGATCTGCTATATCTTGAGCACCTGCGTGGGTATGCACTAAATACAGCGCATAACCGCGATCACCGGCACCATGTTAGGCGTGAAACACTTCGCAAACGACGAGGAAAAGAACACATCTGGAGCTCATTAGGCTAATTATTAGCCTTTTAATCCACAGAGAGGGAGTGTCACATGCTTGTGCGGATTGGCCTTGCATGTGCTAAAAGTACAGTACTATGCACTGACATATGTGCAAATCTAGACCAAAAGCCTCATTGACGCCCAAGTATGTTTTTTCTTTCGTCTCACTAAGCCCTAATAGCCCAAGATAGAAAAATTGTAGCGTATCCTATTTTCGGGTAATTCTTGTTCAGGAATCGCCCATTATTTGCAAGTACATATTTACGTGCAAGTGTGATGCGTTTTTCACAATTTAAAAATCACAAAATTCATGCACATTAATGCGAATTGTGCGTTTTAGTGCCCCAAAAAGCATTGTAGAGAACTACGAATCGCTGAAAAATTGCAGGTAAAGGAGTGCGATGTAAGGCAGATTCTCACTGACCTACATGGCACGCACCCGTGTAACTACAGCCTTACAATTCCAGTCTTACAGGCCAAGTTCTTCAGTTGACTTCCCCTACAGTCATACAGCGAGCGTATAACATGGCACATACTACCCCGCTTTCAGTTGCTCATCTTTTCTCCTGGATCGGCTGGAACAGAACCCACTCTCACCTCTCGCTTCCAATGTCTGATATACAGCCCATCGCCAGATGGAGAATTGGGCTCGCTGCTGAGGTGAGTGAGATACAAATATGTTCATCAGAATGAAGAGGGGGGTTTTGACTTCGATACAACATGATTCTGCCAATGTAAAAAAACAATGTTTTAATTATGGGCCTGACGCGAGAAACTTCACATATGGATTGGGAATTGTAAATTCTAACACTCTTTAGTGTTGGGGAGAGAAAACAGGAAGCGGAGAAATATTTGTTCTGTCTTTCTTTTTTATTCAGTAATTAAGTTTTTAGAAATACTGTATGTTTCAAAAAGTAGTGGAATTTGTTCCAGCAGGTTGTCAAAATGTGTTTTGACTCATGATATCTCGTTTTTTATTAAACATCACTAGCAGAATAGTTGATATAATACTTTCTGTGTAAACTCTAATACTAAAAAGATAGTAGAGGAAATGGCTACTTCCATCCAGATACATCACCACTCTTGTCTGTCGGGGACTGTAAAGCATTGTTTGCGTTACCAGGGATCCTATCGGGTGGCGTGTGGCAGAGAACACAACTATCTAGACAATTCGGTATAATGCACTTAGGTGTGTGTCTGTCTCTTTAAATCTTGGATGCGTTTTTCCGTGCAAAATATTCGCACCAGAAAAAATTGGACATATGCAATCTTTTTCGCCCGTTTTTTTTTATACGGCCGTGATAGGTCTTGCACTATCTTACGCCGTGTTATGCAGCAAGCTTACACAGACTTCTATGGCAGCTGGAAAAAAGGGAGGCAGTTGCTCTGCGTACCATGCTGGGAAAAGAGGATAACTCACTATAATTAATTGTAATTCCGAGCATTTTAGTCCGATTGTTGGTTGCCATCGCTTCAGCTGTTTTTTTTACATACACGCAACAGCACCCCGTCTGAATGAATTCACCTCCTTATTTGAAGTAGTGGAATTCTTACCAAAACTTCATTGCTATAATTGACAAGCTGCTGGTTTAAATTCCACACTGCATGTCAAATTCCACAGCTCACGCCATAAAAAGGTGCCTTCACACAGAACAATTGAGGAAAAAAGAAAAAAAGGTATGGGTTTCAGAATATGACAACAGAAAGCAATTCTTAAGGAAACATTTTATTTACTTTTAATAATCTAAAAACATTAAAAAGACTAAGAAATTTGGTATCACCATAATCGTACTGACCCATAGAACAAAAATCATCATTTTTATTGCCCCGTGAACGCTGTAAACCAAACCTTGCCAAAAGTGGTGCAATTGCTTTTTTGTATTTCTCCCCACTTAAATTTTTTAAAAGCTTTTCCAGACAATATACAGTACATTATATGCTACCATTGAAAAATACAACTTGTCTCGCAAAAAACAAGCCCTCATATGGCTATGTAAAGGGAAGAATAAAAAAAGTTATGGCTGTTAGAAGGAGGGCACAAAAACACAAAAATAAAACATTGAAAAATCTCTAGTTTAAATTTTTGACTTTAACAATCTCTAACTTCCTGGTCTCAACCATTACTTATTTAACAATGTTGCCTGTTTGCTCCACCAGTCAATGATTACACTTCAGGACGCAAACTGGGAACTCATAGAAGTGAAGACCAGATCCTTAATAAGGGGTTACATAAGTGAAGACCTGCGGTCCCCTAGATCTGCTAGCCAGAGTAGCCAGCGCAAGTCTCATTGTGTAACGACTGTGGATGTGGAACCACTGTGTCAACCTACTAGGTAGGTGATGATCCAGTCCAGCACGGTTGACAGCCGACCCCAGCATGGGAGGTAAGATATCAGATGTACGAACCCCGTATGCAGATGGAAACTAGGGAAGGTATCTTACCCCAAACTAATAACCAGGAGAGGGAAATACCTGCCTATAAACAGAGCACTCGTCCCGATAAAAACAACCCCACGGTCTTCCTCTAGGCACTGCCTGACCCTGACAGGATAGAACATCTATAAAACAAACGACAGAACAATACCATGGCGTACAGGAACAAAGGAGGTACAGACTGACAAGGATAAACAGAGAGGCAGACTCAAGAGGATAACAGACAGCTGGATACACGTATGGAGGACACAGAACATGAGCGGGTAGCAAGGAAATTGCCAGAGCAGCGGCTAAAAATGGAGTTATGGATATGAATCACACAACAACATTACAGCATTTTCTGAAAGGCCCAGGGCAGCTATATAGGGTGCTGATTAGAAAAGATACATCAGCTGAGCAGGAGGCCCAGAAGCAATTAACCTTAGGAGTGCTGGAAGAGAATAAATAAAAGGTCAGTGAACAGGGAGAGCAGGACGATGCCCATGCCTGCCAGACACGGAAGCAGAGGATTGTGTCTGACCAGTGCACCTAACACATTGTTGATTCGCAATTGCTAGACTGGCTTTTACCCTGACATTTGTGTTACAGAAACATTACAGTAAACTAGGTCTTCTTCAACTGATCTGCAATACCAGATGTACCAGTGCTACTGACAAGAGTGGTCCTCTTTCTGGAGGGATAATAGTCATTTTTTTTAATCTCATACAAACAATTTTATTGTACTTTCACCCAAAACAAGATGTTATACTGAGCTTATTTCTCAGGTGTTTGAAAGTGGAAAATGAGTAAAACTATGGCGATGGTTGTATTTTCATTTGTTTTTCATCAAAAAGCTAAACTCAGACATTACAGAGTGCAATAAAATACACGGACAGAAATGAAATTGAATTCACTGATTCAGTATAGTAGATTTGCTGCCAAGAAACACACTAAGGCTCTGGTCTCGTACTTTATTGTGTGCGTTTGGCACATGCATCTGTAAATTCTCCTGGTGTATATGTTGAGTGTATGCATAGGTATACTAGGTCGGATATATGACAAGACATTAGTGTCTTGTCATATATCCGACAAGTTGCATTGACTATATTTCTTAATGCACATGCATCTTGCAAAAAAAAAATCAGAAGGAAATTTATCAAAGGGGTTGACCATATATTTTTAAGATGGGCTAGAAGCTATCTAACGAGGTACTTACACTTGTCTGTATATAGGCACCGATACATCTATGAGAAGCCCCACCCTCTTGTTTCAATGGTCTGCTATATTGTTTGCACATAATAGCCACTGATGGAGGGGCACATGACCAGACCTGTCCATCAGTGATCCCTGTGCTAGTGTCTTCCGTGTTGTGCTGCTCACAGAGACACTGATGCTCATCTACAGACAATAAAATACTAATAATTACTTTGTTACATAGTTTCTGGACCATATTTAAAAAAGAAAAATAAAAGGTATAACCCCTTTAAGACTCACATTTCATAAGCTAGCCTTAAACGAAAGTATGTTGGAATAATATGTGCTAAAGAGGTGTGTAAATTTGGTGTATTTTTACCTATCATTGCCCCCAAAATTGACATCCATTTGCTAGGAGTAGAGTAAATTTGCGCTATAATTTGTGCGTTTCTGGAGCAAGTTATATTAAATCTATTGAGCCATGGGAGACTTTGCTCTTTTGAAAAACCCCATCCACTTTTAGTGGAACCTCCACTTCCTTTGTATATGCAACTTGTGCAAATGTATGGAATACGGTAGAATACATCAGATTTATACTGTACATTCAGTGCACATATCAGGAGATATTTGTCAGTGTACATCCATATCTCCCAACTTTTGAGCTGTAAAAGGAGGGACAATGTAGCGGCATACTTAGTACACCATGCAAAATTTTTATAACAGGCCAAACCCCTTTTATATTAAGCCATACCACCTCTGTATTTATGTAACACTGCCCTTCAATGACCGCCTCACGCAAGAATTGGGCTTGTAATGTTCAGTGTCTCGCACATTGCACAGGACATGGACGGGATGTCTGTTTGCTGTTCGATGTGAGTTGCACCCGAGAAACTTGGACACAACTCGCTATAAGCCATGTAAATATGGCCTTTGTTGCCCCGGTAGTAATATTGCCCCTGCTAGCAGCCCCAGTAGTAATAGTGCCCCTTTAGTGGCCCTAGTAGTAATAGGGCCTTCACAATACTAGTGCCCCAGTATAACAGTGTCCCTGTTAGTGGCCCTAATTGTAATAGTGTCCCTGTTAGAGGCCCCAGTAGTAATAGTGACCTTGTAAGTAACCCCAGTAGTAATAGTGCCCCCATTAGTGGCCCCAGTAGTAATAGTGCTCCCATTACTGGTCCCAGTAGTAACAGTGACCCTCATAGTGTTGCCAGTAGTAATAGTGCCCCTGTTAGCGGAGCAAGTAGTAATAGTGCCCCCAGTAGTAATAGTGCCTCTGCTAGCAGTCCCAGTAGTAATAGTCCCTCTGTTAGTGACCCTAATAGTAATAGTCCCTCCTTTAGTGGTCCGAGCAGTAATAATGATAGTAGTAATAGTGCCCTTGTTAGCAGCCCCAATAGTAATAGTGCTCCCAGTAGTAATAATGCCCCTGTTAGTGGCCTTAGTAGTAATAGTTTTCCCAGTAGTAATAGTGCCCCTGTTAGTAGTAATAGTGAGCCCCATTAGGTACCCCAGTCAGCTCACCTTCTCCGTTGCCTCTCTTCTCGCTGTCTCTGATTTAGCTGATCTACTCTGGCTTCAGTCCTGAGCTTAATGGCATATAACTAGAGATGAGCGAACGTGTTCGTCCGAGCTTGATATTCGTGCGAATATTAGGGTGTTCGGGATGTTCGTTATTCGTAACGAACACCATGCGGTGTTCGGGTTACTTTCACTTCCTTCCCTGAGACGTTAGCGCGCTTTTCTGGTCAATTGAAAGACAGGGAAGGCATTACAACTTCCCCCTGTGTTGTTCCAGCCCTATACCACCCCCCTGCTGTGAGTGGCTGGGGTGATCAGGTGTCCGCCGAATATAAAAGTCGGCCCCTCCCGCGGCTCGCCTCAGATGCCGTGTGAGTTAGATGAGGGACAGTGCTGTTTGTACCGGAGCTGCTGTAGGGAAAGAATTGGTAGTTAGTGTAGGCTTCAAGACCCCCCAAAGGTCCTTATTAGGGCCACTGATAGCTGTGTGTTGGCTGCTGTTAGCAGTGGCAATTATTTTTTTTCTCAAAATCGCCTCTGCAGAGCGTTGCACCCGGCATTAGGGACAGAAGTGCTGCATAGGCAGGGAGAGTGTTAGGAGTGAGTGTAGCCTTCAAGAACCTCAACGGTCCTTTCTAGGGCCATATTTAACCGTGTGCAGTACTGTGCTGGCTGCTGTTAGCTGTGCTGCATTTTTTTTTTCTTCTCAAAATCGCCTCTGCAGAGCATTGCACCCTCCATTGATACTGCAGGGAAAGAATTGTGTAGGCAGGGCCACAACACAGTTATTATTCATTGAATATACGCAGTGCTGCCTTTTGGTGGAAAAAAACTGAAAATAATTCTATTTGTCCTGCCTCTGTCCGTCCTAAGGGCGGTGGACACGTGTCGGCTGCGTGTGCAACGTTTAAAAATCAGACGCACCCAGCTACGTTTTACTCCTGGCTTCGCCATTTGCTTTCCTTAATTGGGAAAAAAAATACCTGCTCTGCCAGAATTAATAACTCTGCTACCCTCACGTTCTGTGACACATTAGCAGGGACACAGCACAGTTATTAAACTTAGATTATTCATTCACTAGAGGCAGTGGGGCCTTTCGTTTTCAAAAAAGGGAAAAAATTATATTTGGCCTGCAGTCTTGCGCCAATTTATTTCCTGCCTGTGAAATCAAATCACTGGTAATACAGCATGCTGAGGGGTAGGGGTAGGCCTAGAGGACGTGGACGCGGCCGAGGACGCGGAGGGCCAAGTCAGGGTGTGGGCACAGGCCGAGCTCCTGATCCAGGTGTGTCGCAGCCGACTGCTGCGCGATTAGGAGAGAGGCACGTTTCTGGCGTCCCCACATTCATCGCCCAATTAATGGGTCCACGCGGGAGACGGTTATTAGAAAATGAGCAGTGTGAGCAGGTCCTGTCCTGGATGGCAGAAAGTGCTTCGAGCAACCTATCGTCAACACGCAGTTCTGCGCCGTCCACTGCTGCAAATCCGAATCCTCTGTCTGCTGCTCCTCCTTCCTCCCAGCCTCCTCACTCCACTACAATGACACCTGCTCAGGAGCGGGAACACTCCCAGGAACTGTTCTCGGGCCCCTGCTTAGATTGGGCAGCAGCGGTTCCTCTCCCACCAGAGGAGTTTATCGTCACTGATGCCCAACCATTCGAAAGTTCCCGGGGTCCGGGGGAAGAGGCTGGGGACTTCCGCCAACTGTCTCAACAACTTTCTGTGGGTGAGGAGGACGATGACGATCAGACACAGTTGTCTTGCAGTGAGGTAGTAGTAAGGGCAGTAAGTCCAAGGGAGCAGCGCACAGAGGATTCGGAGGAAGAGCAGCAGGACGATGAGGTGACTGACCCCACCTGGTGTGCAACGCTTACTCAGGAGGACAGGTCTTCAGAGGGGGAGTCAAGGGCATCAGCAGGGCAGGTTGCAAGAGGCAGTGCGGTGGCCAGGGGTAGAGGCAGGGCCAGACCGAATAATCCACCAACTGTTTCCCAAAGCGCCCCCTCGCGCCATGCCACCCTGCAGAGGCCGAGGTGCTCTAAGGTCTGGCAGTTTTTCACAGAGACGCCTGACGACCGACGAACAGTGGTGTGCAACCTTTGTCGCGCAAAGCTCAGCCGGGGAGCCAACACCAACAGCCTCACCACCACCACCATGCGCAGACATATGATGGCCAAGCACCCCACAAGGTGGGACGAAGCCCGTTCAGCGCCTCCGGTTTGCACCCCTGCCTCTCCCCCTGTGCCCCAACCTGCCACTGAGATGCAACCCCCCTCTCAGGACACAGGCACTACCGTCTCCTGGCCTGCACCCACACCCTCACCTCCGCTGTCCTCGGCCCCATCCAGCAGTGTAGTTCAGCGCACCGTCCAGCCGTCGCTTGCGCAACTGTTGGAGCGCAAGCGCAAGTACGCCGCCACGCACCCGCACGCTCAAACGTTAACCGTCCGCATAGCAAAATTCATCAGCCTTGAGATGCTGCCGTATAGGGTTGTGGAAACGGAGTCCTTCAAAAGTATCATGGAGGCGGCGGCCCCGCGCTACTCAGTTCCCAGTCGCCACTACTTTTCCCGATGTGCCGTCCCAGCCCTGCACGACCACGTCTCCCGCAACATTGTACGCACCCTCACCAACGCGGTTACTGCCACGGTCCACTTAACAACGGACACGTGGACAAGCACAGGCGGGCAGGGCCACTACATCTCCCTGACGGCACATTGGGTGAATTTAGTGGAGGCTGGGACAGAGTCAGAGCCTGGGACCGCTCATGTCCTACCCACCCCCAGAATTGCGGGCCCCAGCTCGGTGGTGGTATCTGCGGAGGTGTATGCTTCCTCCACTAAAGCACCCTCCTCCTCCTCCTCCTCCTCTGTCTCGCAATCAAGATGTGTTAGCAGCAGCATGTCGCCAGCAGTCGGTGTCGCGCGGCGTGGCAGCACAGCGGTGGGCAAGCGTCAGCAGGCCGTGCTGAAACTACTCAGCTTAGGCGATAAGAGGCACACGGCCCACGAACTGCTGCAGGGTCTGACACAGCAGACCGACCGCTGGCTTGCACCGCTGAGCCTCCAACCGGGCATGGTCGTGTGTGACAACGGCCGTAACCTGGTGGCGGCTCTGCAGCTCGGCAGCCTCACGCACGTGCCATGCCTGGCCCACGTCTTTAATTTGGTGGTTCAGCGCTTTCTGAAAAGCTACCCACGCTTGTCAGACCTGCTCGTAAAGGCGCGCCGGCTCTGCGCACATTTCCGCAAGTCCCACACGGACGCTGCCACCCTGCGCACCCTGCAACATCACTTTAAGCTGCCAGTGCACCGACTGCTGTGCGACGTGCCCACACGGTGGAACTCTACGCTCCACATGTTGGCCAGGCTCTATGAACAGCGTAGAGCTATAGTCGAATACCAACTCCAACATGGGCGGCGCAGTGGGAGTCAGCCTCCTCAATTCCTTTCAGAAGAGTGGGCCTGGTTGGCAGACATCTGCCATGTCCTTGGTAATTTTGAGGAGTCTACCCAGGTGGTGAGCGGCGATGCTACAATCATTAGCGTCACCATTCCTCTGCTATGCATCTTGAGAAATTCCCTGCAAACCATAAAGGCAGCTGCTTTGCGCTCGGAAACGGGGGCGGGGGAAGACAGTATGCCGCTGGATAGTCAGGGCACCTTCCTGTCTATTTCTCAGCGCGTACAGGAGGAGGAGGAGGAGCATGAGGAGGATGAGGAGGAGGGGGAAGAGACAGCTTGGCCCGCTGCTGACGGTACACCGGCTGATTGCCTGTCATCCTTTCAGCGTGTATGGCCTGAGGAGGAGGAGGAGGAGGATCCTGAAAGTGATCTTCCTAGTGAAGACAGCCATGTGTTGCGTACAGGTACCCTGGCACACATGGCTGACTTCATGTTAGGATGCCTTTCTCGTGACCCTCGCGTTGCACGCATTCTGGCCACGACGGATTGCTGGGTGTACACACTGCTCGATCCACGGTATAAGGAGAACCTGCCCACTCTCATTCCCGAAGAGGAAAGGGGTTCGAGAGTGTTGCTATACCACAGGACCCTGGCGGACAAGCTGATGGTAAAATTCCCAGCCGACAGCGCTAGTGGCAGAAGGCGCAGTACCGAGGGCAAGGTAGCAGGGGATGTGCGTAGATCGAGCAGCATGTACATCCCAGGCAGTGCAACAGTCTTTAAGGGCCTGGCCAGCTTTATGGCTCCCCACCAAGACTGTGTCACCGCTCCCCAGTCAAGGCTGAGTCGGCGGGAGCACTGTAAAAGGATGGTGAGGGAGTACGTAGCCGATCGCACGACCATCCTCGGTGACGCCTCTGCCCCCTACAACTACTGGGTGTCGAAGCTGGACACGTGGCCTGAACTAGCGCTGTATGCCCTGGAGGTGCTTGCTTGTCCTGCGGCTAGCGTCTTGTCGGAGAGGGTGTTTAGTGCGGCTGGGGGAATCATCACAGATAAGCGTAGCCGCTTGTCAACCGACAGTGCCGACAGGTTAACACTCATCAAGATGAACAAAGGCTGGATTTCCCCAGACTTCTCTTCTCCACCAGCGGACAGCAGCGATACCTAAGCAATACGTAGGCTGCACCCGCGGATGGAAGCTACGTTCTCTCTCACCATCCAAAACAGGGACATTTCTGCTTCATCAATCTGTGTCTAATATTCCTCCTCCTCCTCCTGCTCCTCCTCCTGAAACCTCACGTAATCAGGCTGAACGGGCAATTTTTCTTAGGGCCACAAGGCTCACTCAAATAATTTTTCTGAACAATTTTTATAAGTTTCAATGCGCTTAAAAGCGTTGGAACTTTAACTTGAACCAATTTTTCGTTACACTGGGCTGCCTCCAGGCCTAGTTACCACTTAAGCCACATTAACCAAAGCGATTCACCTGCCATCTTGGTTGGGCATGGCCAATTTTTACTGAGGTACATTAGTACTGTTGGTACACCAAATTTTTGGGGCCCTCACCTACAGTGTAATCATAGCAATTTGTATGTTCTTCGCCTGCACTCATGGTACAGAAAGGTGTGTGGGGTTGGCCTACACTTTAGCTACATAAATGTAACTTGGGCCTTGGCTATACTAAGGCTACTGAAATGGAACTAAGACTGCGCTCCCGCTATACTGCTGCTTCGGAATTGTTACTGGGGCCTGTCTTGAGTGCTACTATTGCTGACATGGAACGAAGACTGCGCTCCCGCTATACTGCTGCTTCGGAATTGTTACTGGGGCCTGTCTTGAGTGCTACTATTGCTGACATGGAACGAAGACTGCGCTCCCGCTATACTGCTGCTTCGGAATTGTTACTGGGGCCTGTCTTGAGTGCTACTATTGCTGACATGGAACGAAGACTGCGCTCCCGCTATACTGCTGCTTCGGAATTGTTACTGGGGCCTGTCTTGAGTGCTACTATTGCTGACATGGAACGAAGACTGCACTCCCGCTATACTGCTGCGTCGGAATTGTTACTGGGGCCTGTCTTGAGTGCTACTATTGCTGACATGGAACGAAGACTGCGCTCCTCCTATAATGCTGCTAGTGATATGTTAGTGGGGCCTGTCCTAATGCTACGGCTGAAATGTTACGAATTCTGGGCTCTGCCTATACCGCTGCTAATGGTATGTCTCTGGGGTGTGGAAACAGAGGCTTCCCAAAGACATGATGGCGGCGAGGCCATTTCCCACCAACGCGGTTACTGTTAAGGTGCATATAACCACGGACACGTGGAGAGGACACGTAGTGCCTCAAAAACATCCCCCTCCTCCTACAACAGGGAAAACATTCTTGGCAAATGCCTTTGCATTGGTTCGTCTGGTGGCAGTCCAAGAATTTCACCTTTACCGACACAACAAGAGAGCCCCCACACCATCCCCCCGCCACGGCCCACTTAATCCTGGCCGCATTCCGAAAACCAACAAAATACAACCGTGCTACTAGGTCCGCAGTCACCACCACATTACCACCAACGCGGTTACTGTTAAGGTGCATATAACCACGGACACGTGGAGAGGACACGTAGTGCCTCAAAAACATCCCCCTCCTCCTCCAACAGGGAAAACATTCTTGGCAAATGCCTTTGCATTGGTTCGTCTGGTGGCAGTCCAAGAATTTCACCTTTACCGACACAACAAGAGAGCCCCCACACCATCCCCCCGCCACGGCCCACTTAATCCTGGCAGCATTCCGAAAACCAACAAAATACAACCGTGCTACTAGGTCCGCAGTCACCACCACATTACCACCAACGCGGTTACTGTTAAGGTACATATTACCAGTCTGACTGGGGCATGCAGACACCTTGACAGAATGAATAGTGTGTGGCACATAGGTTCCCCATTGCTATGCCCACGTGTGCAGCTCCTGATGGCGGTGGCACAGGATTCTATTTCTCATTGCTTCTGTACAGCATTGTGGGCTATCGCCCCGCCACTTTTAAAGAGGGTCGCTGCCTAGCCATGCCAACCCTCTGCAGTGTGTGCCTGCGGTTCCTCCTCATGGCAGACGCACTTCTAAATAGACATGAGTGTGGCGTGGCATGAGGGCAGCTGAAGGCTGCGCAGGGACACTTTGGTGTGCGCTGTGGGGGGGAGGGGGGGCGGTTGGGCAGCATGTAACCCAGGAGAAGTGGCAGCGGAGTGTCATCCAGGCAGTGATTGTGCTTTGTTGTAGCTAGTGTGGTGCTTAGCAAAGGTATGCCATTCTAATGAGGGCTTTTCAGAAGTAAAAGTTGTTGGGAGGGGGGGGGGCCACTCTTGCCGGTATTGTGGCTTAATAGTGGGACCTGTGAACTTGAGATGCAGCCCAACATGTAGCCCCTCGCCTGCCCTATCCGTTTCTGTGTCATTCCCATCACTTTCTTGAATTGCCCAGATTTTCACACATGAAAACCTTAGCGAGCATCGGCGAAATACAAAAATGCTCTGGTCGCCCATTGACTTCAATGGGGTTCGTTGTTCGAAACGAACCCTCGAACATCGCGGGAAGTTCGTTCCGAATAACGAACACCCGAACATTTTGGTGTTCGCTCATCTCTACATATAACCGATGCAGCCAATCATTGGCTTCAGTCACTGAGGCCAGGGATTGCTGCAGCACATGACCAGCTGCAGGGAGATCAGGGATAGTGAGCAGAACGGAGAGGTAGTGAAGAAGATGAGTATAATATGTTTGCTTTTTCTACGTGTCATAGGGGGAAGGCGGGATATGCCACCTGCCACCCGGGACTGCATTTCAAAATCAAGGATGGTTGGAAGACATGGTATATCTTAAACATAAAGATGTAATGCAGTGTGAAAAAAGTCTAAGCCTCATGTATATCAACTACAGCAAACATACAGAAAATTTGAGCAATTACCCATCAAAACCAATTCCATTTAGGAATATGCTTAGGTAATAGAAGGCGCTTACCCCTTAATTTCTCTTCTATTAGCTAAAGCTGACACCCGAGGTAATGTTGTAACCCCATTACTGTGCAAATCAGGGCCCCCTATTATCTTATGAGGCAATATTTAACTTTTTAACATCACTTAGAACATGACGAGGGATGTAAGCCAAACCACAATACTCATGTACAGACAGATTGTTTTGAGGTTATTGCCCCTCATCTGTGTGCAGCAGAGTTCCTGTTGGCTAAGTGAGAGTCCTGGGGGATAATGTTTCGCCTTATGGAGAACACCACTGGGAAGAGCACCACAAGGGTGTAAGGAGTCTTATATAGGCTCTTTTCAATGATACTCTTGAAACAGGTTGATGCTATGTGATGGTGTGGTGGTGACCAACGGAGGTGGAGGCATATTTCACGCAGCAAACCAACTTTACTAAAACATAAATAATATGTACAAAATATCACTCCATAGGAGGGTGTGAATACTTAAACATTGTATCATAAAGGCTGATTTAGACACAATGAGAATCGCTCAAAATTCATTCAAAAGAATCTTTTGAGCGATTCTTGTTCTGTCTAAATGCACTGACATTGCGCAGTTTTTGTGCACGAGTCGTTGATTGCTGAATTCTAGCTTGCTAGAACTGAGCGATCAGCTGTTATCAGTGGAGCAGGCTGTTATCAGCAGGCTGCACTGATAAGATTTTCTCTGCCTGTGTCCTGCTGTGAATTCACTTCGGGGCACGGGCTGTAAGCACAGGGAACACTACGGCCTCATGTCCACGGGCAAAATATGATTTTAAATCCGCAGCGGATCACCCACATGCGGATCCGCATCCCGTAGGGATGCATTGACCACCCGCAGGTAGATAAATACCCACAGATGGTCAATAAAAGTGAATTTAAAAAAAATGGAGCATGAAAAAAAACGTGACATGCTCCATTTTCGTGGGGGTCTCCCGCGGGGACGGCTACCGCAGGCTTCTATTGAAGCCTATGGAAGCCGTCCGGATCTGCGGCAGACCTAAACTAAGAATAACTTACCCGCAGCGGACCGGACAGGTCTTCTCTTCTTCACGGCCGAATCTTCTTTCTTCGGCCCGGTGGACGTGCCCGGCGCATGTGCGCTGCACGCAGCCGGCGTGCCGAACACATCCGCCGTCCGAAGAAAGAAGATCCGGCCGTGAAGAAGAGAAGACCTGCCCGGTCCGCTGCGGGTAAGTTTATTCTTCTTTTCAGCACTCATGTCCGCGGGGCAGGAGGGACCTGCTACAGATTCTCCATGGAGAATCCGTAGCGGGCCTGATTTTCCCCGTGAACATGAGGCCTACAGCTGTTTTCTTATGCAAAGCAGCTGTAGTGTTCAGCGAGAAATAGCGGTGGTGTCCCCCTGCACCTGCATAGCTGTTTAGTAGCTAATTAGCTACTATTAAGTATGCAAAGATGATTGCTCAAAACTGTCACTCAAACTGTCGTTTGAGTGATCATCTGTCAGTGTAAATGGGGTATAACCCTGTTTATCTTTATCAATTTCTTATAGCATCAGTAACTAACTATTTACTGAAATACAAAGTATTGTTTACCGTATTCCGCATAGCACATTTGGCTTATAACATCCTTCTTGGCTTCAGTGCTTCACAGCACTTGTAATCCCTCCTCTGGCTACAGGAGGGCGGGAGTTAGAGCGGTCAAAGAGGCCGTCAGAGTGGCAACAGCCATTGCATCTCCGTGTGTGGAGGCAGTGAGAAGAGCTCCCTCCATCCTATTACACTCTCTATGAGAAGATGCATTACCCCCTGGACTCATGCTTATGGCCTTTCACCCAACCCAACCAACCAGAACTCTACAGTACACTGATGAGGATCAAGAGTCCTGAAACAACTCTATATACATAAGTATTCTGCTTTGGCTTACACTCTTAGTCATGCTGCAAGGCCAGTTAAAATGTTGGATATTGACTCACAGGGTAGTTATCGTCCAATAGGTGGTGCTGTGGAGGCATTATTATTTTATCAATCATTTACGTAGCTTTTTTCCCAGGGAGCATTGCATGGCCTATAAAATCATATTGTGCCAACCACAAGGAGAAACATTACTCCTCTTGAACTCCACTACTATTAGCACATAATTGGCAGAACAATGCTTTTTTGAGAGAATATTGTGCCTTTGGAGTACATATGGGGGCATAATGCATACCATAGGGACTCTGCGGAATACAGTGCAGGATCATGGTAAGGCTTTATGCACAGATTCTAACTAGAGATAAGCGAGTATACTCGCTAAAGGCAATTGCTCGAGCGAGCATTGCCTTTAGCGAGTACCTGCCCGCTCGAGACAAAAGGTTCGGGTGCCGGGGGCGGGCAGGAAGCTGCGGGGGAGAGCGGGGCGGAATGGAGGGGAGATCTCTCTCTCCCTCTCTCCCCCCTCCTCCTTCCTGCTGACTTCCGCTACGCACCGCTTCCCCGCTCCGGCACCCGAACCTTTCGTCTCGAGCGGGCAGGTACTCGCTAAAGGCAATGCTTGCTTGAGCAATTGCCTTTAGCAAGTATACTTGCTCATCTCTAATCATAACATTTTTACTTTTTATAACACATGGATAAGAAAAGCTTTCATAAATGATTTAGTAAAACCTCCTTTTCTTCAGCTTCATACTGGACTATAACTGGATCCTTGCCTGATCCATTTTGCACAGAGGATAGATATAAGAATAAGTGAAAAATGGGCTGACATATGGACAGAAATGTTAACTGCCCTTTCAAGAAGCTGGCAACACGGGATTGTACCATTTCATTTCTTCCATAAATTTAATCTAATCAACACCACTTTCAGGAAATGCTTTCCCTTAATGAGATGAGAAGTGCCAACAAATTTGTATTCCTTCCACCATCCACTGGCATTCTCCTATAATTGGCAAAGAAACCTCTACATTAAACGATCGCCTGTGACAATATTGTAATGGGTTTAAAAAGTAAAGTTGTAGAGATAATAGAACTCTGTAGATCATCTTGGCTTCTACCAAGAAAAATGCTTATTTCACATTATTTTCAAATGGATTTATTAATATGCTCTCCTGTAGGTACATGAAAATATTTTATAAGACTGACCTGCCCAAAATGTATTGCCAGGGAACAAGGTCATATAATGCATCAATAGTGGTTTGGGCAAGACATTTGTCACTAGGGCAGACCCCTTTAGATTAGAGCACATGCAAGATGACTAAGGCCTCCCTCACACAGGGCGTTTTGTACAGCGTTTAGCGCTGCCTTTTCAGCCCAGCGCTAAACGCTGTACAACACTCCCATTCATTTCAATGGGGCTGCTCACACAGGGCTGAAAACGCAGCGCCTCCCAACGCTGCGCTTTGACAGCGATGCAAGTTCTATTTTGCGGCGTTTTTAGCCCTGCGTCGCCCATTGAAATGAATGGGCAGCGGTTTTAGCACTGCTGAAAACGCGGCAACACTTGGTGCCGCATTTTTGGCAGCATTAACCGCTCGCCGATTTTCGGGGTGAGGGCTTGCAATAGAAGCCCTACCCCGAAAATCTGCCCCAGCTAGGTAGACAGAAAGAAAGAAAGTTAATATTCACCTAGCCGCTGCAGTCCGGGTCGCGGCCGCTGGTCTCTGCCGCTGATCCGGGCTTCTCCAACACTCCCAAGTCTATTGCTGGAGGGCAGGTTTGAGAATCCCGCCTCCGGCTATAGAGTGCTGTGATTGGTTATCGGCACGCTCGATGCCCAATCACAGCCCTTCATTGACTGTTTCAGCCAATCAGCGCCGGCAAGCCCTGATTGGCTGAGACAGTCAATGAAGGGCTGTGATTGGGCATCGAGCCAGCACTGATAACCAATCACAGCACTCTATTGCCGGAGGCCGGGTTCTCAAACCTGGCCTCAGTCAATAGACTTGGGAGTGCCGAGGAAGCCCGGATCAGCGGCAGAGATCAGCGGCCGCGACCCGGACTGCAGCGGCTAGGTGAGTATTACTTTTTTTTTTTTTTTCAGCATTCTTGGCTGCGTTTTCAGCCGAGCTGAAAACGCAGCCAAAACGCTGGCATAAAGTATGCCAGCACTGCTGAAACGGGGCAGAATCTGCAGTAACGCAGCGTTGAAAAACGCTGCATTTCTGCAAACGCCCTCTGTGAGGAAGACCTAATAGAGGTGACTAGAGATGAGCGAGCACCAAAATGCTCGGGTGCTCGTTACTCGAGACGAAATTTTTGCGATGCTCGAGGGTTCGTTTCGAGTAACGAACCCCATTGAAGTCAATGGGCGACTCGTGCATTTTTGTATATCGCCGATGCTTGCTAAGGTTTTCATTTGTGAAAATCTGGGCAATTCAAGAAAGTGATGGGAACGACACAGCAACGGATAGGGCAGGCGAGGGGCTACATGTTGGGCTGCATCTCAAGTTCCCAGGTCCCACTATTAAGCCACAATAGCGGCAAGAGTGCCCCCCCTCCCAACAATTTTTACTTCTGAAAAACCCTCATTAGCAAGGCATACCTTAGGTAAGCACCACACTACCTCCAACAAAGCACAATCACTGCCTGCATGACACTCTGCTGCCACTTCTCCTGGGTTACATGCTGCCCAACCCCCCACCCCGCACGACCCAGTGTCCACAGCACACACCAAAGTGTCCCTGTGCAGCCTTCAGCTGCCCTCATGCCACACGCCGGCCTCATAGCCACACCACCTTCATGTCTATTTACAAGTGCGTCTGCCATGAGGAAGAGCCGCAGGCACACTCTGCAGAGGGTTTTCACGGCCAGGCAGCGACCCTCTTTAAAAGGGGCGGGGCGATAGCCCATAATGCTGTACAGAAGCAATGAGAAATCCAATCCTGTGCCACCTCCATCAGGAGCTGCAAACGTGGGCATAGCAATGGGGAACCCATGTGCCACACACTATTCATTCTGTCAAGGTGTCTGCATACCCCAGTCAGACCGGGGTTTTTTATAAATAGTCACAGGCAGGTACAACTCCGCAATGGGAATTCCGTGTGCACCCACAGCATGGGTGGCTCCCTGGAACCCACCGGCTGTACATAAATGTATCCCATTGCAGTGCCCAGCACAGCTGAGGTAACGTCCGATTAAATGCAGGTGGTCTTCGGCCCACACTGCATGCCCCAGTCTGACCGGGGTTTTTAATACATAGACACTGGCAGGTACAAATCCCTAATGTGAAGTCCCTGTGGACACACAGCATGGGTGGCTCCCTGGAACCCACCGGCGGTACATAAATATATCCCATTGCATTGCCCATCACAGCTGAGGTAACATCAGGTTTAATGCAGGTGGGCTTCGGCCCACACTGCATGCCCCAGTCAGACTGGGGTTCTTTAGAAGTGGACACATGGAGTTACAACTCCGTGTGGACCGACAGCATGGGTGGGTCCCAGGAAGCCACCGGCGGTACATAAATATATCCCATTGCATTGCCCATCACAGCTGAGGTAACATCAGGTTTAATGCAGGTGGGCTTCGGCCCACACTGCATGCCCGAGTCAGACTGGGGTTCTTTAGAAGTGGACACATGGAGTTACAACTCCGTGTGGACCGACTGCATGGGTGGGTCCCAGGAAGCCACCGGCGGTACATAAATATATCCCATTGCATTGCCCATCACAGCTGAGGTAACGTCAGATTTAATGCAGGTGGGCTGCGGCCCACACTGCATGCCCCAGTCAGACTGGGGTTCTTTAGAAATGGACACATAGAGTTACAACTCTGTGTGGACCGACAGCATGGGTGGATCCCAGGAAGACACCGGCGGTACATAAATATATCCCATTGCATTGCCCATCACAGCTGAGGTAACATCAGGTTTAATGCAGGTGGGCTTCGGCCCACACTGCATGCCCCAGTCAGACTGGGGTTCTTTAGAAATGGACACATAGAGTTACAACTCCGTGTGGACCGACAGCATGGGTGGGTCCCAGGAAGCCACTAGTGGTACATAAATATATCCCATTGCATTGCCCATCACAGCTGAGGTAACGTCAGGTTTAATGCAGGTGGGCTTCGGCCCACACTGCATGCCCCAGTCTGACCGGGGTTTTTAATACATAGACACTGGCAGGTACAATCCCTAATGTGAAGTCCCTGTGGACCCACAGCATGGGTGGCTCCCTGGAACCCACCGGCGGTACATAAATATATCCCATTGCAGTGCCCAGCACAGCTGAGGTAACGTCAGCTTTAATGCAGGTGGGCTAAAAATTACTAGGATTACACAGTAGGCGATGGCCCAAAAAATTGGTGTACCAACAGTACTAATGTACCTCAGAAAAATTGCCCATGCCCAACCAAGAGGGCGGGTGAATCCCATTAATCGCTTTGGTTAATGTGGCTTAATTTGTAACTAGGCCTGTAGGCAGCCCAGTTAAAATAAAAATTGGTTCAGGTGCAAGTTTCAACGCTTTATTGAATTGAGAATTGAAACGTATAAACATTGTTTACAAAAGTTATATGACTGAGCCTTGTGGGCCTAAGAAAAATTGCCCGTTCGGCGTGATTACGTGAGGTTGCAGGAGGAGGAGGATGAATATAATACACAGATTGATGAAGCTAAAAGGTCCACGTTTTTGATGGTGATAGAGAACGATGCTTGCATCCGTGGGTGCAGCCTACGTATTGTTTAGGTATCGCTGCTGTCCGCTGGTGGAGAAGAGAACTCTGGGGAAATCCAGGCTTTGTTCATCTTTATGATTGTAAGCCTGTCGGCACTGTCGGTTGACAGGCGGGTACGCTTATCCGTGTGATTCCCCCAACCGCACTAAACACCCTCTCTGACAAGACGCTAGCCGCAGGACAAGCAAGCACCTCCAGGGCATACAGCGCGAGTTCAGGCCACGTGTCCAGCTTTGACACCCAGTAGTTGTAGGGGGCAGAGGCGTCACGGAGGACGGTCGTGCGATCGGCTACGTACTCCCTCACTATCCTTTTACAGTGCTCCCGCCGACTCAGCCTTGACTGGGGAGCGGTGACACAGTCTTGCTGGGGAGCCATAAAGCAGTCAAAGGCCTTGGACAGTGTTCCCCTGCCTGTGCTGTACATGCTGCCTGATCTCCGCGCCTCCCCTGCTACCTGGCCCTCGGAACTGCGCCTTCTGCCACTAGCACTGTCGGATGGGAATTTTACCATCAGTTTGTCCGCCAGGGTCCTGTGGCATAGCATCATTCTCGAACCCCTTTCCTCTTCGGGTATAAGAGTGGAAAGGTTCTCCTTATACCGTGGGTCGAGAAGTGTGTACACCCAGTAATCCGTAGTGGCCAGAATGCGTGTAACGCAAGGGTCACGAGAAAGGCATCCTAACATGAAGTCAGCCATGCGTGCCAGGGTACCTGTACGCAACACATGGCTGTCCTCACTCGGAAGATCACTTTCAGGATCCTCCTCCTCCTCCTCCTCAGGCCATACACGCTGAAAGGATGACAGGCAAGCAGCATGAGTACCCTCAGCAGTGGGCCAAGCTGTCTCTTCCCCCTCCTCCTCATGCTCCTCCCCCTCCTCCTCCTCCTCCTCAACGAGCTGAGATATAGACATGTGGGTGCTCTGACTATCCAGCGACATACTGTCTTCCCCCGCCTCCGTTTCCGAGCGCAAAGTGTCTGCCTTTATGCTTTGCAGGGAACTTCTCAAGAGGCATAGCAGAGGAATGGTGACGCTAATGATTGCAGCATCGCCGCTCACCATCTGGGTAGACTCCTCAAAGTTTCCAAGGACCTGGCAAATGTCTGCCAACCAGGCCCACTCTTCTGTAAAAAATTGAGGAGGCTGACTCTCACTACGCCGCCCATGTTGGAGTTGGTATTCCGCAATAGCTCTACGCTGCTCATAGAGCCTGGCCAACATGTGGAGTGTAGAGTTCCACCGTGTGGGCACGTCGCACAGCAGTCGGTGCACTGGCAGATTAAACCGATGTTGCAGGGTGCGCAGGGTGGCAGCGTCCGTCTTGGACTTGCAGAAATGTGCGCTGAGCCGGCGCACCTTTCCGAGCAGGTCTGACAAGTGTAGGTAGCTTTTCAGAAAGCGCTGAACCACCAAATTAAAGACGTGGGCCAGGCATGGCACGTGCGTGAGGCTGCCGAGCTGCAGAGCCGCCACCAGGTTACGGCCGTTGTCACACACGACCATGCCCGGTTGGAGGCTCAGCAGCGAAAGCCAGCGGTCGGTCTACTCTGTCAGACCCTGCAGCAGTTTGTGGGCCGTGTGCCTCTTCTCTCCTAAGCTGAGTAGTTTCAGCACGGCCTGCTGACGCTTGGCCACCGCTTTGCTGCCACGCCGCGCGACACCGACTGCTGGCGACGTGCTGCTGCTGACACATCTTGATATCGAGACAGAGGTTGCGTAGGAGGAGGAGGAGGTGGAGGAGGGTGGTTTAGTGGAGGAAGCATACACCGCTGCAGATACCAGCACCGAGCTGGGGCCCGCAATTCTGGGGGTGGGTAGGACGTGAGCGGTCCCAGGCTCTGACTCGGTCCCAGCCTCCACTAAATTCACCCAATGTGCCGTCAGGGAGATATAGTGGCCCTGCCCGCCTGTGCTTGTCCACGTGTCCGTTGTTAAGTGGACCTTGCCAGTAACTGCGTTGGTGAGGGCGCGTACAATATTGCGGGAGACGTGGTCGTGCAGGGCTGGGATGGCACATCGGGAAAAGTAGTGGCGACTGGGAACCGAGTAGCGCGGGGCCGCCACCGCCATCATGTTTTTGAAAGCCTCCGTTTCCACAAGCCGATTCGGCAGCATCTCCAGGCTGATCAATTTGGCTATGTGCACGTTTAACGCCTGAGCGTGCGGGTGCGTGGCTGCGTACTTGCGCTTGCGCTCAAACACTTGCGCTAGCGATGGCTGGACGCTGCGCTGAGAGACATTGCTGGATGGGGCCAAGGACAGCGGAGGTGAGGATGTGGGTGCAGGCCGGGAGACGGTCGTGCCTGTGTCCTGAGAGGGGGGTTGGATCTCAGTGGCAGGTTGGGGCAGAGGGGGAGAGGGTGTGGTGCAAACCGGAGGTGGTGAACGGCCTTCGTCCCACCTTGTGGGGTGCTTGGCCATCATATGCCTGCGCATGCTGGTGGTGGTGAGGCTGGTGGTGGTGGCTCCACGGCTGATCTTGGAGCGACAAACCTTGCACACCACAGTTCGTCGGTCGTCTGCAATCTCAGTGAAAAATTGCCACACCTTTGAGCACCTCGGCCTCTGCAGGGTCGCATGGCGCGAGGGGGTCGCTTTGGGAAACAGTTGGTGGATTATTTGGTCTGGCCCTGCCTCTACCCCTGGCCACCGCACTGCCTCTTCCAACCTGCCCTGCTGCTGCACTTGCCTCCCCCTCTGAAGACCTGTCCTCAGTAGGCTTAGCAAACCAGGTGGGGTCAGTCACCTCATTGTCCAGCTGCTCTTCCTCCGAATCCTCTGTGCGCTCCTCCCTCGAACTTACTGCAATTACTACTACCTGAGTGATAGACAACTGTGTCTCATCGTCGTCGTCCTCCTCACCCACTGAAAGCTCTTGAGACAGTTGGCGGAAGTCCCCAGCCTCATCCCCCGGACCCCGGGAACTCTCCAAAGGTTGGGTATCGGTCACGACAAACTCCTCCGGTGGGAGAGGAACCATTGCTGCCCATTCTGGGCAGGGGCCCGAGAACAGTTCCTGGGAGTCTGCCTGCTCCTCAGAATGTGTCATTGTAATGGAGTGAGGAGACTGGGAGGAAGGAGGAGCAGCAGGCAAAGGATTCAGAGTTGCAGCAGTGGACGGCGTAGAACTCTGGGTGGTCGATAGATTGCTGGATGCACTTTCTGCCATCCACGACAGGACCTGCTCACACTGCTCATTTTCTAATAAAGGTCTACCTCGTGGACCCATTAATTGTGAGATTAATCTGGGGACGCCAGAAATGTGCCTCTCTCCTAATCCCGCAGCAGTCGGCTGCGATACACCTGGATCAGGAGCTCGGCCTGTGCCCACACCCTGAATTAGGCCTCCGCGTCCTCGCCCGCGTCCACGTCCTCTAGGCCTACGCCTACCCCTCAGCATGGTGTATTACCAGTAGTGCAGAAACAGAACGCTGTAATTAAATGTGCCGCTTATTGGCCTGTGGTTGGAGGCTGACTTCGCTGACGGAATGCACAGCAGAGCCAGGAAAGAATTTTGCACAAGCCTGTAGTGAGACATAGGTGCGTATGACTGAGCTAGTGGAATTCACAGCGCAGAAGCAGTCAAGTGTCCAAAGGCCACTAGTAGGCCTTAAGTATTTTGCTTCTATTTTTTTAAAGGCTGAGCTGAGACAGCAGACAGATACTGTAGGCAGCATATATATGTATACTGTTTCCCTCTGGACGGGATGACGGCGGTGATGTAACGGGCAACGCAGAGCCAGGAAAGAATTTTGCGCAAGCCTGCTGTAACACTTAGCTGCGTATTAATTGGGACTACTACCCCCAGCAGAGACGCAGTACACTCAAGACGGTCACAGGCAGCCCTAAGATAGTATTTTTCCCAAATTTGTTTGAAAAAGGCCACTGCCTATATAGACAGTATATCTCTTTCACCTTTCCCACTGTCCCTGCCTCACCACTACTGGCCCTATACTATGTAAAATTACTGTAGACTGAGGACGCAATGCTCTGCACGCCCGATATACAAAAAAAAAAACGTGTAACACTGCTCACAGCAGCCTTAACAGTACTGCACATGGTCAGATGTGGCCCTAAGAAGGACCGTTGGGGTTCTTCAAGCCTAAAATAACTCCTAACGCTCTCCCTATAGCAGCAGCAGCAGCACTGTCCCTGATCTCTGTCAGAATGCATCTGTGGCGAGCCGCGGGAGGGGCAGATTTAAATATTCTGGTGACACCTGATCTCCCCAGCCACTCACTGCAGGGGGGTGGTATAGGGCTGGAACATCACAGGAGGAAGTTGTAATGCCTTCCCTGTCTTTCTATTGGCCAGAAAAGCGCGCTAACGTCTCAGAGATGAAAGTGAAAGTAACTCGAACATCGCGTGGTACTCGTCTCGAGTAACGAGCATCTCGAACACCCTAATACTCGAACGAGCATCAAGCTCGGACGAGTACGTTCGCTCATCTCTAGAGGTGACCTAGAAGATATATTTACATAAACTGTCCCTCTGAAGTGATGGAATGCTATATTAAAGGGGATATCCAGGACTACAATATTGGTGGCCTATCCTTAGTATTGTCCATCAATATTAGATCAGTTGGGGGTGCTATCCCCAGTACCCCTGCTGAACAGCTTCAGTATTTAGCAGACACTTCTCCATACTTTTACTAGTGGCTGTGTCTGGTATTGCAGCTTTACTCCATGACGTGGTGCTCTTTTCCTTAGCATGCTGCAGTGCTTAACAAATGGACAGACCAGCTTCTGCCCATATGCTACACAGAAGAGTCTACCCCTGATGACGCTAGAATTCTGATAAAACATGCTTGGGGAGCTGGTCTTTTAGCATAGAACCTTATGTAGTCTATCCTGCAATGCTTATGTCAGACTCAGTTTATGTGGCAGCATTTATCACACATGCTGGCAGTTTATGCAGGGATCTAATCACTTGCTGAATCTTCAGTATATAGCAATGTATTGCTGCATGGTAGCGCGCACCATTTACAGCAAGTGTTAGAGCCCATTTAGACACAACGATTATCAATCAAAATTCACCCAAAAGCCGTCTTTTGAGCGATAATCGTTGTGTCTAACTGCACTGACATCATGCAGTTTTTGTTAAGCCGTCGCTCATTGTTGTCTTTCAGCATTCTGAAAGACAATGATGAGCCTTATTAGGGATTCACAGCAGGATACGGCTGATACTATTGTTTCAGCTGTATCCCGCTCTCTGATGACAGGCTGGGTATGAAGAACAAAGTGGTCCAGCTTTGTTCTCCATACCCCGCTCGAAGCACTCAGCTGTATAACAGCTAGGCACTCCGAGCAGGGAACAGCTGCATCATCCGCTCGGAGTGCTAGGCTGTTTAACAGCCGGGCGCTTCGAGTGGGGAGCAGCTGGATGCAGAAGACAAGCGCAGACAACCCGCTTGTCTTCTGCATCCTCCACTCAGAGCGCTCGGCTGTATAACAGCCGGGTGCTCCAAGCAGGGAACAGCTGGATGCAGAAGACAAGCGGCCCCGCTTGTCTTCTGCATCCTCCGCTCGGAGTGCAAGGTGATCGCTCAAGATTTGAGCGATCATCTTGCGCTGTAAATGACACAATGATTATCGCTCAAAAGACATCTTTTGAGCGATAATCGTTATGTCTAAATGGGCCTTTACAGTTGTGACCCTGATATCTGTGCATAATTAGCAAGGCAGGATATTGTTTCTTTTAGACTGGTTTTGTCTATTATATCACACTCATTCACACTTTATTGAGACACTGATCTTTTTAATTCATTGCTACCACAATATATTTTATTACATATCAAAAAAGGTTACTTTTTAAGGCAATCCAACTGTGAATTTCAGCTTATGGCAAAGGCTGTGAGGGGACTGTTACAATTTAACCCTAGTGGGCCCTTGAGCCCCACAAATTTTTGTTCGCCTTAATTTTTGGAGGCAGCACAATCTCTAGATATGCTTTCAGAATACTTGTCTATGTATATGCTTACCGACATTTAAATCACCAATATCATTTAGCCCCGACCCCAAGGAGCACACCAAAATGCACACTTCTGGGTGGAGTTTGCATAAATTCTGCCCCTTTTGTGGAACTGTCCATGCAAAATTAGCACTCTTGACAAAGACATATAAACCAAAGTAAAGGGTTTGTCTAAAGCTATAGTAACAGGGGTGTAACCACAGAGGTATAGATGTTACTATCACCGTCACATCTTGGAGACTGCGGAGACCCAAAAGGTCCCTCTACCACAATGAAGAGACAAATGATGAGTAATGCAGATTTTGCGTTAGGGCTCTGAAGCTTCAAATCACATCTCTGTATCATGACATTCCTGTTTATCGATAGTTTTTGATTTGGGGAGGGGGTATAGTTTCTACTTGATGAGAGCACCTAGTAGTTGTGATGAGACTTATAAGGCCATGCATGCTCCTCTGGGACATTTTATATGCAAATATGAGATGGAACATTGCCTCTACAGCGCCACCTAGTTTTTGTGAATTTGTTAGCTTGTTGCCAAATTCGTTGATTTTGGATGTACAGTATATACAAAGACTGATTGGATGATGGGGAAGTCAACTATGAATTTGGTCATGAACAGTAAGATTTTTAGCACCAATAAGTCAGGAATGAAGCCTACAGTCAGTCAAGAAGTATACTTGTTTGTCCTGCTACAGTGTCATCGCTGTACACATGTGATATGATATACTGATATGTCTCAATGCACAGGTTACGTTTCAGTGCCTCTGGTTTACATGGATTCTAAAATCTTTGAATAATGACCTATTGTAATAAAAAGAGAGAAATTTATCCTAGCAGAGATTAGATTCAATCCCATTGTGGGCATTTTATGGCGATATGCTTTAAATTACCGCTACAAGTAAATTCTATTAGGCTGGAACAATAAATGTCTTGTTTTATGGACATTCTACGAATAATTACATTTTTAGTCAAACAACTATAAAGCTTCAACCCATTACATTTCTATTCAGGACTTATGCTTTTGCGGTGGCCATAAAAGATTCTATGATAATCATTACAACATGAGAATATAAATAGGTTGATGCAAGGGAAGCAGAAGGTTTGCATTATTAGAAAAGCTTGTAAAGATAGCATGGTGTCACTTCAGCTAAAAGGGAACCAATGACTTCTTTGATGTCAGGAAGATGCAACGCATAGAATTTTTAGGATGAACTGCATTGTCATCAGATGTCCAGATCTAAATCCTTTCTAAGGTCTTCCTTTGGAACAAACAGTCCTCTAGTTCAGGGGCATAACTAAAGGCTCAGGGGCCCTGATGCAAAAGGGGAGCTGGGGCTCCTCCTCTATCTGTATCTGTATCCGTACCCATACCTAGACCATGCTGCACAGAGACATAACTTGAAGCTTCTAGGCCCCAATGCAAAATCTGTAACAGGGCCCCCAACTATAATGCTTTATTCATAGTACTGGGCTCCCTATATGGAGGCCTTATGGGCCCCCTAAGGCTCCTGGGCCCGGGTGCAACCGCATCCCCTGCACCCTCTATAGTTACGCCCCTGCTCCAGTTCTTAGGACCAAAGTGGATTAGTAGAGCAATGTTACATTAACTCTTGTCTTGACAACATATTGTACTAGCCCTATTTTTTGAAAAATTTAATTCCCTTTAACTTATGCAAATAGGAAAGAAGTACAACCTCCACTAGAAAACCCAAATTAGTATGTTATGTAGTTTATCATGAAAATTATTTTCAATGCCTTTTTTAGCCCCCAACAACTCTAACCCCAGACTGTACCTTGGATACCCTATAAAGAGCCTCAGGACATGCCATAAATGCCTAATAGGTGTGGATGGCACTGGAACCATCATCTTTAGTGAATAGGGATCTCCAATTTTGGTCTCCAATTGTACATGGCTTTCATAGAATTCAATGGAGAGACCTGAGCACAAGCAAAACTATCTCTGTTAAATCCTGTAGATTCATATACTAGGGTTGTAGCTTCATTTTCCCAAACACATATGAGTAAATTAATTTGGGCCCACCAGGATCAGCCTACTATCTTATGTGTATGCAGATGTGTCAATTGTCCCCACTGGAGGAGGTGAGGGGAAAGAAGAACTGAGCATATTGGATCTCAACATGCTAAATGTTTTGTTCACATTGAAAATAAGCCGCTGCCAGATACCTCTTTCTATTGAGAACTACGCTTACGGTACATGTGTATAAGGGAGATGGAAAGAATAGTATTGTCCGACAGCTATTGATGGTGTATGCGTACCTTTAAACCAGCACCTATCAGGCATTTATAGCATATTCTGTGGATATGCTTTACATGTTTAAGATGGGAATACCCTTTAAGTCTCCAAACACTCAGGAGGGAAAAGGAACATCATGACTTCCAAGAACTGCCCAGACATACCAATCAGCATATCAGCTTTTGAAATAGTTTAGAAAAATCCAATTACTCATAATTTACAACAAAAACATAACATGCATAAAGGAAGACAATATCAAAATATCACCTTATCTGTGCGACTCCAGTAAGGATGTTTATGAAAGTTTAATTGGCAGAACATAAAATGTAATTTAATTAAACGGCAAGATGAAACTCCGTCTCCAAATCTGCCACTCTAGCACTTAGGCAATTGAATTACCTAGAAAAACATGAAAGGCAAATAATTAAGTAATTATAATCATCAAATAAGGAACACGTACCTTTTCAGACGAAAGTCAAAGGCAAAATCTACTTTCAATTCTTTTAGTGGAGCTACGTCCATTCAGGGACATCCTCTGTGTTTGAACTTGCTGTCTGGCCTGTTGCTATTACTGTAGTTGAATCTCTGCCCAAACACATAAATTCACCGCCAACTTCCGATTCAAATTCTTCTAAAGAAACAAAGAAGTTGGTGGGGGGGCGTGGCCAAGCAGCCGTCCTGACCGGCCGCATGTAAGAAGGGCTCCTGCTTAAACTGACCTACCGGTAATCCTGTACTGATCCTGAGGACTCCCAACCCCGATATACCATCACCGGAGGAGGGGGGAAGGGACTGTATCCCAAGACAACTACCCCTGACGACCGAGGTGCGGCGGGACCGGAGCTAGAGAAGGGGCCTGTGAAGTGGAGAGAGCCGTCGCTGCGGAACGTGAGTCGCCGGCTGACTGGCGGGCTCTGGACCTGGCGCTCCACACAGCGGAGGGAGAGGAGCGGAGTGCCTAGACCACCGGCGGGGCTGCAAAGCGGTGGGACACCTACCTGACACCGCAGCAAGAAGACCCTGAGGGTGAGCGCGGGAAGCTGCGGCCGCCATTTTGTGGGGAGGGCTCCCGGTCGGCGAACGACTTCCCGGGCCTGTCGCCCCCCTTGCCGACACAGAGAGGAGGAGGATTGAGCCCCGGTGCGGTGTCTGTGACGCCGGCAGCCATAGCGACGCCGGCGACAGGCTTGCAGCGCCGCGGCTGACGCGGCCGCCATCCTGAGGGCGGGGTAGACGGGCCCAATAGTGAAGGGCCGTACGGAGGAGACTGCATAGAGGGAGGCGGGGGGCTGAGACGACCGGCGGCGCCCCGGGTGCCGAGACACCCATAAAGCAACCCCCGACGGCGGGGACCCGGTGGAGGCACAAGTGGTGCTGCAGCTACCGCCGCCATCTTGCGGAGCGGACCCAGCCGACAACAACTCGGGCCCGGCGAGCCTCTATCAGCGCAAGGGGGCGATTAGACGCCGGGCGAAACAGCCAAAGTGCCGACAGCCACAGCGACACAAACGGCAGATCTGCATTGCTGCGGCTGACATAACCTGCACTCAGAGAGTTGGACTGCCGGAGCTGACGGTGAGAGATCAGGAGAAGAGGTCATACAGAGGTCCCCTATCTGAAGGAGAAAAGCAGCGCCAGCAGCAACAACCAGTTAAGTGTGCTGGGGGGGAAGGGGAGAAAAGGAGCAGCAGTTCTTGTATACTATATAAATACTTGCTAGAGAGTGGGACCCCCCTCCCCCACAATACCTAGAGAAAAGGCCAAAAGAAACAGGCCCAGAATACCCCCCAAAACAAAGGGGGAGAAGAGAGTAAGACCTGCAAGAGACCACCATAGCTGATTACAAAGCATAGAGCAGACACCACGCAGATAAGCCCTGCAACAAGTATACTGGTGAACTCAGCACTATAAAATACAGGCAGACAGCCGAATACACCGCTAAATACCTCTGACAGAACAACATGGGGCCTACCAGGCAGAACGCTGCAGCAGACAAATTAAAGGCATTTGTCAGAAATGAAAATCGCAGAGATGCAGGATCCGACTCAGGTGCCGCCGGCCCCGGGGGGCTCATCCCCTCCGATAAAGAACACTAATCCAAACCTAACAGAAGGGACAGTTCAAACTCTACAACAATTATCCGAACAGCTACTGACAGCAATTCAGACATCCACGACTACTCTTACCAGTAAAATCGATGAAGTTAAAATGGATGTCAGTCTTCTTAGACAAGACCTTCAAAATCTGAGAGAAAGGGTCACAGCGACGGAAGATAGAATTTCTACGCTAGACGACACTGTTCCCCCAATGTCAGCCGCAATAAGAGATCTTACGCAGAAGGCCGACTATTGGAGACAGAAAGCGGACGACCTCGAAAATCGTTCACGGCGCAATAATTTGCGTATAGTCGGCCTGCCAGAAAGAACCGAGGGACAGAGACCGGAAGAATTCTTAGAGAAATGGCTCCGCGAGCTTCTCCCCAATGCAGAACTATCGCAGGTCTTTGTCATCGAACGGGCTCATCGAGTGCCAATGAAGCCACCCATACCCGGTGCCCCACCCAGACCGCTACTGGCAAAGTTACTTAATTCCCGTGACAGGGATAATATTCTGCAAGCTGCCAGAAAAGGAGGACCCTTATGCCACGATAACGCTACGGTCTCCATCTTCCCGGACTTCTCGGCGGACCTCCAGAAGCAAAGAGCCTCGTTCTTCAATATTAAAAGGCAACTTAGAGATCTGCAGCTCCCGTATTCTATGATGTACCCAGCGCGACTACGAGTGATAGACGGAGATCGCACCCGTTTCTTCTCCTCACCAACTGAAGCAGAAGAATGGCTGACCACCAGACGACGGCCAGAGAGACTGTAATGTATACCAAAACCTAACCATTATTTCTGTCCTCCTGTAGGTGACGGGACTTTTATATTATATGTAAGAGGCCCATCAAGGCCGCCTAGTTGAGATGTGAGTTGCTGGTCTGGGGGGGAACCACTCCCCCTCCGGGTCACCCCTGACAATAACCGCCCCGTGCTCGCCTTTCCCCCTCCCCCCCTCCCCCCCCCCCCCAGAACTCCTTGTTCCCTCCCATCTTCCTGGAAGGGAGTCCACCTAACAAATGTACAATATGACATGGTCGGTTCACACCATTGTATCAATAACCAAAACCACAAGTATAGCAACGATGGAGCTATGCTAAGTTGGTTACCCCGAGTTAAAGTTAGCCACGAATACTAACGCAACGATAGTCAGTATTCAAAGCCTGTTCAGTTGTAAACGGTTGTAAGAGTTATAATTTGGTAGTACGCTGCCATGATGTTTTTAGAGTGTATGCATCAGATATTCAATGTTTTTTCTATAAATGTATTGAAGTGCGATTACATAGCGGGTAGGGGAGATGTAGTGGGGCGTGGTGGGGGGTCTCCTGGCGGACAGGGTAGCATAAACAATTTCATCCGGGCTCAATTAAAACACCTTTGCCAATGGCTGAGATGATTTTTGTATCCTGGAACGTCAGAGGCATGGGATCCCCCAGGAAGCGAGTCATAATAAACTCCTTAATACGCTCCTGGCGACCGCACGTGTTATGCCTCCAGGAGACCCACCTCACGCCCGAAACCTCTAAATGCCTACTAAAGCCATGGGTTCAGTGGTCGGCACACTCATACCATACATCATACTCCAGGGGGGTGTCTCTACTGATAGAGAGGTCCATCAGATGGGAGGTAGAACAATTAAAAAGAGACCCAGAGGGTAGATATATTTTCGTAAGAGCTAAAATAAACAATGAACCATATGTACTCCTATGTTACTATAACCCACCAACAACGTCAACAGCCCTGCTGGCAGAAGGCATACAATTTGCCTCATTTACACCAGATGTAACGACTATCTGTATGGGGGACATGAATATGGTCATGGACCCACACCTGGACAGATTTGGGGGGGGGTGCTCGGGGGGCGGGAGACGGGGGCCCGACTCGCCTGGCCTCTATGATCTCGGTGGCTGGATGGCTGGATTTATGGCGAACATTTCACCCTCACCAACAGGAGTTTTCTTGCCATGCAGCCCATAATCATGCATTGAGCCGCATAGACTATATATTTGGGTCCCCCTTGTTGTTTACAAAAATAGAATCTATAGAATTTCTCCCAAGAGGGGTCTCAGACCACTCACCAATCTGTATGGTCCTCAAAAAACCAGGTCCCCCTGCAATTAGGAAGCAACGGATACACCCGTTCTGGCTTTCACTGCTTGGCCCAAACGACCGAATATTAGACCAAATTCAAATATACTACGAGGCACATGAGGAAAGCCGGGATAGGATGCTAGTGTGGGAAGCCTTCAAGCCATACCTTAGAGGATGCTTTACATCCTCAATCTCTTACATAAAAAAAAACGCAGCTAGAGAGGAAGAACAGTTAGCGCAACGATGTCAACAATTAGAGAAAGAATTCATAGCCCAACCCTCAAATGAAAAAAAGAGATAAATGGCTACAAGTAGGTAGAGAGTATCTGACACACTTGAAAGAGAAGGCTCAGAGGAGACTATTCTTCACCCGCCAGTCCTTTTTTGAGCTAGGTAATCAGTCCAGTAAACTGCTAGCATATATGGCCCGGCAAGAAACTACCTCCCCGCCTATATTGAGGATTAAATCGGCCGAGGGTACGGTACTCACAGACCCCCAAGATATACTAGAAAGATTTCAACAATTCTATCAAGACCTATATCAGTCCCAGATTAACTATACCTCAGCAGAGCTAGAGAACTACCTAACTAACATAACATTCCCAGTAATACAAGAAGCACATAGATCCCTACTAGATGGCCCTATCACAATAGAAGAAATACAGGAGGCAATGGAGGGCATGGCAAAAAATAAGACCCCGGGTACAGATGGCATACCAGTAGAAGTCTATCTTCAGTACAGAGAGGAAATAACACCACAACTACTCTCACTATATGAGGATATATTTGAGAAAAGACGCCTTCCAGAGTCGATGTTGGAGGCTAATATAGTCCTTATACTAAAGCCTGAAAAGAACCCGGAGGAGTGTGGGTCGTATAGACCTATCTCCCTCCTAAATACAGACTACAAAATCCTCGCCAAGGTGCTGGCCTTCAGGCTGAACCAAGCAATCAAGGATATCATACATCCGGACCAATCCGGATTTATTCCGGGAATGTCCACATCCGATAACATCCGAAGGACCCAGGTAGTTACGCAGGTGGGACGGAGGTGGAAGGAAAGCTGGGCACTGGCCTCATTGGATGCCGCCAAGGCATTTGACTCAGTGGAGTGGCCATACCTGATGGAGGTTCTGCGGAAATTCGGGTTCGGGGAGCCGTTCATCAGGTGGGTCTCCATCTTATATACAGCCCCGACGGCAAGAGTAGTGGCAAATGGCCTGATCTCCGCCTCTCTCCCACTTCACAGGGGAACCCGACAGGGCTGCCCACTTTCTCCCCTCCTATTCGCGATTGCTATAGAACCCCTAGCACTAAAAATTCGACAACACGCACTATATAGGGGGATCCGGATTGGTCCCAGAGAAGACAAGATAGGATTGTATGCGGACGATATAATACTCTACATGTCAGAACCCCAGAGCACTTTGCCCTTAGCCGTCTCCCAGGTAGACAAATTCGGGAATTTTTCAGGCCTACGTATCAACTGGCAGAAGTCTACCTTTATGCCACTGAGAGAGGAGGAATGGAGGGTGGGGGAGGTATACCACAACCTGCAAATCGTCCCCCAATTTAAATACTTGGGAGTCTACATCACCAGGGACCATACTCAAAGTTTTAATTTAAACATCGCACCTCTATTAGCGACTTTGCAATTAAAACTAAAAGCCTGGAGCTCCCTGCCACTATCTGTGGCAGGAAGAATAAACCTTATTAAAATGATAATTCTCCCCAAATTCCTGTACCGGCTAGAACACGCAGAAATAACTGTAGCACAAAAATTCTTTAAAACAACTAATTCACTAATAACATCATTCGTATGGGGAAAGGCCAGAGCCAAACTCCGTATGGAAACTCTACAAAAGCCTAAAGAGCTAGCGGGGATGGCGCTGCCGGACTTTAAAATATACTACCTGGCAGGGCAAGTCAGATATATACGTCACTGGCTGTCGGGCGCTCCTCTCCCGAACTCCGAGCACCACCTGATGTACTTCCTTTCGGAGGCATCCCTCTGGATAATCCTGGAAAAACCAGGGCTGTTGACGAAACCAATGCTGCCCATTCACAGACTCGCAGTAAGTGTCTGGAAGGCATGTAGGAAACTGACGGGACAAGAGGACACCCCTCTGGAAACCCCCTTATGGAACAACAGAGCGCTGCCGCATTTATTGAATCTCCCAGACAGACAATTTTGGCTAAATCTGGGAATTACCGCACTGGAACACCTATACATTGACGGGACACTAGTCTCCTTCGAGCAATTGCAACAAATGTACGGGGTACCTAGAACAGGATTTTTTAGATACCTGCAACTCAGACACGCATTAACAGTGCAATTCCCAGAACCCAGAAGACCCTTCTCCACGTACCCATTAATAGGTATACTGCGCACACAGGGCCCTAGGGGCCTAATCTCCAAGCTATATACTCACTTGTTATACTCTAAGATCCCCAATACACAAATGGTGGTATTGGAGAAATGGAGGGAGCTGATCCCAACACTGACCGATGAAGACTGGGAGACCGCAATGGCCACCTACACCAGGGTCTCACCAGCCGCGAACAATAAGCTGACCCAGTTATATATCCTACACCAATGTTATCTAACACCAACTAGACTGCATAAAATGAACAGATCAGTAACTAACCAGTGCCACCGATGCCACGCAGCAAACGCAAACTTTAATCATCTAATATGGGGGTGCCCGATGGTATACACATATTGGGAAGAGGTCACAGAATTCCTGACCCAACTGGTGGGAATACCAGTACCACTGGACCCAGCAATGTGCTTACTGGGGATTGTAGACGAGGAACAATGGCAACATTATGATAAAATATTCCTCACTAAAGTATTATTCTATGCCCGCAAAGTTATAGCGCTAAGATGGATGGACAGACGCCCTCCGACAATTACAAAGTGGCAGAGTATTATCAATACCATCCTACCGTACGAGAAAATAGTCTACAAAAACAGGAAATACCCTGAAAAGTTCGACAGGGTGTGGGGGATTTGGTGCGGGACAACAAGCACAAACTTCACGCAAGAAATGTTCCAAAATTTATTAAGACAGAACACACCCAGACTTGGCAGGTAAAACGAGCAACAAAGCTACGAATATTACAGATATATATGCCGAGATATTTTGAATAAACATAGAGAAAATGTAATGCACTTGTGCACTGAATGCCGTTAACAGAGAATTTTCTGATGTATGCAAGGTTTAACCATTTGTTAGTGTATGTAAATACACACGGTTTGAGAAATTGTTTGTCCATGTAATGTATAATACATGCTGTTTAATAAAACGAGTTTAAAAAAAAAAGAAGTTGGTGGAATGGTTTTGTGTAAAATGGGTGAATAAGTACATATCCAACACTTAGTAACTAGAGATGAGCGAACACCAAAATGTTCGGGTGTTCGTTATTCGTAACGAACTTCCCGTGATGCTCGAGGGTTCGTTTCGAACAACGAACCCCATTGAAGTCAATGGGCGACCAGAACATTTTTGTATTTTGCCGATGCTCGCTAAGGTTTTCATGTGTGAAAATCTGGGCAATTCAGGAAAGTGATGGGAATGACACAGTGACGGATAGGGCAGGCGAGGGGCTACATGTTGGGCTGCATCCTAAGTTCACAGGTCCCACTATTAAGCCACAATAGCGGCAAGAGTGGGCCCCCCCCCCCTCCCAACAACTTTTACTTCTGAAAAGCGCTCATTAGCATGGCATACCTTTGCTAAGCACCACACTACCTCCAACAAAGCACAATCACTGCCTGCATGACACTCCACTGCCACTTCTCCTGAGTTACATGCTGCCCAACCGCACCCCCTCCCCCCCACAGCGCACACCAAAGTGTCCCTGCGCAGCCTTCAGCTGCCCTCATGCCACACCACGCTCATGTCTATTTAGAATTGCGTCTGCCATGACGAGGGACCGCAGGCATACACTGCAGAGGTTGGCACGGCTAGGCAGCGACCCTCTTTAAAAGTGGCGGAGCGATAGCCCACAATGCTGTACAGAAGCAATGAGAAATAGAATCCTGTGCCACCGCCATCTGGAGCTGCACACGTGGGCATAGCAATGGGGAACCTATGTGCCACACACTATTCATTCTGTCAAGGTGTCTGCATGCCCCAGTCAGACCGGGCTTTTTAATTCATAGACACAGGCAGGTACAACTCCCTATTGTGAAGTCCCTGTCGACCCACAGCATGGGTGGCTCCCTGGAACCCACCGGCGGTACACAAAAATATCCCATTGCATTGCCCAACACAGCTGAGGTAGTAATGTCGTGCGTAATACAGGTGGGCTTCGGCCCACACTGCATGCCCCAGTCAGACTGGGATTCTTTACAAGTGGACACATGTAGGTTTAACTCCCTGTGGACCCACTGCCTGGGTGGGTGCCAGGAAGCCACCGGCGGTACATAGAAATATCCCATTGCATTGCCCAACACAGCTGAGGTAGTAATGTCGTGCGTAATACAGGTGTGCTTCGGCCCACACTGCATGCCCCAGTCAGACTGGGATTCTTTACAAGTGGACACATGTAGGTTTAACTCCCTGTGGACCCACTGCCTGGGTGGGTGCCAGGAAGCCACCGGCGGTACATAGAAATATCCCATTGCATTGCCCAACACAGCTGAGGTAGTAATGTCGTGCGTAATACAGGTGGGCTTCGGCCCACACTGCATGCCCCGGTCAGACGGGTTCTTTAGAAGTGTACAGATGTATTAAAAACTCAGTGTGCACCTACAGCATGGGTGGCTCCCTGGAACCCACCGGCGGTACACAAAAATATCCCATTGCATTGCCCAACACAGCTGAGGTAACGTCAGCTGTAATGCAGGTGGGCTAAAAATTAATTTGATTACACTGTAGGCGAGGGCCCACACAAATTGCTGTATCAACAGTACTAATGTACATCCCAAAAATTGGCCATGGCCAGCCAAGAGGGCAGGTGAAACCCATTAATCGCTTTGGTTAATGTGGCTTAAGTGGTAACTAGGCCTGGAGGCAGCCCAGTGTAACGAAAAATTGGTTCAAGTTAAAGTTCCAATGCTTTTAAGCGCATTGAAACTTATAAAAATTGTTCTGAAAAATTATTTGAGTGAGCCTTGTGGCCCTAAGAAAAATTGCCCGTTCAGCGTGATTACGTGAGGTTTCAGGAGGTGGAGCAGGAGGAGGAGGAGGAGGAATATTAGACACAGATTGATGAAGCAGAAATGTCCCCGTTTTGGATGGTGAGAGAGAACGTAGCTTCCATCCGCGGGTGCAGCCTACGTATTGCTTACGTATCGCTGCTGTCCGCTGGTGGAGAACAGAAGTCTGGGGAAATCCAGCCTTTGTTCATCTTGATGAGTGTTAGCCTGTCGGCACTGTCGGTTGACAAGCGGCTACGCTTATCTGTGATGATTCCCCCAGCCGCACTAAACACCCTCTCCGACAACACGCTAGCCGCAGGACAAGCAAGCACCTCAAGGGCATACAGGGCTAGTTCAGGCCACGTGTCCAGCTTCGACACCCAGTAGTTGTAGGGGGCAGAGGCGTCACCAAGGATGGTCGTGCGATCCGCTACGTACTCCCTCACCATCCTTTTGCAGTGCTCCCGCCGACTCAGCCGTGACTGGGGAGCGGTGACACAGTCTTGGTGGGGAGCCATAAAGCTGGCCAGGCCCTTAAAGACTGTTGCACTGCCTGGGATGTACATGCTGCTCGATCTACGCACATCCCCTGCAACATGGCCCTCGGAACTGCGCCTTCTGCCACTAGCGCTGTCAGCTGGGAATTTTACCATCAGCTTGTCCGCAAGGGTCCTGTGGTATAGCAACACTCTCGAACCCCTTTCCTCTTCGGGAATCAGAGTGGGCAGGTTCTCCTTATACCGTGGATCGAGCAGTGTGTACACCCAGTAATCCGTCGTGGCCAGAATGCGTGCAACGCGAGGGTCACGAGAAAGGCATCCTAACATGAAGTCAGCCATGTGTGCCAGGGTACCTGTACGCAACACATGGCTGTCTTCACTAGGAAGATCACTTTCAGGATCCTCCTCCTCCTCCTCCTCCTCCTCAGGCCATACACGCTGAAAGGATGACAGGCAATCAGCCGGTGTACCGTCAGCAGCGGGCCAAGCTGTCTCTTCCCCCTCCTCCTCATCCTCCTCATGCTCCTCCTCCTCCTCCTGTACGCGCTGAGAAATAGACAGGAGGGTGCCCTGACTATCCAGCGGCATACTGTCTTCCCCCGCCCCCGTTTCCGAGCGCAAAGCAGCTGCCTTTATGGTTTGCAGGGAATTTCTCAAGATGCATAGCAGAGGAATGGTGACGCTAATGATTGTAGCATCGCCGCTCACCACCTGGGTAGACTCCTCAAAATTACCAAGGACATGGCAGATGTCTGCCAACCAGGCCCACTCTTCTGAAAGGAATTGAGGAGGCTGACTCCCACTGCGCCGCCCATGTTGGAGTTGGTATTCGACTATAGCTCTCCGTTGTTCATAGAGCCTGGCCAACATGTGGAGCGTAGAGTTCCACCGTGTGGGCACGTCGCACAGCAGTCGGTGCACTGGCAGCTTAAAGTGATGTTGCAGGGTGCGCAGGGTGGCAGCGTCCGTGTGGGACTTGCGGAAATGTGCGCAGAGCCGGCGCGCCTTTACGAGCAGGTCTGACAAGCGTGGGTAGCTTTTCAGAAACCGCTGAACCACCAAATTAAAGACGTGGGCCAGGCATGGCACGTGCGTGAGGCTGCCAAGCTGCAGAGCCGCCACCAGGTTACGGCCGTTGTCACACACGACCATGCCCGGTTGGAGGCTCAGCGGCGCAAGCCAGCGGTCGGTCTGCTGTGTCAGACCCTGCAGCAGTTCGTGGGCCGTGTGCCTCTTATCGCCTAAGCTGAGTAGTTTCAGCACGGCCTGCTGACGCTTGCCCACCGCTGTGCTGCCACACCGCGCGACACCGACTGCTGGCGACATGCTGCTGCTAACACATCTTGATTGTGAGACAGAGGAGGAGGAGGAGGAGGAGGGTGCTTTAGTGGAGGAAGCATACACCTCCGCAGATACCAGCACCGAGCTGGGGCCCGCAATTCTGGGGGTGGGTAGGACGTGAGCGGTCCCAGGCTCTGACTCTGTCCCAGCCTCCACTAAATTCACCCAATGTGCCGTCAGGGAGATGTAGTGGCCCTGCCCGCCTGTGCTTGTCCACGTGTCCGTAGTTAAGTGGACCGTGGCAGTAACCGCGTTGGTGAGGGCGCGCACAATGTTGCGGGAGACGTGGTCGTGCAGGGCTGGGACGGCACATCGGGAAAAGTAGTGGCGACTGGGAACTGAGTAGCGCGGGGCCGCCGCCTCCATGATACTTTTGAAGGACTCCGTTTCCACAACCCTATACGGCAGCATCTCAAGGCTGATGAATTTTGCGATGCGGACGGTTAACGTTTGAGCGTGCGGGTGCGTGGCGGCGTACTTGCGCTTGCGCTCGAACACTTGCGCAAGCGACGGCTGAACGGTGCGCTGAACTACACTGCTGGATGGGGCCGAGGACAGCGGAGATGAGGGTGTGGGTGCAGGCCATGAGGCGGTAGTGCCTGTGTCCTGAGAGGGGGGTTGCATCTCAGTGGCAGGTTGGGGCACAGGGGGAGAGGCAGGGGTGCAAACCGGAGACGGTGAACGGCCTTTGTCCCACCTTGCGGGGTGCTTGGCCATCATATGTCTGCGCATGGTGGTGGTGGTGAGGCTGTTGGTGTTGGCTCCCCGGCTGAGCTTTGCGCGACAAAGGTTGCACACCACTGTTCGTCGGTCGTCAGGCGTCTCTGTGAAAAACTGCCAGACCTTAGAGCACCTCGGCCTACGCAGGGTGGCATGGCGCGAGGGGGCGCTTTGGGAAACACTTGGTGGATTATTCGGTCTGGCCCTGCCTCTACCCCTGGCCACCGCACTGCCTCTTGCAACCTGCCCTGCTGATGCCCTTGACTCCCCCTCTGAAGACCTGTCCTCCTGAGTAAGCGTTGCACACCAGGTGGGGTCAGTCACCTCATCGTCCTGCTGCTCTTCCTCCGAATCCTCTGTGCGCTGCTCCCTGGGACTTACTGCCCTTACTACTACCTCACTGCAAGACAACTGTGTCTGATCGTCATCGTCCTCCTCACCCACAGAAAGTTGTTGAGACAGTTGGCGGAAGTCCCCAGCCTCTTCCCCCGGACCCCGGGAACTTTCGAATGGTTGGGCATCAGTGACGATAAACTCCTCTGGTGGGAGAGGAACCGCTGCTGCCCAATCTAAGCAGGGGCCCGAGAACAGTTCCTGGGAGTGTTCCCGCTCCTGAGCAGGTGTCATTGTAGTGGACTGAGGAGGCTGGGAGGAAGGAGGAGCAGCAGACAGAGGATTCGGATTGGCAGCAGTGGACGGCGCAGAACTGCGGGTAGACGATAGGTTGCTCGAAGCACTTTCTGCCATCCAGGACAGGACCTGCTCACACTGCTCATTTTCTAATAACCGTCTCCCGCGTGGACCCATTAATTGGGCGATGAATGTGGGGACGCCAGAAACGTGCCTCTCTCCTAATCGCGCAGCAGACAGCTGCGACACACCTGGATCAGGAGCTTGGCCTGTGCCCACACCCTCACTTGGCCCTCCGCGTCCTCGGCCACGTCCACGTCCACGTCCTCTAGGCTTACCCCTACCCCTCAGCATGCTGTATTACCAGTGATTAGATTTCCCAGGCAGGAAATAAATTGGCGCAAGACTGCAGGCCAAATATAATTTTTGCCCTTTTTGGAAAACGAAAGGCCCCACTGCCTCTAGTGAATGAATTATCTAAGTTTAATAACTGTGCTGTGTCCCTGCTTATGTGTCACAGAACGTGAGGGTAGCAGAGTTATTATAACTCTTGGAGAGCAGGTATTTTTTTTCCCAATTAAGGAAAGCAAATGGCGAACCCAGCAGTAAAGCGTAGCTGGGTGCGTATGATTTAGCAATGTTTTTCACGCAGCTCACACGTCTACACAGGCGTAAGGACGGACACAGGCTGGACAAATAGATTTGTTTTCAGTTTTTTCCCACCAACAGGCAGCACTGCGTATATTCAATGAACCTGCGAAGTTTAATAACTGCGCTGTGTCCCTGCTTATGTGTCACAGAACGTGAGGGTAGCAGAGTTATTATAACTCTTGGAGAGCAGGTATTTTTTTTCCCAATTAAGGAAAGCAAATGGCGAACCCAGCAGTAAAGCGTAGCTGGGTGCGTATGATTTAGCAATGTTTTTCACGCAGCTCACACGTCTACACAGGCGTAAGGACGGACACAGGCTGGACAAATAGATTTGTTTTCAGTTTTTTCCCACCAACAGGCAGCACTGCGTATATTCAATGAACCTGCGAAGTTTAATAACTGCGCTGTGTCCCTGCTTATGTGTCACAGAACGTGAGGGTAGCAGAGTTATTATAACTCTTGGAGAGCAGGTATTTTTTTTTCCCAATTAAGGAAAGCAAATGGCGAACCCAGCAGTAAAGCGTAGCTGGCTGCGTATGATTTAGCAATGTTTTTCACGCAGCTCACACGTCTACACAGGCGTAAGGACGGACACAGGCTGGACAAATAGATTTGTTTTCAGTTTTTTCCCACCAACAGGCAGCACTGCGTATATTCAATGAACCTGCGAAGTTTAATAACTGCGCTGTGTCCCTGCTTATGTGTCACAGAACGTGAGGGTAGCAGAGTTATTATAACTCTTGGAGAGCAGGTATTTTTTTTCCCAATTAAGGAAAGCAAATGGCGAACCCAGCAGTAAAGCGTAGCTGGGTGCGTATGATTTAGCAATGTTTTTCACGCAGCTCACACGTCTACACAGGCGTAAGGACGGACACAGGCTGGACAAATAGATTTGTTTTCAGTTTTTTCCCACCAACAGGCAGCACTGCGTATATTCAATGAACCTGCGAAGTTTAATAACTGCGCTGTGTCCCTGCTTATGTGTCACAGAACGTGAGGGTAGCAGAGTTATTATAACTCTTGGAGAGCAGGTATTTTTTTTCCCAATTAAGGAAAGCAAATGGCGAACCCAGCAGTAAAGCGTAGCTGGGTGCGTATGATTTAGCAATGTTTTTCACGCAGCTCACACGTCTACACAGGCGTAAGGACGGACACAGGCTGGACAAATAGATTTGTTTTCAGTTTTTTCCCACCAACAGGCAGCACTGCGTATATTCAATGAACCTGCGAAGTTTAATAACTGCGCTGTGTCCCTGCTTATGTGTCACAGAACGTGAGGGTAGCAGAGTTATTATAACTCTTGGAGAGCAGGTATTTTTTTTTCCCAATTAAGGAAAGCAAATGGCGAACCCAGCAGTAAAGCGTAGCTGGCTGCGTATGATTTAGCAATGTTTTTCACGCAGCTCACACGTCTACACAGGCGTAAGGACGGACACAGGCTGGACAAATAGATTTGTTTTCAGTTTTTTCCCACCAACAGGCAGCACTGCGTATATTCAATGAACCTGCGAAGTTTAATAACTGCGCTGTGTCCCTGCTTATGTGTCACAGAACGTGAGGGTAGCAGAGTTATTATAACTCTTGGAGAGCAGGTATTTTTTTTTCCCAATTAAGGAAAGCAAATGGCGAACCCAGCAGTAAAGCGTAGCTGGCTGCGTATGATTTAGCAATGTTTTTCACGCAGCTCACACGTCTACACAGGCGTAAGGACGGACACAGGCTGGACAAATAGATTTGTTTTCAGTTTTTTCCCACCAACAGGCAGCACTGCGTATATTCTATGAATAATAACTGTGTTGTGGCCCTGCCTATACAATTCTTTCCCTGCAGTATCAATGGAGGGTGCAATGCTCTGCAGAGGCGATTTTGAGAAGCCCAAAAAAAATGCAGCACAGCCAACAGCAGCCTGGACAGTACTGCACACGGATAAATATGGCCCTAGAAAGGACCGTTGAGGTTCTTGAAGGCTACACTCACTCCTAACACTCTCCCTGCCTATGCAGCACTTCTGTCCCTAATGCCAGGTGCAACGGTCTGCAGAGGCGATTTTGAGAAAAAAAAAAAAATCCCACTGCTAACAGCAGCCAACACACAGCTATCAGTGGCCCTAATAAGGACCTTTGGGGGGTCTTGAAGCCTACACTAACTACCAATTCTTTCCCTACAGCAGCTCCGGTATAAACAGCACTGTCCCTCATCTAACTCACACCGCATCTGAGGCGAGCCGCGGGAGGGGCCGACTTTTATATTAGGCGAACACCTGATCTCGCCAGCCACTCACAGCAGGGGGGTGGTATAGGGCTTAAACGTTGCAGGGGGAAGTTGTAATGCCTTCCCTGTCTTTCAATTGGCCAGAAAAGCGCGCTAACGTCTCAGGGAAGGAAGTGAAAGTAACCAGAACACCGCATGGTGTTCGTCACGAATAACGAACATCCCGAACACCCTAATATTCGCACGAATATCAAGCTCGGACGAACGCGTTCGCTCATCTCTATTAGTAACTTTTGGTTTGGACAGCCTGTAAATGCATAGCAACAAAAGCAATATAGAATTGTTCTTTAAGGTTTGTGTGCAGTTTACATATAACTTTAGGCCAGAGGCGTAACTTGGAGCTCCTGGACCCCAAAGCAAAACCTGTAACAGGGCCCCCAACTCTAATACTTTATTCATAGTACTGGGCCCCCTATATGGAGAGGAAAGGCCTTATGGGCCCCCTAAGGCTCCTGGGCCTGGGTGCAACCGCATCCCCTGCATCCTCTATAGTTACGCCCCTGCTTTAGGTCTTACCCTCTCCAGTTCGCTGTTATACAAAGAAATATTAATCTTATTTGTAACTTTTATAGCGGCGCATTTGTGATTATTAACAGCAAAAACCTCATAGGCAAAATGCACCTCTCTCACAGTTAGTATGGAGACATTCATCAATAGGCAGTACAGTCTCTTGTCAGGGTTTCAGACCAGTAGAGTGAGGTGCGTTCTTCTTAGTTCTTTCTCTCATTAAAGGTGGATTTGTAAAGGGGTTTCAAAATAGTCCGCTGGTCTTCAACAGAACTTTCGTCTGTTTTTGGCAATGAGAGCCAATAGCTCAATGTTTGTTTCATTTAAGCCTGAGTGCTGTAGGAGTAAAAAGAATCACCTGAAATAGACCCTTGGTAAAAAGGCTTCCTTTGGCATGTGGCTCCTCACATACATACATTCTCCAGCCTGTAGTCCATGTGAATCCTTGATCGCTTAACATCTTGCAGTGGCTGAGCACTATTAACACTGAAAGCATTCACAGAGAAAGCACTGGCAATGTTAGAGATACAGTCCATTATAGCATCTTGTCTTACCTTGAGGTCATGAACGTAACTATAGGGAATGCGGTTGCACCCGGGCCCAGGAGCCTTGGGGGGCCCACAAGGCTTCCCTTCTCCATATAGGGAGCCCAGTACTATGGACAAGGCATTGTAATTGGGGGCCCTGTTACAGATTTTGCATTGGGGCCCAGAAACTTCAAGTTATGCCTCTGCTTGAGGCCACAATTGATCAGTAATAGAAGTTGAACGCTGCTGGCAAACTTCCAAATAGTATCTCAAAAGGTATGAGTCCATGTTTTTTCAGTGGTTATTCTTAAAGTTTTCAACACAATTGAGAGATATTCAACCCATGTTCCTTACCTCTTTTATAGAAAACAATCAGGACAGCACTCCTCTCTCTAGCACCAGTATTAGCGATGATCACAGTGAGAAAATATATATGACTTACCCGGTGCAGGTGAAGGGAGCCCCCCGTTGGTGTGAGAGCCCTCCCACCTAGCACCTTCAAGTCCTGGTTGGCACGTAGAATCAATGGATGGAAGTCCACAGGATCCAGAAAATGAAGAGTTGGTTCCCCGAAAAAAAACCCTGTGTGGGCAGGGAGGAGCTTGCCTAAGTTTGTTGTATCCCCAAGGTTAGGGGCTCAACTCCTTGGAAGGCAGCAATAAAGGGATGAATGTAAAAATATAACTTGGGCGCTCCAAGGAACCATTCATGTCATGATTAAAATGCAGGTGTACCCCGATTTGGATATGGACCAATCTAGGGATAGAGGGATCGGGATTGGTCCATATCCGAATCGGGGTACACCTGCATTTTAATCATGACATGAATGGTTCCTTGGAGCGCCCAAGTTATATTTTTACATTCATCCCTTACCTCTTTTATGTCATCTTTGCTAACTATATTTTATTGTTTCATTAGTACAGTACATTATGTACCACTAACTTGCGACCTATAGGGTGGGTGTAATTGTCGTTTCAAACATGGTATAGTAGCTGCGCCACTTGTTCCATTTCTGGCTAGGAGGTACTTTTTCAAATTAGACTTTTTAGGTTCTGAAGTGATTTTTAATCTAAGAGGTGGTGGAACTGTTTTGTAGCAACCATTTCCAAGGTTACCTGGCTTAGTTGACTAGCCCATGTGCATTAAGGTAGCCTTAACCTCTAGCTGTGGAAAGGCTCTCCCTTGGGTTGCAAAGAAACCCAATCATCGGTATGTAGACAGTGTTGAGAAGTTTAGAGAGTTATGGAAAGCTCATACGCTTATACAAATTGCTATATACTAATTACATATAGTATGATTACATAAAACAAGATTAATATGAATATACATAGTTATATAATGATTTAAACTTCAAAACATTTGTTGCTCAATAGAGACTGGAGATTGGATGGCTCTGACACACATATCCAATTTATCTTGGATCTCTACTTATCACACATTGGACGCAGACGATGCAAGAGTTTCCGTTGGTGTGAGGGTCCCTAAAGAAGCTGGTGGCTCCAGATCAGCCAGCCTAGAGAAATATAGATGCTGAGATGCAACCTGTATTACAGATAGTAAACCAGCTGTTGAGAAAAGACAACCACCACCAGCAAAGAGACTTGCTGTAACTGTTTTCGAAAACTGTGCCTCCAACTTTGAATGTTGTAACCACTAAGCTTTCATGACAAGTAAACCGTGAGTCAATCTGCCTCACCTCTTCTATGCACTATCTTTATTGGGGTTTGCAACACATCTCACCAGGCAATAAAGCACAATTCTCCACTTTTCACTGTGACTAATTGGTTTGGGGAACATAACACTAAATTCGGTCACTATGGGGCAAGGTGAAATCTGCTGCAGAAGACCAACAAAATCTACAACTGAACAATCTTCTTGTTTCCTGTTCTGTTGTACTATTCGAAAGAGTAAAGTTGATTTGATGAACAATATGTGATGACCGGGAATGGGAACGATGCTTTGTGCAGTAGGCTTCCTGCCCCACGGTGCCCACAGCAAATCACCTATGTGCAAATCCTCCCTTATGCTGTTATAACTAGCAACTGCTAGCAAACAGAAAAGTAAGCACTGAATAATACCCGACTTTCTACCCTTTCCAGGAGCTCAATGGAAGAGTTAGTGTACAGTAGTTTCTATATCCTATCAGTGACTACCCTAGAATGTATTTAAGGCTGTGGCGGGGGCCATGAGCGCTCTTGTCTGTCCATGAGTAATGATGTGTGTGATCTGGTTAGATAATGTGCTAAAGGGACAAGCATCGAAAAGCACATTTACTGAACCTCTGATTTCCTAAACAGAGCTGAGTCACAGTATGACGGGAAATAAACAATTGCAATCCACTACTGTAGAGGTAAGAGCAAGAAGCTGGAAGAGGAATGTTCTGTTTTGGTAACAGATGTTAATCACCTGGTTATTATTCGCTCGAGTTAACGGGAAGAGATCATTTACATAAATATACAAGCCTAAGGAACTATGTACATTGTGATGGCTCAAATAATCTTTGTGATATTGAAGGCAAAACTGTTGCCTTAGGGCTAATTCACACAAGCAATGTTCTTGTGCGAGTTTTGTGCTATGCGATTTGCACAAAACTCGGACGAATATGAAATTCATTCTTTTGAATGGTCTTATTCACACGAGTAATTTTTTTCCTTTGCAGCGACGCTGCGAGGAAAAAACTTTGCGCTACATTCTATCTTTGGGCGTTCCCTTTTTGTTTCCTATTGTTTTTAATGTGCAAATGAGCGCAATGCGATGTTTCCCTTTGAAATCAAAAAAATTGTACATACACCAGATATTAGGTCAAATTTCTGGCATAGTAGGTCTGAGCATGCCTCAAGTACAGTTTCCTACTGGCTGAGACACCTGCTATAATAAAGGAGAATTCTTGCTGCGCCACAGGGAGAGTGCAGAGTCTGGGGGTCGCAGGGACTACGAGCAAGGCTGTAAAAGGAGCTGCCCCCGAACTGGCTTGGAGAACGCTGGGATCCAGGTACAGGAAGCTGCTGATCCATAGAGGAGCCACATGGAGACCAAAGAGAGACGGGGATTGTGCAGTAGCAACAGATTAAAACCTGGGAGATACTCAGAGATTTTGTCCGCACGACTTGTGAAGCCAGCCTCAGTAAAACCGCTAGGTGTGCACAGCCCTAGAGACCAAATAGGTAGCAAGCAGACCTGCTGCAAATAGGGACAGAGAAATGAGTGATCATTCGAACAACCATTACAAATTCTGGACTCAAACACTGGAGAATGTACTAAAGATCGTTATATTGATAAGAGTTGACCTTACAATCTCAGAGACAATGATGGTTTATCTCAATAGTGTTCCTGATTTGCTTTTTTATGGGAAGTAAAGTGTTAACCCTTTATAGACGAACTGCGCGTGTTTCTATGTGATTTGCCTTTCTGGACTATAAAAGTGATCTTTGAACTGCACTATGGAAACTGTTTTGCCCATATTGTTTCTTATTGTGCATTATTAATCCTAGAATGTAGTTAGCATTAAGTATTTTAACTTTTACCGTAGATTTACTTATTTGTTATTATAACTCACTTTCATTACAGCATAACAGAATAATATACAATACTACTTTGGTTATGGGGACAGATAGTGGATCGTCTATGTCACAGATTGGCGTATCTTCACACTTGATCCCAGAGGCGTAACTTGAAGCTTCTGTGCCCCAATGCAAAACCTGTAACAGGGCCCCAACTATAATACTTTATTCATAGTACTGAGATCACTATATGGAGAAGAGAGGCCTTATGGGCCCCCTAAGGCTCCTGGGCCCGGGTGCAACCTCATCCCCTGCATCCCCTATAGTTATGCCCCTGCTTGACCCCCTCATGCAGGTGTGTTTTTGCTGGTGGATACTCCCTATGTTAAGGTCTCCAGAATAACCTTCGATAGTTGGTGTTTGTATTACAAGAACTGGGATGCCAAGTTGAGATTGACTGTTATCTACATGTCAGAGCTGAAGACCAAATGATAGCAGTACCAAAAATAATAAGTGAAGGAAAAAATGCAGTCAAATGATAAAACCAAGAAGCACAGCATCCGGGAATAATGAGATAGGTCAGAGCCTGGACATCCATGAATACGGCATATCGGAGCTAGAGGCAAGCTCAAGGCACAAGAGGTATAGGTGTCCATATACCTTCAATAGATGTCAGATAAAGTATCATTGAGCCAACAGCTGTTCCTCCTGACTTCCCCATACACTTGCATAATATGACAGAAGCTTATCTAGAACAAAAGGCTTTGTCATTGAAATTCAACATGTCTGTTCCTTTTTTCTATCAACATTATCTGTGGAGGGAGAACCAAAAGCCCCCATTCACATCAGATCATCAGCTAGTTTAAATAGTGGGTTCATATGTCTTTAATGTGTATGAGGGTCTTATGTGTCAGGCAAAGGAAGATTAAATCGCCCTCCCATTGCCCAGGTGAGCCCATAACCGAGTTAGCCAGACAACAAAATGCACTTATTATATCTGCTCCACGCTGTCTTCTTTCCAAGTATCAGTATACTACTTGTGAGGAAGCAGTCAGCACACAAACCAAAGATCACCATATGAGGTACCATGCGGTAAGTGGCAATATGTGTACTTACAACCAAAGTATAAGACTGTATTCTGATGGTGTATGATGGTTTTTTATTTACAGGCCATTAGTTGATTAGCATAATACTCTGTCTTAGAACTTCTTCAAGTTTACAATCTAACTTTAATGGGGCTATCCTGTTTTTTTAAAATATTGTCAAATATCCTATTAGGGTATTGAAAAAATAGAGGGGTCCTTTGTTTAGTACCCCCATCAGTAGGTTGGAGTGGAGATGGCAACGAAGAGATTCTCTGGAAAAACCCAATCAGTTCATACATTGCACAGACAGTCCATTGATTTTTTAATAGCACAATGTAATACTCCATTTTGCCTGTGGCGGTGCTATAGGGAAATTGAACACCTGTTGTCATGTTCTTCCACAGATTACAACCAATTGCTGAGTGTCCCACCAGTGGGGCTATGTGTGATGAGGACCCTTCTAGCATAAATAAATTGCAGAAAGTGTTTAACCCCTTTAAACCCCTGATCTGATGTCAGATTGATGACATCACCATGTGCCTGGGCAATCATACTGATAACTTGATCCTACTTATTGTAAGTGACATGGACCAGAAATAAAATATTTGAGAGTGACATGGAGCATAAATAAAAGTTGAGAAAAACCTGCACAAGTAACATGTTCCCAAATTGGGGGATTTGGTACCGTAAAAGGGCTGATCTATCCCACGCATAGAAAACATAGACTACAAAATAAGAAAGAGTCTACAAAAAAGTATTACAAAAACGCATCACTGACTCCCTGGTCATGGAAGGGTTAATATCCCTCTGATAACATACACATATTTCTGGTGGCGCAATTGTTAGGAATAAGCCTTGGGAGAATAACAGTAAGTTCCAATTGTTAGGATAAGATGCTAGAAGACCTGAATTGCAGTCCGGAAATTCAGCCTTCAGGCTCCATTTAATGACTTTAATAATGCTGAGCAATCTTCTTCCAGCAATTTACAACTGATGACAGGTACAGAACGTACACTGACAGCACATAATATGATGAGCGGATGCGTGTTTAACGAAAAATAATCAAGGTTTAACCGTAAAAATTGGTGAGTCAATATGTAAAACACGGTTAACTAATTCACTGCCGAGAGATGTTCGCATAACCCTAAGTTCAGATGTGCACCCACAGAGATTTCTTTTTCAAATGAAATCTATCCATATTGCTAGAAACTCTGGCCATGGCAGGTGCAGAGCATCATTAGGTTCTGCTACAGTTCTTAAACAACCAAACACCTTTGGTCTGTGTTCAGAATCAGTGGGGGGGTGGGGGGGTGGGGGCAACCAATGAGACAGCAGATAGGAGATAACTTTATGTCTTTACATGTTAGCATAACCCCTTTAAGGAGGGGCATTCTGAGTGGGGTATCCTTCTTAACCTTTTATCTGCCAATGCAACCCAGAAACTAGCTCCTCTGCAGTCACTCCCATACATGGACTTGCAGGAAACCACAACAAATGCACAGGAAACGGGATTAGGTCCAGCGTAGGGTAAACCTTTTTCTCTTTATTGAACAATCCAGACAAACATAGAGGATTTGTCAATAAAGAGAAAAAAGTTTTCACCCTACGCTGGACCTACTCCCTTTTTCTGTTCATCTGTTGTGGCTTTATCTGCCAATGTTCCAAAATTGGCATAATGGGTTCACACAGTTGCTGACGTGCTTTGGATTGTGAGGTGGATCCTATTCTGCAGGTGAAAGGTTAATTTCCGAATAGGGCATATGGACAAAGATTATTCTGCTGGTTATGGTCATATTTATGCCAAGGTCAATGTTTAAAGGGAATCTGTCAATTAAGTTATGATGCTTATAGGACAGGGAACGGGGAGTTCAAGGATGTGCTTTTTATATTTGCTCATGATGTTCCCATGCTATCACCAGTGGAAGCTCGGTCAGTCAGTCTGACTCTTGTCTTCAGTCAGTGCATGTATAGCAATCCCATAGAGAACAGTGGGAGTGCACTGACGGAAGACATGAGTCAGACTGACTGACCAAGGGCTGGCTTCCATCAGTGACAACACGGAAGTGGGCGAGCCAGGTAAATATAAAAAGCACATTCATGGACTCCTCATTCCATGTCCTATAAGTATCATAACTTAGTTTATAGTGCATATAGGATGTGACAGGTTTCTTTTAAGATTCTCCTTGGTGAATTTCCTTACCTGAAGAAGAAAATAGTAGTTTAACTATATTACTTTATTAAGAAAATACGTGGAAAGAAGACAACAAAAATGCACAAAGTTTCCCCAGCTGCAGTGCCTTGGACCATTTCACCTTGGAAAATTCAGGTTCCACAGAGTGGAAGTGTTGGTATTACATCAGTGGAAGTGCTAGTGGTACATCAGTGAAAGTGCTGGCGGTGGTACATCAGTGGTAGTGCTGGTGGTACGCCAGTGGACATGTTGGTGGTACATCAATGAATGTGCTAGTGGTACATTAGGGGAAATCAGTGGAAGTGCTGGTGGTATATCAATATTAAGCTTCACAAGCACTACAATTTCAATGTGGTCCATGCGATTACCCACCAGAATCACTGCTTTCTTTGCTACTGGCTCAATATGTAATAGCGGGATTCCTGATCCTGGGATCTCCACCTATGACTTCTATATGCCATATTAAGATATATAGAAAGAGTCAACACCTTCAATTAAATCAATTGACCATCTTCTATATAGTCTGATGACTGTCAGTGACAACATATACAATGGCAGGTGTTTAAAATAGATGTTTAGAGACGGATTTTTCTTTTATAATAGAATATTATTTTCACAATATCTTCAGCACACATGACATATTCAACATCTTGAAGAATATATTTTGGATAATTTATGCATGGCTATAAACAATGGCATGTCCAAGTTACTCATGTATATCTTCTAAATGTGCAACACGCTTGGATGCTGCATTCAACCAACTTATGGACTCAGCCAAGAATTAAATCAAAGCATTTTGGGTTATAGTCATCAAAGCCAACAAGTTGTGTTTCCACCCACGTGAGCTGATTCATCATGGTTAACACAATGATCTCATTCTCTTGGTCTGTATTAAAAGGACATGTTTGAAAAAAGTAACAAAAACTGATGCCTGGACTAAAAGAACTTGTTGCCTGTCCTACAATTTGTATTGTTCATTACTACTCTAGCTTCAGATATAACGATCTTCTGGCAACTATTGTGGAAAAGGAAAGGAAAGTTACATACACTATATGGACAAAAGTATTGGGACACTGCACGTTTTTCAGGAAAAGTGCTTTATTATTCTATTTAGTAACATGTCGGCCCTCCTTTTGCCTGTATTGCACTGGCAGCACGTAGAGACATACTTTCCACAAGTTCTCTGTAAGTCTGGGCAGGAATAGCTCGCCATTCCTCCTGCAGGGCTGTGAGAAGAGATTGTTGTGAGGATGGGCGTGGGTGGCGGTGTCGTACCCGTCGCTCCAGTTCGTCCCGCAAGTGTTCATTTGGAAGAATGAATAGTTATTATAAAATGAGCAGCTTTTTATTTTACCCATGCCCTTCCCAGCATACCATTCGGCAAACTCAGTATTTGCATATTTGCAGATTTTCTGCAGTGTCCAAATTCTTTAGTCCATATAGTTTAGGTTGTAACTGTTACATAGGTTGCAGCTGTTTCTATCATGCAGAAAATATATAGGTCATTGCATTTGTAGTGGCCCAGAGTTAACGGGGCTCGTCCATAAGTATGAATGTAGTTGTCTTGTGCTTTTGTAATGTTAGTGTCTTCTATGTGCATGAATTTGATGTGTATTGCACTTCTGCAGCACTGGATCGGTTACTGTCTGGGTTATGTCTGGAAAATGTATCCTGTTATGTGTCATATAACCTTGTTTCATATATGTGTTTGCAAGGTGTGTGCAAGTCAGTGTAGTGTTGGGCTGTGTGAGTGTCTAGAGTGGCTAGAGAGAGTCTAGTCTGGAGCAGTCTTGCAAGGGAGAGGTTGGAGTTCTGCAAGTGAGCCATACAGACATTGCCTGGTTTGTGTGCCCCAGGATGGAAGAGGCTGAACGATTGCCTTGTGTGTGCCCTGGGCCCAATTCACCTAAGCTTCCTGCTATTGACCTGGAGGACTGAGAGAGTGAGAGGAGCTGCCATGCAGCACTGAGTGCTACTTCTTAAAAGTGAGTGTTAACTGGTAGAGTGCTGGAGAGAGTAAAGGAGAGTGCCTGGCAACAGAACCCCGCAGATAACTTGGACGGTGAACTCATGTCATCCCATGATTCCTCCGTGTTGCACCACTAATTGTACTTGCACTAGTGTCCTGATGGTCTATGTAAAGTGATTTGACTGTTAACCGTTTTACAAGTAAACGGGCACTGCCAACCGTTCCCGGCTTTGCTTTGAAACGTTTTCCTGTGTGTGTGGACTACTTATTTTAATCATCTAGATTTACCCCAGAGGATGGAACGGTGGAGTCATGAGTGACAGGACTTTAAGGTAAACCACATATCGGGTTATCCCGTGAAACTCCCCCAGCGGTAATTTGGACAGGTCCCCTGCTACCTTTCCAGACAGGAGAGTAAGGTATATAGCCCGTGTCTGAGCTTCTAAGGACTTTCCGTTATTCTAGCCCTGTGAGCACTCTGAAGGATTTACCGGAGAGACAAGGCTGAGTTGCCTGCAGGAAAAATGCAGAGAGAAGAGGAAAATTCTCCACTTAAGTCCCATGCTTATATTGCGAGGATGCGTTACACCCTGAGATGGGGACATTTGGAATTATTGGACCCTGTTGTATGCCTAGTTTGCTGTTATGACTATAAGCGAAGAAGTTAACATTGACACACAAGATGGCACCCAGGCTTCTTCATCATTCTGTACTCTGGAGCCCACGAAAAGTTCCCACCACAAAGTTCCCGCCGTTCTTGAGGAAAAAGTAGGGGGGTCGCCCTGCCGCAGAACAGCAGCCCAGTACAGAAGACCACCCAGGAGAGGAGTCGCCACCAGGGCTGAGTGAGCCACTTGATTTTTGTTTCCAGACCAGTGTGAGCACTCCCCCAGGCAAGATGTCTACTAAAGTTATTGTTGGAGTCCCTGCTGGATATCCGCCATCTGGACTTCAATTTTACTGGGGCGATGAGACAGAGCTCCAAGGACTTGTTGCAACCCACCTGTTTCTTCACCTCCAAAGGAGCCTTCAAGACGGGAACCTATTCTGTCTGAGGGTGCCCCATCTACTTCTACCCCACCTGTAAGAAAAAGCTTGCAGAGACTACAGCTGTACCACGCTAGGGTTGGTTTTGTGGAGAGCTGGTACCCCCCATGGCTCCTGATCCACAGGGATAATCAGGAGGTCAGAAATCCTGCCTGCGCATCTGTTACCCTTCATACGGAAGTATGGGAACTCAAACTTTAACTTTGTGTTCGTGGATAAGCGGAGGGACCGTTCCTCAGGACTGCCTTACTTTGTCCCAGCTGAGATTCCCCAGGGTTGGACTCTGGACTGCCCTCAAGCAACAGAGCGACCCATGGAGAGGTATGCCAGTCCGGAGGACTTGTTTGCATCACTGTGGCAACCCCTTTCAGTGCCTCGGGTACTTTCTGAGGAGAATGTTGTTAGGCCTTCCAGTGTGTCTACATCACGGAGGCAGTCGGACCATGTCTGTTCTGAGCCGGCAGCAGACCTAGAGGACAGTGAGGACTCAGAGGTAAGAGCCTTTCTGTATAAAAGTCCTTTACTGTGCTCTTCCACCTGCATTTTGTCTTGAAGCACCAATCCTACCCTCACAGGATTCAGTTCTGGATCCAAAGCAGAGGAGCCCACTTTTCCCTCACACTAAGATGACATGGTGTTAAGAGACTTGTGTATTGCTTTTCAGGCTCTTTTTCTAGAGACTTTGTTTTGCCCTGTTATGCCCAAAAGGACTGAAAAATGTTTTCTTTCTCTCTTGATGGGGCTGTAGGAGGGCTTGTGCTATGTGAGGAGAACTATAGTTTTTATCCGCATCATTTTGGGGCACATCCAATTTTTTGATAATGTTTTATTCCACTATTCTGGAAGTCAAGGTGACTGAAAAAGCAGTTCTAACATTATGTATATTCTTTTTAAAGCATTCACGTGTGAGATAAATTAAGTGATATGTTAATAGTTTGCACTTTTAAGGATGCAGCACACCAATTATGTTTATTTTTCTATTGATTATATTTTTTTCGTGAGAATGGCAAAGATTTTTTTAACCTTTTAATATATACTTATATATAAATTTTTAAATTGTATTTTTTTTAACTTCAAAAAGGACAAATAACCAAATGATTGACTCAGTGCTTGCACAATATAAATTCCGATATGGCAAATGTTGAGAAAGGGTTAAATTGAATATCAATAATTTCTACCCTGTATTGGGCAGAGTATTTACACCGTCTGTGACAGGCATGCAGCATAGAGCACATCTGCACCCTCTTCTGTGCCTTATGTCTACAATCAAGATGGAGAACAGGAGCTGGATTATTCTGTTTTAAAAGCAAGTTAATAGATGGCATTGGGGAAAATAGAAAACCATAGTTAAAAATTTGCCTAGGTATGGTGAAAACGATTTCATGTGCTTATTGTTTTTTGTTTTTTTTTAAAGGTTCATCTGATCAAAACAAACCCTTTCTATACTGGAACTGGCCTGACAATCAGCAATCAGTCTCTGACCACAAAGAAATGTAATGTTACATGGCACCTACTGAAATGAATAGCAGTCCATATAACACATGGATATGCTAAGTCTGCCAGAGGAATGGCAAGTTTTTGTAACATAATTAGTTAGGCCAAAAAAAGACAAATGTCCATCTAATTCAGCCTATTACCCTCCCTCCTAATGTTACAGAGGAAGGCAAAAAAAAAAAACAATGAGCAAGAGCTCTCCATTATAAGTAATAGAGCGAGTCCCAAGTAGGGCACCCACCTCTATAGTATGTAAGGCATGTAGAGTGAGTCCCAAGTGGGGCAGCCACCTTAAATAGTTTGTAAGGCTGAAAAAAGACATATGTCCATCCAGTTCTGCCTATTAAGCCCAAATGTTGATCGAGAGGAAGGCAAAAAGAAACCCAATGAGGTAGAAGCCAATTTTTCCATTTTAGTGGTAAAAAATCCCTTCCTAACTCTAATCTGACAATCGCAAGAATCCCTGGATCAACATCCCTGTATTTCTGTTACTGTTATTTGCCCTATTCTGTGTTCCCTGTATTTAGGTGATATCATATATGCCTATATTGGTCTGTTGTGGACATTTTTGAGTATAAGCAGAATAAACTTATCTAAATATGTGTTGTATAATGAGATAGTTCAATACAGTATTTATAAAGTAATATACCAGATAAACATCATTTAGCTCAGCTGTACCCTGGTCTTACACAGCTCCTCACAGCCACATGTAATGGTACCAATCAATAATTATTTCAATAGACGAAGCTGCAATTACCTATGCAGCCTCATGTGCATGATATTTCTCTGTAGTCAAAGAGCTTTTTTGTTGGTTGCATTATCATTTTTTGCTAATGTTGTTTTTTTTATTCTATAATGATGGTAAAAATTGATATGGATTCATGGGGTCTGTGAACTCCCATAGAGAATTCATACAGCAGATAGACAATAACAAGTCACATGTTACATATATGTGAATTTACAAAAAAAAAATCACACATTGTCCATCATCCTCAATTTTTGACTGTCCTACTGAGATACATCCCGAAAACAATCTCTAAACAAAGGAAACGTAATGTTGTGTTCAGGATACAAACACATAGTGGAGATTACAGTCATTACACTCTCTATGCTATTATAAATGCCTGTAATTATGACAGCATGGAGCGTCAATCAATGATGTGGAGGTTTTGATTGTCACAGCAGTTATTGTTGTCTATTAGAGAATTTATAATTTCACATATTTTTAAAGACATTGGGAGAAAATTTTCAACTATGTTTTTATCAGTTTCACAATAAGAATTTGTATTTTTTTCAAGTAGGATCGCTACTGCCTCCATACAATGTGTCTAAAACAATACGACTGATTTGATATTTGGGTTTGACTATGTGTGGAAAAAAGGAAATCAAAAAGTTGTATACACCTCAAAAAGGTACCAATAAAAACTACAAGTCATCCTGCAAAAATAAGCCCTCGTACAGCTCTGTCGATGGCAAAATAAAAATGCTCTTGGAATGTGGTGGCACATAAAAAGTTTTGTTGTGCAAAAGTAAATTTGGTGCTGTCATAATCACTGTGACCCAAAAAATAGAGTTAACATAATATTTATACCACACTGTGAATGCCGTAAGTAGTAAAGTGTGTACAAATAATAATAATCTTTATTTATAAAGCGCCAGCATATTCCGCAGCGCTTACAAAGCAGAGGGAATAAAAACAAAACCACGGCTACATCTAGTAATCAATTGATGGAAACAGTAGGGGTGAGGGTCCTGCTCCAACGAGCTTATATACTACAGATAATGGGGTGATACAGAAGGTAAAGGGCTGGAGATGTGCACAGTATGGCATGGTGGAGAGTGAGGGATGCTTTACACATAAACAATGGCCAGACTAAAGCTGTGTAGTGGCTGAATCGGTATGATTGCAGGGGGCGGTTGATGGCGGCTAACAGGGATTGCAGTTGGTAGGACAGGGAGCACGTTATCAGGCAGAGTACAGAAGGGTTTGGTTTAGGGAATATGGTATGCCTTGCTGAAGACGTGCGTTTTTAGAGCACGCCTGTAGTTTCGCGTGTTAGTGATTGCCCAGATAGTTTTGAGTAGAGCGTTCCAGAGGACTGGTGCTGCTCTGGAGAAATCTTGGAGGTGGCAATTAGAGGTTCGAATTAAAGGGGTGCTTAATCTGATTTTGTTCGTGGAGCATAGGGCATGGGCTGGTTGGTGGGTTGAGATGAGGGATGCAATGTAGGGCAGCATGGTGCTATGGAGAGCTTTGTGGAAGAGGGTAGTGAGTTTGAATTGGATTTTGTATTTGATTTGCAATGACTCGCGCATTCTAATTTCAGAAGATTTGTAAGCTGCAGGGTATCCATCATCAGCGGGTTTGTGTCATAAATGAGTGTTGGCTTTATGTTGGAGTTGTTTTACAAAGTAGCTTTTTCCAGAGTTGGATGGACCTGTTAAAATACACAAGAAAGGATGCTGTGAAGATGTGTCCATTATTGTAGTGCTAATAACCGAAAGGCAATGCTGTAAATTCATCTAATAATCGTTTCTTCATATATACAGGTTTTTGTGTTCTGCACAGCAGGGTTGTGTCAACCTTCCATTACTTCTTATTTCCTACAATGCCTGGTTAGGTAAAGAAGCAGACAGGGCATCATATAGTTTTAGTCAATATGCATAGAGCCAAACAATATTATCGGGTTTGCATCTGTGCGTACGTATCAAATGTGCTCATAATAGCAGTGCTAATATCCAAAAGCAAGTGTTGTAAAATCATCTAATAAATGTATAAAATCACCTTTGTGTTTTGGCAGCGGCGTTGTTTCAGTGTTCCAGTACTTATTACTTTTTACAGTACCAGGCTGTTCTAACGCTTTTACAATGCCATGCTAATAGTTTTGCGAGTTTCAGAGGCAACATTGCAGAGTAATCCAAAACTTTTAGGCTGGCAAAATTAATCTGCTGTGCATTAGCAATAATTTCAGGCTATTTTACCTATGTTCAGTTTGTATTGAGGGGTTTTGGGGCCTGCAGATTCTGTGATGCACGTACCTTTTTGTATTGCACTGGTTAATTCCCCCAGAAAATCATCTAACGGTGGTTTCCACTCATCTTCTTGATGCACAAAAATGATCAAATTTGTGTCGTGATAAAGACACCTTTCCTGCAGTCTGTCCAGAAGAGAGTACAGTTCTAGTTTATCATAAACGGTAGTAAAACAAGCTATAAAGATATTTATGTTTTTGTTGACTGGGTGATGAACTTTTGTGTATTTCCAGTTGACATTGTGCAGCATCCGAGAAACAGGCCCCAGCTTAGGAAATAGCGGGATAGAGTAGTTCACTTGTCACGGTGGTTCTACCATCTCCCACCCGGAGGGTAACCAGGGACACATCCAAGGGGCATGGGCAGTCTATATTAAATAGGAGACCCACAAGTGGATTACCTTGGTTGTTCTTTGTCCCTCGTGACGCAACCGTTCCTTCCTCTGCTTTGATCTCTCCCCGGAGAATAAGAGTGCACACATTGGGTAGAATTCAAGAGGCCAAACTGAGTAATAAAGGCTGAATAAAGCCGTTCACTGAATAACTTGAATAACAATCACAACAGTCCTCTTTACATCCACCAGCACGTTAGTGAGGGTTTAGAACATGTGAAGCGACAAGGAGGAAACACAGGAGGAACAGGGTGACGTACACAGGCCTAGTTAACTGTGGTTCCCTGGTCCCGGACACCGATTCTTGGGAACTCCACCAACACTCTACCGGTCCACTCTCACGTAACTTGAAACACACTTCACCTCACACTGCACGGTGGGAAAAACTCCACATAACAGGGGAAGAATAGAAGAAGGGGTTCACAGCATTAGAGGTGTATTCTCTCAGCCTCTTCCATCTCTTTTTGAACTCAGATTTAACATATCTGAGTACAGGCCTAGTCCAGTTCTATCCACTGACTCCTCTCTCCACAGACGAGACTCAATAGCAACCAAAAGAAAAAGACCAGAAGATCTCACTCGAGCATGTGCATTCACATATATATAACAAGGTCACATGACATACAAATACCTTCCCAGACATAACCTAGACGGTAACCCATTCAGTGCTGCAAAAGTGCAATACACATCATATTCATACACATAGAAGACAGTGGAAAAACACAGAAACACAAGACTACATAGACCAACCAGAAACTTCCAGAACACATGTGCACATTAACTTCTGTACACTACAATTGACTGTCTCATCATAAATAAAATTTACATCTGAAATCTCATAGTAGGGTAGAAATGCGTACACATCAGGATTACTCACAATGGAGGTATAGGGCAAATTAGATCTCTGTGCAAACATCCCCCATAAGAAATTTAAGAAAAATGTGGAGATTTGTCTTTTAGCAGGATTCATGACTGTAATTGCACTCCTTTTTCAAAAAGCAGGTGATGTATTGTTTTTTTCTTGACATCATCCGTGCACCAGCTGGGGTAATCCAAAGCCTCCTGTTTATCCCTAAAATGCAATTTAATGTATGAAACAAACAGATTATCTGATATTTCAGGAAAATGCCGGACTTCGTAGGTATGTGCTATGCTATACCCTTTCTCCACAGACATCTCCAGTTCTACTGTGCACCATGTACCTGTCAGAGAACGCTCTCAGTGCTATGCAGGGATCCACCTTTGAATGTAGAGCACAGCTGTAACAGAAGGAAAACATCAATTTCTTGTTAATTTTCATCGGTGGTACTGGGGAAAAAAACAAAACTCTTGGAGGGTACACTTTAACTTTTGCAATGCCAAAGTATTTTTTGATGTACCCAAACTTTTCATAAGTGATCTGTGGGTGGCCTACAGGATAGGTCTTTGTTTTGTTGACAAAGGCTAATGAAATCATAGTCATGTGGATCATGTGGATCTAGCGAAGTCAGGAATTGTATTTTAAGAAGAAATGCTTGAAGGTTAGGATCTTTTGCAACCATTTCTTTCCACTCATGTTGCCACAAAACAAATACCTTGTAACCGCTGAACTCTAAAAATCGCTTTTTAGCTGAAAAAATGTGATATAGCTCCTCATAAGTAGTCTTAGTGACTTTATTTGTGTCATTTTCATTAAAGCAGATGAGGCAGCCGTGGTAAAAACATCCCTGAAATCCAAGTACTATGTATTGGCCTTTAACATACGCATACCTATCTAAAACATATTTCCCTACTTGTCTTACACCCCCTCTCAAAGTGTGTTGTTTGTCAATGTTTTCTGTGTGAGATGCAGAAAGCAATTCCATAGCATAAATTTGAATTGCTTGTTTGAATTTTATCGCTTCCAGATCTACTACAACATTATAGTGTGCATCAATTAGCTCATTATGAGAGCTGGTTAATTCTATCACACTCTATCTCCCAACGCAGTGATTGAGGAGTTAACTGAAGATCTAAGCATCAACAGGTCTTTCTGGAGGGACCCCCTCAGTGCGATTACCATGTCTCTAATGGAACTCTCAGAGACAGCTTGGTTGGAGTATGAGATTGTGAGGATTGGATCCTCTGCTTCTATATTTGAGTTGTGCCCCTCTATTGTTAGATTGCTTAGTTCCAGTGAATTGGTGTCCCTTCTGGGTCTCCTTTTCTCTTGGCTGCCACTAGGGGAAGTAGAGCTCTACCTGCCTTGGGCCTGCTTCTGTGTCAGGACTGAAGCCTTAGAGCCTATATAGCTGCTATTTTCTCCCCCTCTTCCTGCCATCTCCACCTCTCCTCCGCTTCTAGCTAGCTCAAGGGGTAAGGGACAAGGGAGATTCTGCTTACCTGACTCCTGCAGCTCTGGTGTCTTCAGTGCAGGCTGATCCATGGCCTGCTTTCTTGCTTCTCCCTCTGTGAGTCGTCTATGACCGGGTCTCTCAGCTCTCTTCTGCATCCTCGCCAGAGCGGGTGAGTCAGTGATAGCTCAGATTCCCTGTATCTGCTGTTTTATTGTCACTGGAGGTCTGATTAGAGCAGTGCTCTATTACATGCGGCCACTCCCACTCGCATCCAGGCCACACCCCTGCATCTTTCCTGTTTCTGATTATAGTGACCACTAGTTTCTAACAGTGAAACTAGACACTCTGCATTACTCTGTTGTTACCATGCGTTACCGGCTTGTGGTCCGGCTGCCGGGGCGTGGGTTCCTGGCCAGCTTGGGAGGCGTGGTGCTGGTGGCGCGCAGCACCGTGCGCATGCACCTGTGAGTGCAGACGTCGTGCACGAGTTCCCTTTTATTATGTTCTGTTGGGAGTTAGCTGTCCTCCTCTGGGCAGAGGCTTTTGTTTAAAGGTTGGGCAGAGTCTGGCAATCACTGCCAGTTATTGGTTTCCCTCAGTGTGCTAGCTAGTCTGCCTCTGTTGGTCTCCTGCTTCTGTCATCTTGTCTGCTATACTTTGCTATTATCCGCCAGGTTTTCCCATCTGCCTCAGTTCTGCTTAGTATTGTTCGTGTTGGTTATTTACATCTGCCTTTTCTGTCGGTATTCTACCAAATTCCTGAGTATTTGTCTAATTTTCATGATGTATTTTCCAAGAAACTGTCTGAGACTTTGCCTCCCCATAGGGAGTGGGACTGTGGTATTGATTTGATCCTCGACAGTCCCATCCCTAAGGGAGCCATTTTCAATTTGTCTGGGCGTGAGCATGACGTCCTTAAGTCCTATATTTCAGAGTCTCTGGCCAAACAACATATCAAGCCATCCAGTTCCCGTGCTGGGGCAGGTCTCTTCTTTGTAGAGAAGAAGGATGGGACATTGAGGCCATGTGTGGATTATCAGGCTTTGAATAAAATAACAGTGCTCCTTATCCCTGATTCCTGATTTATTGAATTAGGTGTTAAGGGCCCACTGGTTTTCCAAATTGGACTTAAGGTGGGCTTACAATTTAATTCACATCCGAAAGGGAGATGAGTGGAAGACCGCGTTCAACACCTCCTTCGGACATTTTGAATGTCTAGTCATGCCCTTCGGACTTTATAATGCCCCCACTGTGTTCCAGGGATTTATGAAGGCGGTCTTCACACGACTTCCTGGGGGTATTTTTGGTCATATATCTCGATGACCTTCTTGTGTACCCCCGAGACTGGGATTCACATGTGCGGCATCTAAGGCTGGTTCTGACCTGTTTGCGTGAGTACCAACTTTTTGTGAAGTTGGAGAAATGCATTTCAAATGGAGTCTGATAAAGTGGCAGCAATCTCCCAATGGGTCAGACCAGATAACCTTAAAGCTCTCCCGTGGTTTTTAGGTTTCACAAATTTCTACCATAAATTCATTAAGAATTATTCTGTTATTGCTCAACCCCTGACCGATCTTACCAAGAAGGGTGCCGACTTCGTAAGATGGTCGCCAAAGGCCCAAGAGGCTTTTAGTCATCTCAAGAGGGTGTTTACTGCTTTCCTGGTGCTAGTATAGCCTGACGCGCAGCGACCGTTCTTCATTGAGGTTGATGCGTCTGAGGTGGGGGCGGGGGCTGTATTGTCTCAGGATGTCAGCGGGAGACCTGGGTATAGTCCATGTGCGTTCTTCTCGCAGAAGTTCAGTTTGGCGGAACGTAACTACGATGTGGGTAACCATGAGTTATTGGCGATTAGGTGGTCTCTAGAAGAGTGGCATCACCATCTTGAGGGGGTAAGGCATCTCATTACCTTGTATACTGATTATAAAAACTTTGTATATCTCGCAATGCTAAGAGACTCACAGCACGTCAGGCCAGGTGGGCATTGTTTTTTGCCAGGTTTAACCTCGTCGTTACATATATTCCAGGGGAGAAGAACATGAAGGCAGACGCCCTTTCACGGAGTTTTGGTTTGCGGGAAAGTGAGACAGTGGCTCCCGAGAATATGTTGGCACCTGGGGTGGTGGTGGCAGCTGTAGAATCTGATCTCGTTCCTCATCTACAAAATTGTCAGCAGGACGCTCCCAAGGGGGTGTCGGAGAGCAGATGGTTTGTGCCAGAGACCTTGCGTCTCAGAGTCATGGAAGAGTCTCACTCATCTGTTCTCGCAGTCCATCCGGGGGTTCAGGGGACTCTGGATCTTTGTATTAGACACTACTGGTGGCCAGGCATGTCTTGGGAGATCCGCGACTTTGTTAAGGGCGCCTACCCACTGGCGTTGCCGATTTTCGTGCGTGAAAAACGCAGCGTTTTCCGCGTGTTTTTCGCGGCTTTTTCGCGGTTTTTTCGTTAATTTCCATTGACAATCATGGGTGCATTAAGAGAAAAATAAGGAGACATATGCAACTGACAGTTCCTATGTTAAAAATTGCAACGGACCGGGAAAAAAACCCCCAATGGACAAGAACACATTCTATACTAATTGCTCTTCAGAAAAAACGCAAAACGCAATTTAGCATCGCAGGAAAAAAATCACCAGTGGGTAGGCGCCCTAAGGGATGCTCTGTCTGTGCATGCAGTAAAAGTCGGCGGCGTCCGGAGGGGCCTCTGAGACAGTTACCAGCCTTTTTGTCCGTTCATTGCATTTATCGGTAGATTTTATCACCGATCTACCTGAGTCTCAGAAGTTCACCACTATCCTAGTTGTTGTAGACCGTTTCTCAAAGATGGCACATTTCGTGGCATTAAAGAAGCTACCTTCTGCGATAGAATTTTCCAAGATTTTTGTAAAAGAAATTATTCATCTACATGGGGTTCTCGAGAACATTGTATCTGATCGTGGGGTTCAGTTTGTTGCGCTATTTTGGCGAGCCTTCTGTAGAAACCTGGGAATGTCGCTTTCCTCCTCGTCAGCATTCCACCTGCAGACTAATGGTCAGACTGAGTGGAAGAACCAGGATTTAGTGCAATATTTACGGTTGTTTGCTAGCGAAAGGGCTCATCAGTGGGCAGAATTCCTGCAGTTGGCAGAGTTTGCGCTAAACAACCGTACTTGTTCTTCCACTGGGGTATCTCTATTCCTTTGCATATAGGGTCAGCATCCTCGCTTCCTTACAGCTATTTCTACTCCATCTGCCTGTCCTGCAGCTGATGTCGCCACAGATACGCTGCAGGGTCGTAGCAGACCCTGATCAGCTCTGCCAGTTACTAATGTCTCTACAGGGGATGTTTTTCCCTGTAACTGATGGTCCTATGGATGTCCCAGCTACAGTGGAAAAATATCAAATAAAAAAAAACCAAAACATGGGAATGCCCCCCAGAGGTCTTACATTACGTCATGGGGGACATAGGTGGTAAAAAAATAATTATATACATCAGTAAATAAAAATTACATAATACAACAATATATACATAAGAAAGAAAATAACTAGAGATGAGCGAACGTACTCGGATAAGCACTACTCGTCCGAGTAATGTGCTTTATCCGAGTACCGCTGTACTCGTTTTGAAAGATTCGGGGCGCTCCGCTGCTGACAGGTGAGTCGCAGCGGGCAGAGCGGGCGGGAGAGAAGGAGAGAAAGATCTCCCCTCCGTTCCTCCCCGCTCTCCCCTGCAGCTCCCCGCTCCGCAGCGCGTCCCGAATCTTTCAGGACGAGCAGAGAGGTACTCGGATAAAGCACATTACTCGGACGAGTAGTGCTTATCCGAGTACGTTCGCTCATCTCTAAAAATAACCCAAAGCCAACGCCAACTGAAGCCGTCGCCAAAAGTGTCCTTTAATCCAAAACTATACATATTATATATGTATAAGACGGCCAAACTGCAGGTGCGGAGAAAGAACACATGACCGGCTCCATTGCCGGTCATGTGTTCTTTCTTCCGGCGCTGCGGAAAGACGTCCGCACCTGCAGTGCGGCTGTCTTCTTCATGCAGGAAGACGGGCGCATCGGCACCCGGATTCACCCATGTGACTTAGCCCTCAAACAAAATTACTACAACATGAATTAAAATAGTACTTACTTTTAGGCCGGCTGCACACAGGCATATTTGCCTTGCAATCCAGAACAGGCATCTGCCTACAGATTCCGCAGCAAGTACCGACTATAGCATAATATGGAAACGCGCTTTTCCTGCACACGAGCAGAAATCAACTGCAGCATGCTCTATTTTTCAGTGCAGTTTCCACACGGACAGCTTCTATTGAAGTCAATGAAAGCTGTCAGACCCGCAGCCTGTCCGTAATTAACATTATGGACAGGTTGCGTATTCTGCCTCATTGTCTAGTGATGGCAAGGGAAAGTCTGTACTGCGCATGTCTGATGGCTCGCTGTCTGGAACATACACAGCACAGAAAAAAGCCAGGTACGCAGGGTCACCAGCCAAGCACAAGGTTAGATTCCACTGTGGAATTCCGCATCCGAAATTCGACCTGCCCGTGTGCGGCCGGCCTTAGACGCTACTGTGTCAAGAGTCCGATAAAGGCTCAAAGAGGTTTTCACAGAGCGCTCTGTTCTGCTTAACGGCTTTTTAGCAAAGGCAAGCCAAGACATGTCTACATGATGGACCCTGGTACAGATCACATTTCACAGTCTCACCAATGGTAAAAAAGGAAGATGGAACAATACCTCTGCAGTGCCACCTTCTGGATTGCAGCATTCCTGCAAATCAATGTCCGACCCTTTATACAAATCATTATAACAATAATTGGGAATTTAAAACCAAGCCAGAATCTATACATAGACAGCTGTTATGGAGTTTTTGCCACTCATCAGTGTGCAATAGGTTTCTGGCTTGGTTAGGGATATCCCTATGATGTGGGTTGGGAGAAGCATCATCTCTCCTTAAGGAAAGTACCTAGAAGTTGTGGGAAGAGACACGTAGACGGTGAGTGAGGAGACTTATAAGGCCATGCATGCTCTTGTGGGAAATATACAGGTCTTTATAACAATGATTGGGAATTGAAAACCAAGTCAGAATCACATACCTTGTAGGTGTTCTCCTTAAGCAGAGATGACACCCCTCCTGACCCATGTAGGACCTCTCACTAGCCAAGCCAGAAGCCTACTGCACACTGATGAGGGGGCAACCCCCCCCCCCCCCCCCCCCACACACACACACACACACACCCCAAACAGCTGTCTGTGTATGGATTCTGGCTTGGTTTTCAATTCCCAATCATTGTTATAAAGACCTGTATAAAGGGTTGAATGCTACCATCCAATAGGTGGTGCTGCAGAGGTATTGGTCCATCTTCCTTATTTGCAGATATTTCCCAGAGGAGCATGCATGGCCTTACTCACTCACTCACCTCCTAGGTGCTATCCTTAAGGAAAGACTAATAATTATTAGGACATTATAGTAGCAGTGTTTCTGGTAGCACATCACACTCACAGCAACTTGATTACCACAAAAGACAAACACAGCTTGGCTCCTCCCACAGTAGTGTGAGGACTGCTGAGTTGTGTAGGAAATTATGGTACCAGTGTTTCTGGTGGCGCAGTGTACCACACAGCTCTGCTACATAGTACATACACACACACAGCTCTACTACACCCCACACATCACACGAATAGCTTGGCTCCTCCCATAGCAGTGACATCACCACAGGTCTCTTAGCCCACTGGATCTCTGTGGTGGAGGTAGGTTGTTGTCTTCTGTCAAGACTGCTGAGTTGTGTCTTCTGAGTTAATAACGGCTTAGTTGTATTCTCAGAGTGTTATTTTTGTCCTCCCCTTCCAAGAGCCCTAACTGTGTTGTTCTTCTGTCAGTCAGACTCTGTGTTTTATATATGTTGTAGGACCTTCTATGGCATCACCAGGGGGCAGAGTGATGACACTACCAGGGGCGGAACATCAGAAGCACTCACTCACATACTACAGACAAGTGGTCTTTAGTAGTTTGAGGATACCCCTCCAGACTTATGCTAGACACAAGTTCATTTAGCCAATTGTTAAAACTATATCTAATTTCAGGTCTTTGGGGTATTTACTATGGCTCCTGTAGAGTTTTAGCTCAGTGGTCAGCTCTCGAAAAACCTCAGACGCTGTATAGTTCACATTTAACAGTCTCACCAATGCTAAATATATATTCATTTAGACATATGTTAAAACTATATCTCATTTCATGTCTCATCAACACTTATTCACTCCGCCTGATAACATGCTCCCTGTCCTATTGACTGCAATCCCTGCTAGCTGCAACCAACTGCCCCTGCAGTCATACAGATTCCGCCACTATACGGCTCAATTTGACCATTGTCTACGTGTATAGCATCCCTCACTCTCCACCTCGCCATACCGTGTACATCTCCAGCCCCTTTACCTTCTGTATCACCCCATTATCTGTAGTATGTAAGCTCGTTGGAGCAGGACCCTCACCCCTGCTGTCTCCATCAACTGATTACTATGTAACCGTGGTTTTGCTTCTATGCCCCCTGTCTTGTAAGCGCTGCGGAATATATTGGCGCTATACAAATAAAGATTATTATTATTCTATTCAGTAGTTGAAATACAGATCCTTAAAACTCATTATACTTCTAATTTACTCTTATTTGAGTTATGGTTTTAAGATGTGTTGAAAAAATATTACAGGACTCTTATTTTAGGGCAATGGCAAAAGCTTCTTTTGGAGGATTTGAAAAGCTATACAGAAGCATTAACAAAGTTTGCACTGAAAAAAAGAAAAGATCTGCAAGCATGCCTCATAAACCTGTCAGGAAGAAATTTGTAAGAAATAAAAAAAATTTCAGATATCGCTTCATAATGGCAGGCTGATCTTGTTCGCATGATCAAGTATTCAAGAAAAAATCACGATTTAAAATACATTTTAACAGTAATAGATATATTATCACAATATGCTTGGTGGGTCAGCTTGAGGGACAACGCAGGATTGAGTATTACAAAAGCATTTGAGATGATATTTGAAAATGATCATAGAGTACTGCAAAAGCCAGATAATTTCTGAATAATACCATGTAGAGACTGTAAATCATACAACATTAGAGATGAGCGAACGTACTCGTCCGAGCTTGATACTCGTTCGAGTATTAGCGTGTTCGAGATGCTCGTTACTCGAGACGAGTACCACACGATGTTCGAGTTACTTTCACTTTCATCTCTGAGACGTTAGCGCGCTTTTCTGGCCAATAGAAAGACAGGGAAGGCATTACAACTTCCCCCTGCGACGTTCAAGCCCTATACCACCCCCCTGCAGTGAGTGGCTGGCGAGATCAGGTGTCACCCGAGTATATAAATCGGCCCCTCCCACGGCTCGCCACAGATGCATTCTGACAGAGATCAGGGACAGTGCTGCTGGTGCCGGAGCTGCTATAGGGAGAGCGTTAGGAGTTATTTTAGGCTTCAAGAACCCCAACGGTCCTTCTTAGGGCCACATCTAACCGTGTGCAGTAGTGTGGAGGCTGCTTTTTGCAGTGTTGCACATTTTTTTTTTTGTATATCGGCCGTGCAGAGCATTGCGTCCTGCAGCAATTTTACATTGTCCAGGGCCAGTAGTGGTGAGGCAGGGACAGAAGACATATACAGTGTATATAGGCAGTGGGCCTTTCCAAAAACATTTGGGGAAAAAAATCTATTTGGGCTGCCTGTGACCGTCCTCAGTGTACTAGGTCTCTGCTGGGGGTAGTTGTCCTAATTCATACGCAGCCAGCTAAGTGTTACAGCAAGCTTGCGCAAAATTCTTTCCTGCCTCTGTGTTGCCTCTTACATCACCGCTGTATTCCTGTCCACAAGTGTACTGGGTCTCTGCTGGGGGTAGTTGTCCTAATTCATACGCAGCCAGCTAAGTGTTACAGCAGGCTTGCGCAAAATTCTTTCCTGCCTCTATGTTGCCTCTTACATCACCGCTGTATTCCTGTCCACAAGTGTACTGGGTCTCTGCTGGGGGTAGTTGTCCTAATTCATACGCAGCCAGCTAAGTGTTACAGCAGGCTTGTGCAAAATTATTTCCTGCCTCTGCTGTGCGTTCCGTAAGCGAAGTCAGCCTCCAACCACAGGCCAATAAGCGGCACATTTAATTACAGCGTTCTGTTTCTGCACTACTGGTAATACACCATGCTGAGGGGTAGGGGTAGGCCTAGAGGACGTGGACGCGGCCGAGGACGCGGAGGCCCAAGTCAGGGTGTGGGTACAGGCTGAGCTCCTGATCCAGGTGTATCGCAGCCGACTGCTGCGGGATTAGGAGAGAGGCACGTTTCTGGCGTCCCCACATTCATCTCACAATTAATGGGTCCACGCGGTAGACCTTTATTAGAAAATGAGCAGTGTGAGCAGGTCCTGTCGTGGATGGCAGAAAGTGCATCCAGCAATCTATCGACCACCCAGAGTTCTGCGCCATCCATTGCTGCAACTCTGAATCCTCTGGCTGCTGCTCCTCCTTCCTCCCAGCCTCCTCACTCCATTACAATGACACATTCTGAGGAGCAGGCAGACTCCCAGGAACTGTTCCTGGGCCCCTGCCCAGAATGGCCAGCAATGGTTCCTCTCTAGAGATGAGCGAACACCAAAATGTTCGGGTGTTCGTTATTCGTAACGAACTTCCCGTGATGCTCGAGGGTTCGTTTCGAACAACGAACCCCATTGAAGTCAATGGGCGACCAGAACATTTTTGTATTTCGCCGATGCTCGCTAAGGTTTTCATGTGTGAAAATCTGGGCAATTCAGGAAAGTGATGGGAATGACACAGTGACGGATAGGGCAGGCGAGGGGCTACATGTTGGGCTGCATCCTAAGTTCACAGGTCCCACTATTAAGCCACAATAGCGGCAAGAGTGGGCCCCCCCCCCTCCCAACAACTTTTACTTCTGAAAAGCGCTCATTAGCATGGCATACCTTTGCTAAGCACCACACTACCTCCAACAAAGCACAATCACTGCCTGCATGACACTCCACTGACACTTCTCCTGGGTTACATGCTGACCAACCGCCCCCCCTCCCCCCCACAGCGCACACCAAAGTGTCCCTGGGCAGCCTTCAGCTGCCCTCATGCCACACCACGCTCATGTCTATTTAGAATTGCGTCTGCCATGACGAGGGACCGCAGGCACACACTGCAGAGGTTGGCACGGCTAGGCAGCGACCCTCTTTAAAAGTGGCGGAGCGATAGCCCACAATGCTGTACAGAAGCAATGAGAAATAGAATCCTGTGCCACCGCCATCAGGAGCTGCACACGTGGGCATAGCAATGGGGAACCTATGTGCCACACACTATTCATTCTGTCAAGGTGTCAGCATGCCCCAGTCAGACCGGGCTTTTTAATTCATAGACACAGGCAGGTACAACTCCCTATTGTGAAGTCCCTGTCGACCCACAGCATGGGTGGCTCCCTGGAACCCACCGGTGGTACACAGAAATATCCCATTGCATTGCCCAACACAGCTGAGGTAGTAATGTCGTGCTTAATGCAGGTGGGCTTCGGCCCACACTGCATGCCCCAGTCTGACTGGGGTTCTTTATAAGTGTACAGATGTAGTAAAAACTCCGTGTGCACCTACAGCATGGGTGGGTGCCAGGAAGCCACCGGCGGTACATAGAAATATCCCATTGCATTGCCCAACACAGCTGAGGTAGTAATGTTGTGCTTAACCCTTTCCAATCCAATTTGTATATGGTTTTCCTAGGGGGCTTACTCTTTTTCTGCCGTTATACAACGGCGCTATATGCTGGCTAAAGCCAGTACTGCATGAGCTGACACGTAGGATAGGCTCCGACAGCAGAGAGGCTGGCAATATACAGTAAGAGAACCCCGACGGACGTCTACCAACAACGGAGCTGTACAGCCTTAAACCCTAATGTCTTCACAGGTCACACAGTGGACTGGAAAGGGTTAATGCAGGTGGGTTTCGGCCCACACTGCATGCCCCAGTCAGACTGGGTTTCTTTATAAGTGGAAACAGATGCATTTATAATTCCCTGTGGACCCACTGCCTGGGTGGGTGCCAGGAAGCCACCGGCGGTACATAGAAATATCCCATTGCATTGCCCAACACAGCTGAGGTAGTAATGTTGTGCGTAATACAGGTGGGCTTCGGCCCACACTGCATGCCCCAGTCAGACTGGGGTTCTTTAGAAGTGTACAGATGTATTAAAAACTCCGTGTGCACCTACAGCATGGGTGGCTCCCTGGAACCCACCGGCGGTACACAAAAATATCCCATTGCATTGCCCAACACAGCTGAGGTAGTAATGTCGTGCCTAATGCAGGTGGGCTTCGGCCCACACTGCATACCCCAGTCAGACTGGGGTTCTTTACAAGTGGACACATGTAGGTTAAACTCCCTGTGGACCCACTGCCTGGGTGGGTGCCAGGAAGCCACCGGCGGTACATAGAAATATCCCATTGCATTGCCCAACACAGCTGAGGTAGTAATGTTGTGCGTAATACAGGTGGGCTTCGGCCCACACTGCATGCCCCAGTCAGACTGGGGTTCTTTAGAAGTGTACAGATGTATTAAAAACTCCGTGTGCACCTACAGCATGGGTGGCTCCCTGGAACCCACCGGCGGTACACAAAAATATCCCATTGCATTGCCCAACACAGCTGAGGTAGTAATGTCGTGCTTAATGCAGGTGGGCTTCGGCCCACACTGCATGCCCCAGTCAGACTGGGGTTCTTTACAAGTGGACACATGTAGGTTAAACTCCCTGTGGACCCACTGCCTGGGTGGGTGCCAGGAAGCCACCGGCGGTACATAGAAATATCCCATTGCATTGCCCAACACAGCTGAGGTAGTAATGTTGTGCGTAATACAGGTGGGCTTCGGCCCACACTGCATGCCCCAGTCAGACTGGGGTTCTTTAGAAGTGTACAGATGTATTAAAAACTCCGTGTGCACCTACAGCATGGGTGGCTCCCTGGAACCCACCGGCGGTACACAAAAATATCCCATTGCATTGCCCAACACAGCTGAGGTTACGTCAGCTGTAATGCAGGTGGGCTAAAAATTAATTTGATTACACTGTAGGCGAGGGCCCACAAAAATTGCTGTATCAACAGTACTAATGTACATCCCAAAAATTGGCCATGGCCAGCCAAGAGGGCAGGTGAAACACATTAATCGCTTTGGTTAATGTGGCTTAAGTGGTAACTAGGCCTGGAGGCAGCCCAGTGTAACGAAAAATTGGTTCAAGTTAAAGTTCCAATGCTTTTAAGCGCATTGAAACTTTTAAAAATTGTTCTGAAAAATTATTTGACTGAGCCTTGTGGCCCTAAGAAAAATTGCCCGTTCAGCGTGATTACGTGAGGTTTCAGGAGGAGGAGCAGGAGGAGGAGGAGGAGGAATATTAGACACAGATTGATGAAGCAGAAATGTCCCCGTTTTGGATGGTGAGAGAGAACGTAGCTTCCATCCGCGGGTGCAGCCTACGTATTGCTTACGTATCGCTGCTGTCCGCTGGTGGAGAACAGAAGTCTGGGGAAATCCAGCCTTTGTTCATCTTGATGAGTGTTAGCCTGTCGGCACTGTCGGTTGACAAGCGGCTACGCTTATCTGTGATGATTCCCCCAGCCGCACTAAACACCCTTTCCGACAAGACGCTAGCCGCAGGACAAGCAAGCACCTCCAGGGCATACAGCGCGAGTTCAGGCCACGTGTCCAGCTTCGACACCCAGTAGTTGTAGGGGGCAGAGGCGTCACCAAGGATGGTCGTGCGATCCGCTACGTACTCCCTCACCATCCTTTTACAGTGCTCCCGCCGACTCAGCCGTGACTGGGGAGCGGTGACACAGTCTTGGTGGGGAGCCATAAAGCTGGCCAGGCCCTTAAAGACTGTTGCACTGCCTGGGATGTACATGCTGCTCGATCTACGCACATCCCCTGCTACCTTGCCCTCGGTACTGCGCCTTCTGCCACTAGCGCTGTCGGCTGGGAATTTTACCATCAGCTTGTCCGCAAGGGTCCTGTGGTATAGCAACACTCTCGAACCCCTTTCCTCTTCGGGAATCAGAGTGGGCAGGTTCTCCTTATACCGTGGATCGAGCAGTGTGTACACCCAGTAATCCGTCGTGGCCAGAATGCGTGCAACGCGAGGGTCACGAGAAAGGCATCCTAACATGAAGTCAGCCATGTGTGCCAGGGTACCAGTACGCAACACATGGCTGTCCTCACTAGGAAGATCACTTTCAGGATCCTCCTCCTCCTCCTCCTCAGGCCATACACGCTGAAAGGATGACAGGCAATCAGCCGGTGTACCGTCAGCAGCGGCCCAAGCTGTCTCTTCCCCCTCCTCCTCATCCTCCTCATGCTCCTCCTCCTCCTCCTGTACGCGCTGAGAAATAGACAGGAGGGTGCCCTGACTATCCAGCGGCATACTGTCTTCCCCCGCCCCCGTTTCCGAGCGCAAAGCAGCTGCCTTTATGGTTTGCAGGGAATTTCTCAAGATGCATAGCAGAAGAATGGTGACGCTAATGATTGTAGCATCGCCGCTCACCACCTGGGTAGACTCCTCAAAATTACCAAGGACATGGCAGATGTCTGCCAACCAGGCCCACTCTTCTGAAAGGAATTGAGGAGGCTGACTCCCACTGCGCCGCCCATGTTGGAGTTGGTATTCGACTATAGCTCTCCGTTGTTCATAGAGCCTGGCCAACATGTGGAGCGTAGAGTTCCACCGTGTGGGCACGTCGCACAGCAGTCGGTGCACTGGCAGCTTAAAGTGATGTTGCAGGGTGCGCAGGGTGGCAGCGTCCGTGTGGGACTTGCGGAAATGTGCGCAGAGCCGGCGCGCCTTTACGAGCAGGTCTGACAAGCGTGGGTAGCTTTTCAGAAAGCGCTGAACCACCAAATTAAAGACGTGGGCCAGGCATGGCACGTGCGTGAGGCTGCCGAGCTGCAGAGCCGCCACCAGGTTACGGCCGTTGTCACACACGACCATGCCCGGTTGGAGGCTCAGGGGCGCAAGCCAGCGGTCGGTCTGCTGTGTCAGACCCTGCAGCAGTTCGTGGGCCGTGTGCCTCTTATCGCCTAAGCTGAGTAGTTTCAGCACGGCCTGCTGACGCTTGCCCACCGCTGTGCTGCCACACCGCGCGACACCGACTGCTGGCGACATGCTGCTGCTAACACATCTTGATTGTGAGACAGAGGAGGAGGAGGAGGAGGAGGGTGCTTTAGTGGAGGAAGCATACACCTCCGCAGATACCAGCACCGAGCTGGGGCGCGCAATTCTTGGGGTGGGTAGGACGTGAGCGGTCCCAGGCTCTGACTCTGTCCCAGCCTCCACTAAATTCACCCAATGTGCCGTCAGGGAGATGTAGTGGCCCTGCCCGCCTGTGCTTGTCCACGTGTCCGTAGTTAAGTGGACCGTGGCAGTAACCGCGTTGGTGAGGGCGCGCACAATGTTGCGGGAGACGTGGTCGTGCAGGGCTGGGACGGCACATCGGGAAAAGTAGTGGCGACTGGGAACTGAGTAGCGCGGGGCCGCCGCCTCCATGATACTTTTGAAGGACTCCGTTTCCACAACCCTATACGGCAGCATCTCAAGGCTGATGAATTTTGCGATGCGGACGGTTAACGTTTGAGCGTGCGGGTGCGTGGCGGCGTACTTGCGCTTGCGCTCGAACACTTGCGCAAGCGACGGCTGAACGGTGCGCTGAACTACACTGCTGGATGGGGCCGAGGACAGCGGAGATGAGGGTGTGGGTGCAGGCCATGAGGCGGTAGTGCCTGTGTCCTGAGAGGGGGGTTGCATCTCAGTGGCAGGTTGGGGCACAGGGGGAGAGGCAGGGGTGCAAACCGGAGGCGGTGAACGGCCTTTGTCCCACCTTGCGGGGTGCTTGGCCATCATATGTCTGCGCATGGTGGTGGTGGTGAGGCTGTTGGTGTTGGCTCCCCGGCTGAGCTTTGCGCGACAAAGGTTGCACACCACTGTTCGTCGGTCGTCAGGCGTCTCTGTGAAAAACTGCCAGACCTTAGAGCATCTCGGCCTCCGCAGGGTGGCATGGCGCGAGGGGGCGCTTTGGGAAACACTTGGTGGATTATTCGGTCTGGCCCTGCCTCTACCCCTGGCCACTGCACTGCCTCTTGCAACCTGCCCTGCTGATGCCCTTGACTCCCCCTCTGAAGACCTGTCCTCCTGAGTAAGCGTTGCACACCAGGTGGGGTCAGTCACCTCATCGTCCTGCTGCTCTTCCTCCGAATCCTCTGTGCGCTGCTCCCTGGGACTTACTGCCCTTACTACTACCTCACTGCAAGACAACTGTGTCTGATCGTCATCGTCCTCCTCACCCACAGAAAGTTGTTGAGACAGTTGGCGGAAGTCCCCAGCCTCTTCCCCCGGACCCCGGGAACTTTCGAATGGTTGGGCATCAGTGACGATAAACTCCTCTGGTGGGAGAGGAACCGCTGCTGCCCAATCTAAGCAGGGGCCCGAGAACAGTTCCTGGGAGTGCTCCCGCTCCTGAGCAGGTGTTATTGTAGTGGAGTGAGGAGGCTGGGAGGAAGGAGGAGCAGCAGACAGAGGATTCGGATTGGCAGCAGTGGACGGCGCAGAACTGCGGGTAGACGATAGGTTGCTCGAAGCACTTTCTGCCATCCAGGACAGGACCTGCTCACACTGCTCATTTTCTAATAACCGTCTCCCGCGTGGACCCATTAATTGGGCGATGAATGTGGGGACGCCAGAAACGTGCCTCTCTCCTAATCTCGCAGCAGTCGGCTGCGACACACCTGGATCAGGAGCTTGGCCTGTGCCCACACCCTGACTTGGCCCTCCGCGTCCTCGGCCGCGTCCACGTCCTCTAGGCCTACCCCTACCCCTCAGCATGCTGTATTACCAGTGATTTGATTTCACAGGCAGGAAATAAATTGGCGCAAGACTGCAGGCCAAATATAATTTTTGCCCTTTTTGGAAAACGAAAGGCCCCACTGCCTCTAGTGAATGAATTATCTAAGTTTAATAACTGTGCTGTGTCCCTGCTTATGTGTCACAGAACGTGAGGGTAGCAGAGTTATTATAACTCTGGCAGAGCAGGTATTTTTTTTCCCAATTAAGGAAAGCAAATGGCGAAGCCAGCAGTAAAGCGTAGCTGGGTGCGTATGATTTAGCACTGTTCTTCACGCAGCTCACACGTCTCCACCGCCCGTAAGGACGGACAGAGGCTGGACAAATAGATTTGTTTTCAGTTTTTTCCCACCAAAAGGCAGCACTGCGTATATTCTATGAACATGAGAAGTTTAATAACTGTGCTGTGTCCCTGCTTATGTGTCACAGAACGTGAGGGTAGCAGAGTTATTATAACTCTGGCAGAGCAGGTATTTTTTTTCCCAATTAAGGAAAGCAAATGGCGAAGCCAGCAGTAAAGCGTAGCTGGGTGCGTATGATTTAGCACTGTTCTTCACGCAGCTCACACGTCTCCACCGCCCGTAAGGACGGACAGAGGCTGGACAAATAGATTTGTTTTCAGTTTTTTCCCACCAAAAGGCAGCACTGCGTATATTCTATGAACATGAGAAGTTTAATAACTGTGCTGTGTCCCTGCTTATGTGTCACAGAACGTGAGGGTAGCAGAGTTATTATAACTCTGGCAGAGCAGGTATTTTTTTTCCCAATTAAGGAAAGCAAATGGCGAAGCCAGCAGTAAAGCGTAGCTGGGTGCGTATGATTTAGCACTGTTCTTCACGCAGCTCACACGTCTCCACCGCCCGTAAGGACGGACAGAGGCTGGACAAATAGATTTGTTTTCAGTTTTTTCCCACCAAAAGGCAGCACTGCATATATTCTATGAACATGAGAAGTTTAATAACTGTGCTGTGTCCCTGCTTATGTGTCACAGAACGTGAGGGTAGCAGAGTTATTATAACTCTGGCAGAGCAGGTATTTTTTTTCCCAATTAAGGAAAGCAAATGGCGAAGCCAGCAGTAAAGCGTAGCTGGGTGCGTATGATTTAGCACTGTTCTTCACGCAGCTCACACGTCTCCACCGCCCGTAAGGACGGACAGAGGCTGGACAAATAGATTTGTTTTCAGTTTTTTCCCACCAAAAGGCAGCACTGCGTATATTCTATGAATAATAACTGTGTTGTGGCCCTGCCTATACAATTCTTTCCCTGCAGTATCAATGGAGGGTGGAATGCTCTGCAGAGGCGATTTTGAGAAGCCCAAAAAAAATGCAGCACAGCTAACAGCAGCCTGGACAGTACTGCACACGGATAAATATGGCCCTAGAAAGGACCGTTGAGGTTCTTGAAGGCTACACTCACTCCTAACACTCTCCCTGCCTATGCAGCACTTCTGTCCCTAATGCCAGGTGCAACGGTCTGCAGAGGCGATTTTGAGAAAAAAAAAAATCCCACTGCTAACAGCAGCCAACACACAGCTATCAGTGGCCCTAATAAGGACCTTTGGGGGGTCTTGAAGCCTACACTAACTACCAATTCTTTCCCTACAGCAGCTCCGGTATAAACAGCACTGTCCCTCATCTAACTCACACCGCATCTGAGGCGAGCCGCGGGAGGGGCCGACTTTTATATTAGGCGAACACCTGATCTCGCCAGCCACTCACAGCAGGGGGGTGGTATAGGGCTTAAACGTTGCAGGGGGAAGTTGTAATGCCTTCCCTGTCTTTCAATTGGCCAGAAAAGCGCGCTAACGTCTCAGGGAAGGAAGTGAAAGTAACCAGAACACCGCATGGTGTTCGTTACGAATAACGAACATCCCGAACACCCTAATATTCGCACGAATATCAAGCTCGGACGAACGCGTTCGCTCATCTCTATTCCTCTCCCATCGGAGAAGTTTGTCGTGACCGATTCCCAACCTTTGGAAAGTTCCCGGGGTCCGGGGGATGAGGCTGGGGACTTCCGGCAACTGTCTCAAGAGCTTTCAGTGGGTGAGGAGGACGATGACGATGAGACACAGTTGTCTATCACTCAGGTAGTAGTAATTGGAGTAAGTCCGAGGGAGGAGCACACAGAGGATTCAGAGGAAGAGCAGCAGGACGATGAGGTGACTGACCCCACCTGGTTTGCTACGCCTACTGAGAACAGGTCTTCAGAGGGGGAGGCAAGTGCAGCAGCAGGGCAGGTTGGAAGAGGCAGTGCGGTGGCCAGGGGTAGAGGCAGGACCAGACCGAATAATCCACCAACTGTTTCCCAAAGCGCCCCCTCGCGCCATGCCACCCTGCAGAGGCCGAGGTGCTCAAAGGTCTGGCAGTTTTTCACTGAGAGTGCAGACGACCGACGAACAGTGGTGTGCAACCTTTGTCACGCCAAGATCAGCCGGGGAGCCACCACCACCAGTCTCACCCCCACCAGCATGCGCAGACATATGATGGCCAAGCACCCCACAAGGTGGGACGAAGGCCGTTAACCGCCTCCGGTTTGCACCGCTGCCTCTCCCCCTGTGCCCCAACCTGCCACTGAGATCCAACCCCCCTCTCAGGACACAGGCACTACCGTCTGCTGGCCTGCACCCACACCCTCACCTCCGCTGTGCTCGGCCCCATCCACCAATGTCTCTCAGCGCACCGTCCAGCCGTCGCTAGCGCAAGTGTTGCAGCGCAAGCACAAGTACCCGCACGCTCAAGCGTTAAACGTGCACATAGCCAAATTTATCAGCCTGGAGATGCTACCGTATAGGGTTGTGGAAACGGAGGCTTTCAAAGGTATGATGGCGGCGGCGGCCCTGCGCTACTCAGTTCCCAGTCGCCACTACTTTTCCCGATGTGCCGTCCCAGCCCTGCACGACCACGTCTCCCGCAACATTGTACGCGCCCTCACCAACACGGTTACTGCCAAGGTGCACTTAACAACGGACACGTGGACAAGCACAGGCGAGCAGGGCCACTATATCTCCCTGACGGCACATTGGGTGAATTTAGTGGAGGCTGGGACAGAGTCAGAGCCTGGGACCGCTCACGTCCTACCCACCCCCAGAATTGCGGGCCCCAGCTCGGTGCTGGTATCTGCGGCGGTGTATGCTTCCTCCACTAAACCACCCTCCTCCTCTTCCTCCTACGCAACCTCTGTCTCGCAATCAAGATGTGTCAGCAGCAGCACGTCGCCAGCAGTCAGTGTCGCGCGTCGTGGCAGCACAGCGGTGGGCAAGCGTCAGCAGGCCGTGCTGAAACTACTCAGCTTAGGAGAGAAGAGGCACACGGCCCACGAACTGCTGCAGGGTCTGACAGAGCAGAGCGACCGCTGGCTTGCGCCGCTGAGCCTCCAACCGGGCATGGTCGTGTGTGACAACGGCCGTAACCTGGTGGCAGCTCTGCAGCTCGGCAGCCTCACGCACGTGCCATGCCTGGCCCACGTCTTTAATTTGGTGATTCAGCGCTTTCTGAAAAGCTACCCAGGCTTGTCAGACCTGCTCGGAAAGGTGCGCCGGCTCTGCGCACATTTCCGCAAGTCCCACACGGACGCTGCCACCCTGCGCACCCTGCAACATCTGTTTAATCTGCCAGTGCACCGACTACTGTGCGACGTGCCCACATGGTGGAACTCCACGCTCCACATGTTGGCCAGGCTCTATGAGCAGCGTAGAGCTATAGTGGAATACCAACTCCAACATGGGCGGCGCAGTGGGAGTCAGCCTCCTCAATTCTTTACAGAAGAGTGGGCCTGGTTGGCAGACATCTGCCAGGTCCTTGGAAGCTTTGAGGAGTCTACCCAGATGGTGAGCGGTGATGCTGCAATCATTAGCGTCACCATTCCTCTGCTATGCCTCTTGAGAAGTTCCCTGCAAAGCATAAAGGCAGACGCTTTGCGCTCGGAAATAGAGGCGGGGCAAGACAGTATGTCGCTGGATAGTCAGAGCACCCTCCTGTCTATATCTCAGCGCGTTGAGGAGGAGGAGGAGGAGCATGAGGAGGATGAGGAGGAGGGGGAAGAGGCAGCTTGGCCCACTGCTGAGGGTACCCATGCTGCTTGCCTGTCATCTTTTCAGCGTGTATGGCCTGAGGAGGAGGAGGAGCCTGAAAGTGATCTTCCTAGTGAGGACAGCCATGTGTTGCGTACAGGTACCCTGGCACACATGGCTGACTTCATGTTAGGATGCCTTTCTCGTGACCCTCGCGTTACATGCATTCTGGCCACTACGGATTACTGGGTGTACATACTGCTCGACCCACGGTATAAGGAGAACCTTTCCACTCTCATACCCGAAGAGGAAAGGGGTTCGAGAGTGATGCTATACCACAGGACCCTGGCGGACAAACTGATGGTAAAATTCCCATCCGAGAGCGCTAGTGGCCGAAGGCGCAGTTCCGAGGGCCAGGTAGCAGGGGAGGCGCAGAGATCAGGCAGCATGTACAGCACAGGCAGGGGAACACTCTCTAAGGCCTTTGACAGCTTTCTGGCTCCCCAGCAAGACTGTGTCACCGCTCCCCAGTCAAGGCTGAGTCGGCGGGAGCACTGTAAAAGGATGGTGAGGGAGTACGTAGCCGATCGCACGACCGTCCTCCGTGACGCCTCTGCCCCCTACAACTACTGGGTGTCGAAGCTGGACACGTTGCCTGAACTCGCGCTGTATGCCCTGGAGGTGCTTGCTTGTCCTGCGGCTAGCGTCTTGTCAGAGAGGGTGTTTAGTGCGGCTGGGGGAATCATCACGGATAAGCGTACCCACCTGTCAACCGACAGTGCCGACAGGCTTACACTCATCAAGATGAACAAAGCCTGGATTTCCCCAGACTTCTCTTCTCCTCCAGCGGACAGCAGCGATACCTAAACAATACGTAGGCTGCACCCGCGGATGGAAGCATTGTTCTCTATCACCATCAAAAACGTGGACCTTTTAGCTTCATCAATCTGTGTATAATATTCCTCCTCCTCCTCCTGCTCCTCCTCCTGAAACCTGACATAATCCCGCCGAACTGGCAATTTTTCTTAGGCCCACAAGGCTCAGTCATATAATTTTTGTAAACAATTTTTATACGTTTCAATGCTCATTAAAGCGTTGAAACTTTCACCTGAACCAATTTTTATTTTAACTGGGCTGCCTCCAGGCCTAGTTACAAATTAAGCCACATTAACCAAAACTATTAATGGGTTTCACCTGCCCTCTTGGTTGGGCATGGGCAATTTTTCTGACGTACATTAGTACTGTCGGTACACCAATTTTTTGGGGCCCTCGCCTACAGTGTAATCCAATTAATTTTTTGCCCACCTGCATTAAAGCTGACGTTACATCAGCTGTGTTGGGCACTGCAATGGGATATATTTATGTACCGCCGGTGGGTTCCAGGGAGCCACCCATGCTGTGGGTCCACAGGGAGTTGTAACTGCATGTGTCTACTTCTAAAGAACCCCAGTCTGACTGGGGCATGCAGTGTGGGCCGAAGCCCACCTGCATTAAACATGACATTACCTCAGCTGCGCTGGGCAATGCAATGGGATATATTTATGTACCGCCGGTGGCTTCCTGGCACCCACCCATGCTGTCGGTCCACACGGAGTTGTAACTGCATGTGTCTACTTCTAAAGAACCTCAGTCTGACTGGGGCATGCAGTGTGGGCCGAAGCCCACCTGCATTTAATCGGACGTTACCTCAGCTGTGATGGGCACTGCAATGGGATACATTTATGTACAGCCGGTGGGTTCCAGGGAGCCACCCATGCTGTGGGTGCACACGGAATTCCCATTGCGGAGTTGTACCTGCCTGTGACTATTTATAAAAAACCGCGGTCTGACTGGGGCATGCAGACACCTTGACAGAATGAATAGTGTGTGGCACATAGGTTCCCCATTGCTATGCCCACGTGTGCAGCTCCTGATGGAGGTGGCACAGGATTATATTTCTCATTGCTTCTGTACAGCATTGTGGGCTATCCACCCGCCCCTTTTAAAGAGGGTCGCTGCCTAGCCGTGCCAACCCTCTGCAGTGTGTGCCTGCGGTTCCTCCTCATGGCAGACGCACTTATAAATAGACATGAGGGTGGTGTGGCATGAGTGCAGCTGAAGGCTGCGCAGGGACACTTTGGTGTGCGCTGTGGACACTGCGTCGTGCGGGGGGGGGGTTGGGCAGCATGTAACCCAGGAGAAGTGGCAGCGGAGTGTCATGCAGGCAGTGATTGTGCTTTGTTGGAGGTAGTGTGGTGCTTAGCTAAGGTATGCATTGCTAATGAGGGCTTTTCAGAAGTAAAAGTTGTTGGGAGGGGGAGGGCCCACTCTTGCCGCTATTGTGGCTTAATAGTGGGACCTGGGAACTTGAGATGCAGCCCAACATGTAGCCCCTCGCCTTCCCTATCCGTTGCTGTGTCGTTCCCATCACTTTCTTGAATTGCCCAGATTTTCACAAATGAAAACCTTAGCGAGCATCGGCGATATACAAAAATGCTCGGGTCGCCCATTGACTTCAATGGAGTTCGTTACTCGAAACGAACCCTCGAGCATCGCGATAATTTCGTCCCGAGTAACGAGCACCCGAGCATTTTGGTGCTCGCTCATCTCTATACAACATACATCATTTCTTTACTACAAACACAGTGAAGGTGAGCTTAACCCTTTCCAATCCAATTTGTATCCTGATTTTCCTAGGGGGCTTACTCTTTTTCTGCCATTATACAACGGCACTATCTGCTGGCTAAAGCCAGTACTGCATGAGGTGATATGTTGGATAGGCTCTGACAGCAGAGAGGCTGGCAATATACAGTAAGAGAACCCCGACGGACGTCTTCCAACATTGGAGCTGTACAGCCTTAAATCATGTCTTTAGACGTCAGACAGTGGACTGGAAAGGGTTAATGGAGCGATTTACCCTTAAAAGAAAACAAAAATGTAGCGTTACTTTTCAAAATATGAATTGATTTTAAAAGAAATGACCGCTTAGTGGAAATGTTCGTAAAAAATAATAATCCGTGTCATGTAAAATCTAACTATAGTCTATGTGGTACTTATAAGCAAAAAGGTACATCTTTTTGTAACAATTGTGAGAGAAGCTATAAGCTTTTCCATTGTCTGTAGTCCTAAATCACATGGAAGTAGACATGCCATTTGTTAAGGTTGTGTGTCTGGGACCAGTTATTCTACAGGCTTCTGCACACCTTCACAGGTAGGGGTTAATTGAGCTGGCTGAGTGTTGTATTTCCCCGTGTCTCTTGCAGATAAATACGAGCAAACTTGTGAGAGATTGCTGGTCATTTTAGTTCTTCACTGTTAATCCCACTCAGAGCTGGTGGTTGCATGCTTTTCTGAAGTGTCCCTCTCTCCTCTCCTGAAGACGGTCTGGACACCTGCAATCCCTCCCCTCCTTGCATTCTGGGGTGCGTGCCTTGTGTAGTGTGTGGTACGGTGACCACACAGGTGCAGGCGGCCCACAGGTTTCTCCCTACCCCTGGGCAGGTGCGTCCCTCGGACATCTGATATCATATGTGTGTGTCAGCATGGTGGCTGACTATTTCCCTGGAGTGATAACACTTGGACTGGCTATGGTTGACCATCTGTATGCATGTGAGCTCTGGGTGGGGTCCCTGTTATGTTGTATGCACAACCATGTGTGTTGGTGTGAACATAAGGACCAGCAATCTCTCACAAGTTTACTGGTATTTATCTGCAGCAGACAAGGGGGATTGGCTGGTGGAGAATACCACACTCAGATAGCTCAATTAACCCCTACCTGTGAAGGTGTGCACAAGGGAACATGTAGAACCACAGGTCCTAGATGCACAACCTTAACACCATTTTTGTGTTCCCGCTTCATGGTCTGTCATAAACGATCAGCCTTGAACACACACTCTTCAAGAGAGCTGCAGATAATTGGCAGAGGTCAAATGATAAGCCTCAGGCAGTGTTTATGGGCATGGCTAACAGGACTATTTATTTTCCCATTCATACCACAAATGGGGGATTAGTTAGGGAAAGTTACAGACTATCCAGATGATCAATTTTCACAGTTGATAATCAAAATAGTTTGTATTTTTCACAGATGATCGATTTTAACCCCACCCTCTGGCTGGCAAATCAAACTAAAGGCCCATTTACACCAGCAGATGTTCGCTCAAAGATCGCTCAAACGACAGTTTGAGTGACAGCTTTGAGCGATCATTTAGCATAAACTATTAAGCAGCTACTCAACAACTTAAGTACCAATTAGGTGTGCAAATAAAGCCTTCACTGAATGCAGTTAATAGCCCGAGGGCTATTATCTGCGCTCAGATCCTTTGTTCTCCACAGGGAAACAATGCTATCAGCACTCTCCACGGTAAACTTCTGATAAGAGAGAAGGATGATTTTTAGGTTGGACTGAATTTAACGATCAGCCAGCAGTGCCTGAAAAGCGCATGATGGGCACACATTTACGCACACCGATTATTGCTAAAACGATTGCCGATGAGCGATTTTTTTTTAGCGATCATCGGCGGGTGTAAATGGCCCTTAATGCAATTCTAGCTTAATTGATGGTTGTTACTAATCAACACACAATTGTGCTAGATTACCTTACAGTTGTCCAAGAGTTGCATATGCTAGTATGTTTTGTACTTTGTCACACTTAGGTATTTGCATGCGTCAAACACGTGACTACAATTTAGATCAGAAGGGGAATCCTGCTAGCTAGATGAAACCTGTGAGAGACCTCCCACACTGTTGAGTAATACTGAAGTAATAACTCTTGGAGCATCACTAGTGGGGGTCTGGGGACTAGCAATAACTAATGGCAGGATAATAAATGGTATAGTATGTGATAAGGCAAGAACACTTAACACCATCTCACAGGCTCTTGACTTATTACTGTTGGATGTACAAGGTACTCAAAAAGCTGCTCTACAGAACAGAGCTACAGCTGATAGTATTCAATCATGGATCTGAGGGATATAAAGGTATGTGTTATTTCAACCTAACTGATAATTTGGAATCTATTCATAAAAAATATTCAAGATTTCAAAAATTAGTACAGACAGTCAGGCAAAATAAGGACCAGAGGTGGTTTGATTTGCTTACTGGGTCCTGCTTAAGTGCATCTTGGCTTCGTCTACTTTTCCGTATACTTTGTTATGCAGTGGTAAATTGTATACTCCTTTGCTGCTGCATTCAGTGCATACCTAATCTAGTGGGTTTTATATAATTGGGTTATGGGTCCATTAATACACAGATTTTCCCTTAGGGATGGGCTGGGGAAACCCTATGTGGGTGTAACCAGGAGGATTATGGAGAATTCTTAGGAACGTCCATCTTCCTAGAAGTTAGGTAAGTAGATTAAGAAAGTGTCTGTGCTCCAAGGAGGGAGAGTAGGGGTAGATGATGCACAATTCAAAATAGAAAATAAACACGGACTCACCTGGTGTGGGGCCTGTCAGATGACAGGACACCACACCTATGGTTCAAGTTGGCTGCTGCAAAATAACACAAGCATATGATCCCGTCAGATATAGGTGCCGGGTAAGCGTCAGTAGAAGTTCCCGGGGTTGTAGGACCTCGGTCGTAGACAATAGAGTGATCACATAGTGAACAAAGTGGATGATACAAAGAGAGAAAAAATCTAGCACTGCTATATGCTGTGTAGAATCATATAGACATATATAAATAAGTTCGAACTTACTTCACTGGGGGGGATTAAGAGATCATGAAGCCCCCCCCCCCCCCCAAATCCTGGTCTGCGGTTGGGATAAAGTATCAGATGCTGTAGGTCATTTCCAGTTATTTAATTCCAAACAAACAATTAAAAGTAAAAGGAGGACATATATAGAAGAAATAAAAACTCCTGGAAACGCGTTTTAAAGGATAAAACCTTCTTTTTAAAGCATAAGAGGACTCCATTAGGTGTTTAGTTTATATAGCAGCAGTATGGTGACTGAAGGAGGAACAGGGGCGGTGAAAAATATCACAAATCCACCCGTAAATTGTATGAAAGAAATACCATTGATTGATGGGGTGAATCCTTCCATTAATATATTTCACCATCATGCAATCCTGCGGTGATGCAGGTCACATGACTGCAGCTAGGATCCGGTAACCCAGTTAAGTAACTAAAGTGACACCAACCTGGCTTGCATCCACCCCGGCAATGATAGAGGACTGTGGTGACGTCAGATTGGAGGTGTGCACTAGTGAGCGTCAGAGGCAATTGCATGTTGTGTCACATGATGCGGATCATGTGATGCCACCAGAAGATGCACTACGTTCCTGCATCAATGCCACACATGTAGTTGATTCAAACAGCATGATAACAACGATTACATCTCTTGACAAGGACAAAAACATAAGAGGATATTGTACAGAGGATATATAACTCATCAATTGGTAATGAAAGCAACTACACACCTGAGTCCTCTTATGCTTGAAAAAGAAGGTTTTATCATTCAAAACGCGTTTCCAGGAGTTGTTATTTCTGCTATACATGTCATCTTTTTACTTTTAAATGTTTGTTTGGAATTAAATAACTGGAAATGACCTACAGAATGTGATACTTTATCCCATAGCACTCCAGTAAATGGTTGCCGCACACAATCTCTCCTTAAATCAAGGTGGGAGAAGGTCTCAAATAATTGATGCAAGCTTACCCGGATGTGGACAATGCATCCAAGTCATCAAATCCATCAGCTATTCTTGTAAACAGCATTTAGGGTTTTTAAATCATCCACGAATCATCTTCTAAAACAAAAGTGTTTGTTTATTGTTTCATTCTTTGCTATACAGCCCGCAACATTTTGACTGCTTGTCGCAGTCTTTATCAAGCCAATACACAAGTCAGACACCACTGGTGTATATATAGCTGGCATACCACATAAATACACCAATCACCTACACCAACATATACATATAATACTCAATCAGTGCCCCATTGGAGGAAAGCCTTACCCATCAGCTGTAGACACCGATTGCACCCGGACAAAATGCTATTCACTCGTAGAGATTCCATACCGGCATCCGTAGATAGTCACCGCGCATGCGCGGGATATGTCCAATTCTTATGAGTTGCCAATCAACGTCATCCGCAATCACGCCTCCAGGACTGTCTGCACTTACTTATTGCGCATGCACGAGATGTCTCCACATCCCACGGGATATCCATCAATGTGCTATATGCCTACATCACTAAGCCAGTCGCCACTCATGAGAGAGATCTTAACAAATCGCGCGTAACTTCGGTACTTATCACCTGTCTAAGGCAGTCACCACCATTTTGTTTGAGGGCAAATTGCTGGGTATACAATATGACCAGAACATGGGCCGGTTCACACTAACCGCCTGTGGGAGATTAGCTCAGTAGCGTGCGGGTTTAGTGATATTCAGAGACGGAACACCAGCGGATGCAGTCCAAAGCAGGCGTGGCCTGCATTTATTTTTATAACAGTAACATAAAAAGTCCAGCCTTAGTTTCAGGCAAACAAATAATAGTCCACAATCCAACGATCTGGCCATCCCGGCCTAATCAGGTCGCACTTAACCGATACGGCGCACAGCGGGGCTTCTATGTCCAGCCGGTCACACAGGCTGCCAGGGCCCAGCAGCCATCTTAGCTCCCTCCTGTGTCCGTGCACCTGCTCTTTATGTGCACACTAGCACTGGCTCAGCCTCAGCACCTGTGCTGATTGCGCTTGCCCACACCCTGGAGTGGAGGAGGTGGAATGGACAGCCCCACTACCAACCTGCCATCCATTCCAAAAAAAACAGGCCCGGATATTTTTTAAAGAGCAGATCTCCAGCAACTGCTTGCTGGAGACCATATTACGCTACTGGTTTCTTATGTCTGAGAGCGAGACATGACCTTCCTCCAGTCCCTTTATGCATAGTACCGGTACCTAGCCCCTCAGCACCTCACACGCCCCAAAACAGAGGAAAAATATCTGACATACAATTATCTTTACGGCTTCTATTTGGGACCTGACTCCCATGCATATAGTCACTGTCACAATCCTCAGTTCTCATTGTAACCCTACTGAATATATTATGCCCAAGTCACCAAAGATCACATGTGTCCAGGTCTCCACGCCCACAATGCTTTCCAGCAACTGGTCAAAATATCGGGCTCACCTCCATGTTTTGAATATTCTAATATGAATACTATCAGCCCATAAAAATAAAATGTCATCATCGTCATTTAACCAAAATTCTTTTTTATTGTCTAACACACACAAAAAAAATTCGGACATCTAATCACTTATAAAAGTATTAAATAACATAGTCACAGCACATGTTCACTACTGTGACCCTCTCTTTATATCCAAGTACAATACTGTACGCAAGTCATAAGCTTTACATAGTCTTGTTTTACATTTCTCATATACAGCAGTGAAACTCCTGGTTCATATGGCAAACATATAGTGTACATAGGCTCCCATTTTCCCTACAAAGTCCTAAAAAGTAACTCAGCATACACAGACATACGTGGTATGTAGAGTACAGCAAGAGCGTTTTGGTAGAGTATGCAGAGCAATTAGTTTGTCACTCTGTAATGTCTGTACATGTAGTCTCTGAATTGTCAAGTGCTGCAAAACATCTTTCCCTTTCATTCAATACTTTGACTTCTCATAAAAGTCGAAACTTAAAATACATGAAAAGTGTCAATGTTCTCATTTCTGTATTCATGCTTATCTGGCTCTTACAGGTCATTCATCATAAAAAAGCACCCTCTTAAAATTCGAGACCTATAATTACTATTTTACCGCTCATCAAACTTTCATCTATTTAAGCAAATATGTCTATATGCTTTATTACAATTGCTGTGATCAGCCGTCCACCACGATTATTCATTTAATTGTGGGGATTTTAGAGCTTGTCTCCTTGTTTAATAATGTACAGAGTTCATCTGGGTGCTAATGAAATTCATGATGGATTTTTTTTTACTTTTAATGCATAAACGTATTACTTGAGGAGGGCGGTGATTTTCCCGTCTATTGACTCAAAGGAGTGCCCAGTGGGGAAAGCCATTGGATTCAGTCCACACAAATGCCTCCATGCCCAATCCTCCAGCAACCCATTAATCTCACATGCAAAAAACAGAGAGGTCAATGATTTGTGATAAATGCATTTTCATTAAAGCGAAATGAGCATTTGACTTTCTGAAGAAGTCATTTACTGTGGGTTTTTTAAAGATTGAACATCTCATTGAGAGATAGACTGCAACCTTCTGCTGTTTCTTATTCAGTAGCAACTGTAAATGTGAAGCATTTGAAGGTTAAAGGGAACTCTATGACTTGTTTTACCATCAATCTAAAAAACGGCTTCAAAAGTCTTTATGGTGAATCACTTTGAAGAAAGGGAATTTTTCAAACTGGAATAACAGAAATATGTGTTTTTTGCATTTTTTTTCAGATTCTCTTTATTTTTACCTACAGTTACAATATAATTTTTTTTTGTGACAATTACTAAATTTTTACTATAACTCTATAAAAAAACTTGAGAAAAACGATGATAAAAAAAACCCCATAAATGTAATACAAATAAAACAAGTTTTACGTATAAAAGACAAAAAGAGCCACTGGAAGTTGGTACTCACTTTATATATGTCTAAACCCTGTAACTACCATACCTTTTCCAGGTTTAGATTTTTTTCGCCACCTATCAAGAGCCATAACTTTTTTATTTTTCTATCATCATAGTCATACTCTACGAGGCCATGTTTTAGGAGGGACGAGTTGTATTTTCTAATTACACGATTTCATGCACCATATAATGTATTGAAAAACTCTTATAAAATTTTAAATGGGATGAAATGGAAAAAGCACATAATTATCCCATTTTTCAGAAGTTTTGCTATTGCAGCATTCATGGTGTGGAAAAAATTCTATGGTTTATTACCATTCTGATGATACTATGTTAATAGATACTTTTCTGTTTTACTACTTTTAAAAAATTAAAAACCCTTTTATTAAAAAGAGATTGCTTTTTGTCTTCAGATTCAGATCTCCATAGCTTTTTTATTTTTCCATCAATGGCGATGTGTGAGGGCTGTTTTATTTTTTGTAAGGCAAACTGTAGTTTTTATTGCTACTGTTGTTGAGTACATGCAACTTTTTGTTCAATCTTTTGGGGCGGATGTCATAATCCTGGCATTGTTCTTTTTCTTATATCATTCACCATTTGAGATTAAAAAAAATGCAATACTTAGATAGTTCAAGCTTTTTCAGATGCAACCATACAAAGTTTTTCTTATTGTTTAGATTGTGGGGACAATAGGAAAAGGGGTTATTTTTAATTTTTAATATATTTTTTTAATTTTTAAACTTTTTATTTGACTAAGGGCTCCCACCCACTGGCGTTTTTTTCTCCACTGCGATGTGATTCTAAAGTTAAAGTCTCGCATTGCAGTGCGAGAAAAACGCAAGCAGATATCCCAAAATCGCTGGGATATCGCTGCGGCATCGCCAGTCTTTTCAATGGGGCCAGCGGCAGCAGCGCTAGCCCCATTGAAAAGATATGGAGAATGCCGCTGACTTCTGCCACAGCTGTGACATAGCTAAGATATTGCTATTCATGAATGAATAGCTAAGAGCTATCTGCCATTGGCTGAGCGCTCAGCCAATAGCTTAGCAGTAGCTGCTATTAGCTGAGCCCTCAGCCAATCTGCACAGCCCTTTCAGGAGGCGGGGATTTTTAAATCCCCGTCTGCTGAAAGAGCTCAGTAGCAGTGCCGGGGAGCCAGCCGGAGGACGCGGCTGACAGCAAGAGAGGTGAATAACTTTTTTATTATTTTTTTAACCACTTTTTATGATTATCGGGGAAGGGCTTATATTTCAAGCCCTTCTCCGATAATCATTCTGCAGGGCTTGTCAGAAACTACTGCTTTCAATGGGATCGGCAGTAGTGCCGATCCCATTGAAAGAAATGGGATAGCATGCCGCTGACTTCTGCGGTCCCCGCGGGGATGAAGGAAACTTCTGCCACAGCTGTCACAGCTGTCACAGCTGTGGCAGAAGTCCGCGGTATTCTCCATATCTTTTTAATGGGGCTAGCGCTGCTGCCGCTGGCCCCATTGAAAAGACTATTGCAGCGATATCGCTGCGATTTCTCGCACTGCTCTGCGAGAGATTTCACTTACTCTCGCAGCGCAGTGGAGAAAAAAACGCTAGTGGGTGGGAGCCCGAAGGCTGACATGAAACTACCTTACGGGACTTGAACGTGCAATTATTTAATCACTTCTACAATATACCTCAATACTTTACTATTACAGTATATTGTATTTTTCACATATTAAGCCTTTCCACAGGCACAGGTAATTAAGGTTAAAAATATGGAAGCCCTACTAGGCCCAGCCCATGCTTATCACAGCAATCATTGGCACCACGCAATTGCTTTGGAGGGCTGATGGTGAGGCAGAGGGGGACAGCTTACATATCAGGGTCAGGATTAACAGGGCATGTAAGCTGTCAAACAGCTGTGATCATAGCTAGCTCCTTTATGATGTAGACGTACACTCTAATTCCAAAAAGTTGGGAGGCTGTGTAATATGTAAAGAAAAAAGAGATTTTGAAATCTCATATAATCACATTGTATTCACAGTAGACCACAGAACACATATCACAAGATAAAAGTGAAACATTATTGCATTTCATTTTTTTTTTAAGTAAATAATTTAGAAACTGATGGCAGCAACGCACTCAAAAAAGTTGGGACAGGAGTAACAAAAGGCTGGAAAAGTAAGTAAAATGTTTAACCCCTTAGTGACCAAGCCTGTTTGCGCCTTAATGACCAGGCCAAATTTTGCAAATCTGACATGTGTCACTTTAACATGGAAAAACACCAGAAAGGTTTTGCATATCCAAGCGATTCTGACATTGTTTTTTCGCCACATGTTGTGCTTCATTTAGGCGGAAAAAATAGACCGATAGAAATTGTGTTTATTTATTAAAAGCGCCAAAATTGGGAAAATTTTGAAAAAATCGTCATTTTTTCACATTTCCAACTGCAATATCTTAAATATGTGCAAACATAATATAGAAATTTTTGCTAAGATTTATATTTCCACCCGTTTACTTTATTTTGGGCGCACATTGGAAAAACTTTCGTTTTTTTTTAACTATTTAGGAGACGTACAAATTTAACATTACTTTTTAGCATTTTGAGGAACACTTTGTTTTCCTATACCAAGCCGAGATTGCAAAGGCTCATGAGTGTCAGAATAATAGATACCCCCCCAAATGACCTCATTTTAAAAACTACACCCCTTAATGTATTCACTGAGGGGTGTCATGAGTATTTTGACCCCACAGTTTTTTTTCAGGAATTAATTCAATTTAGAGGAGAAAAAGTAAAATTTCATATTTTTGCAAATCTGTCATTTTAAAGACATATTTTTTTCCTATAGTTTACATGAAAATCAGGATTTACACCCCAAAATGGATACCCCTATTTCTCCCGTGTTCAGAAATATACCCATTGTGGCCCTATTGTTATATCTGAGTCCACAACGGGGCCCAAAATGAAAGGAGTAGTCAGTGTCTTTCAAAACAGAAATTTTGCTTGAAGTCCTTTTAGGCCCCATAGCACACATGTAGAGTTCTTGAGCGCCCAAAACCATAGAAAACCCCCACAAATGACCCCATTTTGAAAACTAGACCCCTTAAGGAATTTATCTAGGGGTGTACTGCATATTTTGACCCCACAGTTTTTGAATGAATTCAAACCAAGCAAAAGGAAAAAATTGTGATTTTCGTTTTTTCGGCAATTCTGTCATTTTAAAAACAGCTTTTTTTGTACAGCACACATATGAAGGAAGACTTGCACCCAAAAATGGATACCCCTGTTTGTCCTGTGTTCAGAGACATACCCATTGTGGCCCTAATCTTATGTCTGGATACACAACGGAGCCCAAAATGAAAGGAGCGACCGGTGGCTTTCGGAACACAAATTTTGCTTGAAGTCCTTTTAGGCCCCATTGCCCACTTGTAGAGTTCTTGAGCGGCCAAAACCATAGAGAACCCCCACAAATGACCCCATTTTGAAAACTAGACTCCTTAACGAATTTATCTAGGGGTGTACTGCACATTTTGACCCCACAGTTTTTGAATAAATTCAAGCAAAGCAAAAGGAAAAAATTTGGATTTTTGTTTTTTTGGCAATTCTGTCATTTTAAAAACAGCTTTTTTTGTACAGCACACATATGAAGGAAGACTTACACCCCAAAATGGATACCCCTGTTTGTGCTGTTTTCAGAAATATACCCATTGTGGCCCTAATCTTATGTCCGCATGCACAACGGGGCCCAAAATAAAAGGAGTAATCGGTGGCTTTCAGAACATAGATTTTGCTTGAAGTCCTTTTAGGCCCCATTGCCCACTTGTAGAGTTCTTGAGCGCCCAAAACCATATAGAACCCCCACAAATGACCCCATTTTGAAAACTAGACCCCTTAACGAATTTATCTAGGGATGTACTGCATATTTTGACCCCACAGTTTTTGAATAAATTCAAGCAAAGCAAAAGGAAAAAAATAGGATTTTCATTTTTTGGGCTATTGTGTCAATTTAAAAACAGTTTTTTTTGTACAGCACACATATAAATGAAGGCTTTCACCCCAAAATGGATACCCCTGTTTGTCCCGTGTTCAGAAACATACCCATTGTGGCCCTAATAGACTTACAGGACCCATGGCTAGGCCTACAATGAAAGGAATACCCGTTGGATTTCAGGGTACCACTGAATAAATTTCAGGCCCCATTGCCCACTTATCGAGCCATTGAGCGGCCAAAACTATAAAGAACCCCCTCAAATGACCCCATTTTGAAAACTAGACCCCTTAACGAATTCATCTAGGAGTGTACTGCGTATTTTGACCCCACAGTATTTGAATGAATCTAAGCAAAGCAGAAGGAAAAAGTTACGATTTTCAATTTTTTTGGCAATTTTTTCAATTTAAAAACAGTTTTTTTGTACAGTGTACATAGGAATGAAGACGTTCACCCCAAAATGGATACCCCCGTTTGTCCCGAGTTCAGAAACATACCCATTGTGGCCCTAATCTACTTACAGGACGCATGGCAAGGCCTATAAAGGACGGAACACCTGTTGGATTTTAGGGCACAACTGAATAAATTCCAGGCCCCATTGCTTATTTGTACAGAATAAAGATTGACTCCCTAAAAATTCCCCCCCTCCCCCTCCACGCCCTTTTTGGCGTTCGCAAATCTTAGATAAAAGTAAAAATGTGAACTGTGTAGTATTTCCGAAGACAGGGGTAATTACGGAGGCTGGTTGGAATGGGCCCATGGGGCAATAAAACCGGGTATCCCCCACCCCTCTCATGCTTTTTGGGGGTATTTCATGACCTCAGTGGCGGGTATGGGGTGTAAAAAGTGGCGTTCCGTGAGTCTCCGTAAGCTTGATGAGGTGCGGCGGTCTCACACAGAAGGCGCTCAACAAGGTGCTCCTGGAACTGCAGGAAAGCGAGCGTTCCCGGGGCTTCTTGTAAAATACGTATCACAGGTAGCGGTCTGAATAACGCCAGGCTCACGCGGGTGCAGGCGGAATCCGCTTGCGGAGGCCCACAGCGGATCCCATCTGTGAGCCCGGCTGTGACCCTGCGTACGGCTGCGTAATGTACTGCGCATAACTGCCTACTCACACAGGCGGTCATGCACAGTACACCTTTGTTTGTATTTCCCGCACCATCGCTTAGCGATGACGCGGGTACCCGCAGCCCGTATACAATGTAGTTGCGTATGGACTGCGGGTATATCCGCGACCATGGAGCACAATGGGCTCTATGTTGCCGATTCCGCAGTAAAATAGAACCTGCTGCGTTCTCTTTTCTGCGAGTGGATTACGCAATTCTGACCCGCTAATGTGAGCGGAATTGTGTAATCCAATGCGATTGATCTGCGTAATACCGCGGATCAGATGCATGCGGAATCCGTCATTCCTATCCGGTCATGTGAGACCGGCCTATGGTAGATCGCTACCTTTTTATCACGTGACCGGGGACCGCTCAACGAGGCCACCCGTCACTGCTCCAGGCTCTCTGTGACCGTTGGTCGCTGGGAGCAAGGAGATTTTAAGTTTCCTGGGCTCCCCGACTCCTGCGCATGTGTCCGGCTTTTTGCCGGCAATCGCATGTGCAGAATCCTGGAAGGTCCACGGAGGAAGATCGCGTCGGGATTCAAATACGCAGGCCTCCGGTAAAAAGTTTCATCTCCTCTCACCGATCGCATCAGTGAGGGAAGATGAAACTTCAAATTTTTTTTTTAACTTTTACGTGATCGCCATTATTGGATAATGGCGAACACGTGACCAGGAACCGCTCACCGCGGACCCCCATTAAATCTCCATGCTCTTGGCTACGTTTTGTAGCCAGGAGCAGGGAGAATTTAAATTATCCTGGCAATCCACAGCTTTTGCGCATGCGCCCGCCATTTTGGCGACGGGCGCGTGTGCAGAAGCTGTGGTAATGTCCGCGGATAAATCTGGGGGCCTTAGGTACGTACTTTCATCCTCCCTCACGGATATGATCCATGAGGGGAGATGAAACGTACGCTTTTTAAAAACTTTTTTTTACTTTTTTTTTTTTTACTTTTTTACACTTTTTTTTCACTTTACATGATCACTGTCATCCATTGGATGACAGTGATCATGTCCCCGGTATAATCTCTCTGCTCCTAGCTACACATGGCAGCCAGAAGCAGAGGGATTTTAAATTCCCCGGGGCTCGAGCCCGTCTGTGCACGCGCCCGATGTCAATCATCGGGCGCGCATGCGCAGACGGGGATTCGGGTCCCGGGACATCGGGACACCGCTGAGGACTGGGGGTGAGTATTTTCACCTCCCCTCATGGATCCGATCCATGAGGGGAGGTGAAACTGACTTTTTTAAAACTTTTTTTTAACTTTTTCGCGATCGCCGCTAACCATTGGATAACGGCGATCGCGGTACCGGGGACCGCTCACCGCAGTCCCCGCTGACATCTCCTGCCTCCCGGCTACCTACAGGAGCCGGGAGCCAGGAGATTTTAAATCTCCCGCGCCGCCGGGCCTTCTGCGCATGCGGCTGACGTAATGCCGCCTGGCGCGCATGCGCAGAAGACCGGCTTCGGGCCCCGGAGCGGCAGGAGAGCGGGGAGCAGCGTACAGGACCTGGGTGAGTAATTTCAGCTGCTCCGATGGATCCGATCCATCAGAGCAGCTGAATCTTTAACTTTTATGTACTTTTATTTACTTTTTTTGCGATCGGCGCTATCCATTGCATAGCGCCGATCGCAATGCCGGGGGGGGCTCCGAACAGCCCGGGATGACAGCTCCATGCTGTCAGCTACCTGCGGACACCGACAGCATGGAGCTGTCACGTCCACAGCCCGAGGGGCACTATTCTCTGCAGGAAGCATGTTTTTACGTCCTCAGAGAATAGAGCCCACTTCGGGAGGACGTAAAAACACTATGGGCTGGTCGTTAAGGGGTTAAAGGGTTTCTAAGAGATGCTATCCTGGAGTACCTCAAGGGAAATAGCTGTATAACTCCATATCAGCATGGGTTTATAAGAGATCGCACCTTTCAAACCAACCTGATCAGCTTCTACAAGGGGGTAAGTTCTATACTGGACCTGGGAGAGTCACTGGAACTCGTGTATCTGGACTTTTGCAAAGGGTTTGATACTGTGCCATATAAAAGGTAGGCATATAAAATGAGAAAGCTTGATCTAGGTGAGAATGTATGTAAGTGGGTAAGTAACTAGCTCAGTGATAAAAAGCAGACTGTTACGGTATCCTACTCACTCGCAACCCCCTGGCCCTGCCTACTTGCCTCCACCCCTGGCTAACCCCAGGCGGGCAACTGGTCGGTGGTCCCTACTCTCACAAGGGACCAAGAGGGGACACTGGCGTACCAAGATGTAACAAGGTAGAATACCGACAGGATAGGCAGATGATACAACCAACAGAAAATCACAAGCAGGCCAAGGCAGATGGGACAACCTGATATGACAGAACAAGCTGACAATGCTGGAGACCAACAGAGGCAGGATGCTAGCACGCTGAAGGAAACCAAATAACTAGCAGTGACTGCAGATCACTGTCAGCCTTAGAAACACAAGCCTCCGCCCAGGGGCGGAGAGAGGGAGACACTCACTCTCACAGCACCAATATAAAAGGTGCTAATGCACGGGGCTGGCTACAGGTGCACGCGCGCACGGCGCTGCCTGGACCCGAGCGTGCGCGCACCGTGCCGCGCACAAACAGCACCACGCCGATCGAACACTCACGCCCCCGGCAGCAGGACAACAAGCCAGGTTACGCGCCCCGACCGCTGGACCCAGCGCCCTACAGCGCCAGGAGGACCAGCAGCCGCCACAATGATAACACAGACAATAGTTATTAATGGTACATACTCTGATTGGGTCACCGTTACCAGTGGGGTACCACAGGGTCTGTTTTGGGCCATATTCTTTCTAATATATTTATTAATGACCTGGTAGAAAGATTGTGCAGTAAAACAGCGATATTTGCAGATGACACAAAACTATGTAAAGATATTAACCCAAGAGAGGACGCAAGGCGGTTGCAAGATAATCTGAATAAGCTGGAGGCTTGGGCAGAAAAGTGGCAAATGAGATTTAAGACTGATAAATGTAAAGTTACGCATATGGGCAGAGAAATGCATGTCACCATTACACACTAAATGAGAAACCACTGGTAAACATGGACATTGAAAAGGAATTGGGGATTTTAGTTAACTGGAAGCATAACTGGAGCAACTAGTGTCAGGCAGCTGCTGCTGATGAGAACATTGTTACTGGTTAGGCAACACATGGAATATTGTGTATAGTTTTGGGCAACGGTACTCAAGAAGGACATATCAAAGCTTTAGCGGGTACAAGGGCGGGCAACTAAAGTAATAAACGGAATGGGAAGACTACAATACCCAGAGAGGTTAACGAAGTTGGTATTATTTAGTTTAGAAAAAAGACAGCTGAGGGGCGACCTAATAACTATGTATAAATAGATCAGGGACAATACAGAGATCTCTGCCATCATTAATTTATACCTAGGTCTGTGACTGAAGCAAGAGGGCATCCTCTGCATCTAGAGGAAAGAAGGTTTCATGTGCTCAAGGGTCAAGGCTGACGGCCAATTTTGGATGCTTAAGTTCTTCGGGCCTTCAGGTGGCACTGCATTGAAAACAGCCATGATTCTGTAATGCAAATCCCTGCATTGGCTCATGAATACTTACAGGAATTATTGTCTGTGAACACAGTACACTGTGCAATCCACAAATGCAAGTTAAAACTGTACAACGTAAAGAAGAAGCCATATATTACCACAACGCAGAAACGCTGACATCTTCTCTGGGCCAAAGGTAATTTAAAATGAATTGAGGCAAAATGGAAAACAGTTCTGTGGTCAGATGAATCAAAATTTGAAATTCTTTTTGGAAATTACGGATGCCATGTCATGTGGACTCAAGAAGAGAAGGACCATCCAACTTGTTATCAGCACACAATTTAAAAGCTTACTTCGCTGATGGTATGGGTTTGCATTAGTGTTTATGTTATGGGCAGCTTGTACATCTTGAAAGCCACTATCAATACTGAGCAGTATAGAGAGGTTTTAGAACAACAGAACAAGATGTTCTCCCATCCAGCCTTTCAGGGAAGGCCTTGTATATTTCAGCAAGACAAAGCTAAACTACATACTGCATCCATCTCAACGGCATGGCTCTGCAGAAGAAGAGTCCAGAGGCTGAACTGGCCTGTGTGTAGTCCAAAGCTTTCACCAATAGAAAGCATTTGGCATATTACAAAACAAAAAATCCGACAAAGACGACCCAGGACTGCTGAGCAGCTAGAATCCTACATCAGACAGGAATGAGACAATATTCGTCTTCCAAAACTACAGCAATTGGTTTCCCCACTTCCCAGATGTTTACAGACTGTTGTAAAAAAGAGGGGATGCTACACAATGGTAGACATGGCGCTGGCCCAATGTTTTTGGGATGTGCTGCTGCCATCAATTTCTAAATGAGTTAATTTTTTAAAATGTAATGGAAAAATATCTCCTTCACCTTCTGATAAGTGTTGTGAATAAAATCTGGTTATATGAGATTTCCAAATCATTACATTCTTTATTTCTTAACATTTTTTTACATTTTATACAGCGTGCCAAGATTTTATGGATTTGGGGTTGTACTTCACAGAGGGGTAAAGGGGTTAAGGGTCTTATACAGTAAACAGAGCACCAGAACAATGACATGGAGTCATTCTCAGCTAGTGCCCAAAGTAGGCGTTTATGTTGATATGGACAGCAGAAAATACTTGTGGTGTAGGTACCCCATTTCCCTGAAAATAAGACCTACTTTGAAAATAAGCCCTAGCATGATTTTTTTTTTTTGGGGGGGGGGGGTTTGAGGATGCTTAATGATTTTTCAGGATTTTCAGGATGCTTGAAGTATAAGCCCTACTCCAAAATAAGCCCTAGTTACAGTTAATAAAAAAAAGACTATGCAAATAGTGTCCAGGCAGCTATACGTGTAAAAAAGTAAAATCTTTTGGAGCAAAAATTAATATAACACCCTGTCTTATTTTGAGGAAAATAGGGTAGTCAGCAGTACAGTACATATATAGCAAAGGTAGATGGCAGTATGGTACATATGGCAGAAGCAGATAGAAAAATAGTACATAGCACAAAGGTAGACATCATCACAGTGTATGCAGTATACAGTAGGTATGGAACACTGCAATACATGTACTATAGATAGATAGCTGTATAGTAAAACTATTTATAGTCAACTATAGTGATCTTTACATGTCAATGGTCCTCTGCATCAGCATCTACAGTAATTCTAATAATTCAAAAACTGGCATAAAAATTGTTCCTTAAATATAGGCCAGCTTTTATTTGGCGTAGATCTCTTTTTAGGTGCACAGACCACCTGAACTGTGTCTAATGTATGAAAAGGCACATTTAGCATGTCTTGTGAGAATTATAGTAAGCCCACCGTCTGAAGCACTGTCTTAATAAAGCCCATCTACTTGCTCAATATGTGTAATCCTTAAATCAGTTTGAGCTATAGAACTATATAAACTACTAGCCTGGGTACCCGATACAGAACGCCTGCAATACCAAACCTGACATTTTAAGTAAGAAAAGATTATATCAGAACATACGCATAAATACGTGGAAGCATCGATGCTGATGAATGCTGTGTGATTGTTTTAGCCATATATTATACCGCTGAGGTAACATGAAAGCTGCGCTGTGATTGGTTGTTATATATTATACCGCTGAGGTAACATGAAAGCTGCGCTATGATTGGTTGCCATTAGAGATGAGCGAGCATACTCGCTAAGGGCAATTACTCAATCGAGCATTGTCCTTAGCGAGTACCTGCCCGCTCGGAAGAAAAGATTCGGCTGCCGGCGGCGGGCAGGGAGCGGCGGGGGAGAGCGGGGAGGAATGGAGGGGAGATCTCTCTCCCTCTTTCCCCTCTGCTCACTGCCGCAACTCACCTCTCACACGCGCCGGCAGCCGAACCTTTTCTTCCGAGCGGGCAGGTACTCGCTAAGGACAATGCTCAATCGAGTAATTGTCCTTAGCGAGTATGTTCGCTCATCTCTAGTTGCCATATATTATACCGCTGAGGTAACATAAAAGCTGCGCTGTGATTGGTTGTTCTATATTATACCACTGAGGTAACATGAAAGCTGTGGTGTGATTGGTTGTTCTATATTATACCACTGAGGTAACATGAAAGCTGTGCTGTGATTGGTTGCTATATATTATACCGCTGAGATAACATGAAACTGCGCTGTGATTGGTTGATATATATTATACCGCTGAGGTAACATGAAAGCCGTGCTGTGATTGGTTGCTATATATTATACTGCTGAGGTAAAATAAAAGCTGTGTTGTGATTGGTTGCTATGGGCAACAGTTTTCAATCCTCAGGGCTGAGATAAAATGAAAGCTACATATAGCTAAAACCAAATGTGTCATATACAAATTCCCAGTTCTGGCCCGATTTGAGTAAAATTTGGCAATTTTTGTTGCCAATAGCAACCAATCATAGCTCAGCTTTCATTTGTTATTCTGCTGAGGTAAAATGAAAGCTGTGCTGTGGTTGCTTGCTATGGGCAACAGTTTTCAATCCTCTTAGTGCTGAGGTGAAATGAAAGCTGCTCTGTGATTGGTTGCTTTGGGCAATAAAAATAGTTTTTTAACTGTTTGTTGATTTACTGTTAAACAGTTTTGATAAATAAGGGCCGCTGTTCATAAATTTGCTCCATGTCTTCCTGTCTGGGGACATATCATTTCCTGAAACACAAATGTTCAACGTTCAGTCTGACTCTTCTAGTCGGTATTACTTGTGCAAAATAACTAAATTGAGTCTGTAGAATCCATTGGTGAAAGCAAATTTGGGGGTTCCTGCATTAAAATTCAAGCAAAGGCATAAAAATGCAAATAAGGTTGCAGAAACAACAACATTTCTGAATTTTTTTTAGCCTATAACCTTCTCCAGGGCGAGATTATAATGTGTGCAAAATTTTGTGTCAATTGGTCGTACAGTTTGTGCGTGACGCTCCAATAAACAGACAGGCAGGCATTGACAAATATATAGAAGATTATATAAGGAATGATTCAGTATAGATTTTTGGAACTACACCTATGGTTCTATCCCATACCTGCCCTGGTTTCCATCCTCAGTGCCACATCTTAAAAACACCATGCTTAAAGAGCCTTATTTTGCACTGAAAAAAAGTCCTGCAGTTTAATATTTTTTTCCATTAAAAAAATGGAAACCAAGTGGAACAGAGGCAAAGTAAATCAAACTAAGAAGAAAAAAAAAACACATTGAAATCAAAGCAGATTGTGCAAGATGTAAGTTTTTTTTTCTTCGTTTAGGACATAACTGAAAAACAGAAAACAATGCTGTTGTGAACATAGCCTAAGAAAAATTAAAAACTTAGTCAAAAATGGAACCCCGGTTAGATGTATAAAGACACTGAAGACCCTGGCCACTGGATGGAAACAGTACATTTCAGGTAATTCCCTTTTACAATGCACGCATTAGGGCTTAAGCCCGTGTTCTGTCCACAAAATCGTACAGAAACAGCATCGCACATGGACAGTATACGATTTTCTTGGATTCGTTAACATTGAGTGACCTATTCTCATCTGTGAAAACAGGCCAGAATAGCGCATGCTGCGATTTCTTTTCTTATGGAACATTGGTCCACGTGAAAAACAAATGTGTGAAGAGCCTAATTGGCTATTATGGATCCATGCCTTATCCATGTGAAGTCTGATGGGCACACAGATGCGAATCACACCCTTCTAAATAAGCCCTTACACACAGTAATTATGGCTGAATTCACTGGCATATGTTTACTTTATGAAATGAGACAATGATTGATTTCCCCATCAATGGTGTGTGCTCTACCTGTATATGAGGCGTATTAAGGATATCTAAGCAATAGAGAAGATCTTTATCCACAGCCACTTTATTCAGAAGATCAGCAATGTGACAAGAACTGTCTATTACTAAATAGCTGTCAGATATAAAACAACTTTCATTCTGTGCCAATTTTTTTTTACTTTGAATGAATTCAATTAAGAAAATTGCTTTTTTTCACCCTAAAGTATTCCTCATTTTTAAATCAAAGTACATGGGTTATGTCAGTGCAGGCTACACGGGGAATTATTGGGTCCATCCTGCTGAATTGTGTTTTTTACTGACCTTTTTGTCATGTATTTATCGTTATATCTGCTCAGTTCTTTACAATTGAGATTAAATGTGGAATACTTCCCATTTGTCTTTGTCCTCTTCAGAGACATAATTAACTATTTGATTGGCCAAGAATTACAATGTCATCCTGTTAAGGGGACACGGCCTTTCATTTATACAGCCAAGAATATACATAGAGATTCCTTTGGCAAGTATAGAATGCACTAAACACATTGAGTTTCTAAAAGCTACAGATGTCGCAAAATGTAACTTGACTCAATAACTTTTCAATGCCTTCTGTTGTGTTAAGATAACCATAGCTCATGAGTGACGAGATAACTTGTTACAAAAAGGTTATCACAGTAAATTCAAACTTTGCTACATTTGTGTATGAAACATATTAAAAACTGTTTTGAATATTACAATAAATACAACATAAAATATTAGGGAAATGTTAAGGCCTCATGCACACGTGGCAAATTGAGCAGCGACACTTCTGTAATGAGCATTGCAGAAGTGTCGCGGATCTGCGTCATCATCTAGGCAATGGCGCGGCGTCCTCTGTACTGCCCATGTGCACCAAAGGCACATCCGCTTACAGAAAAAAGACGACTCCTGACAGGTACTCAGGATGGCAGGCAGTGGGCATGGGAGGATTTCATGTGAGATTTTCCACATGGAATCTGCATGGCTGTGTGCAAGAGGCCTAACTCTGAGCCAATTTCTGAAAAGTTTGGTTTGGGTGGTTCACCAAATTTCAACAAAAAGTTTACTTTGAACTTAACCAGAACTTACCAATACACCTAAAACTGGTGTAGAACACTGTGTTAAAGCCTTAAAAGCTCTGTTTAGGTCATCTAGGAGTGTATCTAAGTACTTTTGAGCTGTTTTTAAGGCAAAATTAATGAATAAAAAGAATGTAAGAAGATAAAAGAAAGAAAAAGAAGAAGAAATATTATTCCTCTTTTCTCTTTTTTTATTTCTTCCTTTTCATTTTTCTCCTTATTTTTCCTTTTTTTCTCCTTTTTCTTCCTTTGCAAATGCTTAGTTTCTCTGCAGTCCCTCTTCAAGAAAGAATGAAGCTTTACACCACAGAAATCAATAGGATGTCTGTATAAAGCACAAACATGCCTTTTCTGCAGTTTTTGATAGATATTTTCCCTTTTGGCTAATAGTAGAGGATCCGAATAGGAGACATGGGAGACCTCCCCCCCACTGTCAACTCAAAATTTCAAAAGTGAACTACAAGACTAACTTTTTAGCAAGGAAAAATCTTGCTAAAAAGTTCCTGTGCTTTATACTTCAGAGTCAGTGGAAAGGTGACATTGCCAGACCCCCCTGACCACTTTCCTTCTGCTTGGGTAGAGCGTGAATAGAGCACTTTGCCCAGCACAGGAACAGGAACTACCTCCCTGACTACTCAGAACTGCCATCTTACAATATTGGCACTCCATTTATTAAAATACTACCCAAATACCCTGTCACTAGGAGCCAGCAAAGAAGCATCCCCTGGAGTTACCTACCCCATTGGTTGCCTCATCATGTCTTTTTCCAAGCAATCCATCAGTGTACCATCTGATACTCTTTTCTAGGCTTCTCATCAACAGGCCAGCTGCACTCAGCTGCCAGAACCAATCTGCCCCAAATGTACTTTAAGCAGAAGTAAGTGGCCAAGCCAAGGAGCTGTTGTTTCAAATGGTTGCCCTGCTGGTAAGACTCCTGCTCTAATGTAACCAGCTTTGAATGACCCATTGCTCCTTGACATACTATCAATTAATATACAGGCAGTACAGACCCCCAAGCTTCCCCACACTTGTCTATCTAGGAGCTCTGCCTGGACTGAAAACTATTCCACATAGGTTATTTATGAGTTTTCAGAGCTATCGTTACAGACCTCCCCATAAAATTCCTTCACTGTTCTTTATTCTTTGTATCTAGTAAAATATATAATTCTCCATTCTAACTTCACTGTTTGAAGTGTCCTGTCCTTAAAAACTCAATCAAAACCCGCTGACTGCCACTGCAAAGATGCAATATTTTATAATATGTTTTCTAAATGAGGTGACTCTTTCAAATAGTGTTTCAAAGATTAACCTTCACTTTAGATAAAAATACATTTTTGAATGGAAATCCAAAATACTCAAATCATCCTCTTCTTGCAGTAATGGGAATCAGTTCACTGTGCATTGACTTCCTACTGGGTGCATTGAAGGCATATCAGTGCACTTGGATTATAAGCATAAGTATAGAGAGCTAGGAGAAGATAAGGAGAAAGTAGTGGTTCTCAGCAAATAAAAGAACAAAAATCCAAAATCCAAATACACTAACTAATATATTTAGCTGCCCAAAGGTCTGTTGGGGTTACTTGCCATACCACTATTTAACTAGCCAACATAATAATGTGTTATCCATAGGGATCATGTGAAGGAGACAAAAAGGAAATGTAATGATGACGACTGGATGCTAAATGGCAGAACTTGACTTTACCTATATACCTTTTCTTGGGTACTAGCAGTGCCTCCCAGTACTCACATACCCCCCAGGGCTTACAGTAGAGCAAAATAGTGTAACAATCATATGGTCACAAGAACAATAGATATGAAGCACATATCTGCACAATAGAAAATGCTAATACAAAACTAGGGACTTATTATTAGTTAGGTAACAGGGGCAGAAGGTTATAGTAACCAGATGATGAGGATGAAGATAATGAAACTGGAAGTGGAGTCTGTAGGAGATGGTATGGACCAAAAATAACAACCAGAGAGATCTTATTCCCAATACTAGCTCTCCCTAGGTCCTTCCTTAATCTCTCCCTGGGACTGACCGTTACATTAGACACCACTGTGTTCATGTAGCTGTCAGTTATTCCTATTGGTAAACCTGTCTAAAATACTATCCCTGAGTATAAGAGAGCATAAGAGAGCATTAGGACCCAGACAATAAGCTAAACATGCAGGCTGAATAATGAACCAAGGCTAGAAAGATACAAACAATAAATGCATAAACAGCATCAAGGGCTAGGAAATAATGACTAGACTAGACATAACCATAGGAACAAGACCAAACTGCTAAGAACAAACTAGACTAGAAAAATGTGGATGCACGCATGTGCATCCTACATTCCATTCATACGGAGATCTTTGGGACCCCCATTCTGGAGATCAGTTGAGGGTTAAACCTTCACCTGTGGATAAGGAATAACTTTTAACTTAGCACTGTGAAATAAGGTGGCCCGAAATCGTCACCCATCTTGCCATGTCGGTCTACCAGCATTTAGGTTCCAGGGAAAGCTGGGTAGCAAACCTGACCACCATTCAGGTTCCAGGGAAAGCAGGATGGCCTCTGCTATTCCCAGCTTTCTCAGAAATCACCTACATTCCTTACCCCATTCCCCATTGTCTTTGAAGTGTTAATGTTCCCAGACCAGAGGAGCTAATGTCCTTATCATACAAACAAAGGGGGAGTGACATGAAGGTGGTAATTATTTATGGCCCTGGCTCTTTTTGAAGCTAGAGACATGAGGCAGACAAATTGGTACCAGAGATAGATCATAGGGAAAATCCATAATGGGGATAACGGATCACCAAAAAGTCCCAGCGCAACAGCGGTTATATTTTCATTACTGGGAGAGCGCTGTGGACTACATGTATATTCAACACACCCCTTGGTGATGTAAAAAGGAGGGAGGAGGTGTGAGGAGACCTTAAAGCAGAGGGGTTGCCTCTCCCATGTGTCAGACTTCAGAGATATGCTACGGCATAAGGTTTTCCCATTTGCTTCAGTGACTCCGCATGAATCAGAACCTTGGGCCGAGTATCCCAAATCTGGTACCTTTCTCTTTGTTTTATTTTTTTTAAAAACTGTCTGTTCTGTATGCCTGTATACCTTACGTTGATTGTAACTTTTTTTTCTGTATACTTTTGTATACTCAAATATTTTGCACTGCTAGTCTTTGTTAGAATAAATCTGCAATTTATTAGTTAAGGCTTGTTCGTTCTAAAATGAACCCTAAGGCCTCGGTCACACGGGCGATTTTCCGTGTGACCTGCGCATGCGATCTGCGATCTTAGAGAACCATTGCTTTGCAATGGTATCGGACACATGAGCGCTTTTTATGCTCTCGTCCGATAAATTATAGAACAGAAATCGCAGATCGCACCTATCTGCGATCTGCGATTCCTGTTCTCTTCTCTATATGCGCTCAATGGGGCCGGCGGCAGCAGCGCCGACCCCATTGAGAACATATAGTTGACAAATCATTCTCCTCTGCCACAGCTGTAACAGCTGTGTCAGAGAAGAATGATGTTTGCCCATTGAATTCAATGGAGCCGGCAATACAGCCAACTCCATTGAAAGCAATGGGCTGCCGGCGATCGCACGATGACTTTTCGGGTTCTTCCAGGCTAATGAAACTGGTTTGGATGGAGCACAAATATAACATATAAATTCAGGGGGGAAACCCCTCTTGATCTAAGTAAATGTTTGCACACAGAAATTTGAGACTTACAATAACACCAAACAATCTAAGCAAAGAGATAAATATTTAATCAGTCCACTGAGTTGAGAAATGTTTTATGATGTCTGTTATCTCTTCTTTAAAAACTGCACATAGAAGGAAATGGAAACACTACTTCTGCAGCCCCACCTATTGGATGGCAACAAGAGATGAGCGAGACCGCTCGGTTAAGGCAGTTACTTGAGCGAGCATCGCTCTTCTCGAGTAGCTGCATACAGGTCCGAGCAGATTCGGGGGGGGCGGCAGGTGGTAGCAGGGGCAAGAGAGAGAGAGATCTCTCTCACTCTTCTCCCCGCTACCCCCCACCACCACCACCACCTCCTGCCACCTATTGCCCCCCCCATCCTGAATCTGCTTGGACCAGAATGCAGTTACTCGAGAAGAGCGATGCTTGCTCGAGTAACTGCCTTAACCGAGCGTGCTCGCTCATCTCTAATGGCAACGTTCTTACAAATCAATTTCTGAATTTTTATGAAGTTTAAAAAAAAAAAAAAACAATGATTGGGAAGGGGACATCCCTCTTAGCCTCCTTCAGACCTTTCATATTCTCCACTTATGCCAGAATCCCGGGCTGAGGTTCATTTCATTCTTGAGGGTATCAAGCATGGCCATAAATTTATACTCCCAAATTCCTCTGTGACGCTGTGACTTAAAGTTGCCCTTCAGTATGATAACTCTCATCTGCAACGGAACCCCTAACAGAGACCCTAAAAGCTGCCGTGAGTCTAGAACCAAATTAGCATTTACCAGGGAAATTATATTGCAACTCAAACAAATTCAGTCATTTTCATGAAAAAAAATAATTTTCAGTGTACATCCCCCATCTTATCCTATTCAATGTAGTTTTTAGGTTTTAAATCATTATGTAAAGGTAACAGTGTGTACCCTACACATGGGATTGTACTTAGCATTGATCCACATTAGCTCTCTGTAACGTGTTTATCTCAGTAGGTTACAGGTGCTTTTATCTTCTACTAGCAGCACAGAAGAACATCATTATAATTGAAATTCATCTTAAATACACAAATTTTTATTTGTTATATCATTTAAAGAGCACAAGAAGAATTATTGCTGGGAAACAATTACCTCTCAATGTGTTCTTTCACAAATCTAGTAATAATCACAGAGCCATAGCACAAGGTGTGACCAAGTCTTTTGTCTGGCACAACATAGTATGTCTCCTAAAACTCCGAGGCACCATGGCAACACTTACAGTATATTATGTCTGCAATCTAATTTAGTAAATATAATAGCCTGGGGTGAGTTCTACTCCCAGTTCTTGTTATCCATCACATAGATCTAAACTGCTCACTATGAACACGGCAAAAGAACATTTACTGGTGCTCTTAAAATGATGTTCTTGGTTATCGTATATCCAATGCACCAAGTTGTGTGGAGACGATGCTGGAGCAAGCAAATTTCATCACTATCTTTTTGGAGTACATGCCATCTGTAGAGAAACCTCTCAGGCATTCCATTTTTCCTGCTCACTAAATTCTTCTTGAACATTATACTGGAGCTTTTCTCCCTTCCAGATTATCCCGTCTTGGGGCCACCAGCACAGGACTGGTGTAACGTAAGCATTGGACTGCATGATACGTCTGCTGGAGCAAGCTCAGTGTCATTCTGCTCTAAACGCTGAGGGAATAGCATCTCTATTCTGTTTTTGTGCTGATTGGCTGGCTCGGCTGTCTGTCATCCCAGTCAGCCTATCAGTCATTTGTTTAGGATGTTTATTCTAGCTCCTCTAAACAGAGGATGCAGGTTACAGTAATATATTTAGCCCTAAGTGCTGCTCTGGTAATACTAATGTTACACTTTAGTATAATGGTCCTGCTTATTTCTTAAGAGTGTTTTCCTTAGTGCTTCAGAATATTTCGAGTGGTGTCTTCTCTTTACAGATTTTTAGACTTAACAATTTGTTGCTCATCTTTATCGATGCAGCAATAAACTCATACCAATTTTTTAAAATTGGATACATCCGAAACTGTTTGGGGGGAAAATTGCAGGAAAATCGAATTTTTCATAATACCTGCTGTAGGCATCAGCATGCAGCCAATCAGAAGCCTTGCTGAAATCACCAAATACGTCCTCCATCTTGACTATGGGCACCAGTTTCATTGGACGCTGGCATCACATAATCTAGCCATATATAACTTAGGTACAGTGTAAGCAGCAGCCATTTTACAGTCAGGTCAGCACAGAACAGAGAAGCTGCATCACGTTTATATGCATTTAGTCACAAGGTATTGCTGCTCTGTGGCTCATGGCAAATGAGCAGGAAGCAGTAGCAACACTGTTGGTGGCAGGAGAAGTTTAACAGAGGTGTGACATTGTTTTTTTTCAGCCCATCAAAGCCTGCAGCACCAGCACAGGGTAGGACTCACAGTCACAGGTGGAACTAATCCATGATGGCCCAAGAGTATATCAGCTCCCACATGGATGTACTCAGACATGACGTTGGTCCCTTCGACTTTTAGGTGTCTAAGCTGTATAAGTGGCCAGAGCATGCACAACATGCTTTAGAGGTGCTTGCCTGCCCCGTTGCCGGTGTGCTATCAGAAATGGTATTCAGCACAGCTAGGGGTGTGATAACTAACAGACACATCCGCCTGTCCACAGATAATTTGGATCACCTGACTTTTATAAAAAGTAATCACCTGACTTCTACACCGCCATGGTAGATTCCACTGATTAGTTAGCATACTGGTAATTTTTACTCACACTGTGCCCTCAAGGTGTTGTTGGTGGTGCTGCTGCTCTCCTCCTTCTGTTTTGGCCATGCTTTCTCCTCCTACTTCCTCCCCAAATGAAAAATAAGTCAATATGGAAATACAAACTTACAGCTCTCATGTTTCCATGAAGAGCACACTGTGCCCTAAAGGTTCTGTTACTCATGGTGGTGGAACTGCTGCTGATCTCCTTCTGCTTACACCATGTTTCCTCCTCCTTCTTCCCCCAAAACAGAAATTTTGTAAAGCCCTAGAAACAGCTATAGCCCTACAGCCTTTCCTTGGAGAAGGTCCGTGCTTGGCTGTTCTATTCACCTGGAAGAATTTGTCCTTTGCAAACTTTATGACATAGCTTTTAAAATAAGCATCACACCTGCTGTCTTGTTAACCAAAATGTTTGGGAGCTCTACAGCTGTTTTTTTCAGCAGGCCTGTGCTTGTGTGTTAGTTTCACCAGGCATAATTTGTTCATGATGATTCCTTCACTAGGAAACCCAAACACTCCTCAATAGTAGTGTTGGCAGACCCAAACCAGTAGAACCTTGTTTTGGGTCGAACTTTGCTAAAAGTTCAGTCTTGCACAAATCCGAATCTCGGGTGGTTCATTTTGGCTGAACTTTCTAAAAGGAAAAGGTGGTGGTCCTGTAGCTTTGAAATGTTGCTTTGCAGCAGTGAGGGCCCAGATTCCAATATGACCAAGGACAACATCTGCATGGAGTTTGTAAGTTATCCCTGTGTGTGTGTTTCTTTATAATAATTAACTTATATAGTGCATTCATTTATTGAGAAAAAGAAACACGGGGAGAACATACAAACTCCATGCAGATGTTGTCCTTGGTAAGACTTGAAGCTAGGACCCCAGTGCTGCACAGCAACATGGCTTACTGCAGTACCCCAGAGTTGGGTACTCTAGCACTTTCTGTGATAATTACAGCGTTAAATCCGGTTTAATGTGATATATGAAAAGTGTGAAAAGTTATGATGTTATGTGTTCATATTTCTCACTGAATTATATGTATTATGGTAATATTCTCCAGCTCCCAGTGAGTACAGGTCACCTAGTAACAGTTAAGAGACTGTTTAGTCAGGTATAGAGAGCTTGTGAATTGTTAAAGCCCCTAGATAGAATGGGTTAGTGACAGTTCAAAAGTAGAGAGTGAGCCGAGCTAAGTCAGTCTTCCAAGTCCAGAGCTAGGCTCAAGCTTGAGAGAGGCCGGGAAGAAACAAGGAGAAAGCCAGTGCAGTGGGAAGTGGAATATCTAAAGTGTGAGTAGTCAAGAGCAAGAGCATTTTTGTAGCAGAGGAGAGAGAGAAGAGGAGAAGGAGATCTAAGTCAGCCAAACATAGGCAGAGCAAGAAAGGAAACCAAGTCAGCCAGAGATAGACCCAACCAGGGAGCAAAGCTAGTATTTTGAATTAATGTGGCCCGAACCAAAATTGAAATTTGGCAAACCTGCCAAACCGAATTTCCCAAAAGTTTGCTCATGTCTGCTCAATAGCTTTATAATTTTTGTATAGTTCCCTATGAAAATTGACCTAGATGAAGATTATGGATCAGGTTTATGAAAACTGTCTAAAAAAAAACATCCTAGGGGGAGATTAATTATCTCTTTTTGGTGTAAAAGCTCACAAAATGTTGCGACTTTTTGATCCTAGATGGCATAGGTTCTGTGTAGGCACATAGAGGAGTTGAGATGTGCATGCCTCTTCATACATTAGGCACATCACATGTTGCAAGAAATTATATTAAGGCAGTATTTTAAAAAGCTGGTTTAAATAATGTCCCCTCTTTGTTGCCCATAGCAAGCAATCACAAAACAGATTTCATTTTTCAAGAGCATTGGTTGTTATACACAAAAAAGACAGTTGTTGTTATAGACAGTTTCATAAATCTTCCCCCATGTCTATTGAATCATCATACCTTTCAACGACATTGAGACGTGACCACCAAGCAGACATGTGACTCTGAGTGCCACAAACATGTACTTAGTTGAACAATGTGTGACTATTGCTCATGAGTACAGGCAAATTGGTGCATTTAAATAAAGTCAAAGGACATTTTGGAATTGACCAACAAATTCCTGCATTCACAAATTGGTGAGAAAATGTAAGACAAATTACTTTCAACAAGATGGCACAATGTGCCACGCATCTAATACAAGCATGAGGGAAACTGAAGGTTATTTAGATGATTGATTAATTTGGAATAATCTTTGGCCGCCAAGATCACCAGACTTGTCTCCACCTGACTTCTTGTAGGGTTTACTGAAGGGCCATATATGCAGCAATAAGCCACAGATACTTGACTACTTCAAAGACATGATATGGCGGGAGGTTGCTGCCATCGCCAATGTCACATTAGCAGATGTCTTCACCAATATGCAGACTTACATATAAAAGTGCTTGGATGCTGGAGGGGCCATTGTCAGCATATACACTCGGCAACATTCAAGGTAAATTATATACAGTCAAACCTCCAGTTTCGTTGGTAATCCGTCCGAAAGCAATCGGCTAAACTTGAAACCAGTGAAACTCGAGGCAATTATTTCCATAGGAATCAATGTAAATACAATTGATTTGTTCTAGACATTCCAAAAAACACACCAAACCACATTTAATAGAGAATAAATGTGGTTTTTAATACCAAAAACAATAACACTAATAAATGAATATAAAAGACTAATGTAAAGAATAAATGAACATTTAACATGTTATTGAACATGTTACTGTGTTTTATCTGTGCTGTTACATAGGACTGTAGGTGACATCTACTACATCATCTGTCCTTAGCGTTATCACTGTGTTCTCTGTGCTGTTACATAGGACTGCAGGTGACATCTACATCATCTGTTCTTAGCATTATCACTGTGTTCTCTGTGCTTTTACATAGGACTGCAGGTGACATCTACTACATCATCTGTCCTTAGCGTTATCACTGTGCTCTCTGTGCTGTTACATAGGACTGCAGGTGACATTATCTGTCCTCAGCGCTATCACTGTGTGTTATCTGTGGTGTCACTTAGGACTGCAGATCAGATCACTGTGTTATCTGTCCTACGTTATCACTGTGTTATCTGGGTAAACATGGCCACTTACATTTAACTACAGTACTGTTTTACTAGTGCCCACAGAGACGCTGCAGAAGGGGGGGGGGGTAGCGTTTCAGCATCAGGAGGAGGAGACACTGAGCAGGAGATTACATGCGCCACGTCAGCAGCAATGCCACGTGGGCGGCCGCCAATGAAACTAGGAGCAGCCAGTGAAACTAGAGGCAAAATTCTGGCTTGAAAATTAGTGAAACTGGAAACCGACTAAACTAGAAGACAATGAAACTAGAGGTTTGACTGTACATATATTGTGGCAACCTGGGGGTTAGTCGCTCTCTGGGATTGCAATCTTCTACTCTTAAGATGGTTGTCACCACATGCCTAAAGGCACAGGACCACTGGATTACTTCAAATTTTGGCTTCCACCAGTTTTATTTCACACACAGCAAACACGTACTGGAACATATTACGATTTCAGGATTCGCAACCTGCAGGGCCCCTGGCACTGTCCCCCACCTGGGGTGTCTAGAGGGCATCCTCCTCTGTCAGACACGATGGGCCTTAGTCTGGTCCACTTGGAACCTCAGGCTCCCAGTTCCTAACGCTGCACCTGCAGCCTCTCATTCTGGCTTTCAGTCAACTGCCCCTTTTGCAGCAGTGTGTCTGGAGGTTTTATCTCCTCTAACCACACCTCTACAGCTGTCCAAGCTTATCAGCACACAGCCTGCTTTCACAGCCTCTCTAGGCCCTTTTGTGAACTACCTGCCACACACACACATACATACATATGTGTATATATATATATATGTGTGTGTGTGTGTGTGTGTGTGTGTGTATATTGAGGAATGTTTGGGTTTCCTAGCAAGAGAATCACTTTGTCTTTATGATGAAGATTTTTTTTAGGATTTTTTACTGTTCTCATCTTTGAACAAAAAAAAAAGAACATTTTCTCAAATAAGAGCTTAGTGAACATTTCTGTATGTCTTGTGAACTCCTAGTTCTTTTGGCTGTATTGTGCTCTTCAATAATACATGAAGTGGAAGATTAAGGACTACCAAGGATTTCACTCATTAGCCAGCAACATGAGTTTATCCCAATCTGAAAAGTCGATCTGCACCTGCAATCTTTCTTTCATGTATGCCAATCTGACAGAGGAAAATCACAAATCTCTTAGCACAGAAGCATCAGTTATAATAAGTCAATCATACACTTTGTTACCTCAGAACAGATGGGTCTGATATATGTACAATGTGTTAAATACAAGAAATACTTCTGAGCAGAAATTCAACATTAACTATTACATTTCCCTTTGGCTACTTTATTAAAAGAGTTTTCCAGTTTTAAATTACTGACAGTCTATCTTCAGGACAGGCCATCAGAAGTAGATTGGATAGAGTCTACCTTCCAGAACCTTGGCCAAACAGCTGTTCACGGACTGATGCATTTGTGGACGAAGCTGATTTCTGCAGGAAGCAGGCAGCTCCATTCTCACTGCAGTGGCCAGACTTGATTTTGCAGGCTAAGTTCCCACTGAAGTGAATAGGAACTTTGTCTGTAATACCAAGCTTGGCCACTGCAATGGGAACGGAGCTGTCTGCTTACTGCAGAAATCAGCTCAGTGCATGAGCACAATGGTCTGGCAAACAGCTCATCAGCGAAGATACCAAGCATCAGACCCTAGCCAATCAACTACTATCCTCAGTACAGGCCATAAGTAGTTTACAGCTTCTTTAAACACACCCATCTAGTAGAGAGTTGCACCTCATTTGGCTTAACAATAATTGATTGTGATGTCCATCAAAGGCGCCCAAGTGTGCTAAAAACCCTTCCCCATCCCATTACTCCACCTCCACCAGCCTGACCTTTCACAACTGACAGCAAAGAATCATCGATTCATATGCTTGTGCCAAATTCTGACCTCCCATCAGCACGGTGCAACAGAAATCTGGACTCACATGACCAGCTAGTCTAGCACCGGTGACCAGGCCTTGTTAGAAGTCACCCAGATCACTGGATTTTGCCATTCTAATGTGGATTCACACTGAAACTGATTCACGGAAAACTTTCTCACTTGATTTTATGCTGCACTCCACAGTCACAGGTCTAGTGTCCATATTGTGAAACGAAAGGTATCTCTAATAAAGTGGCCTTTCAGTGTATGTTGGTAAGAAATTGGGGAGCCCCATGTAGAGGGTCTAAGAGTCACATATGGCTCCAGAAACATCAGTTTGGTAAAACTGCCATAGAGCACCATATCTGCCTAGGAAAACATCAATATGGCGTTTGTCTATTCTCCTCGCGTGAATATGGGCTTCTTTCCTTAGGGTGGTGTAGTGTCCCAGAATATCATCCTGGTCCTCTCCATAATTGTCATACATGTTTGTCTCATGTAGATGCACTGTGCAAGCTTGTCTTGTCATTTCCAGTGTGTGAGTTGCACAGTTGCAACGCTTGAGAGGTTAACTTTAGTAAAATCATAGTCTGCCTGTAAATGTATCAGTCTGTAATGTCATGTGGTATAAGTGAGGGTATAAATAGGAGAGTTTGAGAGCAGGAAAAGGGTTCCATCTTCTGAAGCTGCAAGAGTACCACCTAACACAGAGCCATATGGAAGCACCTTCAGCTTCCTCGTGGTGAAGATGGAGGAGAAAGAGAGACTTTCTGTAGCGATTGCATATTGAAAGAGAGTGCAGTGAGCCCAAACCTAAGAGAGAGTTTTGTAAGTAATCACTTTTCCTGACAAGACCCAGTGCAGAGGTACTAAATCCCACGTCTCAAGTCGGTAAGTGCCGCCGTGAAAAGCCATTACTTAACCCTCCCAGCTCCTCATGTTTGTCAAGTGTCCAGGGTCATCCCTCTGGGGTGTTGCAGTGGCTTTGCACTGGACAACTATGGGCCAAAGAAAATCTCTCAAACAAGCAATTGTCAGTAATAGCTGCCCAATAGTACCTGACAGGATAGTGATTGAGAAATTGCTCAGTAAGAGCTAGTCTCTTTGCCTCAGCTCACTAAAGTGCAATAGCTAGTGAGAGACTTCTCACTGAAGGTATACAGGCAGGCCGTCCCAGCAATACATTCTTGTGCCTCGTTAATGAATGGAGGTAGCGTGGGGCCACGGATCATTCTGGCCTGCCCATTTCCATTCACAATAAACAGACAGTCCTTCATAAGTCAACAACTGCTTGTTTACACAGACCCATCGTGGATCTCGGAATCTGAACAATTTATTTGTCCTTACTCTGGTTTCCTCCCACACCCAATTGTCTTTCTATGAAATTGTCCCTCTTATATATATGTATCTGTTCCCCGTCTTCATTCTGTATATTGCGCTGAAATATTTTGGCACTGAGTATATAATGATAAACAAATAATTCACTGCAGTGAAATCAATTGCTAATTGTGTTGTAGACTTTCAACTGGTTTGTTGCTTTTGACATTAGCAATTAAAACAGATGAGCTAATATAATGATCCGCTCAGATTGAATCAATGCAAATTATGTAGGATGATTTGTTTAAAAAAAAATAAAGCTTGACCTGAGCCGTGATCGAGATCACACACGGTAGCTGATCTAATTGTCTTTGATGCCGAGCAGCTTGTTTGGTTACACAATCTTTGGGTGTATAATTGGATCTTATCACATACAAGACTTAGCAGATTTTTGAATTTTGTTGAATATGCTCCAACAGCCACATCTACATAGTGCAGTTATTGGTGCTTCTTTCAGTCAGAGCCAGGAGTAGGTAAACCCTAAAACAGCATTCTAACGAAAACTCTTCTCCTTCCTTTTTTGGATCAAGTTCTGGTCCATAAAACCTGTGCTGTGTTTTCAGGGCCCAAAATTTTCACATATGCAGGCACATTGTACTCCATATAAAACCACACTAGGGTGGACATATATGTGCAAACTATGTAACCGGGTAGAGATTCAGAAGATAAGGGTCCATTAGCACCATAAAGCAGGGCCATATTTAACACTAGTCACTAGAGGTACAGTGCCTATAGTGTCACCTTGCAGTGGCTGACATTCAACTGCATCTGGGTACTCAAGATGCAGACAGTTGAATACTATGGTGAGACAGAGCTAGCATCTTCCTGCTCTGCCATTCACTTTTATAGGCTACTGGCTACTTTAGGCCTACATGCTATGAGATACCGAAATGGGACACCTGCTTCGACTGCTGCAATAACATCACTGTATCATTTCAGTCTGCTCAGAAATCCTGGTCCAATGTCGTATAGACTGCAAGCCTAAAAAGAGTGAATAGCTCTGTTTATCATGGAAGTGGTGCTAAGTGACTATTAGATTTTTTATTTTTTGAGACACTATTCTCGTGTGGGGAACATTAAGAGGAACACCAGTACTGAATGGGGGACATTAAGGGGACTATGTAGGCACTTAGGTGAACTTCTGAGTTGTCCCTAAGCTACTCCTGTGTTGTCTTGGCTGTGTGTGTAGCGTCATTATCTTAGGGAAGGTGAACCCTCTGCCTAGTCAGGTCTCTTGCGCTCTGGATCAGGCTTCCAAGAATTATGGAGGCTTCTGTGCTCTTGGGAACTTTCAGTGCAGCAGAAATTCTTTTGCAGAATTTCCAGATCTGTGCCTCCACACAACCCTGTCTCTGAGCTCTTCAGCTAGTTCTTTCCTCCTCATGGCTTGATTGTGGCTCTGATATTCATTGTGAGCTGTGAGACCTTATATCTATATTCTGTCCAATCAACTGAATTTATCAGAGGTGACTACAATCAAGGCATAGAAACATCTCAAAGATGATCAAGAGAAATGGGAGCCCCCAGAGCTAAAATTCAAGTGTCATACCAAAGGGTGTGAATAATTATGTCAGGGCAGAATGGGTATTGAGTGCAGAATTATGAGGAATGTGTTAAAAAAAATTTTTGATTTGCACAAGGATGCAACATAACAAAATGTGAAGAAGTGAAAGGGCCTGAAGACTTTCTAAATCCAATGTAAGATGCTGAGCGAATGAATTTCACTGTGCACAGTTATTCTTGGATCATTAGGAAGATATAGGGGGTGCTTGAAGGTAAGATGAGCAAAAGGGCCTATATACTGTTTTTGCACTGGAGCCCTCTAGTGTTTGCATTCACCCCTGTACTGTAACTGTAGTGACCCAGAGGGTCCTACAGGGTAGTCAATAGGGTTAACAAGTCCTAGATACCTTGCTATGAGCCCTTAGGGGGACATAGCAGGCATCCTGGAGGAGAAAGTCACTGTCTCTCCCTGAATATTAGGCTTAGACTGGTCTGCCCGGCAACTGCTCTCTTCTGATTGTCTGCTTGCTGCTAAATTCCCTGATTGGTGGAGTGGGAGGAGACGAGTTAAGTCCAGGAAAGTGAGCAGGGTAGAGGAGGAAATGAGTCAGTGGAGGAAAGAAATGTGCCAGAAATGACAGGAAGTGGAGGAGAGTTAGCCATTGGGGGTAGTAGAGAGAGGTAGCAGAGTGAGGAGCTGCAGCAACTTAAAAATTCACCAGAGGTTGGGAGTTGGAGGAAGGTGTTGAGAGCAAGGCACAGTAAGGAGAAGTAAGCCAATAGTGCACGGAGTGAGAACGGAGCCTTTTTCAACCCTGTGGAAAAGAACCAGAGTCAGGGCAGGCCCAGTGGGAGCTGAACAGAGAGGGAACTTCTCAACTGTGAGTGTAACTTGCTTCTGTGTAATTAGAAAACAGTGGGAGTACAGTCGACCCTGCACTAGGTGCTCCACACTTTCACAAATAACCCTCCGGAGCAACCCCCAGATAACTGAGACTGGCAGGCTCATCTTCCTTCAGAGAGAGAGAGTGAAGGAATCAGTACGTGTTATCTTGGCTAACCGAAAATCTGTTGGAGTTAATGTTTTGTCGAAAATCTGCAAAGTGTGAACTGTTTATTTAACCTCTCAAAATGCTGAGTAAACTGTGTACCTTCGGTTTACCCCAAACTGCGTGGACTGGTCTCAATTATTTCTCCATTACACCCACAAGTAAACCCTCAAAGCTACTGGCGTCACAATCTGACATTACCAGAACTGTTTAGTTGTATATTGCAATCCCCCTACTGCACGAGTAGCCATTTTAGTTGGAGTAGCCACCCCCGTGACCACACTAAAGTTAGTACATCCACTCAGGCTAGCTCTGCCCCTCCTGCTCGCTGCATAACTAGAACATATTATGAATTTGAAAAGAATCTCAACATACTTAAGACTTCAGTGAGAAGAACCTGGACTAGAAGACCTGTTCTCGCCTCTAGATTTGTTTCTCAGGTAAAAATCAGTGACAAGTCGCTTTAATTTCTGATCTGTAGTCCTTGCATGAGGTGCGACCTCTAGTAGGGATCACGGGGTGACTTTTCTAGTATTGTACAATCAGGCAGATCCCGTCAGAAGAAAGAAGTAATTGAAAGCATAAAACAGATGCAGGATGCTCAACCTCCCAGTGATAATGCAAGCATTTTTCTAAAGTGTGTCACTCAGCAATCATGTTTCTACAATTCCCAGACAGCATTGGAATTCAGAACAGAAGTAATTAACACAGAAGACAGAAACAGCGAACAAAAATCACCAAACAAAACATCAACATGAATAATCAGGCAAGCTTAAATTAATTAAAATAATTAAAGATTACCATGACAAGGTGAACTAGGATGCAGATTTCAGTCTCATGAATATTCACTTCCATATTTGTGTTACCTGTCGTTGAGTCGGGGTATGTTCCACCAGGTTAAATTTCTCTGTAAATGCAGCATTAAAGTAGAATAAGTTTGCTCCATAGCCACAAATCTTTTGAAAACCTGAAATAAAATGCTGCTTAGGCTAACTGCACACTGGTGAGTGCAATATCGGGTCGAGTTTCAGGCGCGATTGAGAATCGGAAGTGTTTCCCATTGATTTCAATGGGAAAGCTTGCATCGCACTCGCATGCACATCGCATGACATGCAAGAGCCATGTAATGCATTAAAGGTCAATGAGCGATGCGTTCCGAGGAACGCAAAAAAATAGAACATGACTGTGAGGGAAAACGTTGGCTATGTGTATGACCCCATTCAAAAGAATGGAGTTCATTTTCATGCAAGTTTTGTGCATCTCACATAAAGTTCGCTTTATGTTTCTTTATGTTGTTACTATGAGACTAGAGAATATGTGCAGGGTTTGTGTCTTTAAAGGGTTTGTACTACCAGAATATCAAGTTATCTGCTATTCTCAGGATAGGGGATAACTTGCTGATCACTGGGGGGCTTACCGCTGAGACGCTTGACAATCTCAAGAATGAGGTCTTGTGTCCACTATCTTCCTCACTTGAGATGGTACTGCACCCTCCACATTGAGGAGGAGACTAAATGGAGCGCCGGTCACGCAAGTCTACTAGTGCTCCATTAACCTTCATGGGACTGCCAAGTACCCAAGGGGCTCACCCACTCAGGCTTTTCTGTCACTTCCATTGAAATGAATGGAGCGCTGATCGCTCCTGCTCGGCCAACGCTCCATTAAGAGTGACGTCATTGTAGGGGAAGAAGTGACCCCCACAGTGACAGGAGAGCAGGACACAGGAGTCCCATTCTCCAGTTCAGCGGGGGGCTTAGCAATGAGAACTCCATTGATGAGCAAGTTATTCCCTATTCTGTGAGTAGGTGATAACTTGATATTCTGGTACAACCCCTTTAAGAGGGACTGGGGACAGAGGAATGACTCAATGGAGAATGTGAGTGCAGAGAGACAAGTGAGCTACGACAGGTGTGGCATCAGAGGGAACATCTTCTTGGAGCAACACTGTGCAGCTGTTGCGGTACATGGTCGTATGGATTGCTAGCCACGGTGAGGAAGAAAAGGAGATTTCCATGCAAAATCTGGCTGCTTCAGATAAATGCACTTTCGTGTTTAAAATATTGAAATAGTCACTGGCTCTTCTCCCCCCGCTTCATCAGTAATCCTCAAACAAACAGCTAGAGCAAGTTCCTTTTGTTAAGAATGATTGTTAATATGGCAAACAAAAAGATTCATTGGCTACTAGCATTACTGCTCGGCCTGAGTACGAATCTTTCCCTGAACTCTCCAGTATACCCCTTGTGCCAGAGCTCTCTTCATCATTCAACCTGGTGTGGCCTGAACCTGTGCCTGCCCTGTATATGACAACTATGCCCATGAAGGAGAAAGGACCCGCCCCAATTAACAGAGGTAAATCTGAGTTAGAGACTGTTGGCCTGACCTGCTCCAGCGAACCTGATATAGCAGAGCCAGCTATCACCAGTTGCACTACAAAAGAGTCTCCCGAATATAAGCTGATCACATAGGTGTCCTTACTCTATTAATGGATGGTTTTTATTTTCAGACTGAGTGATTAGAACTTTGTATCTGAGGCTAAAACAAAGCTGTCATTGAATTTATGGTGAAAGAGGGGTGTGCAATTAAGGAAATCAATAATTGGCTGCATATGAGATGATTACTAAAATGGGGTATCACAAAGTTGGTGCTGAGTGGGTTCCCAAGCAGTTTACTGTTAACAATTGGAAGAGGTAGATGGAGGTCTGTCAAAGTTCCTGAATGACTCTGATGTTGCGGAACAGGACTTCTTCAAAACGTGGTCAATGGTGGACGTGTGGGCATACCTGTACCGTTAAATCCAAGAAATGGCACCATAGTGGTTCTATACATCCCAAAACATTCAAGTCTGCCAGATTAAGGCTTCTTTCACACAAACGTTTTATCGCGTCTATTTTGCCACGATAAAACGCCGGACGAAAATTGCGACCATCTATGGATTCTAATGCATTCGTTCAGACGGGCGATTTTCGGGTGCGTAAAATCGGCCGGCCGGAATAGATAGCACATACGGTGCGCATTCCAGCCGGCCGATTTTACACCAACCTGGAAAAGATAGGTCTTGTCCTATCTTTTGCCGGAATACACTGGCCATTCCCATAGACTCCTATGGGGACCTATGAGATCTGGCAGAAAAGGGAGGTGGGAGAGAGTTGCTCTAGTCCCTAGGGGAGGGGAAGAAACCTTTGCAGCGCTAAGGTCTCTCCCCCCAGCCCACGGAATTCAGGGCTGCAGCGTATATATACGTTGTAGACCGGCCATGTAAATAGGCGAGAAAACAGGAGATTTAGCCGTGACTTGGTCACAGCTTTCTCCCGTTCATGCAATTTTCGACCGCGATGTCGGCGGCCCAAATTGCAACGCCCTTGTGAAAGAAGCCTAACACAGAAGGTAACTCCTCAATTTTTCCAAACTGGATTTAAAACTTGGGTTCAACAATGCCATCAATGTATTGCATCTAAAGGTTACTATCTCGTACAGTAGTTTTGTGCACAGGAGACTTCAGGCTATAATTTCTGTTACTCTTGCTTTGATCTGTTCATTAATAAAGTTGTGGTTATGGTGGAGGCATTACTTTTTGATTCACCCTCAAATATGAAATAACAAATTCTTATTTCTGCTCTCTGTTTTTTAGGGGGGAAAAAGTTAGAAAGTGGTCAATGCTGTGACGAGACTATCAGTTTATTTAACACTGCCTTTTGTTATTAGCTCTAGGATCTAGGTAATGATGGCATACACATTCAGCAGCAGGCAGGGATCTCCTAACAATTTCACTTATATATCCTTAAAATACAGGCTCTTCTTAGCGATTAACTAATCGCCATACAAATCACCATAAATCTTGCTGCTGAAACATTGGGATTAGGTGATAGCTTTAGGGGAAGCCAAGGGCACCCACACAACTATTCTACTACAAAGTGGCTATTTAAAAGAATGAATAACCATTTAATACATGATCTCTCCAGACCCTTGTTAGGGGAAGATTGACATTCCAACTGCTCACGACTACAATAGAGAGGCATCTTGAGTAGGTGGGTGACCCACTCTAATAGAGCATATGGAAATAAGTTACCATGATAATATCCTGTGAAAGCCAATGATGTGCCACCAATAGAAGCAAACCATGCAACTGCTACAGGGCATATAGAGCAAGTGGGCCAACTGCTGAATGGCCATAATGATAACCCAATAGCCCCAGCTCCCAAACCGCCAGCCACCAGTTTAAGAATCTTCTTCAAAACTCACAAGCTTTTGAACCTGATGCCGGCCACTCACACAAAGCATAATCTGACTCCTCCCCTCTTGGTTTCAGGGCACAGCACAGCGCCTGTGCAGGAGACAGAGGAGAAGTCAGATTATGCTCTGAATGTGTGGCTGACATCAGGCTAAGACGTGGGTGGGTTATACATCCTATGCGGAGGCATGTATACATATATATGCATGTGTGTGCAAAAGTGTTCATCTGTGTGTTTGTAAAAGTGCTTTGCTGTGTTAGTAGGTAGAAGTGTGCCAATAATGGCATCTATATGTAATAACATGGTGTTGTGTGTATGTAGGTAAAATTGTCCCACTGTGTCTAAAAATGTGCTACTGTATGTGCAAAATTTACCAACACCCCATTTTTTCAGTGTTCCGCTGAAATGTCACTTCCAGAGAATCATGGGTGACTTAGATGCCGGGAGTACCAGAGGAACTGCTACGGTGATAGTAAGCGGTAGCACATGAAAGGTCATGTGACCGCGGACAGTATTTTACTGGCTCCATCAATGGAGAATGCAGATCAGTGAATAATGTACATATTAGAAAAAACAGACAAACACTTGAAATTAAAATAGGTCCGTAATTAACTGACATAAAGCAGCTAAAATGAAGCCGGTCATTCAAATCATCTGTAAGGTGAGTGTCAGAGTTTCCCTTTGAAGAGCCAGTCCGTCAAAATTTACCCTTCTTCCCGAGTGAGCAGTTTGCCATTACCACAGCAACACTGTACACCATTTGGTTTAAAATATTTTTTTCTTATGACTTTAAACTAAAACTTAGGTGTGTCTTATAGTCCGGAAAATATGACACTTCTCCCAGAATGCAATGCATCATTATAAGAACTCAGCTAAGGTGTTATGGCCCATCCACACTGACACGTTCTTGTACATTTCAGATATGCAAAAAATATGTACATGAAAAAAACGTGTAAAAACACACGCATTTTAAGAACATGTTTAACCCCTAAACACTCCAGGACATACATTAACCTAATGGAGGTTTGAGGTTTGTATGAAGGAGGATCAGGGGTTGATCCCGCTCTATACAATGCGGATGATGCCGGCTTTTTCTTACAGCTGTGCCCACAACAGCTCTGATCAGCACCACTGCTGATCGCAGCTGTTAACCCTCACATTTCCATATGTTTTCCATTGAGCAAATCGGAAAATATTTTAGCCTACGATGAGCTTTCTGATGGAATCTAGACAAGGAGCTGTCCACGATCTCAGGTGCTGGAGGGAAACAAGGCTTGGGCTTAATCCTCACCCTTTTCTAGCCTTGTTGTCTTTTACCTATTTAATATTGAGATGGATACAAGTAAATGTTTACAAATACAGCCCCAATATAAGAACTATATAACACTGGAACTGATATGTGATATTAAAGGTTCATTTTAATATATCAAGTCGTTTATATAATAGAAACAACAAAGTAACAACAACAGAAAAAAGACACATGAAGGAATCCACAACTATCGTATGTGATTGTAGACTCGAACACAATATTCTTCATTTTCTCCTGAATGATTTTACTTGTTGAGAAAATGTGAGAGAAAAGAACGCCTGTCCTTCCAGCTACAGATTTATCTAATTTGTACCTCTAAAATTTCTCTTGCCAACCGTCTCCATGGTAAAGTACACAGGAGCACCATGGAGATAGTAGTCAAGAGACAGGTTAATTTGGAGCTAAAGTAGAAGCTCCCTTCGTGTTCCTACTCCTGGTCAAAATGCAATATTGAATATTGTGAATTTGTATTCAGAATACAGCATCCTTGATTTGCATTAGATAAGTCGAAAGGAAGACAGTCCCTTTGCCCCGTTTGGTGCTAGTCATTTCTGTAATGACATTGTGTAACCTTCATTCTAGAACTATGATAATCACATTGGCATTAACGATAAGAGACATGTGGGGCAGCCATGTGAGTCATTGAAACTAGCCCCATGCTATCCTTATAACAATTCGTCCGTTCACTGGTAGTATATACCCTTATAAACGAAGCTTTCATTTAACAGTTTGATTTTCTCTTTGCTTTTCCATTTTCGATGTTAATATGATATACATTGTTAAAGGAAACTCAGATAATATAATGCATTTTCTTTGCAACATATAATGAGAGTGAATCAAAAAGTAATGTCACCGTGTCTGTAACTTTATATCTATTCAAGTGACTATGAATAGTTATGAATTATGTTACACAGGGTTATTACAAATGATTTCCCCCATTTGAAACTCACATTTAATGACACTCCGATACATAAATGTGATGTCAAATGAAACAGAAACTCAAACATTTTCATTTAGCAAAACTATCTAACAGTAAGATGTCCTGGTTGCCCGTGGAAATCAATCACAGCGCAGCTTTCATTTCTCAAACTGCTGATCTAATATGAATGCTTTGCTGTAATTGGGCAAAAAGGCCATCTTAGTGTTAGATAGTTTTGCTAAATGAGGCCCAAAAAGTTTTATTCTACTGTAGTTCCTGCAAGGGAGATAAGAGACGAAATGGCTGTTATTGAAGACAGGAGAGCATTTTGTGTCCTTGATTTTCACGTCTACCAGTCTGTTATTAGAGTGCAATGTCATTTTCGAACAAAGTTTGGTGAAGATCCACCCAGTGGGCGCACAGTTCATAAGTGGTGTTCCAATTTTAGGGAAAAAGGTTGCATCTGTAAGTGAAAAACATCCAGCCATCTAGGAGTAAATGTGGAAATAATGGAGCATGTCCATGCAAGTTTCAAACAAAGTCTTCCAAAATCCACCATTAGAGCCAGCAGAGAATTGGTCATCCCACAGATTCTGAGCAAATGTTTGCGATGTTATCCCTACTGATTGCACTTGTTACAGACCCTGAAACCAGATGACAAAGCAAGGGGATGTTCTTTCTGCAAAAGAATGCAGGCTTTAATGGAAAGTGATGGCTTCATGGAACCTATAGTGTTTAGTGATGAAGCTGCCTTCCACCTTTCGGGCACAGTTAACAAACACAATGTCAGAATCGGGAAGAGAAAACCCATGCCTACATGGAGTATATGAGTGACTCCCCCAAGATGAATGTGTTTTGCGCTATAACCTGTAAGAAAATGTACAACTCCATGGGGATTCCTGCCTGGACATGCTACAGATATGGCTTTTGCCGCAGCTGGAACAGGAAGTCCCAGGTTTTATCTTCCAACAAGATGGAGGCTCCCACCATTTTCACAATGAAGTCAGAAGTGAACTCAATAAACGACGAGTAAGCAGATGGATTGGCCGTGCAGGTTGTGATGATAGTGAACGTCTTCCTCGGCCTCCACATTACCTGGACCCTATGCCTTGTGATTTTTTTTCTCTAGAGGAATGCTAGAGTCTATGTGCCCCCCTCTACCACCCACCATGCATGACGTATCACAGAAATTATTGCATCAGTCAATCATGTACACTACAATGTGTATGCCAGGAACTTGACTACAGACTCATTGTGTGTCGAGTGACAAAGAGGGCTTGCATTGAACACCTCTGATGTGGAAAACATTTTTGATGTTGAGCAACACAACCTTTTGAGTTTCTGTTTCCATTGATATCACATTTATGTATTTGAGTGTCATTGAATGTGAGTTATGAGTGGTTCAAATTGAATGCATTTCTTTCTCAGACTGAGTGATCTGATGTTAAAACAAAGAGCGGTCATTGAATTTATGCCAAAAAAAAGGGGTGTGCACCTGAGGAAACCCATAATCAGCCAGACATGGGATCATTACTGAGTTGGAGTGGAAATTAAAGAACAGATAGAGATGTTTCTTGTGACACGCCGCAGACACCATTTCGGCTCCTATTCAGTGGAAGGCACTGTGTTACCATGCAGGGCTGCGCTGGGTCCCGTGGCCGGCGCGCACCGCTCCAATGTCGGCTCCGGCGTCCCTGAGCTCTGCTGTCGGGGCTCTCCCGGCGGCGTGGAGCAGCCAGCGTGCAGCGGCGTGGGCGTGTCCACCCGTAGGGTGCCGCCCACTCTCCTCCACCTTCCATATGCAACAGTGGGAGTCGGCTCCTCCCACTCTCCGCCCCTGGGCGGAGGCTTTAAGTTAAAAGGCTGGCAGTGACCTGAGCTCACTGCCAGTTATTGGTTCTGTTAGCCTCTAGTCAGGTCTGTCTCAGTCTGCTCTAGTTGCTAGTCAGTGTCCTTTCAGTTTGCCTGTTAGCTCCATCTCCAGCCTTACTCTGCCTTGTAAGTTCTGTTGGTCTGTTCCACCTGTCTCTTCTGTCGGGACTCTGTCCCATGTTAGTAGTTCCATCTAGGTAGTCTCCAGGTCCCTAGCCAGAGCAGGGACCGCCGCCCAGTTGTCCGCCTGGGGTTAGCCAGGGCCGAGGCAAGTAGGCAGGGACAGTGGGGTGCGGGAAGTTCAGGGCACCCCACCTGGCGCTCGGGGGGCAGAGTGCCGTAACACACTGAAGTGCGTCCTGAGAGGCACGCTATTCAAACATGGCTTCTGGCTCAAAAAAGAAAGGGCCTTTACGATTACTAAACTTCTTAAGCAGATTCACACCCTAGAGTCTGCACGTAAAAAAACTCTCTCACCAGATATTCTGGCCGATCTGGTTTGGGTCAGGAAAGAGCTGAAATCAAAATTAGACCAGGCATATCTCCACTTAAGAAACCAATACAAACGCTTTCAATATAAATATTCCAATAAAGCAGGCAAACCCCTGTCCCGGCTGATCCCCCCGAGGGCGGCGCAGACATTCATTCCCCCAATCAAAAATGCGACAGGCACCGACACATATAATTCCACAGAAATCCTGGATATATTCCAGAAATAGTACTCCCAGCTCTACAATCTAAAGGGACAATTTGCGGACAGGAACTAAACTTTACTAAAAGACTGCATTTCCAAATATATAACAGCCCTGTGGTAATAAGTTCAGACTCTAAAGATGCGTTGGAGGGGGACATCACAGTAGAGGAGATAGAGGAGGTTGTCAAAAGTACCCCGGCAGAAAAAAGCCCAGGGCCTTACGGCTTCACCCCCGCCTTCTACAAATTTCTCAGACAGCAGCTTGCCCCCTTTCTAGCCAGGGCTTTCTCCTCAGTCTCCCAAAAATCCCCCTTCCCACAGCAGGACCTTGAGGCACACATAAGCGTAATTCCAAAACCAGGAAAAGACCTCACAGTCTCCTCTAACTATGGTCTCACTGATTAACGTCGACATAAAAATTTATGCTAAGGTTCTGGCCAACAGGCTTTCTCTGCATCTCCAGAACATTATACACACGGACCAGGTGGGCTTTGTCAGAGGGAGAGAAGCCAGAGACAATGTGTCTGTTGTCGGTGGATGCGGAGAAGGCCTTCGATAGGGTTCGCTGAAGATTTCTTGCGGCAACCCTCAGGCAGATAGGGTTGTGTCCTAAATTTCTGACTAGAACACTTGCCCTTTATGCTTGCCCCACGGCCAGGGTTAGGATAAATGGCACGCTCTCCTCCCCCATCCATATCGGGAATGGTACCAGGCAGGGCTGCCTCCTGTCCCCTCTGCGGTATGTCTTAGTGATGGAGCATCTAGCGACAACAATCAGAAATAACACGAACATCAGTGGACTGACAGTGGGGGGGGGGACCCATTATAAAGAGGCCTTATACGCTGACGACCTATTGTTATATATCACACAACCGCGCATCACTCTTCCCTTCTTGATTGATTTTAAAATTAACTACAGCAAAACTGAAGCCCTAAATATATTCTTGGGCCCAGAAACAAAAAAAAACACATAATAGAACGCTTTCCCTTTAAGTGGCAACAAGAGGCCATAAAATATTTAGGGATACATATTCCAACGGATCACTTTAAACTATTCTCCATGAACTACTCCACCCTGCTGGACCGCACTCTAAAAGACCTCTCCGCCTACTCTACCAGAGTCTTGTCATAGTTTGGGAGGATACATTCCATTAAAATGGATGTCCTACCCAGATTCTTATACATTTTTCAGGCCATCCCAATTATGGTACCAAAGACATTTTTTAACACACTGAAGTCGGCACTGATTAGATTCGTATGGGGGGGACAGAGACCGTGGGTTGGCATGCGCACATTATCGTACCCCAAATCAAAAGGAGGAGCGGCTTACCCGACTTTAAAAACTATCATACGGCGGCGGTTCTTACACACCTTCTAGACTGGCACTACCACACCAACAACAAACAATGGATAGCATTGGAGCAAACAGATTGTACAGCTCCCCTGAGGCTACTCCCATAGGTGAAAAAAGAGGATAGGACCCAATCTGTAGGTTCATTATAACACGGACCCCACCTCTGTTATCAGTCAGTTTTGCACTGATATAATAAAAGAATAGTTGACTGGGGGGGAGGTGGTCTGGGAGGTCATTTTTGGGCTTGATTGTTCTATTTGTTATTCACATGAAGATGTGCCTAATTGTTGTACAATGTGAATTGAAGGTCCTGCGAGACCTGTTTTCATTTTTTTTTATCCCTATTGCTATTTTCTAGTGTTTGTGAAATATTTTGAAAATTTAATAAAAAGAGATTAAATATAACTGACTTGGGATATCACAAAGTCTGTGCTGAGTGGGTTCCCAAGCAGTTGACAATTAGATGAGGTGGGTGAAGCTCTGTCAAGATGCTTTTGAAGCTGAGGAACAGGGTTTCTTAAAAAATGTGGTCACTCTGTCCAAGACATGGGCTTACCTGTATGACCCAGAGATTAAGGTTCAATATAAGAAATGGCACCATAGTGATTCGACACATCCCAAAAAATTCAAGTCTGCCTGATCAACACAAAAGCAACATCCTCAATTTTTTCAAATTGGATTTCATACTTGGGTTAAACAATGGCAGAAATGTATTGCAAGTAATGGCGACTACTTTGAACAGTAATCTCATGAACACCAGACCTCATACTATACTCTATGTCACTTTTGCTTTGATCTGTTCATCCCTATGCCTGTGGCTGCCTCCAGCATGACTGGAGTGTTTTGGGTTATTCTGACCCTGTTTTCCATCTGAATCTTTTTGTTAAAAACTTGTTTTGCAAATCATATTATATGTAAGTATATTGTTTTAAACCATTCTGCAGACAATTTTGGATACATAGCACCTCCACTATACTCTACGTTAAGACGGGAATACTAACTAAGTTTGCATATCACTTGGGATTCTGTTGTACTATATATATTTGGTATTTTGTGCAATATCTACATTTGTAGGAGTGTTTGTGATTATTATAAGGTTGCATGTAATGATGTTCTTTGCTCCCCCCACTTGGCTGGAGGTGTTCATTTGATCCTATAAATGCCTACTTTTAAATGTATTTTCCTTATAAAGACCCCAATTCGGGATTATAACTTTTGTTTCACTTTAGTTTTCAACAAAAGTGCATTCCTTTTGGAGCAAGATTGACATTATACGCTGGTGGAAATTAAAAGTGTTACAACCAGAAGACATTGGTGGAATCTCATGAAAGATGGCAGATCTTAACAGTCATACCCAGAATAGATGATAGCAAATTGGAATAAATCAGATACAGTTAATTACTGTTTAGAAGAAGAAGAAATCCGATAGCAGCACAAATTGCAGGCCCCACTCTGGGGCTGGGCGTATAATATGCAATAGCCGAGGCAGCAGGTGACCGAATCCTTGCACCTGTGATAAACGTATAGTGCAAAGAAAGTAGCTTCGGCAGAATCTGAGGTGCAATTTCAATATTCCATTCTTTATTCCCCCATCACAGCCAGGCAAGCCAGCAACGTTTCGGCCATGTTGGCCTTTGTCAAGCTCCCAGTGTTCAGATATCTTGTTGGAGCGTCTCTCCGTGTCTGCATGTCTAGTACCTTCAGTTATTGTACAGTTTGTGGTAATGCATCTACCAATGACGTCCCAGACATGTTCTACTAGGGATAAATGGGCCAATCCATGGTCGTGATACTTTGCAAGGTGTGTAGTGATGTTGCAGTATGTGGAAAGGCATTATCCTGTTGAAAGATGCAATTTTGGATGGTGGTCATGAAGGGTATGACAACAAGATGTACCACTCTGTCCACATAGTGGCAGGTATTCATTGCACCTTCAACAACCACTAACGCAATCCTGCTGTCAGAACCAAGGCTGGTTTTAGAGAAAGTGGGGCCCGAGGCAAAATTAGAATTTGGTCTCCAAATACTGAAATACTGCATAAATAACATAGTCACATTCAAGATAATCAGGATACGGTGTGCAGAGTGCTACAGTGCTGAACCCTAGTACTTCCAGGGGTGTTAGTAGAGTCTTACAAAAAAAATATTAATGTATATTTCTAATTATCAAATACCAGGACTAATAAATATTACCTCCATATAGTGATTAAATATTACCTGCATACTGTTCTTGAACAAAACACACTATTTAAAGGGGTTGTCCCGCGGCAGCAAGTGGGTCTATACACTTCTGTATGGCCATATTAATGCACTTTGTAATGTACATTGTGCATTAATTATGAGCCATACAGAAGTTATAAAAAGTTTTTCACTTACCTGCTCCGTTGCTAGCGTCCTCGTCTCCATGGTTGCCGTCTAATTTTCGCCGTCTAATGGCCAAATTAGACGCGCTTGCGCAGTCCGGGTCTTCTTATCTTCTCAATGGGGCTCCGTGTAGCTCCATGTAGCTCCGCCCCGTCACGTGCCGATTCCAGCCAATCAGGAGGCTGGAATCAGCAATGGACCGCATAGAAGCCCTGCGGTCCACGGAGGGAGAAGATGCCGGCGGCCATCTTCACCGGGTAAGTAAGAAGTCACCGGAGCGCGGGGATTCAGGTAAGCGCTGTCCGGTGATCTTTTTTAACCCCTGCATCGGGGTTGTCTCGCGCCGAACGGGGGGGGGGTTGAAAAAAAAACAAACCCCGTTTCGGCGCGGGACAACCCCTTTAATGAGCGGTAGTACCAATAATACCACCACACCGTGCCCACTACCAGTACCACTATATAGTGAATATTACACTGGTCGACATCAAATCTGCTGCCAGCATGATATTATTTCATCTTTGTAGCTTTCTATGTGCTGAATTCAAATATCACATTCCTTTATTCCAGCTGGGTCCGGTGTTCCCTGAAATCACTGATATTGTTTATGATATACAGATTGTTTGTTATGTGTCTATTGAACTAATATGACATATCTATATGACTGACATAAGAAATAAATGAGCTGAAGACTGGATCAAAGAGATATCCATGATTGATTCCTTTAAATGAGATTAAATAAACAGAGGACTAGAACTGATAAATAATGTTGAACTCTTTCACGCTTCCGGCATATGAATAAAGGAGATATTATACATGAATCCTATTGCAGAATAATTACTTCGATAGACAAATTACATTAATTAAAATTAGGAATCTAGCCAAAGACAGGGAATTCGTGGACACCAGGAAAAGCATAGAAAGGGATGCTTGTTCTGCTTCTTCTGACATCATGACCAACCTTCTTGGCAATACCAGGGCTGAAAATGTTGTAGTCCTAGTTCATACTTTGACGACTTCCTTTCATAGACTGGGAGCAATTATGAGTACTAAGATGCATATCCTCAACAGTCCAACTACTTCATCCAAAATCTTGGAGCTCCGAGTGTGTATGCCATTGCGTAAGTGCTGTGTGCTTGTGCGGGAGGCTCTTGCGTACTGCCTCATACGGTCTTGTGCGCCCGGCCTTACTAAGGGCCAGATGGTGAAGCACGCTGACTGCTGTGTTTTGTACTTGTAACGGGATGGTTCATATTTCTCATGTCTACATGAACTGAAAGGCCACTTCATTAGAGACTCTATCCTTTTCATGAGCTTTCCTGCATGGAAATTAGATACGTGACCCCAAAGTGCTGCATCAAATTAAATGAGCAAGTTTTTCATGGATCACTTTCAGTGTGAACCCACATTAAAATGAGCTACTTCTAACAAGGCAGAATCATTAAACTTTTCCTTGCAATAGTGTTGAAAGTACACCCAGAATGGCGTGATGAAGCGAAAAACATCCAGCGAAAGGGATCCTGTGGCTGTAAATAATTTATCAACGAAAGTGGTCAGAGGAGGATGTTAAGAATCACTCTGATGAACAGGTGGAGCATAATCAAAAAAATTACAACCAAATACAACACTAGTACTCCAACTAGGGCCTCGCTCACACAAGCGTGATTTTAGCGCAGTATAGGCACATGAAAAGACTGCATCTAATAGAACCAATGGTTTTCTATGGAGGAATGAAGGAATATCAGTTGGACAATAAACCCAACAAAGATACAGCTACAATGCCCGCATCTAAGGCCCATGCTGCGAGAAAAGATAGGACCTGACCTATCTTTGGTGCGTGTTGCACCGGAGTTTCCATTGACTCCTATGGGAGCTGGACAAAAAGGGAGGGGGGGGAGGGAGTTTAGCTGGGAACCACTCTCGGAAAAGAAGACAAGTGTCTGTTGTTTAGACTTTAGAAGTTATTAGGAGGATATCTACCGACCGAGAGAATTCCATATGCCGCTAAACCTAGATGCACATGTTAAATTTCCTGTGGTAAACTCCTGTTAAGTCCCCATGAGGCTGAGAGGGCTCCCCGAGGGTTCTGTTCATCTCCCAAGGGGTTCCCTTAATCCTTGCTGCGACTAACAGGAGTTTATAGCAGGAAATTTAAAATGTGCTTCTGGGCAGCAAGTTTAAATGTCCTGCTGTAAGCAGCAGGGAATTCCTCTAGCCCCGCTGCTGGGCAATTCCCCAGCAGCGGGGGTAGTAGGGAGCTCCCTCCTCCTCTCTCCCCAGCACTGGGTTCCCCAAGGGATTTCCCCATATCAGGGAGAGAGAGGGGGGCTCCCCATAGCCCCACCCTCTCTCTTCCTGCTATGGGTTAATCCCCCATACTTTCTATTAGTGGATATAGCCAGGTTTAAAGTGCAAAAAAGTCTTGTTTCTTTATTAGAAGTTTTTACATAAAAGCTTGGGACAGTGCATTAAAATATTTGAGTAGCATTTATGTCATGTCAACTATGCGTTTCCACCAGCTAGTGGTCTTTTTCAAAATTTCTCTGGTAACCCATAAGAAGACTGATGAGCTAATTTCTTCTTTTTTCTATTAATCCCCCATAGCCCCACTCTCTCTCTCCCTCCCTGCTATGGGGAAATCCCAAAGCCCTGCAGGGCTTCTTCTCTCTCTCCTCCTGGAGCAGCTATGCTTTTTTTAAGAAACACGCTGCTCCAGTGAATAGGCAACTTTCATGCGCATTTGGCTTGGGTCTTAGTGCAGTATAGACACAATTTTTTTCACGTGCCTATGCTGCGCTAAAACCACGCTCTTGTGAATGAGGCCTAATGTGTCCGAACTCACAAATCATCATTCCTTTTTAATGACACTGAAACTGATTATCTACTGTTATATCCCATCCATGCTAAGGAATGATGATTTGCGAGTTTGGACATGTTAGTTGAAACACCGGTGTTCGCATATCAGTCGTTCACATTCACTGGTACAACAAAGCAATCGCTCTTCACACGCAACGACATGCTAACGAGCAAGCTTTTTTTATGCCTGAATGACAAACGAGAAGGGAATTGTTTAAATGTGCACAATCAATTTTACGATTTTTTGAATGATTGGGATTTTTTTGAATGCTAATCGTTCCGTGTAAAAGGGCCTTCTTATACTATGATAATGAATGAAGGTCTCTGTGTGAGATGTTTCAGGAGGGTAACACAATAAAACAGGGCTGAGGAGCACATTTATATTGTCAAATTCTATGAGAAGAGATATTGCTTCATGCGGCGGAGGCTGCCTGACAGGTGGTTTATTCTAGATCAAGAAAATAGAAAATGTCAAGATTCAGAAGGCTTTGTACTGGGTGTAATCTGCTGTGGCCAGAAACTATGATGAGTGGCAATAAAAGGACCACGTCTGTACGGTGATCGATACTGTCTAATGTATCTGTAGCCAAGGGGGGTTATACCGGAAGGCAGAAAAGTACTCAAAATATAAACTATGAAACTTTTCTTAAAAACTTGTTAATTCAGATAAAATACTGTACTGATCCAACACAACTGTTAGGCAGACACAGCAAATATTAACTGTTACCTTATACAAAACACTTCTAGCTTCTTTTTCCTTAACCCTTTCCAGTCCACTGTCTGACCTCTAAAGACATTATGATTTAAGGCTGTACAGCTCCGATGTTGGTAGACATCCGTCGGGGTTCTCTTACTGTATATTGCCAGCCTCTCTGCTGTCGGAGCCTATCCAACGTGTCACCTCATGCAGTACTGGCTTTAGCCAGCAGATAGCGCCGTTGTATAACGGCAGAAAAAGAGTAAGCCCCCTAGGGAAACCAGGATACAAATTGGATTGGAAAGGGTTAAAGGGGTTGTCCAAGTTATAGAATTTATGTACAAGCAGAACCCCAAGCTAAAAGATAATAAATAAGTATATACTCAACTCTTCCGCTGTGTCCTGTGTCACTGCTCGGGGCTCCCCTCTGACATCACTTTTACAGGCTTCCCCACAGGTGTTGTAGCCAATAACAGAGCTCAGCACTGGATCGCTAAGCGCTGTTATTGGCTGCAGTGCCTGTGGCGTCCTGTAAACCGGACAGGCCTGCAGACTGTAAACAAACACCGGTACGGAGGACCGGGCACCGATGCAGAACATAGCAGGAGCTGGGGGAGCTGCTTGTGCAGACATTCCATAACTTGGACAACCCCTTTAACATACAAGTGCTATCTGCTTTGGGCAATTCCTTCCAAGAAGAAGAGCCCCTCAAAATATAAGCTGATCACTGAGATCGTCGGGTGTCCCAAAAAAGGGTTATTTCTCTGTGAAATCAATGGGCTATAATGTACAGCAGTCTTGAGTCCTCCAGAGCTAGAGCTGCTCTTTGTAGCTTCTCCGGCTAATTCATAGAGGTTGATACTAGGGTACAAGTTCATGGGATGACATAAGTAAGAGAAATATATTTGAATATGCCATTTATGGGGCAAGACACTTAATAGTTGAGCTGATATTTTGCTATTACAGCTCAACCTCATTAAAAATGAATATAGCTGAGCTGCAGTACCGGATTTATCCTATGGACAAGAGTGCGCTGTTTTCAAAATCAAATCCAATCAAAACCCTTTTTCGGGCAACCCCTTACATTTTTTCCTTAAAAAATGATTGTGGGTCGGCAAAATTACTCCCACCAACTGCCAGTGCTTGGTTGGGCACTTAGAAACAGGTTGATATATTCCTTTGCTGTGCTTCATATGCAAATTTGTATTTGCAAGAGCAGTCCCGATTGCAGCAAGGATTTTAGTGAATATCTGGTAGTCTTGCCCAGCGCTTCCCCCCTTGCCTTAATGAAGCACCAGTCTTGTTTTATCATTATTTTGGGCTTTGAAATTTTGCGCATATGTAATTCATTTCCAACCTGGTGCAGGCATGGTATGCTCCCTGCTGCAGACAGCGGACGTACTGTGCATGCAGCACAAGTAAAGTGGGCCAACTCATCCAGAAGTTCATAAAGAATAGAAAACTTAGAACTTTAATTATAAAGTAATTGAAAACTTAGAACCCATCTTCCATTATCAGACAAACCATGAGTCCAGAGTACGTCATATACAGTGGCAGCTCCACATGTCAGGAACGCATCCGGCAAAAACGGACAGCAGCGTCCATAGCATAATTGTTAGGCACACAAACATATTTGCGCAGCCTAAATAGAACCCATTGATTTTTATGGGCTCGTTCACATGCACATATTTTGTGCGCAAAAAAAAAATACGCAGCATGCTGTATTTTCCTGCACATTTGCACACGAGAGATGCACATTATGAACTAATTAACTTAACTGCCCATTTCAATGAATGGTTGCATGTTTTTTTGCGCGTGCAAATGCACATGATTTTCAAATGCATAAAGTACTGTAAAACTATTATATGCACGAGCAAATACATAACATCCATGGCGCAAATGCCCATATAGATGCGCTTACGCCAGTGTGACACCAGCCTTAGGGCTTCTTCAGATGACCGTATTTGTGCGTGTTTTTGCATACGTAAAATATACGAGCACAATGTCAAGAGAATAGAAACTATTGATGTCAATGGGTTTATCCCCATGAGCATTTTCTGCTCTATCTAAATTCCCCCATAGAAGTCTATGCGAGGTGCACAAATGCACACGCAAAGCCCAGGAACATACGCATTTCTGTGAAGAATAAAAAAAAACATCTGGACCAAATTAGGCTAAATAGACTTTTAAATCAGGGTGGGGGTGTTTTGCGCACATGTGAACAGGTCGTACATGCACAAAAAGTACAGTACAATGCACTGATATGCGCACAAATCTGCATCAACCTCATTCACTGGCAAATACATTGTGCTGAAGCCTGCACAATTGTGCATATGGTTATCTAAAGAATTCCTTAAAAACACATTTACTCAACAAAAAATCTTCGTAATGAAAACGACATGGTGACACCCATAAAATTGCATGGATTTGCCATATTTTTACACATAGTAACATTGTATGTTAGGCTGAAAAAAGACATATGTCCATCCAGTTCAGCTTGTTTCCACCCACCCATGTTGATCCAGAGGAAGGCAAAAAAAAACAATGAGGTACAAGCTAATTTACCCCATGTTGGGGGAAAAAATTCCTTCCCGACTCCATAATGCAAGTCAGAATAATCCCTGGATCAACACTCTTCAGAGACAATTTCCAGCAGTCAGAAGATACCCAGATCAACAACCCGCTGGTCACCTAATGTCTATATCATGTAATATCCTTCCGCTCCAGAAAGACATCAAGTCCCCTCTTAAACTCCTCTATGGATTTTGCCATCACCACATCCTCAGGCAGAGAGTTCCACAGTCTAACTGCTCTTACAGTAAAGAACCCCCTTCTGTGTTGGTGATGAAACCTGCTTTCTTCTAGGCCAGGAGGATGCCCTCTTGTTACCGTCGCAGTCCTGGGTATAAACAGATCATGGTAGAGATCCTTGTATCGTCCCCTCATGTATTTATACATAGTTATTTGATCGCCCCCTTAGCCGTCTTTTTTCCAGGGTGAATAATCCTAATTTTGATAGCCTCTCTGGGTATTGCAGTCCTCTCATTCTGTTTTTTTTAGTTTAGTTGCCCTTCTTTGGACCCCCTCAAGCGCTGCAACATATTTCCTGAGCACCGGTACACAGTATTCCATGTTGGGCCTGACCAGTGCCTTAGGTAATGGAAAAATAAGGTTCTCGGCCCTTGCCCCTATACCTCTTTTAATGCACCCCAAAACTTTATTTGCCTTTGCAGCAGCTGACTGGCATTAATTGCTCCAGTTAAAGGGGTTGTCCCGCGCCGAAACGGGTTTTTTATTTTTTTTTCAATAGCCCCCCCCCGTTCGGCGCGAGACAAACCCGATGCAGGGATAAAAAAAAACAAAACGGGTAGTACTTACCCGAATCCCCGCGCTCCGGTGACTTCTTAATTACCTTGCGAAGATGGCCGCCGGGATCTTCACCCTCGGTGGACCGCAGGTCTTCTGTGCGGTCCATTGCCGATTCCAGCCTCCTGATTGGCTGGAATCGGCACACGTGACGGGGCGGAGCTACGAGGAGCCGCTCTCTGGCACGAGCGGCCCCATTCAGAAGACAGAAGACAGGACTGCGCAAGCGTGTCTAATCGGGCGATTAGATGCTGAAGATTAGACGGCACCATGGAGACGAGGACGCTAGCAACGGAACAGGTAAGTGAATAACTTCTGTATGGCTCATAATTAATGCACGATGTACATTACAAAGTGCATTAATATGGCCATACAGAAGTGTATACCCCCACTTGCTTTCGCGGGACAACCCCTTTAAGTCTACAGTCAACTAGTACCCCCATTTACTGTATATTGGTGACATCTGTTTCTTCTGCCCATGTGCTAACCTTACATTTATCAATACTGAACTTCCTTTGACATTTTTCTATCCAAGCCCCCAGCTTATTTAAGTCATTTTGCAGCCGTATATTGTCCTCTGTTGTATTAACCTGTTTAGGACCAGGCACTGTAAATATACGGTGCCTGGTCCTGCGCTTAAAGCCCCACCCTATGTAAAATTACATCAGGGATTTAAACCTCCTGCTCTGCAGCTGATAACCCAGAGGAGAAGGCAGGAGGGTTTTTTAACCCTTTCTGTCTTCTCCTTCCCCGAGGACACGGTGCTCAATGAGCGCTGTGTACTAGAAAGTGAAAGCAGAAGTGTAACTTCGACTACGGCAGCCCGGGGGTCACGTGCCGCCAGGATTCCCTGCTACAGCAGAGCTAGAGGGTGCCAGAAGACCCTGATCACCTCTGCCAGTGACTAATTTCACTACAGGGGATGTTTCTCCCTGTAACTGAGGCTCCTATGGATGCCCCAGCTACAGTGGAAAAATGTCAAATAAAAAACAACTAAAAACATGTTAATGTCACCCATCTTATATGATGTCATGGGGGACATAGATAGTAAAAAACATAATTATATACATCAGTAAATAAAAATTACAGAATAAAACAACAATATATATATAAGAAAGAAAATAACTCAAAGCCGACGTCAATCAAAACCGCCACCATATGCACCCTGTAAACTAAAACCATACATATTTTATATCAAAATGTCCGAAAGAAAATGAGGAACCCATTCCTATACTTTATTTTAGCGTAAATATACTAATTAAAAAAATAACTATAAATGTTTAAAAAATCATTTTATTTAGATTTTTACCCCCAATAAAACAAAACAATGGGGAAAAAAGTCAGTGAAAAAGATATTAAAAAATAGCCCTATATGTCAAGGGGAAAAAAACGCAGCAAAAATAATTTTGGTAGCTAAAGGAAACAAAATAGGGCAGTAAAACCGCCACATGGGTAAAATCCCTAAAAAAGTTTCTGGTCCTTAAGGTACAAAACAGCCTGGTCCTTAAGGGGTTAATTATCTTGTATTATTTCAGATTGTCGGCAAATATCAATATTTTACTGTGCAGTCCTTCTATCAGGTCATTGATAAATATATATACTCAATGTCGAACAGCATATATGTACCGCAAATCACTTGGTGTGCCGGACTATGTTGCTCCATCTTCTATTAGGTGGGACTTTAACTCATTAAGGAACAAGTACTGTAAATTTATGGCACTTGGTCCTGGGCTTTAATCCCAGCTGATACAGAGGGGGTTTAAAGCCCCTGCTTCTGCAATGAATCGGAAGAATGTCAGGTTGTCAGCTGTTAGTAACAGCTGATAACCCGAAGGGGAAGGCACGAGGGGTTTTTAACCTTTCCTGCCTCCACCTTTCTTTAGTACACAGCCCTCGATGAGCCATATGTACTAAAAAGTGAAAGTGGAAGTATAACTTCCACTATGCGAGCCGGCGGTAACGTGACCTCTAGGGTTGAGCGAACGTACTCTTCCGAGCTTGATGCTCGTTCAAGTATTAGCATACTTGAGCCTCATGTGGCGCAGAGTGTAAGCTCTCGCCTACGACCTGAAGGCTGCAAGTTCGATCCCCGCATGATTCAGGTAGCTGGCTCAAGGTTGACTCAGCCTTCCATCCTTCCGAGGTCGGTAAAATGAGAACCCAGCTTGGTGGGGGGTAATAAGTAATTATTACCTGAAAGCGCTGCGGAATAAGTTGGCGCTATACAAATACCAAGATTTATTTTTATTTTTTATACTTGATGGTGCTCGCTACTCGAGCAAGCATCACACCATGTTTGACCTCGCCCCAGTTTTGGTCCCTCCCCACCGCTGACGTGTCAGATTTGACCCCTCCCCACTGAGAGAGAGAATACGGGGAAAAAAATGCTCGAGACTCCCATTGAAGTCAATGGGGTTCGTTGGTCGAATAGAGTTCTCGAATTTTACGAAAAGCTCGACTCGAATAAAGAGGACCCGAGCATTTTGGTGCTCGCCCATCTCTAGTGACCACCAGGATTCCCTGCTACAGCAGAGCTGCAGGGTCCTAGCAAACCCTGATAAGCTTTGTCAGTGACTATTGCCACTACAGGGGATGTTTTCTCCTGTAACTGGGGCTCATGTGGGTGCCTCAGCTGCAGTGGAAAAGTGTCAAAATTAATAAAAAGCAAAAACATGTGAATGTCCCCCAGAGGTCTTATATGACGTTATGAGGGAAATAGATGGTTAAAAAAATAATTACATAAATAAGTAAAACAGAATTATAGAATAAAATAAAAATAGATACATGAAAAAGAAAATAACCCAAAACCGACGCCAACCAAACATTTGCCATATGCGCCCTGTAATCCGAAACCATACATATTATATATCAAAACGTCTGAAACAAAATGAGGAACCCGTTCCCACACTTAATTTTAGTGTAACTATACTAATGTTAAAAAATAACTATAAATGTTAATAAAAATCTTTTTTTTAGCTTTTATCCCCAATAAAACAAAACAATAGAAAAAAAAATCTGTGAAATAGATCATAAAAATATTGCTCTATTTGTCACAAAAAAAATACAGCAAAAATAATTTTGGTAGCTGAAGGAAAAAATATAGGGCAGTTAAACCACCACATGGGTAAAATCCCTAATAAGTTTCTGGTCCTTAAGGTACAAAACAGTCTGGTCCTTAAGGGGTTAAACAAGTGATTGTTTGATATAGCAGGATTGGCATCTCTCTCCCAACCCTTATGTAATTTGTAATGGCAGTTAGTGATTGGTTAATGCTTTATTAAAATGTGAACTGAGTTCTGAACCTCATTTGCTACGACTAAGGACACTAAGTGGTGTCAAAATGTATCAGCCGAAAGAATGTCTGTGCCATGGTTTGCTGCCATGATGGAATATTACCCATGTCTAATTAAGTTCTAATTTTGAATTACTTATGAACTACTGGATGAACTGGACCTTTTTTCTTGTAGTGCATATTCTACATTTGATCGGACGTAGCCTATGCTCTGTTCTTCAGTTCTGGATATTGCTGGTGAGCTGTTTTTTTCCCCTCCTTTTTGTCTACATATTGTGCACGCACCATAGCCACCTTCACAATACTTGGAAGAACAGGCAGAGCAACATCAATGAGAACAAGTGACGCATGCGCAACATTTCACAGCCAAAAACAGTGTTGACAAAGGCTATTGCTGCAATCAAGCAAACCTGAGACAGTGGAAAGGACTACCAAGCGAGAACCGGAGCAGTTGCCGACTTGAGTCTACCCTCAGGGCACCCGTCAACGAATTAGCATATAGAAAAAACATATTTTCTTCTCAATTAAGACACTATGAAATGTAACAAGAATATGTGCCAACCTGTATCTCAGTGCCCTACCAAGCGCTGTCAATAGTATAAAGTTTTACATGGCCCAGAATACCCTTTTATGCCTTCTATTTAATTTTTGGATGGAGTTACCTTTACATTTCGTTATCTATTTGACATTGTCACTCACTAACATTTTTACAAAGGGCATGTCTGCTTCTTTTCTATAGAACATCATCTTTGAGATCACTAAAGTGATCTATTTTTCAAATTTCATTTTCCCATCAGCTTCATGCAAGACCAGTTAGTGGTGGCATTATACTGTGCTAGGAGCAATGATATATGACTCTAATTACTGCATACATTGAAGCTCAATACCCTGCTTAATTCTTTGTGTTGCACACAGCCGTGCTTCGGCCACCATACTGTAGCAATGATAGAAATCAGATGAAAAGTTATTAGATTTTAGATATATCATTATTTTTGTTTGCTGTGGCCTCGTGTAGCCCTTGAGCAAAAGAATTGAAATTTGGAGTAAAATTCTATTAAAAATTTATGTTAAAAAGATTCAAAAATAAAATATTACTATGCTGAACTCTTAAATATGAAGCACCATTCAACAGAATCATATTATTTCATTTCTACATCCCAAAGTGCAGGGTGTGGTGCAATATACAGCATGTAGTTCTTCTATCCAGAACCCTTGCAATCTCACTGGCCGCTGCAAAGACCTGATAGCAGATACCACATCTATGAAACAAATGTTTGAAGCCTTAAACTGCTATGCAAACTAATGGTCAATATCCAATCTTTTAACAAGCCCTGCAACGTAACTAGTGATGTGGACCAGAAATGAGTGACTGAATAATCCTTTCATAGTGCCACCTACTGAAATGTAAAGGAGAAAAATGTCTTAACAGGTCAGTAATAACTACATAACTTAACTTTGTAGGAGCCCACTTCAAGAAGAAGTAATGTCTTAATGATGGGCCACATGTCTTAAAGGGGTTAACCGCTTTGGACATTCTCTGCTTGTTAGGAGTGTCCCATATCACTAAAATAATTATAGTGCCCCCTTCCTGCTGGGACCCCAGTGGTGAAGGGGAAACCTGTTCACTTTCCCTGTAGGACCACTTCCTGTGTTCATTTAAGTACTACCCAGTCCCCAATCAGATCAATGGGTTGTCTATGTAATGCAGGACAGGATAAGTCCTCCGGGCCGAGAGACAATGTGGAGAATTTAGTAATACTATCTAATAACAGTAGCTTCACAGAAAGAGCGCATGGGCTAAATGTAATAGGTGGTATAAAATTAGGCTAGGCCGTAAAAGGATGCACCAGATAATTAAGCCCCTCCTACATGCACAGTCACTTAGTTACATTGTAGGCCACTTTAGTTACTCACAGTTTCTTATTATTAGTTCAGCAACCCTGTAGAACATGACTGGAACTCCTGGACAGGGGACTCAAGGGAACTTATGCACAACTCATATTATGAATCTCGGCATACAGGCAACCAGGGTTCTTGAGAAGCACTAGGCTTGAATCCGCAAGTCTAGCACCTTCCTTCAAGTTTACTTGCGCTTCTCACCAGTGTGATAATACAACTTGCATGTGACCCTTCGCCATTTATATCTCTCTTGGCAACAACCCTCAGAGCATAATGTGTTCTCTGATTTGACCACTAATGCAAAACTCCCATTTTAGCATTGTGATCTGATGCTTTACACCTTCTAATGATCACATGTCTCAGTTCAAGACCACAGAAACACACATTTGCGCGGGCCACAACAGGGACTGTTGTAATTATTTAACTGCACAGTTATAGGAGTTTTCCAGGGAATATACTATTGATGACCTATCCTCAGGATAGATCATCAATAGTTGATCAGCCAGGGTCCACCCCTCAGGAAGCCAACTGATCAGCCTGCTAACAGTGCTGCAAATACACTGGGGTCAGAGTGTTGGCACTTGTAACTGTAGGCACACCTCTCATTGAAAGCTTGTTATTGCAGGCACAGCTCTCATTAAAACCAATGAAAGCTATGGTACAATTACCAGTGCTGGCCACTATACAGAGGTCGGAGCAGCAGCTTGTGCTTTGACCCCGGTGTACCTGCATCGCTGTCAGCCGGTGCCCGATCAGCTTATGGATCAGGGTCCTGAGTGGGGAACCCTCGGTGAACAATTATTGATAACCCCTCTAAACATAAACATAAACAATATAACCTATACTCTAACCATCAGTTGTTCAATACACAGTTATAATATATCATTAAAGGGGTTGTCCCGCGGCAGCAAGTGGGTCTATACACTTCTGTATGGCCATATTAATGCACTTTGTAATGTACATTGTGCATTAATTATGAGCCATACAGAAGTTATCAAAAGTTTTATACTTACCTGCTCCGTTGCTGGCGTCCTCGTCTCCATGGTGCCGACTAATTTTCGGCCTCTAATGGCCAAATTAGCCGCGCTTGCGCAGTCCGGGTCTTCTGCTGTCTTCAATGGGGCCGCTCGTGCAGAATGCCATCTCCGTGTAGCTCCGCCCCGTCACGTGCCGATTCCAGCCAATCAGGAGGCTGGAATCGGCAATGGACCGCACAGAAGCCCTGCGGTCCACAGAGTGAGAGGATCCCGGCGGCCATCTTCAGCGAGTGAGTATGAAGACGCCGGACCGCCGGGATTCGGGTAAGTACTACCCGGTTTGTTTTTTTAACCCCTGCCGAACGGGGGGGGGGGGGGTTTAAAAAAAAACAAAAAACGTTTCGGCGCGGGACAACCCCTTTAAGCTCCATATATATGTAATACTATTTAGCTCTGTAGTGCCTATCTTATTATGTTATGGCACATGCATTAACAATATTATTCATTAGAACATTTTCCTAATAACACAAGTATCTATAAAGGCTCATTTAGACACAACGACTATCGCTCAAAAGATGTCTTTTGAGCAATAATCGTTGTGTGCCTTTAAGCGCAAGGTGATCACTCAAACATTGAGCGATCACTTTGCGCTCCAAGTGAGGGATGCAGAAGACAAGCGGGCCACTTGTCTTCTGCATCCAGCTATTTCCCGCTCGGAGCGCCCGGCTGTTATACAGCCGAGCGCTCCAAACAGGGTATGCAGAACACAGCTGGACCGCTGTGTTCTACATGCCCCGGCTATTCATGGAGTGCTCAGCTGGTATACAGCTGTGCACTCCGTGTGGAGTATGCAGAACACAGTTGGACCGCTGTGTTCTTCATAGAGCCTCGTGTGGCACAGTGTAAGCTCTCGCCTATGACCTGAAGGTTGCAAGTTCAATCCCTGCGTGACTCAGGTAGCCAGCTCAAGGTTGGCTCAGCCTTCCATCCTTCCGAGGTCGGTAAAATGAGAACCCAGCTTGGTGGGGGGTAATAAATAATAATAATTACCTGAAAGCGCTGCGAAATAAGTTGGCGCTATACAAATAACAGGATTTATTTTATTTATTATATCCCGGCTGTGTTCACAGAGCAGGATACAGCTGAAACAATAGTATCAGTTGTATCCTGCTGTGAATCACTGATAAGGCTCATTGTTGTCTTTCAGCATGCTGAAAGACAACGGTTAGTGACTGCTTCACGAAAACTGCACGATGTCAGTGCAGTTACACACGATTATCGCTCAAAAGATGGCTTTTGAGCGAATTTTGAGCGATAATCGTTGTGTCTAAATGGGCCTTAACACTTATCTAGTGAACATTTGTATGTTACTTTCTCTTATCAGCTAACTACAACTTATATTTTATCTGGGTGAACACACAGCATTTATAGCATTACCACTAGTAATTAGCATCATTACTGACTTCTACTACAGAGTCGAGTCACATTAATATGACCTCCAGCTAATATCCAGAGTAAGGGCTCCCTCACACAGGCATTTTTGTACTGCGTTTAGTGCTGCCTTTTCAGCACTGCGCTAAACGCTGTACAACGCTCCCATTCATTTCAATGGGGCTCCTCACATATGCGTCAAAACGCAGCATTTCCAATGCTGCGCTTTGACAGCGATGCATGTTCTATCTTTGGGTGTTTTCAGCCCTGCATTGCCCATTGGAATGAACTGTTTGAGCGCTGCTGCATAACCTACAAAAAAGTGATTCCTACCTGGCAGGTGTCATTGGGATCCCCCGGTGCCGCGGTGCAGGCTGCTGTCCACTTGTCACGCCGACAGAGCATCTTCTGCTAGAGACGGAGATTGAATTCCCCGCCTCCAGCTAGAGATTGCTTTAATTGGCTGAGTCAGATGTGAGTGACAGCCCTCTCAGCCAGCGCTGAATGCACCAATCACAGCCATTCATTCAGTGCTGGCCGTGATTGGTTTATGTGGGCTGTCAATCAGAGCAATCTCTTGCTAGAGGCGGGTATTTCCAATCACTGTTGTTAGCAAAAGATCCGCTGCCAGCTTCACAAGTGCAGGGAAGGCTGCACGGAGATCCAGCGACCCTGATGACACCTTCCAGGTGAGTATTGATTTTTTTTCCCAGCATCCTTGGCCGCCAAAACGCAGCCAAAACTCTGGCATAACGCATGCCAATGCTGCTGAAACCAATCTGAATCTGCAGTAAACGCAGCATTGAAAAACGCCTGTGTGAGGGAGGCTTAACAGATGTGTACTACACAGACAGCAGCTAGACAGGATGGGAGTGACTTAATAAGGTGCTGTTAGTGTGTCTCAGGTATCTGGAGCCATACTGACTGCAGTCCATCCCACAGTTACTGGAGGGTGCATGGAGAGGATCCATAGAGAGAACGCGACGAGCGAGGTGCTCCCACACATGGTCAATCGGGTTTGGGGAATTAAGGGGTCAAGAAAGTACTTTTAAGCCTTGGCCGTATTTTTTAAACCACTGTCGGACATTTCTAGCCGTGTGACATGTCGCAATGTCTTGTTGAAAGATGCAATCTGCTCCAGGGAAGACAAACAGCATGGGTGTACGTGATCTGCAAGGATGGATTCATAACTAAATTTGTTCAGAGCGCCTTCCACATGGAAGATGGGCCCAGAGAATGCCACGAAAAAATCCCCTAGACCATAATGCTGCCAACACCAACTTGTGTCCTTCCAGCAATGGTCGTAGGGTGTTTGTTCTCTGTTTCTCGCCTGACATGCCATTCGATGAAGCAGAAAATGGGACTCATTGGAGAAGGCAACTCTTTGCCAATCAGTGGTGGTCTAATTTCGATACTGCCATGCAGATTCAAGCCTTTTATTCTAATGCACCTTTGTTGACATAGGTGCAGTGACCATCCACCTGCTTCGGAACCCCTGACACAGTAGGCTTTACTGAACTCTTGTTTAAGGTACATGACTGTTACCTCCCTGGTTCATTTTAATGCTGAGCTGCTCCACTGTAGCTTATCAATCGGCCCTCATGCACCTTCTTAGCTGAGGTTCACCTCCCACATAAATGGCACATGGTGCTCCATAGCTTCTACGACAGTTATTCCCAATGGTGCCATTTGGCAACTCATTCATCACAGCTGCACGCGAACAGTTCACAGACTATGCTGTTTGAAAAATACTGCCACCCTTGGTCCGAAAGTCAATAATCAACCCCTGTTTGAAACTCTGACAAATCACCCTTTTACCTGTGACAGCAACAAGTAGTATGTGAGCAGACAGCATATCACACATCTTATATACCCACCAAGCCAGACAAAGCCACATCACTTCCTTCATGGGCTATGCGCTGCCGACGTCGAAAGTAGGAGGTGGTGAGAATAATCTGACTCGACTCTGTATAATAAACACTGGATTTATAACATTATCCTTTAGCAGCTAGCATTCTGTGCTGTCCTGATAAATGAACTCTAATAAATGGGACATATCTACTAAGTTGAAGGGGTTAACTTTTCCATCCCCCTTATAAGTGTCTACTACAATTAACTATCTATCACTGGTCATGAAGAGGTTAGTATAGCAGTTATCTCTTTCAGGTCTAGGACTTTGTGCATATAGAATATGTGCTGTTTCTGCCTTTTCCTGGTATAGCAGATTTATGTGACCACAAATGAGCAGCAGCCTCAATAAGATTTTGTGTGGAAAGCTTAGCACAGCAACCGAAGAACCGGAGCCATTTACACTGCATGCAGAAAAGCATCTATTGGGAAACATTGCCGTTACACACTATACATGATCATCCTTCCAGACGCATAAATTGTTTCCCGCTACGTCTTGTAGAGTAAGTGATTGAGGGAAATGTGATGCAGCTTAAAGGCTATGTACAGTTCCTGAATCAGTGCTGTTCATTGTTCTCATCCAAGTAAAATGATGCAATTTTGCAATAGGTTTGGATTAAACAGAAGAAACAGCTTCTGTCACTGATAAACCCAAAACAGGTGAATGAAGCCAGAAGAGCGGTTGCTGATGCTTCGTCTATAATGATTTTTGGTTGTCCAGATTTTGGGTTGTCACTGACAAAACCTGTTTCTTGGACTTCGGAAAGAAGTTTGCATTGTGGGTAATGGGAAGTCTGGTTGGGTGACGTTGATTAAAATTTGCGGCGATGACACGTGTACTTAGTTCACCTGACATAAAGATAATCTCAACATGTTCTATTTGAGATAATGTTGGGGAGCACCATACTGGGGTAGAGGGTTCCAATGTGGAGGATAGCCCAGAATAACAGGCAATAGAGCCCTGCGCGGGGTGGAATGTCAGTTCCCCCGATGGCACCAGCTGCCGTTAGGTCTGAAGAAATGCTCTCCTCAACCTGGGATATGGCTAGCACAGTCAGGATAGTTTGTTGGCCTGGTTTACACCCCTTACTCTACAATCACACTATCGCCCACATGTAATGAGGAAAAATCACTGTGTTAACATGAGAATGACTGACGTTATGTTAAAATGAAGCACACAGTGGTTTCTCTGGGGAAATTATCTGTCAGTTTGATATATCACACACCTACATTCCCATCAAATAAATTAGGGTTGAATCTAAGATGGCGGCACTTAAAACGGCCGTCATGTTGATAACATGGCCTAACATGGCTAAATTGCATTATCATTTGTTTTTATTCTACATGGATGTTTCCACAGTTTGGAGATACACTTGTGTGTATATTTATATATATATATATATATATATATATATATATATATATATATTGTGAAGGGATCTGTTTGGGATCGCCTTTGTTGGGGTGATAGTTCTTTCTCAGGTTCTCAGGAGAGCTCCCCTTATTTTTCACCTTGTACCCACATATATCAATCATATTCACATGACATCACAAATTGTTACATTTCTAGACATAACCCAGACATTCACAGACATGAACCTCTTACATGCTGCAGCTGTGCAATACACATAACTAGTGATAAGACAATTTGCACAGAGCATCCACAGTGAAGACATGACATTTAAGACAATTATGGAGGGGCCAGATATAGGTATTTCGGGCCACTACATAAATATGTTAGTGGTGGCATTTATTGCGACTATAATAAAGGCACTGACTGTGTCTATCAAGTGCATGTGCATCCATTTGTATGCATGTGTATAATCATTCAGTCCTTGCTATAATAATTGCAGGGGTAACTTTAAAAGAAAGCTGTCACCTTCTATAAGCACAATAGACTAAGTTATGGTATTGGTCCTGCTGAGTCCAGAGTGTAATTTTTATACTTACCAGTCTTCCCGTTTGCCTGGGAAGGTAGAGCTTTGTCAATCAGTATGACTCTTTTCATTCTGTCCATGTGTGTGAACTCCCATAGAGAACACTGGAGTACGCTCGCACAGACAGAATAAAAAGAATACTATTGATTGACAGAGCGCCAACTTCTTGGGTGACAGCGCAGGAAGGGGGAGCCAAGCAAGTATAAAAATTACACCCTGGACTCAGTGGCACCAGTCCTATAAGCACCATAACTTAGATTATAGTGCTTATAGGAGGTGGCAGGCTCCCTTTAAACCATTCCATTATGGGGGCATCCCCTCCAACATATGAAATGTGTAACATACTCAACTTGCTGGGTAAACACTCTTCAGTCATTTGTGTTGGGGAAGTGAGATAGTTCACAGCTTTGTATTTAACAGATAATAACAAGAAACAACTACTTTTAACCTTCCATACCGCAGAATCCATTTCTTCTCTCACCCAACCTATAGGCTGGGTTCGGAGGAGTCCAGGGATGTAGCTTTTATACTCAAAAAGCTCTATGTTCCCATTCTGTCACCCATGGAGGCCAGCACCAGCAGACTCATCTCTGCAGCTGTGCATGTACGCTCCCATAGAGTAAAAAGTGCGCAAGCGCAGCCTGTAGAGATGATTCCGCTGTGCATGAACACACAATGTCCTTTACGGCAGCTGCAGAGATGAAACCACTGGTGCCAACATGGGTGACAGTGTGGGAACAGAGAGTTGGGGTGAGTATAAAAACCACAACCCCAGACTCCTTTGGGGCCTGTCCGATGAGCACCATTAACTAAGTTACGGTGCTCATAGGATAGGTCCTCAGGAGGCTGGGGATGTGTTTTCATACTAGCATTAGTTGCGGATTTTGACACAGATCCATAAAAATTCACCCTTTCAATTGAAGGAGTGAAGTCCAATGCTGATCCATGTCAAAATCTGCATTAATTGTGCAGACTTTGAGGTGAGTTTTGAAGGGAATTTGGTGCAGATTTTCTATTGTGCAAAGTCGGCAACAAATCCGCTAACATGTGAAGTACCCTAAGGCCTTATGTCCATGGGAAAATTAAGAATTAAAATCCGGAGCGTTTTTCCTGCACGTGGATCCGCGCCCCATATGGATGCATTAGACACCCGCAGGTAGTTAAATACCTGCGGATGTCAGTTTTCCTTGCAGGTGCAGGTCCCCCGTGCAGGAAAAAATCCGGACATGCTCCATTTTCGTGCGGGTCTCCCGCGGGGACGGCTCCTGCAGGCTTCTATTGAAGCCTATGGAAGCCGTCCAGATCCGCGGGAGACCCGCTCCTGAATTAAACTCACCTGCTCCGGACAGTACGGGTCTTCCCTTCTTCGCGACCTGATCTTCCTTCTTCATGGCTGGATCTTCTTTCTTTGGCCCGGAGGATGTGCCGAGCACATCTGCCGGGCCGAAGAAAGAAGATCCGGCCGCGAAGAAGGGAAGACCCACACCGTCCGCAGCAGGTGAGTTTATTCTTATTTTAATGCCTCATGTCCGCGGGGCAGGAGGGACCCGCTACGGATTCTCCATGGAGAATCCGTAGCGGGCCTGATTTTCCCCGTGGACATGAGGCCTAAGAGTGTATAGATATGAACTAGTCCTTAGTATTTTTTATTAGTATTATTTAATAAGAGTTGACCACGAAGAATGTGGCAAATTAGAGTTAAGAATCAACTTAGTGAGGGGTGTTTTGGTGCTGCCCCTCCCCATCATTAAGGCACTTTTAGCCAACTACCTGCTCTAAATGTGTGTAAATTTGTGAAAATTTGGACATAAAATGATGAAGAAATTTTCAGGACATAAATTACTGTAAATTCATGCTTATTTTTCCTTAGGGGTTTTCATAGGCTAAATTTAAACTCCGATAAATGTTGTCTCCATTCTCTCTTTGTATTAGCACTCTTGTAGGAATTCATGCCTGTAATCTGGGGAAAGCAATATATAATTAACTGCTTGCTAAACCCCCAGTATTTATCAGTAAAGCATATTAATTCAGATATTTATTAGTGGAGCGTTCAGCAGTTTGCTAAGTGTGTATACAAACACGCTTTCTCTGGGGTATAGTATACAGAAAACAGCGTGCTTGCCAACATGGCATGAAAATGAGACACTGTTGTAATACATTTCTATTGCTCTTTCAATTTTCAGCCTTAATAAGAGATGCCATGTTATGAAACAAATTATATACTGTTTACCACGCACAACATGGAAGAGGTGATAACACTGACTCACAAAATACTTTGTATCTATAAAGTTTACATTATGCATACTCAATGTAGCATTGAAGAGGTCATCTCACTAAGGCCTCCTGTTCACGGGCCATTGTTCGTTGCGTTACCCGCAGCGATAATCCAGCTACGGGTAAAGCAATGAACGTTTTCCATAGTGTTGCTATGGAAAGTGCAGCCGTGGCTTCCACGAGCAGAGAGTCATAGCGATTCCCCGCTCGGGGGATCTAAATCGCGGCATGCCGCGATTCTCCGTGGTGAGCCTATCTGTCAGATAGGCTCACCACAGAGAACCAACAGCTCTCCCCCCTGCTCCCCCACGGGAGCATGAAGGAGAGTTGTTAATGGCCCCTATACAAAATTAGGGAAAGGTCATCCAAACCTATCAACTGTCGTATGTATATGGGGCCTCCTCACTTACCCCTATCAGATGATGTCAGGGTAAAAAAAAGATCAGGGACATTGAACTTTGATGCCTGATCCTTTTGCTCTTCCTGGAAATAAGCTGTTATCAGAGGAGTCTAGCTATGGTTTTCTCCATACTGCCCATGAAAACCTAATGGATATTCGAGTGTACTTTATATGGGGAAGTTGGGAGAAATACCAGTCGCATTAGCAAGCATTCAGCCAACAGACATTGAAGGTGTATGGGCACCTTAAGTATGAGTGGCTCCCACTCTGCTGGACTTTACTCATGCATGACTTTGTGTGATGACACCTTTAAAGGGGAATTCATACCTACGAATATTATGGCATATTGTTAAGATATGCCATAATATTCAGAACTGTGGGGATCTGTTCCTTGTGTAACAGGTGTGGAATATGATTCAGTTTATGGAAAGCCTTCACACAGGTTTATGGAAAAAAATAACTCTTTACTCAAAGTTGAATAATGAAGTTGATAGACCAGTTGGTGACAGGTGTGGTCATTGAGGGTAGGCATATTTACCCTAGATTCCTCACCTATATGAGATAATAGGGAGTGTCCACCTGCTGGCTAATTAATCCAGGGGGTGGATATTTAAGGCCCACTTGAGGTGTTCAATCTAGGAGAGACAGGAATGCTGCTCTGTGTGAGCTATGGACTGTGAGCAAGGTTGCAAAAAGCCTTGTTTTCTGTAAGCTGGAAGGGAAAAGCTCTTGAGTGGATAGATAGGGAAATTACCGTATAGTTAGTGCCGGACAGGCTAGACTTTGATTTTGTACCTGTAATTTTGCATTTCTGTTTATGAATCGCAGCCTGATACAATAAAGTTAAACTGCTAACTGCATGTATTTTGGAAAAGACACGTGACATAGTAACATAGTATGTAAGGCCGAATGAAGACAATGTCCATCTAGTCCAGCCTGTCTATCCTCCTGTGTTGTTGATCCAGAGGAAGGCAAAAAAAACCAAGATCAAAAGCCAATTAGCCCTTTTGGGGGAAAAATTCCTTCCCGACTCCCTAATGGCAATCAGACTAATCCCTGGATCAACCCCTAATAGTTCCTACCTGCCTGTATACCCGGATTAACAATTAACCTAAGATTTATATCCTGTAATATCCTTCCACTCCAGAAAGACATCAAGTCCGCTTTTAAACTCCTCTATGGATTTTGCCATCACCACGTCCTCGGGCAGAGAGTTCCACAGTCTCACTGCTCTTACAGTAAACCCCCTTTCTGTGTTGGTGATGAAACCCACTTTCCTCTAATCGTAGCGGATGTCCTCTTGTTACCGTCGCGGTCCTGGGTGTAAACAGATCCTGGGAGAGATCCTTGTATTGTCCCCTCATGTATTTATACATAGTTATTTGGTCGCCCCTTAGCCGTCTTTTTTCTAGAGTAAATAATCCCAATTTTGATAGCCTCTTTGGGTATTCCAGTCCCTTCATTCCGTTTATTAGTTTATTTGCCTTTCTTTGAACCCCCTCCAGCGCTGCAACATCTTTCCTGAGCACCGGTGACCAAAACTGTACGCAGTATTCCATGTGAAGCCTGACAAGTGCCTTATATAGTGGGAGGATAATGTTCTCGTCCCTCGACCCTATACCTCTTTTAATGCACCCCAAGACTTTATTAGCTTTTGCAGCAGCTGACTGGGATTGGTTACTCCAGTTTAGTCTGCAATCCACTAGTACCCCCAGGTCTTTTTCCATATCACTTTTCCCTAGCAGTACCCCATTTAGTGTATATTGGTGACATCCGTTTCTCCTGCCCATGTGCATAACCTTACATTTTTCAAGATTGAACTTCTTTTGTCATTTTTCTGCCCAAGCCCCCAGCTTATCTAGGTCCGTTTGTAGCCGTACATTGTCCTCAGTTGCATTGATTATATTGTATAATTTTGTGTCATCTGCAAATATTGATATTTTACTGTGCAACCCCTCTATCAGGTCGTTAATAAATATATTGAACAGAATGGGGCCCAATACTGAACCCTGTGGCACCCCGCTAGTGACGGTGGCCCAATCAGAGAACGAACCTTTTATTACCACACTCCGCTTTCTATCATTGAGCCAATTCTTTACCCAGATACACACATTTTCACCCAATCCGAGCTGTCTCATTTTATGTATTAACCTATTATGCGGCACGGTGTCAAATGCTTTAGAGAAGTCCAGATATACGAGATCAATAGACTCTCCCAGGTCCAGCCTAGAGCTTACTTCATCGTAGAAGCTGATCAGATTGGTCTCACATGATCGACCCTTCATGAACCCATGCTGGTGAGGAGTTATTCCGTTGTTTTCCTTTAGGCACTCTTCGATGGCGTCTCTCAGAAACCCCTCAAATATTTTCCCATTACTGAAGTGAGACTTACCGGCCTGTAGTTACCAGGCTCACTTTTGCTCCCCTTTTTGTAAATTGGAACCACGTTGGCAATGTGCCAATCCAATGGTACAACCCCGGTCTTGATAATATCCACAAATATTAGATATAGCTTCCACAAAGGAGATGCCAAACTAATGATGAGCAATTAGTGGAATAATCAGTTTGAGTCTGTGTCGGGACAATTTTACAAAAAAAACCTATTGTGAATAATTGATTCCAACGCCTATTACAGTCACTGGAAGTAAAAATCGGATTCACTAATTTGCCCTCCAGAAGGTCTCCAATGCAGCCAAAGCCCCCTAAATTGCATGGGAACACATCAGAGGAACACTGGTCAAAATAGTGTACAGTGGTGCATGGGTCAATCGTAGCACAGGAAAACAAAAGACGTCCTACATAGATCAAAAATTGCACCAAGGAAGACAGCAGGTATGGTGCTTATTTAAAAGCAGTGTCATAAGTTTTGCAAAAGACAAATTCTGCCAGGTGAACAGAACAGTCAAGCACGGACCTTCTCCAAGGAAAAGCTGTAGAGCGACAACTGTTTCATATGCTTTAGAAAATGTTCATATTTTGCATTTGGGGGGAAGTAGGAGAAGGAAACATGGTAAAAGCAGGAGAAGGAAAGCAGCAGCAACACCAACACCACCAGCAACAGCACCTTGAGGGCACAGTGTGGTCTTTGATGTAAATCTATGCTCAATCATGATGTGACTCCCGGAATTAAGCACCAAGCTCATAAGCTTATTCAAAATATATATGTGGTGACCAGAATCCATAGAGCGGTCAGATGGAAACAGCCCACCCCATCATTTAGAGAAGTGCAGAACAGGATCTCACAAATTGCCCTGTATGAGAGGCCACGTGCTATACAGTCTGACAGCCTAGAGAAATACGGGTGTTGTGGGGACCTTGGATTGAACTAGTCGATATCCCGGGCTTTAGACACAACCTACTCAACCTAAAATGATCCCGTTGACCAGATATTTGTGATTACCTACTGTTTGAGTCTACTGTAATTGAAGGACCAATGGGAAATGATGACCTGCGTTAGGGTTTGTTTTGTTTTTGTAGTTTTGATTTATATTCAGGATTATTATTAAACAATGCAAAGTTATGACAAGTATGAGAAAGTGTATGGCAAAAATTTTCAATATGTTAAAAAGCAAAGTGTTGTTATTCCTCTTGCTCAATACTGTACCCCCTGCGTGGGGAAAATTGATTGAATGAATTACATATGTATCAGATTTTGTATTTCAATAAAATCTTTTGAAACTAAAAATTACTAGCATGCTAACTAATTAGTGGAATCTGCCATGGGGGTGCAGAAGTCAGGTGAAACCTATGCCTGGTTCATTTTTAAAAATATCAGGTGATCCACATTATCTATGGACAGGTGGATGTGTCTGTCAGTTATCACACCCCTAGCTGTGCCGAACACCCTTTCTGATAGCACACTGGCAGCGGGGCAGGCAAGCACCTCTAAAGCATGTTGTGCAAGCTCTGGCCATTCATGCAGCTTAGACACTTAGAAGTCAAAGAGGCCAATGCCATGTCTGAGTATATCCTTGTGGAAGCTGTCATACTCTTGGACTATCATGGATAAGTGCTGCCTGTGACCGTCAGTCCTACCCTGTACTTTTACTGCAGACTGCGACAGGCTCAAAACACTGTGCCACAAGTAAATCGCAGCGATATCGCATCAGAGGTCTGTGCAATATCACTGCATTTTCTTGCTGCGATATCTCAATTTTGTGTCGCTACAAAGTCGCACGATTTTGTAGCGCTCTTTTGCCAGGATTGTTTTTAGAGGGGGACTTGAAACATAAGCCCTACTCCAAAAATAATTCCTTGCTGCATAAAAAAACTAATACATCACTTAAGAAGTGCTGTCAACTCCATCTCGTCTTCTCTTAGGTCCCCGGCACTTGTCTTCAGGCATCTCTTCCTGGTCAAGGATTTGAAAATCCCTGCCTCCAGTAAGCACTGCTCCTGATTGGCTCTGAAGCACTGCAGCTCAGACAATCAGAGCCAGAGCTCGATGAACCAATTACAGCCATTCATTGAAAGCAGAAAGAGATGCCTGAAGACAAGTGCCAGGAACCTGAGAGAAGACACAGTGGAGCTGGCAGCCCTAGTACTTTTGAGGTTACTGATAGGGGCCATGATTACTATTGGGGCCACTGAGAGGGGGCACTAGTACTATGGGGGCCACTGAAAGCGGGCACTATTACTACTGGGGCTACTGAGAGATGTTATTATTACTACTGGGACCACTGAAAGGGGACACTTAATAATGGGGTCACTGACAGGCTTTCTGTGGAACTGCTTCAGATGTCTAAAGGCTACAATTCACAGGAAATCGGTGGCAAATCCACATCAAAATCTGTATGTAAGACATGTAGATTCTTTAGCATATTTGTCTGTAGCTTAATAAACTGCATTGCATGTGATTCCACTCTATTACAAGAGATATACCATCACTCCCTGTAGTGTAGATGAGCCAATGGCAGCTGGCTTTGCAATCACGGGCTCGCTGGACTGCGCTGGTTCAACTGCCCCCTCCTCAGACTTGCCTCTGCAGGCCTGCACAATGCCGCTGAGTATAGCGCTAGTTCAGGTTCAGGCCACACCGGGTCCACCAGAGGTCAAGTTAGAAGCAAGGTTCAGCTGCAAGGACTGCACCAGAGAGTTTGGGGAAATGTTTGATAACCAGATCAGCAAGCCATGATGCAACTGCTAAACCATTTATTGTAACCAAGTAGTTCTTAAACAACACAGAATGCCAACTTGTGGCTACTGATTACCCAAAATACATCAGAAGGAATGGAACCACTGGAGCTATCAACTGTAAGAATGTCTTGTACTCAACAGTCTCTTTCAACCAGACTCATAGGGTAGGGCTTCTTCCAGCTTCTCATTGGCGAAACAATCCGTGGGACCAAATGCACAAATGCTATTTTGCGTTGCTCCGCGGAGAGACTCGGACACGCCATGCCCGACTCACTCACTTTTGTTCCTCCGCTCCTAGAAGTTCTCACTCCTCTGATCCCACCCCACTTTAAGGACACAATACACATTCTACATCAACAATCTCAATATTAAAAGATACGAATTTCCACCCTTTGCAATGGTGGGAGAATACTTTCAAGGTGACATGATGAATTCTACACTAGCAAGTGTTCCGGATTATCAGACAGGTCCAGAAAAATATAACGTTTAGGCCAGTTTCACATCTGCCCTGGAACCTCCGGCCGGAGGTTCTATTAGAGATCCAGCTCAAAATACAGGAAGAAAGAATGCTGCATACAGCGTTTTTTCTTCCGTCCAAAAGCTGGGCAGTTGGGCAGAAAGCGGACGTACACCATCATAGTCAATGGGGTCTGTCCGGTGCTGTTTGGTTCCGTCCAGAGACGGAGCCATTCAGCTGCAGGGATTTTCCTTTCCTGCTCCCTGAATGGAGCAGGAAAATGAAACCCTGAGTGCAGATGTGAAACCAAACCACCCTTACTTCTACAACTCATCCAGGAAGAAAGTAAATTTTCGCATAAAACATTCTCCACTCACTAAATCTGAGATTTCAGATTCTCTTATTCTTCCTTGAAGTGTTCCGGTCTATTATGATTTTTGACTAGGATGCCAAATGAAAGGAATTTTGCTTTATTTTCAATGCAACTTCTCTTATTTATCTGAAGCTGCCTGGATAATATTAACATTATCCACATTCATTTTCCTGTATTGATAATATACATCCGTCATAAGGAAATTAATTATTGATACGTAATATATTATTAAAACAAGGTTGTATTATTCTCAAATTAATTTGATTTCCAGCGGCATGGGAATATTATAATAATTACAGACATAAATTTCAGAGTAGCAATGAACAGATGAGAGGGGGATGGTGCCATGAAATTCATTATCGCCACTTGAACCTAGTTGTTCTCCAACTGGTGCAGAGGTGGCTTCTTTCCTGCCTTTATTCTGACAGCATACACACACACACACTCTTCTCCCCCACTGATGTTCACATCCATTGCACAGAACTGCTCGCTCATCCACAATTCACCATATAAATTGGTCTTCGTAAGGACAGCTCAGCTCTTTCCTCCTGAGTGTGAAGCATGCAGCTCGCAGCAGCACCACTGCACTTTCTCTTAATTATAGCAGCGAGCAGCAGGTGGAGGGAGTCCTGGGATACAGGGATGCTCTGAAGGACAAAGCCGCCTGCTGGATACACAGCTCTCTTAAGAAGGGACCAGCATCTTTTCTGATTCTTTCACTTATGCTTTGAAAGAACAGAATCCAAGAAACCTTGAAAAAGCAAGTAAATGGAGCACAATCATATCTACAACAGCTCTCTCCTGTCTCACAAGTATGGCTGTGGATTGGGATATGTACCTGTCATCTACTACAGTCTCTTGCTTTGTCTAGGATTACCAGGTAAGGGCATATTTTATAATTTAATGATGTGAAAAAAAAATTCTGGTGTGTACGGTTCAGAGCCATAGTAACTGTGTAACACTTTGTGCTGTGATATATAATATCTGCAAGAACATCTGCATCTGGAGGAGGTCGTAAAAGACACCAAGTAACATCTGTATAGAAAATGAATCAATGTATCATTCTCAGACATGTAGTTAGTTGCATTAATATTATCAGCATGTTCTTATCGGTGTATTTCAAGGCTTCTTTAAAATAAGCCTTTAAGGGTTTTCGACATAGCAAGCTCAAGAGCAAGGGGATCCCATTCTCTGATTTAGTGCAAGCTAGTATCACTCTCCATGAAAATGAATGGAAGTTTTTGAAGCCAACTTAGTTGTCCGACCTTCGCATAGTTGCTTGACCCACAAATCCAACTAACGTCATTAAAGTTTTTCATTAATAGGATAATGAGGGTCAGGGTATTTCTTCTGGAACCTCAGAAACAGCTTGTTTAATTCAGTTTGTACTTGATTAGTGTTAATTTTCATTTAGATGGTTTTGACCCTAATTCTCAGTTTTATTACCATCCCTAATGAAACATAGTATTTAGAGCTGCAACCACTGGGGTCAACATGTGGAGGGCCCAAGAGCCTCATGTGGCTCCTGGGCTACTGAGCAGGTGGGGAAGCACTGCTTAAGCATAATAAGCTAGCAATATATAAAAGTATCTCCATTTATTTTAGGTATGGAAATGTAAAGATGGCACTAAAGCATCTAAAATAAGAAAATCTGGAGCTGAGCTGCTTTTTATATGGTTTGCAGATGGGTTAAATTAATTTTTGCTACCGTCATAACTTGAAGATTAAAAATCAAGCCCTACACTTTTACTCTGTTCAATTTTCTGCTTCCTTGCTCTGTAAGAGATTATGGAGATGAATCAAGAAAACACTAATGCTAACCTTCTCCTATAGAGAAGTAATTTAAGCAGTCTCATGGAGAATCCATAGCGAGCATGCTCTTGATTGCCCTGCGCTTGCTCATGTCTTTCACGGTATATTGATCATTTTACACACGGTCTTAAGTTTATCCCTATCTCAGAGATCTACTAAGATATGGATTGCTTAAGAATTGAGTCAGTAAACTCTAAAAATCTTGAGGAAATTAGCTAAAACATGTCAGGTCAACGATATCTATCGCATAAGTTTGCCCCTTAGATTTGTATCGTAGTCTCTTGTCAAAAATTATTGACTAGAGAACCAGGTCAAGTTAAGCAATGCTATTTAAATTCATGCTTCGCGGGCTTGTTTGTACCTTCACCCCCTTTCTCCAGGAATGAGGGCCCTTCTTCATACATAGGTCTAGTGTAATTGGTTTGGATGATTGACTAAAGGCATATGTAAAGATATGTCCAACCACTTTAAGTGGCTTTCTCCATGCTGTGGGGGAATTCTTTTCAAGTGTAGAAACTCATTAATGGTTTGCTGACTTTGCTTTTACCATTGCTTAGGATATTATTTTATAATCTAAACTATGGATGATGTAACTGTATGTGAGATATCAGAATATTTGGACTTTGACTCTCAACCTAAGCATCTACTGTATTATGTACAAGTCTACCATATGGGCTTTTTTGATTATTCCAACTTTTGCCTGTCCAATCACACTTATTTCTATGGCCAATTCTTAACCCCATTGTTTGCAAATACTGCAGTTCCTTTAGAGGAGAAAACTCCTGAAAAGGTTCTTGCCAACCAAGAGCAAAGTGGGTCAGATCATCCAGGACAGGACTCTCTCTCTCCTATTTCAGTTTGCCATTAAGTGCCTGGTAACTACTGTACTCACACTTCCAGTCCAAGCAAGCAAGAAAGATACTATTCACCTAAGGACATACCATATATGAAACTGCAGGTAGTCAGCATTGCAAACACTAACATTACAGATCTGAAGCAAAACTATCTGAACTACAGTTAGGATTTTCCATACAACATTCATGAGTTCCACCATGGTAATCCACATACTGTGCTGTATTTCACTCACAAATAGCTAATAAGTCCTTTTCACTGCCCTCCACCACTGTTACTGATGATCTATGCAAGTAAACCAAGGAATATACAGTATCTAAAAAATTAACTCTACCAACATAGTTCTGTACCGATTCCTCAGTTGTAAGGCTTTGGTCATGTTTGTGTTAATAAGGTCCTCTGGGGTTCCCATCTGTAGCTTTTGCAGTCAAAAAATACTGGGGCAATCAGAATTTGCCAATATGCATTTAAAAATGTATCCAATCTAGCTGTCATTGCCCTGTTATAACATGAGTTCATCAGGCCAGTATGGGCAGTGCCTTAAAGGGGTTGTCCTACTTAAAAAAAAGGTTAATGGCTGTCCATGCAATAAAACAACAAAAGAAGCCATAGTCACCTCTTTTCTCCCCATGGGAAACAGCAAAATGGCTTTTGCGGCACTTTCAGTCTGTACTGATAGCAGAAGTCAGATGACTGCTGCAGCCAATCAGAGGCTGAAGCATCACTCTTCTGAACTCCTGGCATCAGGGCACCCAGGATGTAAACGTTGATGCTAGGAGACGGATGCTGCAGCCTCTGATTGAGCGTAACAGTCTCCTGACTTCCACTGGGAGCTGTTTTGCTGTTTCGCAGGGAGAGGGTGGAAGGAAATAGGTATGGCTTCCTTGGTGTTTAATTGCATGGCCAGCTGCTCAAAAAATTAAAGTCAGTCAACCCCTTTAAAACGTACCCCTGAAGCTTGAAAGTGGAGGTTGTGCATCCACACCATCACGCCATTCACTTCAATGGGAAGTGTTGGAGATAAAACAAGTTCAAGCACTGAGAAATCTCTTGTGGTCACATTCACTTCAATGAAACCGCCAGTGATTGTCAGCTGTTTGAACTCAGCCATGTCCAGCAATTCCATTGAAGTTTATGGTGTGGTCACTGATGTAACAATTTTGAGACTCACCGGAAGTGATTTGTCTGGATCGGTGGGGATTCCAGCAGTTGGACCCCACCAATCAGCAAGTTATCCCCTATCCTGTAATACCCTGTGGCTAGAGGATAACTTGCCAAAATGGGAATACCCATTTAGGTTGACCATACACATTAAATGTATATCTTCTGAACCCTTTGATTTCAGTTGGACCGGCCAATTATCTAATATGTATGAGAGACTCCTAACTCTCTGGTGATGACAGATGCGGTGAGAGATACAGTAAGAGTTAGGGAGTGGGATTTCAACTTGTCCAATCATTTTCTTTTTGGGGAGATAAGCTGCCCTTCTCTACAGTCAGAACACCTGGTACACTCGGCTTTTGTATATGGAAGGGTTGGGATAGATAGCTGTTGGCTGGCCAAGCATTCAGTCAACTATATAAGGTGTATGACCATCCTTAGGAAATATTCACAAAGAGCAGTCAAATCTTTATTTTTTTTCGTTGCAAAGTGTCAAAATCATGGCAAAAAAATTTGCTCTAACTGCACAGTGTGAATGCAGCCTGAGTCTGGGCTTCCATGGAGCAAAAACCGCAAGCAGCTTAAACCCAGCCTAATCAGGGATGCATGGTTTTGCCAATATAAGGGCTGTATTAACAGCAAAATTGTGCAGGAGCAAGGCTTCAGCTTCATGTGGTTTTCACTGTTTGGAAAGCTAGCCAATTATCAGACCTCTGAGTTTATACTAAGTACTGATTAATTCCTATCAGTGGTTTTGCTGAGCACTGCGGGTACTACCAAAATCTTACCACTGAGTTATCACAATTGACAAGCAATGCATCTGCAAGGATTTAAGCTCTGTTTAATCTATACGGATCATATTTTCTAGAGCATATGTATAATATACATACAGGTATTTAGATATCTAATGCTACCAAGCTTTACAGTATATGTTCTCTTCCAGTTTATCGCACACTAGATGCTGAGGAGTGATCAAGTGTCCAGCGCAATCATCTTACAGTGTGAAGCAATATGTACAATGCCAAGATTACATGTGTTGAATTCTGCTGAACCGTACAAAATAATATCCTGAGAGCTTTTAATCTGAGACTAAAAGTAGGACATGTAAGTGATAAAATGAAAGCTTCCAAGGGCAGGCAGACGATATATCACCAGAGTAGTGTCATAGATACACTTTCTGGATGTGCACTGACAACTGTTATCCATAAGCAACACGTGTTATCACCGCATATACTAAAGCAGCCAGCTCATAGTACAATTAGCTGATTGGAATAAAATACTTGTAGATTGGGGTTTCCAAGGCAATAACGCAGGAGATATTAAGTACGAAAATATTCATGCTGCTTAGTGCAAGGCTGACAGTTTGGAAGGGTCTCATTAGATGCCTTCAGTCTGAGGGATCTGGTATTTAATGCTGCTCCCTGGTTGCCACTGATCCGTGGTTGGAATAAGGTTGGTTGCCAGTGTCTACATTCTCTGATCCCTTTGGATTTGTGAAAGTAACAGGAAAGTGGGAACCTGCACAAAGGCTTGGATCTGGCGTAAGGCTTGGAAGACAAAGTTGGGTAGGGCTCCAGGATGCAGAATCCATTCAACTACAACCCACCAATCTGGTCTATGTCCTAAGATTTGCAGTGCTGAACAGTGCTCTAAACCAGTATTGCACAGGTGATGTAATTATTGCTGGTGCCTCAGACATTGCTACAGGTGTTCCTACTATAGGATATCCTGAAAACATGACCTGTTGGGGGTCCCTGAGGACTGGAGTTGGGAAACACTGCTATAAAAAGTGCTTATCTGATGGGGAATATTGGTGTTTTGTGGCCAGCCATGGGCGTATATGATGTGAACTCTTGCCCCAGCATATAAAACTGCTAGTAATTCCCATCTTAAAGGGATTTTCTGGTTTTAGATAATCCCTATCCATCTGCTACATTAAGGTAATTGGATGTAATAGAGAAGAAACCCCCTTCTCTATTAACTAGCTTGTCCTCCTTGTATTATATGGATGGGCCATTTAGATGTTGGCATCCAATACTCTTTCTTACTAGATAATTGTCAATAAAGATATATGTTAGGAACAGCATTCAAGATGTCTTATATAAATATTCAAGAGGCAATATAAGTAAGAGGAGACTTGCATGGTGCCCGCAGTCTGACTCTACAATTAGGAGTCGACTGCTGCACCTTTTTTAGGCGTCCCTCCACATTCTAACTGACTTGCTCCCTTAAACCAGAAATGGCGAGCAGCAAGATATCCCCACCAGATGCCAGAAGGTGCCCAGGAAAATATAAAAAAAGAATGATTTCAAAAAACTTATCCTGCGCTTCTTTTTGGGAAACATAGAAACATAAAGGCTCACATTCCAAAACTCGGGGGTTTCCATGGAGAAAACCTCCCAAAAAAGTTCTCTAACTTCATTTGAAGATAAGATTGCTTTTTTTTCCCAAAAAGCAGCGCAGGATAACGTATTTTGAAATCATTATTTTGTTTCTAGGGAATTACAAACTCACAGGTGGTCCGAATATGGTGACAGAAAGCAATGTAAAAAAAAAGTAGTACAACAAAAAACCTGCATAAATTTGGTATCACCATAATCCTACTGACCCACAGAATACACTTCACATATCATTTTTGTTGTACCTTGCATGTTGTAAAAAAAGACCCTCCCCCCCAAAATGGTACAATTATGTTTTTTTCCCATTTAACTGCATTTAGAGATTTTCAAAGGTTTTTTAGTGCACTACATAGTGTCAGCTATGTTGATGTAAAAATGAAAATGTCAAGTTTTTTTTTTTAAAGCAGAGAGGAAGAGAACAAAAATGAAAAAGAATGAAAAAATGTCTGTGTCCTCGGGGGGGAGGGGGGGGAGGGTTTTGATGTAAGAACTGAGCATAGCAGTAGCAGCAGGAGGCATCTTTCAAATTCATTCTATAGATCAGCATGTATAAGTACTTGAAAAAGAATCCCAGCTTTACCCTTCATCACCCTTCATAGGTGGTACCAGTGCTCCGATTAGTGTATATGCGTACTTTCCTGTATAGGAATGTTTTGATGTCATAACCTTGATGTTCATCAGAGACATCTGAGTGTAGGATAACGCTCACCAACTGTCACATGTGCTAATAAATCAGTATGCTTTGACCTGTAGAAAGTGATCAGCCTCCAGGCCTGAGCTGTGATCCGCTCACAGTAATAATGAGGTAGCATTTTTGTATATATACTATTGTAAATGTACTTTCTGCATCTAATCTGTATGGAAATCAGACCTGTGACCTTGGAGTGCAACATAAAATCAATGAAGCAAACTTTCCATGGATCAGTTTCAGTGTGGATCCACACTAGAATGGGAAAATCCAGTGATCTGAGCGATTTCCAATGTTAACTCTGGAGGGGTAAAATGTGTCATTTACTGTACTTGAATATGCAGTTTGTTAGTTTGTCATGACAATTTATGCCATGAAGCACTGGCGTAACTATAGGGGATGCAGAGGATGCGGTTGCACCCGAGCCCAGGAGCCTTGGGGGGCCCATAAGGCCTCTATTCTCCATGTAGGGAGCCCAGTACTATGAATAAAGCATGATAGTTGGGGGCCCTGTTACAGGTTTTAAATTGGGGCCCAGGAGTTACGTCTCTGCCATGAAGGACTGTAGTAACAATAGGTATTGCTTGTAGTTTCAGTACAGCTAAGGACTGCACAAAAATGGGACTACAAATAGAAGCTCCACCTTATCACTAATTCCATCTGATTGTAGAATTCCTTTCATAGGATACTTGTATGGTTGGGCTTGGAGACCTGTCTGCTCTTCTGAGAGGTTTCCCCTTTTTTCCGGGGGTCTCTCAGACATTCTAGAACACTAGTCATTTGCGCTTACAAGACATTAGTGGGAGCTATGATTTCTCAGCTGCTTCGCTCCTCACTTGTAAGAGGAATCATTCTGATAATGTAACATTTCAGAACATCAACTCAATTTCTTGTTAGCTAAATAGATACAGTATGTCCTCTTGAATTAATCATTTCATCACTGCTAGAAGTTAGGAATGGAAGATTGTTCTATGAGGTCCTAGATGTCAATCATAAGAGTCCAAACATACTTTTATGGAGAAACTCCCTATGTAATTATTTATTGGAACATACTGTATAGCTGACTCTCTAATGGATTATTTTGTAACTGTTCAGGCTGTTATACAGTAGTCTAAATACAGTATATTCGGGGGTTAATTTAGTAACATAGGCTTTGGCTAGGACTTGACAACACTGGATCCATAGATGCAACTAGACTAGGGTCGGCAGTAGGGGGGATAATTGCCCAGGGCCCCCATCCCCAAAGGTGCCTCTGGTTTTAGGTCTTCAGTGCTGGCTGCGCTACTGTTGCTATTCAGTTGCCTGTCTATGAAGTGAATGGGAAGGCGGGCAACTGAAAATCAGAGTGGCGGCAGGGTACGATAGTGCAAGAAGTGTGTCCTAACCCAATAGTGATGACTGGAAGTGAAATCCTCCTGGTCAAAATTATGTCACTGGAGGGGGCCTCTTAGGATTACGGGACCCGACTAGAGATGAGCGAACGTGTTCTTCCGAGCTTGATATTCGTGCGAATATTAGGGTGTTCGGGATGTTCGTTATTCGTAACGAACACCATGCGGTGTTCTGGTTATTTTCACTTCCTTCCCTGAGACGTTAGCGCGCTTTTCTGGCCAATTGAAAGACAGGGAAGGCATTACAACTTCCCCCTGTGACGTTCAAGCCCTATACCACCCCCCTGCTGTGAGTGGCTGGGAAGATCAGGTGTCACCCGAACATAAAAGTCGGCCCCTCCCGCGGCTCGCCTCAGATGCGGTGTGAGTTAGATGAGGGACAGTGCTGTTTGTACCGGAGCTGCTGTAGGGAAAGAATTGGTAGTTAGTGTAGGCTTCAAGACCCCCCAAAGGTCCTTATTAGGGCCACTGATAGCTGTGTGTTGGCTGCTGTTAGCAGTGGCAAATTTTTTTTTCTCAAAATCGCCTCTGCAGACCGTTGCACCTGGCATTAGGGACAGAAGTGCTGCATAGGCAGGGAGAGTGTTAGGAGTGAGTGTAGCCTTCAAGAACCTCAACGGTCCTTTCTAGGGCCATATTTATCCGTGTGCAGTACTGTCCAGGCTGCTGTTAGCTGTGCTGCATTTTTTTTTGCTTCTCAAAATCGCCTCTGCAGACCATTGCACCCTCCATTGATACTGCAGGGAAAGAATTGTATAGGCAGGGCGACAACACAGTTGTTATTCATTGAATATACGCAGTGCTGCCTTTTGGTGCCAAAAAACTGAAAACAAATCTATTTGTCCAGCCTCTGTCCGTCCTAAGGGCTGTGGACACGTGTGAGCTGCGTGAACAACATTGCTAAATCAGACGCACCCAGCTACGCTTTACTGCTGGCTTCGCCATTTGCTTTCCTTAATTGGGAAAAAAATACCTGCTCTCCAAGAGTTATAAAACTCTGCTACCCTCACGTTCTGTGACACATAAGCAGGGACACAGCACAGTTATTAAACTTCTCATGTTCATTGAATATACGCAGTGCTGCCTTTTGGTGGAAAAAAACTGAAAACAAATCTATTTGTCCAGCCTCTGTCCGTCCTAAGGGCGGTGGAGACGTGTGAGCTGCGTGAACAACATTGCTAAATCAGACGCACCCAGCTACGCTTTACTGCTGGCTTCGCCATTTGCTTTCCTTAATTGGGAAAAAAATACCTGCTCTCCAAGAGTTATAATAACTCTGCTACCCTCACGTTCTGTGACACATAAGCAGGGACACAGCACAGTTATTAAACTTCTCATGTTCATTGAATATACGCAGTGCTGCCTTTTGGTGGAAAAAAACTGAAAACAAATCTATTTGTCCAGCCTCTGTCCGTCCTAAGGGCGGTGGAGACGTGTGAGCTGCGTGAACAACATTGCTAAATCAGACGCACCCAGCTACGCTTTACTGCTGGCTTCGCCATTTGCTTTCCTTAATTGGGAAAAAAATACCTGCTCTCCAAGAGTTATAATAACTCTGCTACCCTCACGTTCTGTGACACATAAGCAGGGACACAGCACAGTTATTAAACTTCTCATGTTCATTGAATATACGCAGTGCTGCCTTTTGGTGGAAAAAAACTGAAAACAAATCTATTTGTCCAGCCTCTGTCCGTCCTAAGGGCGGTGGAGACGTGTGAGCTGCGTGAACAACATTGCTAAATCAGACGCACCCAGCTACGCTTTACTGCTGGCTTCGCCATTTGCTTTCCTTAATTGGGAAAAAAATACCTGCTCTCCAAGAGTTATAATAACTCTGCTACCTTCACGTTCTGTGACACATTAGCAGGGACACAGCACAGTTATTAAACTTAGATAATTCATTCACTAGAGGCAGTGGAGCCTTTCGTTTTCCAAAAAGGGCAAAAATGATATTTGGCCTGCAGTCTTGCGCCAATTTATTTCCTGCCTGTGAAATCAAATCACTGGTAATACAGCATGCTGAGGGGTAGGGGTAGGCCTAGAGGACGTGGACGCGGCCGAGGACGCGGAGGGCCAAGTCAGGGTGTGGGCACAGCCCGAGCTCCTGATCCCGGTGTGTCGCAGCCGACTGCTGCGCGATTAGGAGAGAGGCACGTTTCTGGCGTCCCCACATTCATCGCCCAATTAATGGGTCCACGCGGGAGACGGTTATTAGAAAATGAGCAGTGTGAGCAGGTCCTGTCCTGGATGGCAGAAAGTGCTTCGAGCAACCTATCGTCTACCCGCAGTTCTGCGCCGTCCACTGCTGCCAATCCGAATCCTCTGTCTGCTGCTCCTCCTTCCTCCCAGCCTCCTCACTCCACTACAATAACACCTGCTCAGGAGCGGGAACACTCCCAGGAACTGTTCTCGGGCCCCTGCTTAGATTGGGCAGCAGCGGTTCCTCTCCCACCAGAGGAGTTTATCGTCACTGATGCCCAACCATTCGAAAGTTCCCGGGGTCCGGGGGAAGAGGCTGGGGACTTCCGCCAACTGTCTCAACAACTTTCTGTGGGTGAGGAGGACGATGACGATCAGACACAGTTGTCTTGCAGTGAGGTAGTAGTAAGGGCAGTAAGTCCAAGGGAGCAGCGCACAGAGGATTCGGAGGAAGAGCAGCAGGACGATGAGGTGACTGACCCCACCTGGTGTGCAACGCTTACTCAGGAGGACAGGTCTTCAGAGGGGGAGTCAAGGGCATCAGCAGGGCAGGTTGCAAGAGGCAGTGCGGTGGCCAGGGGTAGAGGCAGGGCCAGACCGAATAATCCACCAAGTGTTTCCCAAAGCGCCCCCTCGCGCCATGCCACCCTGCAGAGGCTGAGGTGCTCTAAGGTCTGGCAGTTTTTCACAGAGACGCCTGACGACCGACGAACAGTGGTGTGCAACCTTTGTCGCGCAAAGCTCAGCCGGGGAGCCAACACCAACAGCCTCACCACCACCACCATGCGCAGACATATGATGGCCAAGCACCCCGCAAGGTGGGACGAAGGCCGTTCAGCGCCTCCGGTTTGCACCCCTGCCTCTCCCCCTGTGCCCCAACCTGCCACTGAGATGCAACCCCCCTCTCAGGACACAGGCACTACCGCCTCATGGCCTGCACCCACACCCTCATCTCCGCTGTCCTCGGCCCCATCCAGCAGTGTAGTTCAGCGCACCGTTCAGCCGTCGCTTGCGCAAGTGTTCGAGCGCAAGCGCAAGTACGCCGCCACGCACCCGCACGCTCAAACGTTAACCGTCCGCATAGCAAAATTCATCAGCCTTGAGATGCTGCCGTATAGGGTTGTGGAAACTGAGTCCTTCAAAAGTATCATGGAGGCGGCGGCCCCGCGCTACTCAGTTCCCAGTCGCCACTACTTTTCCCGATGTGCCATCCCAGCCCTGCACGACCACGTCTCCCGCAACATTGTGCGCGCCCTCACCAACGCGGTTACTGCCACGGTCCACTTAACTACGGACACGTGGACAAGCACAGGCGGGCAGGGCCACTACATCTCCCTGACGGCACATTGGGTCAATTTAGTGGAGGCTGGGACAGAGTCAGAGCCTGGGACCGCTCACGTCCTACCCACCCCCAGAATTGCGGGCCCCAGCTCGGTGCTGGTATCTGCGGAGGTGTATGCTTCCTCCACTAAAGCACCCTCCTCCTCCTCTGTCTCGCAATCAAGATGTGTTAGCAGCAGCATGTCGCCAGCAGTCGGTGTCGCGCGGTGTGGCAGCACAGCGGTGGGCAAGCGTCAGCAGGCCGTGCTGAAACTACTCAGCATAGGCGATAAGAGGCACACGGCCCACGAACTGCTGCAGGGTCTGACAGAGCAGACCGACCGCTGGCTTGCGCCGCTGAGCCTCCAACCGGGCATGGTCGTGTGTGACAACGGGCGTAACCTGGTGGCGGCTCTGCAGCTCGGCAGCCTCACGCACGTGCCATGCCTGGCCCACGTCTTTAATTTGGTGGTTCAGCGATTTCTGAAAAGCTACCCACGCTTGTCAGACCTGCTCGTAAAGGCGCGCCGGCTCTGCGCACATTTCCGCAAGTCCCACACGGACGCTGCCACCCTGCGCACCCTGCAACATCACTTTAAGCTGCCAGTGCACCGACTGCTGTGCGACGTGCCCACACGGTGGAACTCTACGCTCCACATGTTGGCCAGGCTCTATGAACAATGTAGAGCTATAGTCGAATACCAACTCCAACATGGGCGGCGCAGTGGGAGTCAGCCTCCTCAATTCCTTTCAGAAGAGTGGGCCTGGTTGGCAGACATCTGCCATGTCCTTGGTAATTTTGAGGAGTCTACCCAGGTGGTGAGCGGCGATGCTACAATCATTAGCGTCACCATTCCTCTGCTATGCATCTTGAGAAATTCCCTGCAAACCATAAAGGCAGCTGCTTTGCGCTCGGAAACGGGGGCGGGGGAAGACAGTATGCCGCTGGATAGTCAGGGCACCCTCCTGTCTATTTCTCAGCGCGTACAGGAGGAGGAGGAGGAGCATGAGGAGGCATGAGGAGGATGAGGAGGAGGGGGAAGAGACAGCTTGGCCCGCTGCTGACGGTACACCGGCTGATTGCCTGTCATCCTTTCAGCGTGTATGGCCTGAGGAGGAGGAGGAGGAGGATCCTGATAGTGATCTTCCTAGTGAAGACAGCCATGTGTTGCGTACAGGTACCCTGGCACACATGGCTGACTTCATGTTAGGATGCCTTTCTCGTGACCCTCGCGTTGCACGCATTCTGGCCACGACGGATTACTGGGTGTACACACTGCTCGATCCACGGTATAAGGAGAACCTGCCCACTCTGATTCCCGAAGAGGAAAGGGGTTCGAGAGTGTTGCTATACCACAGGACCCTTGCGGACAAGCTGATGGTAAAATTCCCAGCCGACAGCGCTAGTGGCAGAAGGCGCAGTACCGAGGGCAAGGTAGCAGGGGATGTGCGTAGATCGAGCAGCATGTACATCCCAGGCAGTGCAACAGTCTTTAAGGGCCTGGCCAGCTTTATGGCTCCCCACCAAGACTGTGTCACCGCTCCCCAGTCACGGCTGAGTCGGCGGGAGCACTGTAAAAGGATGGTGAGGGAGTACGTAGCGGATCGCACGACCATCCTTGGTGACGCCTCTGCCCCCTACAACTACTGGGTGTCGAAGCTGGACATGTGGCCTGAACTAGCGCTGTATGCCCTGGAGGTGCTTGCTTGTCCTGCGGCTAGCGTCTTGTCGGAGAGGGTGTTTAGTGCGGCTGGGGGAATCATCACAGATAAGCGTAGCCGCTTGTCAACCGACAGTGCCGACAGGCTAACACTCATCAAGATGAACAAAGGCTGGATTTCCCCAGACTTCTGTTCTCCACCAGCGGACAGCAGCGATACGTAAGCAATACGTAGGCTGCACCCGCGGATGGAAGCTACGTTCTCTCTCACCATCCAAAACGGGGACATTTCTGCTTCATCAATCTGTGTCTAATATTCCTCCTCCTCCTCCTCCTGCTCCTCCTCCTGAAACCTCACGTAATCACGCTGAACGGGCAATTTTTCTTAGGGCCACAAGGCTCACTCAAATAATTTTTCAGAACAATTTTTATAAGTTTCAATGCGCTTAAAAGCATTGGAACTTTAACTTGAACCAATTTTTCGTTACACTGGGCTGCCTCCAGGCCTAGTTACCACTTAAGCCACATTAACCAAAGCGATTAATGGGTTTCACCTGCCCTCTTGGCTGGCCATGGCCAATTTTTGGGATGTACATTAGTACTGTTGATACAGCAATTTTTGTGGGCCCTCGCCTACAGTGTAATCAAATTAATTTTTAGCCCACCTGCATTACAGCTGACGTTACCTCAGCTGTGTTGGGCAATGCAATGGGATATTTTTATGTACCGCCGGTGGGTTCCAGGGAGCCACCCATGCTGTAGGTGCACACTGAGTTTTTAATACATCTGTACACTTCTAAAGAACCCGTCTGACTGGGGCATGCAGTGTGGGCCGAAGCCCACCTGTATTACGCACGACATTACTACCTCAGCTGTGTTGGGCAATGCAATGGGATATTTCTATGTACCGCCGGTGGCTTCCTGGCACCCACCCAGGCAGTGGGTCCACAGGGAGTTTAACCTACATGTGTCCACTTGTAAAGAACCCCAGTCAGACTGGGGCATGCAGTGTGGGCCGAAGCCCACCTGCATTAAGCACGACATTACTACCTCAGCTGTGTTGGGCAATGCAATGGGATATTTTTATGTACCGCCGGTGGGTTCCAGGGAGCCACCCATGCTGTAGGTGCACACTGAGTTTTTAATACATCTGTACACTTCTAAAGAACCCGTCTGACTGGGCCATGCAGTGTGGGCCGAAGCCCACCTGTATTACGCACGACATTACTACCTCAGCTGTGTTGGGCAATGCAATGGGATATTTCTATGTACCGCCGGTGGCTTCCTGGCACCCACCCAGGCAGTGGGTCCACAGGGAGTTTAACCTACATGTGTCCACTTGTAAAGAACCCCAGTCTGACTGGGGCATGCAGTGTGGGCCGAAACCCACCTGCATTAACCCTTTCCAGTCCACTGTGTGACCTGTGAAGACATTAGGGTTTAAGGCTGTACAGCTCCGTTGTTGGTAGACGTCCGTCGGGGTTCTCTTACTGTATATTGCCAGCCTCTCTGCTGTCGGAGCCTATCCTACGTGTCAGCTCATGCAGTACTGGCTTTAGCCAGCATATAGCGCCGTTGTATAACAGCAGAAAAAGAGTAAGCCCCCTAGGAAAACCATATACAAATTGGATTGGAAAGGGTTAAGCACAACATTACTACCTCAGCTGTGTTGGGCAATGCAATGGGATATTTCTATGTACCGCCGGTGGCTTCCTGGCACCCACCCATGCTGTAGGTGCACACGGAGTTTTTACTACATCTGTACACTTATAAAGAACCCCAGTCAGACTGGGGCATGCAGTGTGGGCCGAAGCCCACCTGCATTAAGCACGACATTACTACCTCAGCTGTGTTGGGCAATGCAATGGGATATTTCTGTGTACCGCCGGTGGGTTCCAGGGAGCCACCCATGCTGTGGGTCGACAGGGACTTCACAATAGGGAGTTGTACCTGCCTGTGTCTATGAATTAAAAAGCCCGGTCTGACTGGGGCATGCAGACACCTTGACAGAATGAATAGTGTGTGGCACATAGGTTCCCCATTGCTATGCCCACATGTGCAGCTTCTGATGGCGGTGGCACAGGATTCTATTTCTCATTGCTTCTGTACAGCATTGTGGGCTATCGCTCCGCCACTTTTAAAGAGGGTCGCTGCCTAGCCGTGCCAACCTCTGCAGTGTGTGCCTGCGGTCCCTCGTCATGGCAGACGCAATTCTAAATAGACATGAGCGTGGTGTGGCATGAGGGCAGCTGAAGGCTGCCCAGGGACACTTTGGTGTGCGCTGTGGGGGGGGAGGGGGGGCGGTTGGGCAGCATGTAACCCAGGAGAAGTGTCAGTGGAGTGTCATGCAGGCAGTGATTGTGCTTTGTTGGAGGTAGTGTGGTGCTTAGCAAAGGTATGCCATGCTAATGAGGGCTTTTCAGAAGTAAAAGTTGTTGGGAGGGGGGGGGGGCACTCTTGCCGGTATTGTGGCTTAATAGTGGGACCTGGGAACTTGAGATGCAGCCCAACATGTAGCCCCTCGCCTGCCCTATCCGTTTCTGTGTCATTCCCATCACTTTGTTGAATTGCCCAGATTTTCACACATGAAAACCTTAGCGAGCATCGGCGAAATACAAAAATGCTCTGGTCGCCCATTGACTTCAATGGGGTTCGTTGTTCGAAACGAACCCTCGAGCATCGCGGGAAGTTCGTTCCGAATAACGAGCACCCGAGCATTTTGGTGTTCGCTCATCTCTAGACCCGACACATAACAGGAAGGAGCTGCATGAAGAGCTCGTCTGCATGTGCATACAGGTGAAAGCTTCCACGTGGAACTGTAAAGGTGCTTTTAGAGGGAACAAAGAATTGTTCAAATGAGCAAAAGTGAATGATAATTGTTCGGTCTAAATATGAGCCAACGACCGAACCGCGAACTAATCATTCATTTTTCATTCATTGTTCATCTTTTGCAGACATAAAAATCATCATTGTGTGGTTCACTAATCGTTCAGTTTAACCAGCGCTCGTTCAGTCCTCCTCAGTCACTTATACAGCGAATGTGAAAGACTGAACGATTCTCATTTAAACGAGTCAACGACGTACTTACCTGTATAAATGAGTTAGCAATAATGTCACTCGCTCGTTCAAATAATCAGATTGTCTAAAAGGACCCTTATGTGAAGTTGGCTGTAGGGAGGAGGAAGAATATGTTTGTCAAAGGGCTGTATGTTGAAGGGGGATGATGGGAGGGGAAGTGATGCTTTTACATGGGACTGTAGGTTTATTTTTGTTCTATGTCAAAACATAGTTTACAGCACTGCAACGCATGCAACATCTTTAGGCCCCATTCAGATCAGTTTTTTCGCTCCGTCCAGGGGGTCCTTTCAAGGTGTCTATTTAAAATCCCCAAAGATTGAATAAGATATATCTTGGCCATTATGGAAAGCAGCTGAAACCGAGATCAATAAGTTTCCATTTCAGTAGGTTTCTGCTCATTTTCGTTATTCTGCGCCAGAAAGAAAAGTGCTGTCCACCATGCTTCATTTTCAGTACAGAATGCTGGAAATGAATTGAAACATGCCGAAACAGAAACCTATTGGTTTCTGTTTCAGCTATTTTCCATGATGACCAAGGTATATCTTGTCCAACAGAGCCGTTTAGGGGTTTTAAATGGACATCCTGGTAAGACCCATAGACAGAGCAAAAAATGAGATCTGAATAGCTGTTGAAACTGACACAGTGCCGCGGCCATAGGAAGGTAACCAAACCCATAGGAAGGTAAAGGTGCTTTTACACGGAAAGATTATCATTCAAAAAATTGCTGGATCGAATTTGAATGATAATTCATTCCGCAGCATGCTCCATTACACAAACCGCAGCATGCTCCATTACAGTGCGGGTCCCACACAGACGGCTTCCATCGAAGTAATTAGATGCCAGACGGGCCACGGATTCTTCAGGAAAAAAGGTGTTTAAAAAACCAAAACTCCACTGCGCCCTATTACTGCATGATACATCATTTCCAAATAGGGCACAACTAACATCTGCAGTGCAGTATGGGGCACTGTGTGCTTGGCACTATTGGGCTATTCATCAGTCTGGCAGTATTTTTTTCAGGGGTACATTCTGTGTGGCACTTGTTTTTGGGTGGCGGCAACTATTGCTATGGCAATATTATTGAAATATTTGGGGGCACTATGTCTCACAGCTGGTAGAGTAATAGAGGCAAATGGGGCACCAACAGGTACAACATTGTGGGAAGCAGCAGGATGTGGAGTTTATATAGGTAGGTTGTAGGTGGGGATGGTGCTGAAAAAGTGAGCCACATATGTCTGGATAAAGAATTATATAGTCACAGCTTCTTGCTGGAAGACGTCTTCATGGTGGGCTGGGCCAGTTGGAAAAGACTGAAAAAATTAAGAACTTAGAGGGGACTGCACCTGTTATCATTGGATATAACTGTACTGCAATACCAATCTCTGCCTACAGAGTACAGATGTACAACTGACATCTAGCATTATATGATCACTGTATGGGGGTAATATTGGATTTTGTATAGTGTATTTTTTTTCAGTAACTATATAGTGCCTGAGTATTATTGTGGGTATTATATGGTTCTTGTATATTGATATTATTGGTAATATGGTTCTTTGTATAGTGTGTTTTGTTCAGTAATAGCATCTAGGTAATAATTATTCACTGAATGGTGGTAATATTTGGTCCTGGTATAGAAGTGTTATTTGATAACTATATGCAGATAGGAGAAATTTTATCTAGATTGTGATACCATGATGCAGAAAGTTATCTTAACTTAACCCATTAAAACCTATTCTCTTATTTTAACACAACAAAGCCCATTGTAAAGTATTTTGAAGTGTAAATACACCAACCTGATAGCACAGCACACAGTGATATCACCTTGTGTTAGGAGTCAAGCTAAAGTAACCCATCCGTATGTATAGGAATATTGTTTGTGGAGCCTTGAGGCTTGTGTCCCTAAACTTTTAAGACCCTAGCAATTCTTCTGGAAAGGCTAAAAATCATTGCTGCAGATCTCATCACACTGCCTTCTATATTAACTGAATGAGATTGTATTGTTGGTAAAGTATTTCAGCAGTTGGGGCCCCACTTTTAATTTTGCCCTGGGCCACACTCAAAACTGGCCTTAAATTGGATACTTTCCAACCTAATACAATCTTTGCAACAGGGCTCAGCACCATGTACCATTTGTAATACAGCTGTCGACTTTTGTAGTAGAGGGGCCCTTGGGCCCCCTAAAACACCAGGGCCTGGATACAACTGTTACCTCTGTAGGCCCTAAAGAAATGCCCTTGATTGAATCTTTTTATGCTTTTGTAAACATCAGGCCCTTGAGCGATAGCATCAAAGTGTGTCCTCTAAGTCATTTATGGGCCTGCTGTGCTCCCTGAGTAATTTATAGGCCCCCATGTGACCCTGAGTCATTTATAGGCTCTCAGTGCCCCCAAGTCATTTATAAGCCCTGCTGTGCCCCCTGAGTCATTTATAGGCCCCCTTTGTCATTTGTAGGCCCTGTTGTGCCATCTCAGTCATTTATAGGCCTCACTGTGCTCCTTAGTAATTTATAGACCTCGCTGTGCCCCCTGAACAATTAATATGGCCCAACTATGCTCCTGAGCAATTAGTAAGGCCCCACTGTGGATGCTCCCACAGCATCCTTCATCCTCTGCCTTAGCCTCTTCTGGGCAGGATCATGTGGAACAATGCAGATGGTGCAATGACATCATCACGCCGCCTCCATGACAGAGAAGGTAGCAGAGCAGGAAGCATTTGGCCTCTGTAAGACATGGATACAACTGATTTCAAAGAACAATAGCTGGATCAATCCCACCCCTGAATGTGTGGACCCAAGCATCTGCCCAAGTCACCAAGGTTTGGCTCACATTAGATTTTTTGCCTATGCTTAGCATGTGTGCATCAGCCAAGCTCCTGATGTACACACTAAACATATCTATAGGGCTCCTGCTATGTCTGACCCAGAACATATAGGTTGCAAACAAAATGGATACAAATATACACATACAATACAAACACAGATAACACAATTTATAAACAGGGAATTTAACCCGGAACCTACAAACATGAGAAGACCTACCCATAAGAGTGATTACCCTGATGAGGGCGGCACCACATCAGCTACACTCTGATAGCTCCATAGACGTAAGTCAAAAAATTGTACTTTTGGCCTTCATCTAGCCAGCATACGTAAGTATATCACTTAAAAATGAGAATGGAATAGCATAGTAGACTACACGATTCTATCCTGTGGAGTCCTTTCAAAGACATACCTGTTAAACGGATAAAATATTACCCTATGGGTGACAGATGGCACTGCATGGCATCTATTGCAGGTGTCTGTTTAACATGCTGTATCTGTCATAAGCATTTCAATAGCCATTCGTAAGCTGTATTTTAATGGGTAAGGTTATGGTCAGTAGCAGACCAGTCATACATAATAGGCCTTCATGGTGTTTGATAAGGGATTTAAGTATGGAATATGTTCAAATACGTCAACACAAAGTTTGTGCTGGGTACACACAATGTAGCACTAGTGTAATCTGCTGTGATTTCTTTGCCTTAATTCTTAACCAAAAGATCATTAGTTAACATGGTGTGAGTAGTCTTAATCCCTTCACTAGATGTTTGTGATTTCACTATATCAACACCATTCATGGGAATAAGCATTGGGTATATTATTTCTCTGGCATAAATTAAATAAACATAATTAAAAACAAAAAGGAAATGGACATAATAATGCAATTATGCTTCCCCTAATGTGCATAATACATTTAGCATTTCCTAGGTTCTGAATATACAAAAATCCAGCACAATATATATCCAATTACTGCATCTACACCGAACATCACTCATTACTACCCGAAATTATTTTAATCAAGTCACATGACTTAACCACAAAACACCAAGCACCAGTATTATATCTCAAGGCTCTAAAACAGGAAAATCTCCTAGTGAAATCCAAATAGATTTGCGGTTGTATAGAAATATGGCTCATGCATATAGCTACATTGTGGCTTCACACAACTTCCAAGTTGAATGGAGCCAGAACACGGTAGCCATAGGCCTTTACAGGGCCTTACTGTACTTTCAATTGTCTGTGAATTAAAGGGGCTGTCCTGAGACCTAAAAAAAAATTCAAAGGTCTTAAAGTGAACAAAAACTGAATACTCACCTATCCCCACGCTGCACTACCAGTGCCTTCTGCAAGAAACCTGGAAGAAGCGGCAGTCAGTCAAGTGCCGTTCATTGTGCATGTGACTCACAGGCTTTACCAGCCAGAGAAGAATCCCTACTGAAGCCTGTGAGTAGCTAAGTAGTCACGTATACAATGAACAGCATGTGACACCCGCCGGGCTGTATGCGGCAGGCAACGGCGCTGCAATGCCTGACAGGGAGCCGCGGGGATAATTTTTTTTTGTAAGCCCTTTCAACCTCTTTTTAGACACAAGTCAACAGATTCCATATTATGCAACCTTTCTCCTTTAAAGCATAAGCATTGATTCTAGGGGAGAATAACTACACCGTACTGAGCCCAATATGTTGGCATACAGACAGCCTGCAAATCAGCAGAACAAACCACTGAGCCACCACCAGTACTTCAGGGCATTTAGAAAGTGTTCAGTAATTATTTTAGGGGGTTTTATGAAACAAACCGCCTGAGGTTCTGGTTCTCACTGAACTGAATTTTTATCAAAGTTTGACCTGAGTTAAAGTTCTACAAGTTCAGTTCGCTCATCTCTAGTCAAGAGGATGAGCTGTGATCTCTTCTATTATAACTGTGTGACAGGAGTTGTGTGATCATCATCAGTAACTGTGATAGAAATGTGTATGTTCCCCTCTAGACAGTTTCTGAGGTAGGGTCCATCTAACAGCATCACATAGCTTGAGAATTTCAATAGAAAATAAATGAACACATAAACCCAAGAAGCACTGGTCTTCTGTGGGTGGACCATTTTCAACCAGAAAGCAATGCGTTACAGTAGAAGTAGAAATGTAAATGACAGAATGACTGAAGTATCCAAAGAGCTATTTTCTACAGTAAGAGATACTGAGAATAAGAACAAAGTCTTTTCTACTTTGATCCTCTGGATACAAACATCAGTTATTGACAAAACTTGTAAATATCACCTTATCATGAGCTGGTTTTTACAGAGCAGCAGAGCACATCTGACAGAGCCATCTGATAGTTCAACTCTTAGTTATTAGCTTTCATTTCCATTTTTTGTTTGAGGATCTAGAATAATTAGGCAGAGCCTACAACTACCAGAATCTATTCTACCACACCTCAGCCAGCCGGAATCAACTCATGCCGACATATATCTATATGCTTCATTGCCATTTAATGAACATCAAGAATAATATCCCTAAGTATTGACTATATGAGGGGTGAAGCCTGAACATCTGGTTTTCAAGTATTAACATTGGGATGAGAATCCTCTGGATATTTAGCTATTTTCTGTAATACATAATGGGCCGGCATTTGTGGTCAATTAATTGTTAACAGGGTTGTTTGAGATTAGTAATACGTTCCTTACTTCAGTGAGTGGCCTCCTTCTGCTATGATACATGCTCATAGCCTTTTGACAGCACAGTCCATGGCTCACACTGTTATTGGGGGAATGTGTTAGTGAACGGCAAGGCACTGAATCAGGGCAGTTGCAATGCAAATTACTTGTAAGAGCATGACCCAATCAGAAGACAACGTTGCAGACGACGTGGATGACTTCCTAGATCAGTGTTTCTCAACTCCAGTCCTCAGGACCCCCCAACAGGTCATGTTTTCAGGATCTCCTATAGTAAGACACCTGTGGCAATGTCTGAGGCGCCGACAATAATTACATCACCTGTGCAATACTGAGGAAATCCTGAAAACCTGACCTGTTGGGGGGTCCCGAGGACTGGAGTTGAGAAACACTGTCCTAGATGATCTACTCCTATCATAGCAGAAGGAAGCCACTTCAAACACTCTTTCCTTACTTCAGTAACAGCGCGGTCCCATGGGACATAAAGAGACACAAAGTGTGGATTTCCACTTCTTACAGGCTACTCTTCAACTCTGCAGTTGGGTTTTACTCTCTATCTCTACCAGGCACCCCAACTCAGAATTTAAACCCAAGTTCAGAGGCCAACAGTTACCCATACACCATACCATTGTGTAACACATCCATGTCTTCCTATTCAAGTACGCTGTTATTCCAATATAGGACACCAGTACCGAGAAATAGCGCTGGATCAGTCTTTTTGACTACACCCCATATATAGTGAGTTATTCGTTTTGCGTAAACTATAAAATTGTATTGGACAATTAACTTCTCTATTGAAAGGAATGTCACTGGTCTAGAAGACCAAGGCACATAGAGCTTGTATTCCTGATTTTGTACTTGCTTCCCAAGCCTATGGTAGCGGATGAATCTACATTTCCTAGTTTAAAAATTGGGAAGTGCTATGGCACCTAGCAATGATGTTGCTTCTTCTACCCTGTATTAGGCTGCTTTCAGATCTACGTCAGGGGTTCCAATTTCCTGCTCAATTCAGGGGGCAGGAAAGGGGAATCCCTTGGCCAAATGGATCTGTCTTATGACGGAACCAAACAGTGTCGAATGGACCCATTGACTATAATTGGGTCCATTCGGTTTTGTGCATTTCTTCCAGTATTTTGTGCGATGGAACCTCAGAACCATCACAGATGTGAACCCAGCCTTACTGTATTATTTGGGAGCTACTGTTTTGGAACACCATAAGGATAAGGGGAGGTTCAATGGAAAGCACTATGTGGGCATTATTCAATTTATGGTTAATTCTGGGTCTCTTACACATCACTAATGCCCTTATAGCCATATTCTAAAGTCTTACTAGAAGGGTTTTGAGACTTCCCTGTGCAGATTTATATTCTGTTTCAAATCTGTACCAGATTGAAAAAATGGATAATATTATCCATATCTTATAATATGCTTGAAGCATGTTTACACTGATTTACTTTAAACCATCACTGTCAACATTTTGCAGCATCATCTGACATTCTGAATTTCATTTTAAGCAATATACCAGTTTCATATCTCTTTCCTGTTATCAGCAGCCACAGAGTGAAAGTTACAGCACCTTCGGTGACAGTAAAGGAAAACTTAACAACAAAACTCAGATAAGTTTCTTTAGAGCTGATAAGACATATTGGAGTTTTTCTTTGTCACTTTTTTTATTTTTGCCTAAAGTTAAAGCATCTTAAATTGGATATACACCATATAGTCTGTGTGGCTAATACAAAGTATTAAACAGGTAGGATTTTTAGTTTAATAACTATGCAATCAGTAACATCATCATAAGGACACACCAATAAAACATTGCACAAACATGTATTTTTCTAAAATTGGGGTCCAATTTAGAGGTAGCCGCAGTCTCCCTCTTAAATAGAAATACACTAAGTACCCTGCTTCCTTTTTAGCATTTAGGCAGATGGAGTGGCCTAAGGGCTCATTCACATTGGTGTAAATACATTGCATATGTTTTACATGCATATTCCACAATGACTGGAGTCTATTGATTTCAATGGGTTTCTTCACATCTGCATATTTTTCACACGTATTTCAGTCGCATGAAAAAAAATGCAGCATATCCTATTTTGTGCGTATTATGCCCAATGGGAAAGCAATGGGGGAATTATTTAAATTTTCTTTTACATTTCTTTAAGGGTGCCTATCCACTAGCATTTTTTTCTCTTGCAATGCAAGATCAAGTGCCTCACAGAGCAGAGAAAACGCTGCAATATCGCTCATAGTATTCAACGGGGCCGGCGGCAACAGTGACAAAGGTCTGTGACAGAAGTCCGTGATGCTATCTGGTTGCTTTAAATGGGGTCGTCACTGCTGCGGCCCCATTGAAAGCAGTGGATTGCAGACAAAAAGCAGTGATGATTTTCGGGGAAGGACTTGAAATATAAGCCCTTCCCTGAAAATCATGGCTAGCTGTAAAAAAAAGTAAAAAAAAAAAATTAAACTCACCTAGAAGAGCCATCCGTCTCTTCTCTCCGACACTGCATCTTCTTCTGCGTTCTGGTGGCCGGGGATTGAAAAATCACAGGCAGCACGTATTCAATCATTCAATAATTTTTTTTATAGCTAGCCATGATTTTCAGGGAACGGCTTATATTTCAAGCCCTTCCCTGAAAATTATCGCTGCGGTGTTTGCCTGCAAGCCACTGCTTTCAATGTGGCTGCGGCAGTGACGACCCCCTTGAAAGCAACCGGATAGTATCACGGACTTCTGCCACAGCTGTGACAGCTGTTGCAGAGGGTTCCTTCATACCGCGGGGATGAAGGAATCCTCTGCCATAACTGTCACAGCTGTAGCAATGATCCGCAATGTATTCCCTATGTTTTCAATGGGGTCGGCACTGCTGCGGCCACTGGCCCCATTGCAAATACTGAGTGATATCGCAGATTTTTTTCTCTGCACTGCGAGACTTGATGATCTACATTTTGGTTGATTAAGACAATTTGTAAAGCATATCCGCAAATACTCCCGTTCCAGCACAACTTATTAGCACAGTGAACAAGATTGATTTGCACGCGTGTCTGCGTTGTTTTTTCTACTTCTTCATGCACGCAGGGCCTGTTCATATGCACACCCCCCCCCCCCCTCCCGTCCTGATTTAAATGGCTATTTAGCCAATTGAGGTCCAGATGTGTTCTCTCTTTCACAGAATTGCATAGTGTATAGCGCATTTGTGCACCTCCCATGGACTTCTATAAGGACCTTTGCTGCGCAAAGATAGAGTATGTCCTTTTTTTTTTTTCGTGTGCAAGATCGGGAAATGAGAACGAACCCATTGATATCAATGTGTCCTATTTTCTGCGTATTACGCACATATAGTTTGCGCAGAAAACAAAACGCATGGAAACACGCCTGTGTGAAGGAGCCCTTATTTCTAAAATCCCTTCCATCTTGCATCCAGTTCCTATTGGTTCTGTTGGACCTGTAAACTACTACCTATAAACTGTCTATATCCATGTGGATGCTGAAAACAGAAATCGCGTGCAAATCCACTGCAACCCTTCACATATGGGCTACAAGTTATACATACTACAAAATCCCACCATGTGGCTAGTAAGAGGGATTTAGAAAGTGGTGGCCAAACTCCTTTGTTTCTGGGTGGAGAGAGTTGGGCAGGATTCCCTTTTCAAGCCAAACTGCATTGTTTGCAAATGAGGAAAAGACACATTGGCTTAAGAGTTATGGACGGGGTGCGGAGAAACAAACAGCAAGACCTTCTGTCCTGGGTAGCTGAATCAGGTAATATAATGGAGGGGCTCTATTATTATTATTATTATGGTGACCCTACTATTTTACTACCGGGCTTGTAATCGCTAGGGGGGGAATCCTTGGCCACAGGACTGATAGCCACGCTCAGCAAGTATGATCACTCAGGGCTCAGTCACACGGGCACCGATCCGCCCGTGTTTCTGGACGATAAGACGGCCGCACCACGTGTGGATAAATCTCCGCATGAGTGGCTCCATTGCCAGCCATGTGTTCTTTTTTCCGGCTGGTGCGGAAAGTCGTTCGCACCTGCAGTGCGGCCATCTTATTGTCCAGAAACATGGGCAGATCGGCGCCCGTGTGACTGAGCCCTTAAACTCCATGCTGGAACATTCTTTTATTTCAGCATCTGCCCCAGACTCACAAACAGACTATCCAACTTTCAATTCTACAGAATACAAATAATGGCGGTAATATCTTCAGCCGTTCATTGGGATCACTTGGGCCAATATTCATAAGCTTGCTCTGCAGCTTTTTACTTTAGCGCTATATGGTTTACTCGTTTTCCAATCTCATGTTGTTTAGAATTAGATAGTGCCTTCTGCTTTTGTAGACTGACACACTTAGGGGAGTATCCCATAATGCACCTGGACTTCTGCAGTTTGCACTGTTTCTGCACCATGCAAGAACAGGATTTATGTGTAATACCCATGGAACATGGATGCAACGTGACCTAGCATCTCTAATGCCCTTTCATTGCCCCTGCCTATATGGCGCTCCTACTCCCCGGCTTACACGTACCACTACCTTACAATTTTGTTTTACTCCTGTAAGTCATATTTTGACCCATACAAATAAAATGTACTGTAATAAAACGTGTGGATGCATTTTCCACCGATTTACAGGGTAATCGATGTCACTTCTAGTAACCCAACTATACTGCTTACAATCATACTTTAGATGATACCCACATTAGTAATACATTTCTTAACTGTATGTCTAGCACGTTCTTTGCATGTGAACTCATCCTAAGCCTCAGGCACACTAGAGTATATGAGGCCGTGTATTGTCCATTTTAACTCATGGACAGCACATGGCCCCATTATAACCTATGAGGCTATGCACATCAACGTTTCTTCATGTGAACCAATGGCCCATGTGAAAAAACTCATTATATGTCCTATTCCTGTACATATCAAGGATGAGAAATAGGAAATGGTAATGCACGTCAATAGGTTGCCTCAGCGTCAATCAGACAGCACACAGAAAGGTGTCTATATGCTATCCAATTTTAGTTACCTGAACTTCTCAGGTTCCAATTACACATGGCAAGGGTGTTGGGGCCCTAAAGGAGACGCTGCGGTCTATGACTTTCCTTACAAGTCAGGCTCTTGCCACACATCATAATATGTAAAAAAATTCATATAAGCCATGCCTCATAAAGCATGGTTCCAGTTCCATTGTAGCAATTAAATCACATTTTTTACTGCAAATTAGTTCAAAATCATAGGAAAAATGGAGTGGTTTTATGAGCCTACTGCTGCGGTATTATGGCTGCTTTTTTGTCGCCGTACTACAGCCAACCTCAACATCTATAGGGGTTTTCACCAGAAGGTGCAGTCTCAAAATGTGGTACATGTATTTCAGAGGGCACACACCATGCTTCTAAGGGGTGTATGCAATGTCCTTATGCTGTACTTTTAGGCTGGATTCAGGGGCGGAATTTCTGTGGAATTTCCGTGCAGAGTTTCTGCACAGAAATTCCGCCTGCAATTTTTAACCCAGTATTGAGCAACAAAATGATGAGATTTTCAAAAATCTTGTCCCCCACCCTGCAGCCGATCCGTTGTGGCCAACTGTGCTGAAATTGATATGGTGTGGAATCAAAGCCACAATTGTATCGCTGTTTCCGCTGCCGGGTCACTCCTCTTTATGGGGAGAGATGGCCACAGCGGAATATAGGTGACGTAGCTGTGCCGAACGCCACAGGTTTTGAAGCTGCATCTCCACTGCAGTAATCTCATAGAATTTCTGTGCGGTCCTGCTGTGGTCATTCCGAGAGATTTCCGTGGGAATTGAGCCTCATGTGAACCCAGCCTTGAAAGGGAAACTTTCACCAGGTTTCACCCTACTAAACTGCTTTCACCATTTACAAAATCTCAGGACATTGGGATCGAAAACAACAACAAAGGAGCACCGCCACGAATAAAGCTACGATAAATCACATAAAGGCTGGGTGCTCAAAAAAACTCTATATGTTAGATGATAGAGGAAAAAAGGCAAAAACATGTATGTATAGTAAACTGGCACACCAAGTAAAGACATAACATAGAATAAAACATACCATCTTTATTAGATAAAGTTTTTGGATTTGGTCTAATAAAGATTGTATGTTGTGTCAATTTGCTATACATATGTTCTTGCATTTTTTCTCTTTCAGGACACTGGGACCGGCACATGCACAGAGGAAACCTGATGTCCTTGCCCACAATAGAACAAAACAGACTGCTCTTGCACCAGTTCTAAGCGGGTGCAGCATCATCACAAGATGTCAACCAGCTTATGAATAACATAGGGGATGTCATCCATGTTAATGAAAAGAAGAGGGCTGACTTAGGGTAAACTCAACAGGTGCATGCAAAGACCAGTGGACTATTGAGAACTAATTAGCATATGTTGCAAGAGACTACTTTTCCTAAGGTATGCAGAACTACTGGGAACAAATAACTTTGAAATGGTGTTTTCAAAAGGTAAAGCATGATGGGAACTCTTAAGTAGGGTGAAACCTGGTGACAGATTCCCTTCAAAGGGGTATTCCAAGACTTTAATTATTGATGACCCCTCATAAGGGTAGGTCATCAATAGTTGAATAGCTAGGGTCCGCCACTTGGGATCCTGGTTGATCAGATGATAGTTTGACCAGATGACATCATCAGTGGTCAGTACGGGAAGTGTAATAGTGGCTTAACTCCAATTGGAATCAATGGGAGTGATGCCTCTTATTATATTTCCAGCTCCTCATTGTGGTCAGAGCTTCAAGTGTAATAGGAGGCATTGCTTCCATTGATTTCAATAAGAGTGAAGCTACCTTTTACATTTTTGGCCCTGACCACTGATGATGACATCCAGCCCACTGAACTCCTAGTGGGCCGAATGATCAGATGATTGGTGGGATTGCAAGTGACTGACTCCTGTTGATCATCTATTGATGACCTATCCTGAGGATAGGACATCAATGATTAAAATCCTGGAAAACCCTTTAATGTACAACATAGGATAAATATAATCAAAGCCTTATAACTTTTTTGAGTAGGGAAACCTGGAAGAAAACCAGTGATTTACAGCTTGCCGTAGACTACTCAATGTTTCTTTTTTTCCCTTCTACTACCCTCATTGGTTAAAGAAATATTCCCATCATTAGGCATTTGGCGGTGGTGCATGACTCAAGGACTCCTTTAAGCACCAAAGAAAGAATCCCTGTGCCAAACACCGCCCCTCTCAAACCCTACGCTAGTCCTAATCAAGTGTGCTCAGAGTGTTCCTTTATATTAGAAGGGCTGATATGTACTGAAAATACCAACCATTCAGTGATAAAGTAAAACCAATATGTCATTGGAAAAACAACTAATGGAGGCCTTAAATGTTAAAAATGTAGAAAAGAAATATTTGCTTTATTTCCACGGTAATGCTTATTAGGAGTGTGTGCTGGAAGGCTAAATAATAAAGTTCAATATCACAAGTAGATCTGCTGTTAGTACTATAATTACAAAGTCATCTTCATAGCCTCAAGTAAAATGTTAATACTAGTAGTATGAAATTGCTACAGGTTCTTCATTTGCAAGCATCTCATTTATAAGAGCCTTTTATAATTAACCAATTACTTCACGATCTGTTATGACTGCTAATAGCCTTGGTGAAATCACATTTTCCAGCACACTGTAGCCTCTATGTTTGGCAAAACAAAGAAGAAAGATTTTATTTTGGATGTCTTAGGCCAGTTTGACATCTGCATCAGAACCTCCGGCCGGAGGTTCCACCACAGATCTGGCTCAAAATTCTGGAAGAAAGAGTGCTGCATGCAGCACTTGTTCTTCTGTTCAAAAGCCAAGCAGCTAGGTGTAAAGAGTAAGTATGCCATTATAGTCAATGGGGTCTGTCCAGAGCGGTTTGGTTCCAGCCAGAGACAGAGACGTTCGGCCCTGGGGATTCCGCTTTCTTGCTCCCCGAACGGAGCAGGGAAGCTGAATCCCCAACGCAGGTGTGAAACCACCCTTACATTGGTAAAAAAAACTGAAACTGTCACAAAAGTGGACATTGTTAGAGTAAAATGAGTTGTCTGAGTAAGTACCATGGACAGGTCTTTTACTCGTTCACAAATAATCCTTATGAGTCTCCACCTTTTATCGTTATACTCTTTTTGAGAATTTTCAGAAGGGCCATTGTGCATAACTGTAGAAGGGCTGGTTTCTTACACAAAGACTTATAAATAGTCCCAAAGTAGAACTAAAGAGACAGAAATCTAGCAGGTATAAGGCTATGTTCACATCTAGACTTCAGATCCAGTGTTATGAGGGCCAGCCGTTATGGATGAGAACATCTCTTACCTACTCCTGCTGGCTATCACTAGTCTTTTTGTCATAAATGGCAGGCACCATGCTTTCTTGTGTCTTCCACCACATCCAAGGGGTCACATGTGCCGAAAGAGTGGATACATATGGTTGGCCGCTTAAAGGGCCAGTGCATGCACCCAGCTTTCCAGTCTCCAACCAAAGCAGATGGGTTCCAGTCTATGTAAGGCACCTCCCCCCCCCCCCCCCCACACACACACACACTGAATGTTTGAGAAATTAGTCTTCAACTGTGCAAAGGTGCTAGAGTGTTCCTGTCTAATCTCCTGTTTTTTGACCCGTGCTTGTCCTTCTTGGGCTTTCCTGGTTTCACATGTCCTAACCTTGGCATGCATATTGACTACAATTCTTCTGTCTGCTTACTTCCTGACCTTTGACCTGTCTGTCCTGATCTTGGCTCTGCTCTTCAATTATGTCTCCGCCTATGCCCTCTAGTACCATGCTATAGTATTCTTGATCAAATTGTCTCTCCTGACTCTTAACGGAGATTCTTTCTGGGGTTGCAATTTGGGTTTTTCCACAGTAAAGACCTCAGTTGGTGGGATTAAAGGGTGAAAACTATGGATCCCCAGGTGTGCAGCCCTCAGACCTAAACCCAAGTCTAATCTGTTTAGCGGCACAATGGATCCACATCTGCTGCTTCTCATCTGGAATGAAATCCCAAATTAAATAGCAAAGTATGCTGCAGATGTAAGTCAATAGGGTCTGTTTGGGTCCAGCATATGCCAGAGACTTCCAGTCTTTGTGTTGTTGAGCTTCTGGGATGGAGCCAAACAACGGAACCTAGGGCTACTGTGAATCCAGCCTAAAAGCAAGCAGCTGAGATCTTAGTCATAACTCCTGAGGTGTCTGCTCAAACTATCATCGCTCCGAAGCTGCTACATTCACTGATGCCATTCGTTCAAGAAAGGGCAATTTTGACACATATAAACTTACTGATAGAATCATCTAATCAGAGATCACGTATTCAAAGATCAAGTAGTAATCCTTCAAAACTCGAATCTGATATGAGTTGATTTTATATGATTTAATTAGATGTGAGTAAGAGGACAGTTTAAAGGGATATTCCAGGACTTCTAAACTTTTACTACAGTCAGCCTCAGTGAATCATTCAACAATGTTCTTCATTTACCTTAAATGAGTACTTGTGCTCCAACCAGGGTGTGTCACATGACTCCTGCTGGCCTGATTTTGAGAGTTCCTCTGATGTAATGACCATGGTCAGAGGCTCCTAGCTTCCTGTCCTGACCATCCTGTCTCAGCCACATGAATATTTAGGCCCCCTGTCCACAGCAGTGTATTCGCCGGTGGCTTACCGCCGGCGAATCACGCTGGCCGACGTTTCCCATAGCATTGCAATGGAAAGCGCCAGCATCTGTCGCATGCTGCAAATTGCCCTGATTCTCCGCCGTCAGCCTATCTATTAGATAGGGCTGACCGGCGGAGATTCAGTAGCGGCTCCTGCTCCCGGGCGATACCGCATTGCCCGTGGACAGCCGGCCTTATGATAGCCAGGAGTAGAGGATCAGCCGGAGTTATGAGCAGGCACAGTTGTAACTTCAGAAGTATGCTCACTAACACAGCCCAGGGCCACTGACTTCTCCCTCTCCCTGTTGCTCGGATAGTTATTGCTGATGCTATATTCATGGCCAAAATGTATCACAATGAAGGTTACATTTCTGGATGGTGTGTATGTACAGTATACATCTTATTCCACAGCATTGGTATTCACTGGAAAAAGGATATAGAAGGCAAATGTGTGTATTGCACTGTATGGATGATTTATAGCCGACCCTGTGCATCTGTGTCTGTATAATATGGAGTGGCTGGATGGTGTAGTGGATAAGAATGTTTGATGATCTACTGCACACTAGGATTGTTCTCTTATAAAAGTAAAGTTGCAGCTATAGCCGAGGACAGTGATACAAACTCTACCTTTTATTCAGCCTTGTGAAACAATGAGAGAAGCTAGATAATCATGATCAGTTTAGTGGGTGGGATTTAGTATTCATGAGCTGTATGTGGGAGGAGGATACAGAGTGAACAGGCAGAGATGCAGTCCAGGGGATTATGGGAGATGTGGTAGAGAAGCACAGGAGGCAGATTAGCCTCTTACTCTCAAGCTCAGCACTATGGAGCAATTCCAGCAACCTCATTGGTTCTGATTCACAATTCCAGCAACCTTATTGGTTGTCTGGGTTGTCTGATCCAACCTGATTGCTTGTTCAGGTTCCCTGATTCAACCTGATTGGTTGTTAGGGCCAAGCTTGAGAGTAATATAGGTATATGCACACAGGAGGGCTGTGAACAGGAAGTACTGAAGTACACAATAACAAAGCATAGTGGGTGCTGCAAAATGAAGAGGAGAGCAGACAAATCAGAGAAAGGGCAATGGATGCATTTTACTGTAGCACTGTGTGAGGATTCATGACTATTTTTGAACTTGACTATGGTCTCACAATACCCCTCTAAGAGAGGCAGACTATATAGACTGAGTCAACAGGGAGCTGTTGGGACTGAGAATGAGCTGAACCGAGTAGCTTGCAGTGTATTATAATAAAATCAATCGCAGAAATGTTTTATATCACATAATACTTATCATGTACTAAAAAGCATGGAAAGCCTTTGCTACGGGTTAAATTGACACCTCTGTTTGAGGCATGATTGTGCTAAGCTGACCAGACTACACTAAATTCAATAGACGCAGAGGAAACCATGGGAGATAATACTAAGGTCCAAAAGATAATTGCATATTGTTTTTATGAAAGGAAGAGTCTTCATAATAGTTGTCAACCCAATGAACCTTTGTACTTCTATTTATAGTCGAGCACACAAAGTCCTTGCACTTGGTGATCTCTAAAAACGTATAAATTGCTTGTAAGTAGACCTTTATTTTACATTGTTCTGCTAGCAATTAAGAATGAATGAAATTTGTATGTTCACATTATGTAGCATGCATTTTCTCACATGGTCATACGACGATTCTTTCTGCATACCATGTAGTCTTGTAGCTTCTGAAACAGTCACATGATGTTCGTCATTCACATGATCGCTGCAGCCAATCACTGGCCTCAACAGTCACATTCCAAACATGGCAGCATCACTTCTGAAGCCAGTGATTGGTTGTACTGGTCACATGAATGGTGAACGGCATGTGACCACTGCTGGAGCTTCCAAAACCAAAGCAGCAAGCCCCAGGTACAGCTCCCATTGATTTTAATGGTACTCCAGCCTCCAGTTACAAGCACCTGCTACTACACAGGGGTCAGTGTAGCGGCTCCCACTCCAACTCCTGTGTATCCCAGTACTGACAGCTGTCACCCAATCTGCTAATCGTCTGGGGTCCCCAGCAGCGGACCCCAACTGATCAAGTATTGATGACCTATCCAGAGGATAGGTCACCAATAGTATTTTGCATTAAAAAACCCTTTGAGGACAGGAAAGGGAATAAAATAAACTTCCTAGCATTCGATTGTTAAATATCCCCTGGCTCCAGCACAGTCACTCTGGGGCTTGCTGCTTTGTTCCTGGAAGTTAGATGTCAGGTGTATCAAAGCTCCTATTCAAAGGCCAAGGAGATGTCAGCTGTAGGAAGTATATTTTTTTACGGATAAACTAAAAATCCAGCTCACTAGTTGGCTCCATAAAATTCTTCTCTTTTGAAAAAACATTTTTAAAAGTATGACAGAATTCACATGGACAAGACTTTCAACGCGTTTCAAATGCACTTAGAAGTTCTTAGTTAGGACCATGTCTAAGAACGCTTAAGTGCATTTGAAACATGTTGGAAGTCTTCTCAAATCCATGTGAACTCTGTCATGCTTTTAAAGAAGTTTTTTTTTAAACAGAAGAATTTTACGGAACCATCTTGTGAGCTGAATTTTTGGTTTATTGCTTGAAGTTGGAGGTCTCAACAAGGAACCATCCATGCTCCAGGATTGGATTTTGGAGAGAAGGCAGGTGAGTTGGCATCTTCCATTTTCTTTGCTTAGCATTATTTTTTTTACCCTGAATCAGTATTATCTTCACCTATCCTTATCTTACCTTGCCTTTTTTTCTATTTTCATGACATCTTTTCCTTGGCCCATGTTATAGCCAAGCTCTGTCCTGTAGACTTTGACTTGTGTTTCTTCCATAACACTATCCAACTATTCTAAAGGTTCCTGAAGATGATCAGAGCTCATTACATGAGGCCGGGTTGGTTGAATTTACTTAGATAAGAATTAAAGGACTTGTACTGAACTGTATATAAATATTGATGTGGCAGTCAGGGCATACTGGAGGTTATTGCAATGCAATAGCTAAAGAACCACAAGCTGGAGAGCACTGGTCCAGAATATTGCTTCAGTAAAGGGTCATAGTAACTCAGATGATTGGATTTTCACCTGTTTGACCGGCACAAGGATGAATGGGTAATAATCAATATTGAGTAAACATTTAATCAGTGGAGCATCTGACTAATTGCTGTAGGCAAGTATTTCACTTTACCCTTGAACTAGTTTTGATCAATTTCCCCTATGCCTTGTAACCTCATTAATTAATACACACAGAAAAAAAACACACCTTTTATATTATTTAACTACTCACTCTACTGGTATACCTCTACTGGCAATAGAAAAAAATATTGATAGAAATTATGTAGCTATCAGTAATAAGGGGTATACATAGAATAGATGAAGCTCTAGAGGAGATATCAAATGCCCACTGGTGCTTATTCATGCAATCACATGCCATCACACCCCTCTATAAGACAATAGCACTCAAAATGTACCTGCCTTCCCAACATTGTCATTCCTTTTAGAAGAATAGTTCTATTCATTGAGTGACTGCCTTGAACAGGTTTACACAACACACTTAAAGGAGTGACAATGCCAGCCTGAGCCGGACTGCCTCTTCGGTAAGCACATCCTTGATAATACTCATTTACAATTACATCTACATCACATCTATAAGTATTGAATGGTGACTAGAGCACTAACTATAAACTAGTTCCGACCCTAAGCAACAGATGCCATTCTTCACAGTGCAGCCATACTGCCCATTTACAGAGGCTCCAACACAAATTCTGTTACATTTGCCAGAAGAATAAAGTAACACACAGCATAATTTTTTTGATGAAACAACGATCATCATAGCAGAACCCGACAGACTTCAATATGAGTCAATGGAGTCCATTGGGTGTCGTTGGTGTCTATTGTGTGATGGATCCGTCACAGCTTGAATTCCATTTTTGGCTCTTATAATGGAGCAGAAAAGCAGAATTCAGAACACAGTCTTAGGCAGCTACCTCTTGTTGAGAATCTAGGTCTGGCAATAATACAGGTTTCTTTGCATAAACATCTCTGAATGCATTTTATCCCAAGGTCCATGTATGGAAATCTCACTTTCAAAGTTTAATGATCCTTAAAGTCTATTGAAGAGCACTGCAGGAAACAACATAATGGCATATACCATTTTGCTGTTTGATGTTCTAGAAACTACATATACATTAGGGAGAGATGACTTTTCATATTGGATCCACTTGCATCTCGTGTCTTGTAGCCCTTCAAATAGTTGTTACATATTAGAGATAAAATCTCATTTTCTAAAGTGGTTTAACCTCAAACGAAATTCTGGTTTCCCGTCTGCTGTGAAGAATCTTGCATCTGCTTTACAGGCATATATGTATTGACTAATGTTAAAATCAATGTGATGACAAATGTTACAGCAGACCATTTTTGTACAGTAGAAAATTGGGAAACAGCAGTCTCAGGATATATGAATCCTCAATAACTCATCTGCCATGAAGATGCATTGAAGGACATTATTCTTCAAAGTCATCCAAAACTAACAATAAAACCCAACCAATAAAATGTTCATTTAGTTTCAGATAACAGTACTGCTTTATCATACTGAACTAGTCCCCACTGAAATACCTACTCCCCCACTAGGAGAAGTTCACTGCATACAGATTTATACAGCACCGAATGGCCCAGTTTTGTTAAGACAGACACCAAGCTTGTCTTAAAGGGGTACTCCCATCTGAAAACTTCATGGCATATGCACAGGAAATTCCATGAAGGTCTAATAGATGTAGAGCCCATCTCTGGGTGTCTGGCAGGTAATCAAGAATTACAGAAATAACCCAGCACAGCGAACTGCACTGTTTCTCCAGCTCCCAAGGTACAGAAAGACTCAGATGTTTCTATAACTCCCAACAAATCACATTTAGTTGGGCTTTGTGGGCCAGAACCAGAGATAAGTGCGGGTTGTGAGACCCACATCTGTCAGACTTCCATGGTATATCCTATGGCTATGTATAGAATTCCTCACCATGGAATACCCCTTTGGTATAAAGAGCACTAGAGTAGGATGTGCATTTTTTAATTTATGCTCCGTGAATATGTTCTTATACTACTGCTCATAACCACCCATAAGAGTTACGACTACTATAACAATGACAAATATAGCGCTAAAAGTAACTATGAAAATACTATAAATGAACCGACTAAAACTGAAAAAGCTCTGAAAAAAGAAGCCTCTATGTGAACTACTTGTAACTAATCCACATGTAGGGTGTTGATAAGTCTTTGGCTTTGACCACAAAAAAAATTGACATAGAACAATGAAATATCACAGATATCAATGGACTTCTGACTTCTTTAATCCATCCAGAAAGAATTCCTTTGGTTGGGTGGCAAACCAGCTGTCAGCCACCGCAGTTACATCAGAAATGGAATCAAATTTGGTTCCCTTCAGATGTTTCATCAAAATATAAAACAGATGTGTGGGGCAAGGAATTTTCATGTATGAACACAAGACTTTGGGTCAACTTTCCATGCCTCCTGCAATTTATCCAGAAGTGCTGTGTAATACACAGCCAAGATAGTAGATTGCTTTGGAAGGTAGTCTACAAGCAGTATTTCATTTTTATCCCATAAGACAGATGCCATCACCTTGGATGATGATTTCTGCACTCTGAACTTCTTTGGAAGTGGAGAACCACTGTGTCTCTATTCTTTTGACTGCTCTTTTGGCTACATAAAAATCCATGTCTCACCCATAATCACCAGTTGAGACAGGAAAGCATCAGCATTCTGCCAAAAACTCTGCAGAATTCCATGGGAAGCCTGCAGTTGGGCACACTTTTGTTACGCAAACATTTTATGGCCTATGTAACAGACATCTTCCTCATGTCCAGATAATCGTGAATTAGAGACTGAACTCTTCCTCTGGAAATGTTCAGAGCCTTGGCGTTCTTCTTAGCAGAAATTCGCCAGTCTAACAGAATCATGTCGTGGATGAGTTCTATGGTTTATGGAACTGGAGGTCTCCCAGAATGGTCTTTATGGTTGGTATTAAAGTAGCTGGTTATAAATTTGACAACCCATTTTTTCACTGTGGAATACCAAAAGCACTTGTTGCACCATGTCATCTGAATATCTTTGGCTGACATCAATTACAGAAACAGGAACTTCTTCCTCACTACTCTGTTCTCCTTGACAGTGAAAACACCATGTTGCCTTCACACCTGCATAACATTAGAATCGTATATGAGATCATGCCAAAGTTTGCTCACAAACTATTGTAAAGATTGAACTTTGAAATTATATAGCTTTCCCTGATGTGAAAATAAATGAAAACTGAAAAGTTAAAGGGGTTGTCCCGCGAAAGAAAGTGGGGTTCAGCACTTCTGTATGGCCATATTAATGCACTTTGTAATGTACATCGTGCATTAATTATGAGCCATACATAAGTTATTCACTTACCTGTTTCGTTGCTAGCGTCCCCGTCGCCATGGTGCCGTCTAATTTCAGCGTCTAATCGCCCGATTAGACGCGCTTGCGCAGTCCAGTCTTCTCCCTGGTGAATGGGGCCGCTCGTGCCGGAGAGCTGGTCCTCGTAGCTCCGCCCCGTCACGTGTGCCGATTCCAGCCAATCAGGAGGCTGGAATCGGCAATGGATCGCACAGAGCCCACAGTGCACCATGGGAGAAGACCCGCGGTGCATCGTGGGTGAAGATCCCGGCGGCCATCTTGCTAAGGTAAGAAAGAAGTCGCCGCAGAGCGGGGATTCGGGTAAGTACTAAACTGTTTTGTTTTTTTAACACATGCATTGGGTTTGTCTCGCGCCGAACGGGGGGCCTATTGAATTAAAAAAAAAGCCGTTTCGGCGCGGGACAACCCCTTTAAGGATTTATCAGCAACCACTCATAATGCTTGTATCTGAAGAAGCTTTTGAAATGACCCTATAGAGATAATATACTGAACCTGTTGGCTTCAGGCACAGAATGTCACACAGGGAAGCATATAGCTGTAAAGAAAACCTGTCTTCAGCCTGATGGTACAGATTGCAAAGGTTCCATTTTAACAGAGGTCTTTCATGAAAGCTTTCCACTAAACATTTCATTAGATGGATTTGGTTAAAAAAATATAGATTGGTTAGGAATTGATTCCCCATCAATAGTGCATAGGGCGAGAGTGTCTGAGCTTGTACTCCAAGGACCTTGCTTGGAAGCAGTAATTTAGTTATGCTGTATGCAGTGCCAAATCTATGCCCTGCAACACAGCTTCATGCATTTAAATATTTAACCCAGATGGGCACAATTTATCCTAATCATCTTCATTAATGAAGAAAATGCCAGAACTACAGTGCAGCCTGACACTTACAATAGAATAACACAGTCAGGGACTTGTATTTGCAGATATACTTTTATTTCTAGATTTTTTAACTTAGTCCAATAGGGTTTACTGATTATGATTATCATTGACCTGTTGAAATCTGTCTACAGCAAATAGAAAATGACTTTAACCCTGCAGCAGAGTAGCACGAGTTCTGTTCGTTCTGCAATATATTACAGTTTTGGATGAACAAAGCTTGTTCTACTTTAAACGGCTGTAACACATGCTTTTGGTGTTATTTTTTTTATTCTTGGCTTTAAAATGACAACAAAATCATGTTTGTAGCCCTTACAGAACCAGAGCTACACCCAGTTGAAAATACAGAATTTACAGCTGCCATTATTTTAGTCAGTGTGTGTAGAGGAGAGAAAGAGGGGGACAAGCCTGCAGCAGAGAAGATCTGTGATTCTTCTGTATATATCCCTGTCCCAGGGAAGGGGTAGCATGAATTTTTGTTCATGTTATCACTACCCCTCCATCAATCAGAAAGCATGTTTGCTCTCCGATTGTCCCATATGGGTTTTTTTTCCTAGAAAAGGAGTGAAATGATGAAGACTTGTTTATCACTCCTCTACACCATTTAACCCTGCAGATGCTGCAGTCATCACTGACTGTGGCATTTAAACGCTTGCACAGAAAAAAAATTGACTTTAAATAATGATTAAATAAAAAGAACAAAAAACCCTGCACATAATTGGCATTGCCACATCCATAGCAACCTGTACTATAAAATATTACAATGTTTATCCAGCACAGAAAAAAATTACAAAAAATCCAAATTAGCCATTTTATTATTATCTTGCTTATCCTAAACAGGAATAAAAGAAATTATTAAAAAATCATATATACCTCAAACAGGTATGAATAGAGATTACAAGTTGTTCCACAACAAACAGGCCTGATTCACTCTGACATGATATAATACTCAATTCCACACAGATTAGCACCCTTTGGCTTGGTTTCAGATTTACAGAAGTGATGACTAAGAACAAAGGTAAAACACAGAGGATCTCTTAGATCCATCTAGGGCCACCCTGCCCAACGTGTTCGCATCTCAATCTCAGACAGACCCTGCCTCTCTGACAGCATCCCAGTGTCCCTCAGAATCTGAGGTCAGTATCTCGGGCTCTCAAATCAGATTGGCCAGTGAAACTGGAGACATCACCAATGACGATTCCACTTTACTGGATCAGATGAAAATGATCTTTAAAACCGAATTGTCAGCCGCAGTGAAAGAATTTTCTGATCAGATCCGAGACTTAGGTCACAGGACAGACGAGTTGGAAAGAACGGCAGATGATATTGTGGACACTATAGAGGCAGATCGAAGCGATGTGATAGATATGGAAGCTAAAACTGAGCAATTAGAGACCAAATATGAGGACTTGAGTCAATCACGCCCCTAAAAGATACAATACTCAATTTATTTTCAGCACTATTGTCACAAATGGATTAAGCTTCTCTGTGGATTAATAGGATTCATAGAGCTGTGACTCGCTCTCCAAACCCAGACCTCCCCAGAGGCATAGTCCTAAAGTTACACTATAGTGAGGTTAGAGACTAGCTGCTGATGACTTCAAGGAATCTTTCAGAACTACCAGGCCTGCCTTCCTCAATCCAGTTATATGCTGATTTAGCGCCGGCAACATTGGTTAAGCAGAGAGTCTTCTGGCCGATCAGGCAGGCTTTGAGTTCAGCTAATATTTGATACAAGTGGGGCTTCCCCTTTTACCCTGGCCCACTATAAGGTTGATTGCTAAAAAGCTTCTAACATATCCACAATACAAGGTGGTGTGGGTGGGAGATTTTAATTTCCCCTTAACTCAACCCTGGATAGATCAAATAGTAACCTATTTCTCACCAGTTAGTCAGACATACTCGAGACTTGATTACATATTGTTATCTACTGTAAAGAGAATATGTGCATTTACCAAGGAGAAGAGAATCTCGGACCTCATGTAGAAATCCAGATTTGATATGGTCAAATAGTCCTATGGTTCCCAGTCTGTGCAGTACTAGTCCGCTTATTTACTATTCATTGCAAATATGGACAAACATTCATTATAAATATAACCTTTCCATACAGCACTCTAGGATGCTACCTCTGATACCAAATGTGAAATTTCCACCTAGCCTACCCTTAATTCACTTCCAATGGTGGAACAATTATGAAGTGACGGATCTCCATCATTTCGTAGCGGGTTCCCACCTATCAACAGTAACTCAATTTCAAGCCAAATTTAATCCCCCTGCATGATGGAGCTATCAAGTTAATCAACTTTTTATTTCTTACATTCATTGAAGCTACCTTATGTTCTCCCAGATATGACAATGTTTGAAAGACTATGTATGCAGGATTATATGACAAAAGGAACTCTGTCATTAATTTACAGTACCTTGAATAACCCATTGGAGGCAGGCAAACTTCCATTTATGCTGAAATGGGAGATAGATTTAGAAATTATCCTGTAAGAAGAAAGATGGTATCACTGCTGTGAAACTATCTCTAAAGGCAGTCACCAAGTTACCTTGATGGAAACGTCCATAAAAATCCTGCATCGTACTCATTAGGTACCTGTTAGATTAAACAAATTTTACCCAAGCTCATCACTCTTAGGTTTCAGGGGTTGTACAGAGATGGGAGCCCAGCTGCACATTTAGTGGACATGTTCTGAGGTGGCCTGGCTATGGTCTCAGGTGCACAGGCTGCTCCATAGACTTTTTATAGGTCCATTCCAGAAATCTCCATGGGTATTTCTCCTAGGAGATCGTCTGCCAAAGGTTAAATACCAGGCACATAAATTGATTCAAACTATTTGTATGGCGGCTAGCGTTCATATTGCAGCCAGATGGAAACAGCCTCACCTTTCTTTTCAAGAGGTGCTAAATAGGTTCTCTCAGATTGCACTATATGAGAGACTATATGCTATAGGGTTAGATACATTGGAAAAAGTATTGGTTAGTGTGGGGTCTATGGATAGAGTTGGTGGATATTCCGGGACACCAGCATACACTCCTTTCGACATAGAATGGCCTGGTTGTTAGGCTACGGATAGTTATTCTGTCATAAACATGTCAAGAATATCTAGCCAACTAAAAATAAGATGACCTTGGTTTGGATCACTTCAGTTTTAATGCTAAAGTTTATAATACAAGGTATAATACGTATCTTGAATTAAACTTAAGAAAGTTAAAGAAATCTTACATTAGGATTGCATAACTAAATGTGATTGTTTTATTATTGGATAATATGACTTTAAAGTCCCTGCGTGGGGAATATTGATGCATAAATGATATTTATACCAGATTAGGCTATTCTAATAAAAACCCTTTGAAACTAAACAGGCCTAATACAGCTGTCATCTAAAAAACTAAAAATGCTTTGGTCCTGGAATGTAGCGCAACACAAAAAGTATTTTTGTAAAAAAAAAGTGTTTATATTGCACAAAAGTGGTCAAACCTAATAAAACCTCTATAAATGTGGTGTTGTCATAATCGTTATGACTCATAGGATAAAGATAACATAATATTTATACTACACTGTGAAGACCCTAAAAATACTGTAAATCGCAAAAAACAATGGTGAAATAGCTTTTTTCCCTTGCTCCCAGCAAAAAAGAATTAATAACTTTTTTGATACGTTATATGTATGTGAAATTGGTTCCTATAAAAACTAGATTCAGCCCGCAAAATACAAAGTATTATAAAGCTACACTTATGAAAAAATAAAAAAGTTATGATCACTGGAACACAAAAGGGTTGTCACCGTAGCAATGAAATCCTTTTTCAACTTTAATGAAACTTGTCACCGAAAGGACCAAAAATAATAAAACTTAGCTTAATAAATTAATAAAAGCTTAATTAAGCTTAATTAATAAAAGCTAAGTTTTATTATTTTTGGTCCTTTCGGTGACCTGGAACACAAAAGGGGATACAATTTACTGACTCTTAAGGTTAAAGTTAGTTAATAGAGATGAGCGAGCATACTCGCTAAAGGCAATTACTCGATCGAGCATTGCCCTTAGTGAGTACCTGCCCGCTCGGAAGAAAAGGTTCGCTGCCGGCGGCGGGGGAAAGCGGGGAGATCTCTCTCCCCCTCTCTCCCCCTGCTCCCCCTGCTCACTGCCGCAACTCACCTCTCACCTGCGCCGGCACCCCAACCTTTTCTTCCGAGCGGGCAGGTACTCACTAAGGGCAATGCTCGATCGAGCAATTGTCCTTAGCGAGTATGCTCACTCATCTCTATTAGTTAAGTTACAAACGACTTAAAAATGCTTTTAACATGGCTGAGTTCTGTCTCAAATATATTTACATGAGACATAAATTCAAAATCTACTATAAAAAAGTGTCATTTTCAGGAGGGTTTTTCCAATGTTAACGTGACTTTTTGGGGGTTAACAGACTAAATCTGCACAGAAAAATAGCCATCTGTATATCTGCATAATTCATGCATATGTTAAAACCTCAAACACATGCTTCCATATGGTTCTTAGCATCATGATGATGTAAGGAGTTAGTTACACAATGTGAAACTTGAAAACGGGCCAGGAATTTTTTATTTTTTGCCAAAATCCAGCTTCCAGTACTCTGAGCTAGGCAACAAATAGTAATTGAAGTAGAGGTAGAAAGCCTTATTAAACAGATCTGTAGGCATGGCAGCCATATATGTAACATTCAGAAGGTGAAGCTATGAGACATGATACAGTTATATAGGCATAATAAACATCAATAAATTAAACATGAGCCAAAATAATGTAATTATGGAATAATATATTTTTGTCACAGTGAATACAGTCATCAGTATCAAGAACTGAACATGAAGAGTTAGATTTGAGTTCAAACCGATCAGTTATTGGAGTTGTGTATAAGATTAGAAAATCTTGACTGCTTTCTTCCATAATCAGAGAATCCAGATATAATTACTGATACAAAATACAAGGGCAGGTACAGACACCACTTTCCACAGCATGTAGAGAGGCAAACTGTTATTCATAGTATTTTGCACAGGTACAAATACATACCTATTGCATATTGTGGGGGGGGGGGGGTGTTTTGTATTATATTTGCACATAAATAAGTCATACAAAGGGTGCGAGACCAAGTGATATGTGTGGTGCACCATGCAGGCTTAAAGCCTATTAATGATGCCCCCTGTGATAAATCCCAGAGGGCTGTCCTGCACCTTACATGTAAACCCCACTAGTACTGACACCGTGGGCTCCCCCAGCATTTAAAGCCAGAATGCGTACTGCAAAAATAATGAAAACTACCAATTAATGCAAGGTATTAGTTAATATTTTGGCTAAAATATGCAAGCTTGCAACCCATGTCAAGGGTCCTCGTTATCTTTTAGGTCCCTACACTAACATTAGAAATAATTCACATAATAAGGACATATTAATTCAAAAATAACAGAAGGTGGCCATACTTACTGGTATACAGATACAAAATACAAGGGCAGGTATAAGCATGCAGAGAGGCATACTACTTTATAGAGGAGCAGTGCCATAACTCCAATAGAGGCAGAACATGCTGCTTCTATGGGGCCCAAGAAGCAAGGGGGCCCAAGGCCAAATGGACCTCTCCACTCCCCTCACCACTGTGAGCAAAGGACATTAGGAATTCCACCATGGCGAGGTGACTATACACCCTGCTGCATTCTTCATCCTGCCCCAGCCCCTAACTTGCCTAGTTCTCTCTGCTGCTAGAATTGTCTCAAGATTCAGCTGTCCAATAAGCAGAGAAATGCAATATTTTTATTGTATTCTTGTGAGGAGTAAAAAGAGGCTGAAGACCTGGTCCTTTAATGGATTTTACAAGGTCCCAACTAATTTAATGAAATTCATTGAGTGTTATATGATTCCAATGCCTCCGCTTGAGGGCTTCCTGCAAATCTTTGTTTCTAGGTCAGGTACGCCATCAATACAACCCTAGGGGGAAAAAAACTAAATGGTGGGGAAGAGTGGAATGAACAGTTGAGTATAGCTTATTTTTTTTTTTATAATGAACTCTGGATTTCATTAAATTTGTGGAGGTCTTGGAAAACCCATTAAACCCTTTGATGACCAACTATTTGTTATCCTTTTCATTTTTTTCATCCTTGAGAGAACTAGGCAAGTTAGGGGCTGGGGCAGGATGTAGGATGCAGCAGGGTGTACAGTCACTGGGCCAGGGTGGAATTCACAATAACTTTTTTTTTTCTCCCAACATAGTTGTAGGAGGGCTTGTTTTTGGCGGGATGAGTTGTATTTTCTAATGGTACCATTTATTGTACCACACAATGTACTGTAAAACTTTTAAGAATTTTTAGGTCTGGTGAAACTGAAAACTATGCAATTGTGGCATTGATTTCTGGGTTTCATCTTTGAGATTCATGGTACAATAAAAGGGACATGACTATTCTATTCGTCAGGTCTTCGATTTCAAATCTATAGACTTAAAAAAAATATATGCTTACTACTTTTGAGGGGGCCCAAATCAGACTTTTGCTATGGGGCCCTATGACTTCTATGTATGGCCCTATGGAAGAACATTTCACATCGCAATATATTGATGAACTACCACTCACAAACCTCTCATATTTAGGGAATGGCTGCTTAGTATTAAATTTGCATACTGATGGCTAATTTGTGAGATTATTCTCAGGAGATAAGTGTCTGGCAGCGGCATTCTTTCCTCACTACATACAAACACATATATGCTCTGCCAGGCATAAGTATTGGTGTTCAGCCAACAACTATCTGATGTGCATGAGTAGCTTAAAAGTAAGACTGTTTTTGGTAAAAAAAAAGAAGCAGACTAACCTGTCTAATATCCATTTAATGGGTATTATCTCTTCGATTTGGGCCCCCTCATCTGTTAGTATTAGAGATGAGCGAGCGTACTCGGTTCGGGTGTTTTTGTACTCCAGCACCGCTTTTTCCGAGTAACTGACTACTCAGACGAAAAGATTCGGGGGGAGCCGGGGGTGAGCAGGGGGTTGCAGAGGGTAGTGGGGGGGGGGGAGAGATAAAGAGTGAGCTCCCCCCTGTTCCCCACTGCTACCCCCCACTCCACCACGCCGCCCCACACCCCCCGGCGCCCCCTGAATCTTTTCGTCCGAGTAGTCAGTTACTTGGAAAAAGTGGTGCTCGAGTGCAAAAACACCCGAACCGAGTACGCTCGCTCATCTCTAGTTAGGATCATTGCCACCCCGGAAATTATGGTCTCATTCTAGTGACTTTCAAATCAACAGCTTCATGTTCTCCATATTGTATCACTTACAATGGAAACATACAGTATATTTCATGTTCTTTTATCTCCTAAACACCAGTGTTGTCAGAAACAAATGATAAAGGAGGTCATCACTTATGAGATAAGCCATGTTAATGTCAGATCAGCTTGTAGAGAAAGATAAATCAGCATATCATTATATGACTTTAGTCCACTGTCTCTATAAGGATGTGCCATAAATAGGCTAATAAAATGTATCTTGATGGCTTCATATCTCTCCATAGTACCTAGTTATCTAGCTCCAGTTCAGTAATGTACAATTTATGGTTTCCAGATTGTAACGAAGTCATCATTCTGCTCTGGCAGAGTTATATATTTGCCCTTGTAAAGGTCATTCATCTATCTTTATTGCAAGCAGTAGTTTGAAAATCTTTTTAAGCCTTGCAAATCTTAACTTGATCCTAATCTGGAAAGGACTTGATCTTGCTTTACAGCGAAGAAATGAATCATTGTAGCTGCATGATAAAATGGTTTATTAGATATGCAAAATCTTGGAAAGGTTTCTTGCTTTAGTGGCCATTTTACGTAAGCTGTATTAGGCGGCATTTATGCATCATTCATCACGAGGTGCTGCTCCCACTAGCATCATGGCTTCTGTAGATTATGGAGCCATGACAGCTATAGTGTGATGAATCCATTTTCGAATGAACAAATGAACAGATCTTGATAGATCCTGCTAATTTTTAATGAGCTCTATCAGCTTTCTGTCGAAGGTCCAGTATTTTGTTGGCAAGAATATAACTGCAGATTGCACTATTCTTGCCTTCTAAATCCCCTGACGGTAATCCAAAAATTCCTCAATCTCAGGCAACCATATAAATAGTCATTTTCAAATTTTCCATGAGGTTCTCCCTTCTGTTGGGTCTTCCGGTAGTGGTTTGATGGTTACTGCAATGGCATCAAAGCATGTTTTTGATTTGTTCCCTTCCTCTTTGCCTTTAAAGGGGGTGCCCCATATAGACAACTGTTATAGCGTATGGGCATCACAGACAGATATCTCAGTCTGGGTGACATGAAACGCTTGTGTATGCGATCATTTTTGCTGTAATAGTCTTGTCTTGGCCATTGATCACTCGTAAGCTTTTTAGGTCTCCTATTGAGCCAATTTCCAAACAGAATGTATTTGAGTGTTTAGAAAAGTCCAGTGTCTGTGCAATAATATAATAAAATAGATAAAACAAGGTCTGCTCACCTAGAGATTAGCAACATCCTTCACATTACGGAGTGCAGCAGGAGAGGCTCACTGGCAAGAATAGAAAAAGGATCGCCAGCACTTCCAAGATATCTAAAACTCATGACTAAGAACTTCACATTTGAAATGCGTAGCTGTTTGTCCTCCTTTGGGAATATCAAGGCTTAATTGTTTTCAATAAAGAATATTTTTGAAAGTGCTGGAGATCCTTTTTCTATTTTGTGCAATAATGCTACCCTGGCTCTAAAATTCTCAGCAATTACAATTTCTTAAAAGAAAGGGCATCAGATATTATCATCAAGGCTCCATTTTGGGAAATGTCTCTATTAACTTCCAGGGTGAAGGAAATTACGATTATATGGAGAAAATAAATCTAAAATAAAATGATGCATTTCTCATTGGATTGGATGTGATGGCTGGAGACCCTTAGCATGGCAGAGCTGCCCAGCTCAGCTCTGCCAGTGACTATTGTCAAACCATTGCTTTCACCTATATCTGGGGATCCTGTGAATGTTCCTCCTATGGATGCTCCAAACACAAAGGAGAACTGTGAAATAAGAAAAAAAAATCAGAATGTGACTGTCTACCAGAAATTTTAGATGACTACATGAGGGACATAGTTGTTAAAAAAAATAGTTACAAAAATAAGTTTAAAAAATAAATAAATAAATAAAATATAAATATATTTTTAAAAAAGTAAACAACCCACACCAAAATAAACTATCGTCGTATCCTCCCTGTAATCCAAGCCTATACAAATTATATATCAAAACTTCCAAAACAAAATGGCGAGCCCATTCCCGCACTTTATTTTAGAGTAAATATAAAAATTAAACAAATAAAGAACTATAAATTGCAGAAAATGTTTTTGTAACTTTGTATACACATTACCCCTACAAAGAAACAAAAAGTAATGGAAAAAAACTTCAGTGAAAGAATGGAATTAAAAAATATTTCAATATGTGACAACAAAAAACCTCAACAAAAATAATGTTGGCAGCCCAAGAAAAAAGCTCAGTAAAACCACCACACGCATAAACTCTCTGGTCCTTTCAACCCAAATTGCTAGTCCTTAAGGGGTTAAGATAGGAGTCTATGTGAAACATTTGCAACTGTATGCCGATGCAGTGACGTATGTCAGAGCCATCTATCGGAGGTATACATCATGGAATACTGCGAGTCTGACTAGACCCTAACAATTGTTATACAGTCCTACAAACCCATGAAGCTTTTAAAGGCATCAGCATTCTTCATATATTAGTAGTCATGGAAGAGAATAAATTATCCTTTTGTGCCACACAAATGATTTACCCAAGTGCACGGGCCTTCAGTGTCTCACTAGATGACGCACTGTAAGTTAGAACATTTAGATCATCCCCTCAAGAATTCTAACTTGTCTTGTTTCTCTTTGGTTTCGGATCCTTGGCCAAAATTTGAACCTCAGTTTACGTGGAAAAATAATACATTATCAAAAGTGCTTGTTTTGTTCATAGTTCAGTAAGTAGCTGTGATGGAATTTGTACTATAATGATTCTTCATTGCAGTTCTGCTCCTCTAACTAGCACATGACAGCCCATTCCATCTGGTTATATAGACTGGATGACCTTCTCTGCGTCCTCTTTATTTCACTATCCCTGCATATTTATGTGCTCACAGGATGCATTAACTGCAGTTCCTGAAAGTAATGGACAGAAATACAGCCTGCCATGCTTTATACAGCTGAAACATTGGTTTATATAGAGAAATATTGATTGTGCTTATAAAAGCATGCAAACACAAATAAGCCTTCCAATCTAGATAAATAACGTAGACGTTTATTAAGCTTTTCATCTCCCTTTTTTGAATGGAGTAGAATATAATAGTGGATAGCTTAATGGTAGAGTCAGCCAAACCTAAAACCTCGGCATTGACGGAGTTTAAAGGGAAATTCCACCTAAAAGTGATTCAATAATGTGTGAGCGATAAGAGTCTGAATATCACATCTGTGAGATCTGTGATCTTAAGGTCCATTTAGACACAACAATTCTCGCTCAAAGCAATCTTTTGCACAAGCACCGTTGCATCCAAATGCACAGACATCATGCAGTTTTTGTGCACGATTCGTTCCTCGCTCAAGTCTTGTTTTCTAGAATTGAGTGATGATCGCTTATCAGAGGTGCAGGCTGTTATCACAGTCAGCAGCGCTGATAAGATTCTGTAAGCTTATGTCCCACTGATAGTTCACAGCGGGATGCGAGCTGTAAGCATGGAGAACAATGCAGCTGTTTGCTTATGCAAAACAGCTGTATTGTTCGCCGAGCAATAGCGGCGGTGTCCCGCACCATCTGCATAGCTCTTTGGTAGCTAATTAGCTACTATAGACTATGCAAATATGATCGCTTAAAACTGTCACTCAAACTGTCATTTCAGCGATTTTCTTTTTTTGAGCGATCATCTTTCAGTGTAAATGGGGTCTTAGACATCCACCCAATATGCTAATTGTAGCACACAAAACCCATTAAAATCTCAGAATAGGGCATCCATAAGGAAATATAGCATCTTTCTTATCAAAATGTATGCTGGTTGAAGTTAATCAATTCCAACGTTTGTGGTCTTCTGACACATATCTTGGTCATGTCAGTAGATCATTTTTGCTTGGAATTTCCCTTCAAGTACCATTCTCCAGTTATTGTCAAGCCATGCTCACCAGAAGTCAGACAACTGAGATCTAGATCGTTGTTTCTCGATTCAAGTCCTCAAGGAACCCAAACCAAGGGCTATATGGGGTGAAGAGGTAGTAGTCACTACCAGGCCCTGGAGCCTTAAAGGGGTTCTCCCGAGAAAGCAAGTGGGGGTAAGCACTTCTGTATGGCCATATTAATGCACTTTGTAATATACATTGTGCATTAAATATGAGCCATACAGAAGTTATTCACTTACCTGCTCCGTTGCTGGCGTCCTCGTCTCCATGGTGCCGTCTAATTTCAGCGTCTAATCTCCCGATTAGACGCGCTTGCGCAGAAGGGTCTTCTCCCTTCTCTTGGGTCTCGGCACGAGCGGCGATCTGGCTCTGACCCCTTCTACGTGTCATCGCGTAGCTCCGCCCCATCACGTGTGCCGATTCCAGCCAATCAGGAGTCTGGAATCGGCAATGGACCACACAGAGCCCACGGTGCACCATGGGAGAAGACCCGCGGTGCATCGTGGGTGAAGATCCCGGCGGCCATCTTGGTAAGGTAAGTAAGAAGTCGCCGCAGAGCGGGGATTCGGGTAAGTACTAAACTTTTTTTTTTTTTAACCCATCCCTTGTGTTTGTCTCGCGCCGAACGGGGGGCCTATTGAAAAAAAAAAAAAGCCGTTTCGGCGCGGGACAACCCCTTTAATGGGCTCAAAGGCCCCTCTATAACATAAGAAGACCCCAGTTTTATAAACGGCACATGGTAGGTAGGAGGCTCTCTTACAGATTTTTCACTAGGGCCCAGGAGCTTCTAGTAATGTCTTTTCCTCTACAGGATTTCTTTAGTATTGCACAGGTGATGTCAGTATTTTCAGTGTCTACACAAATTCCCACATGTGTTCTCTCTATTGGATATCATCAAATCGTACTTTGTTGAGAGTACTTGGGTCATCCCACAATCCAATATTTTTGTCAAAAGCCCAATACCCTCTTAACATCAATAAATAGAAGGTCACATGCCCAAATGAGCTTACTCTGTGCCTCTTTATATGTATATACACTCTGTTACTCTCATTAGTGAACGTTTCGTCACTGAGAAAATAGGGCGGTCCTTCTGCTCAGTCACATGACCAGTATTTCTAACTGGCAAACTACAGTTCCCAGAAGGACCTGCAACACCTAATGGCACCTCTCATCTTTATGCATTTTCCAGTAATATTACTTTGCCTGTGCACTTAAAGGGTTACTTGAAACAGATTAACCCTCTGTACTCCCTCTGAGCTTTATTTACATGGTGTGAGGACTGGAGGATGCTGAAGCTCTGAAAAACTGCTCTCTTAGAGCCTTGATAAGACTTACTGAACTATACCTGTGAATATGAAATTGTTAACCTTTTGTCAGAAAAGGGGGAGCTGAACTTACTGAATGCAGAGAAGAGAGAGCAGAGACACAGTGGGGCCTATTTATGAGAGCAGCATTTCATACAATGTGCCCTGGTTTCGAGCGACAAGTGTATTAAGAGGCACAAGGACGGATAAATGATTTTTGCAGTAAACCTAAATAAAACAAGAAGTCCCCAAGAACAGAGCTCAAACACTAAATTGTGGACAGAGGCTAAATTTATAAGAGGGTCCAAAACGTCATGTGCCACCTGTAGTCTTCTTTTGATCTAGTATGGCAAGGAGGCCTGGGGCAACTTCATCTTTGGCATTTCCTATAGTTACGCTCTTGAGTCAGTTAATAATCTAAACTATTAGCTGTATCTCATTGTGACTCTTAAGTCATACATTATCTTTTCATGATTGTCAACAGTCCAGATTTTTGCCTGGACTGTCTCACAAACCAAACAGCAAGAGTGGTGGTTTTCATTCTATTTTGCATTAGAATGCTTGTCTAGACTCTTTTGAAGGTGTTCCTAGGTGTAGCAGGGTAGGACTTCTACCCTACCAAACCAACTACTGGAGCAGAGTAGGGAATTACTGCAATTTGCATAAATAACTTTGTTATTGTCCATTTTCAGGGTGCCTTCACACTTGCAAGAAAATTGCGCGTTTTTTGAGTGACGTGAGAGTGAGTGAAAGCGCAGGATTATGAAACCAATGATTTTCAATGGTTTCATTCCCATTTGCAATTTTTTCACTCACGCTATGCGGCATAAAAAAAAAAAATTGCAGCATGCCCTAGCATTCTGTGTTTTGCTTTTTTTATCTCCCATGTTTCCCTGTGGAGCCTCCTTTTAATCGCATCGCAATGAACGAACTTGCGGTTTTCGTGCAATGCATTTTTAACATTAGAAACATAGATTTTTGCCGCAATTTTCTCATGGCGATATTGCGATCACATGTATAAGGAAGCCCTCAAAGCATTCAAATCTCCCACACTGTATGCTAATGCCCACGATCTGGTCCGATGTGTAGGGCAATACCATGGTGGGACCACTGTATGCAGAGATGGTAACAACGAATATGCCTGTTAAAGGGATACATGATCTGCGCACGCCGCAGTTCGCAAACTTCCGGCGCATACATGAGAAATCAAAGAGCTCCATGGACAATGTGGTACTCAGCAGCCGAGGTGGGTGGGTTTATATCAAAAACTCTGGCCAGAAGAGAAGGTCTGAGGCCTCCCTCTGGGGGCATTAGCATACGGCACAGGAGATTTTAGTAGATGTTGTACACAGGTATGCTTTTAAAAGGAACAATAACAGAGTTAAGCCGGGTGCTGTTCGGTTCCCATGATAGCCTGGGGCCTTCTGAAAGCCCCCAGTGCTGCGATGTCTGATTGATAATAGAATGCCTGCTAGATCATGATATAATGCAATACTATGGTATAACATTATACTGCAGAAGCGATCAAACAATCGTCAGTTCAAGTCCCGTACTGGGACTACAAACATGTGCAAATGGATTTTCCTTTATTTATAATAAAAAAACATCTTTGGTATCTCTGCATCTGAAGTCCAATTTAATTATTTTTCTCACATGGTAAACATTGTTCAGAAAAAAAATACACCACATTAGAAATTTTTGGCACCCCATCTCCAAGAAAAATGTAATGAAAAGCAATCAAAGTCATAGGTAATTCAAAATGGTACCAATAGAAACTACTGGACGTCCAGCAAAAAAAAAACAAGCCCTCCCACAACTATATTGACATAAAAAAGATTTGGTTGTCAGAAGAAGGCGGCAGAAAATAATTTTATATTTTTCCAAAGATATTTTATTTTTCAAAGGCAATACAGTGAAAAAAAAACTAAGATAAATCTAGTATAATTGTAATTGTAGTGACCAATAAAATACATCCTGCTAGTTTTGCAGCAGTTTGTACGTTATATAAACAAGGCTTCCCAAAGACGGCAGAATTTAGTTTTTTTTCTATTTCACTACTTAGAAATGTTTTTATGTTTTTTCAGTACATTATATGGTACATTAAATGCTACCAATGAAAAATACAACTTGTCCAACAAAAAACAAGCCGTTAGACAGCTACATCAATGGATAAATAAAAAGGTAATGATTTTTTTAAGTGGCGAGGACAAAACGAAAATGAAAAAAAGAGTAGCATCTTTAAGGGGTTGTATCATTACAGCTGGGCCTGTTATAACATAAAAATGAGGGTATACTCCCCTATCTTAAGTCCACCAGGACACAGCGGAGCGTCTCCCACAGCTTCAGCTCCCGGCGTGTACGTCCGGCGGCAGTCAGATGACCACTGTCACCAATCAAAGCCTGCAGCATCACCTTTCGAACTCCTAGCACCAGTTTTCACATCCTGGGTGCCTTGATGGCAGAGTTCCGGAAAGTGACACTGCAGCCTAACAAACATGTGGGGAGCTGGAGCCAGGGCAATGGGAGCTGCTCAGCTGTATCATGGGAGGCTGAAAACGGGTGAGTATACTCCTTTTTATTTATTTTTATTTTGTACTAGCTTGCTGCGAAGACAGATATACATGCATTCATTTTTATATATAGATGACATCAGGAGGTGAGAGAATTAGATTCCTTACAGAAAATTTGGACGCTAATTCTTTTGCGCTTAGAATTTAACCCTATCCAGTCCAATGTCGGGCCTGCCCCGACATCATAATTTCCCTCCACAGCTCCGATGTCGGGGCAGGCCCGACACTGCAGTGCAGGAGTGGATCTGCACCCGATCGTCAGACACATCGGGTGTAGATACACTACTGCACTGGTCCTCATCGAGGACCCCTGAGGAGAAGGCAGAAAGGGTTTTTAACCCTTTCTGCCTTCTCCTTTACACATTACATAGCGCTCAATTAGCGCTATGCAATGCATAGAGATTCCGGCCGGTGATCATGTGACCGCCGCTGTTACCTGACCCCCAGCGGTCACATGAACGCCGAGCCGGGAGCCTGCACTGTGGGAGGACCTGCTTACCTGACCGGCGTCTTCCGCATTCTCCCTTCTGTCTCCCGGCCCGGCGATCATGTGAACGCCGGTGCCACCTGACCCCAGCGGTCACATGATCGCCAAGCCGGGAGGCAGAAGGAGAATGCGGAAGACACCGGACAGGTAAGCAGGTCCCTCCCTGCACCCTCCTGAACTCTGTCAGTTCAGGAGGGTGCAGGGAAAATGTATTTTTTTCTCACACATTCTCCCCGGTTCCAATTTATTTGGAGCTGGGGAGAATGGCTGAGAAAAAATAAATGGATTGGAAAGGGTTAATAATCGAGTTGGGACCCATTAGCTTTTCCTATTTATGACGAAATTTGCCACAAGCATTGATTATGTCATAAATAGGAAAAGCTAATGGGTCCCAACTCGATTATTCAATTCTAAGCACCAAAGAATTAGCGTCCAAATTGTACGTACGGAATCTAATTTTCTCACTTCCCAATGTCATAGAAACTTGAAATTTGCCACAAGCATTGATTATAAGTTTCTATGACATTGGGAAGTGAGAAAATTAGATTCCGTACGTACAATTTGGACGCTAATTCTTTGGTGCTTAGAATTGAATAATCGAGTTGGGACCCATTAGCTTTTCCTATTTATGACATAATCGATGCTTGTGCCAAATTTCAAGTTTCTATGACGTTGGGAAGTGAGAAAATTAGATTCCGTACATAAAATTTGGACGCTCATTCTTTGGCGCTTAGAATTGAATAATCGAGTTGGGACCCTTGAACTTTTCCTATTTATGACATAATCAATGGTCATTCAAAATTTCAAGTTTCTATGACATTGGGAAGTAAGAGAATTAGATTCCATACGTAAAATTTGGACGCTAATTCTTTGGCGCTTAGAATTGAATAATCGGGTTGGGACTTATTAACTTTTCCTATTTATGATATTATCAATGCTCGTGCCAAATTACATCGGGAAGGGAGAGAATAAGATTCCGTACGTAAAATTTGGACGCTAATTCTTTTGCGCTTAGAATTAAAAAATGGAGTTGGGACCCATTAGCTTTTCCTATTTATGACATAATCAATGCTCGTGCCAAATTTCAAGTTTCTATGACATTGGGAAGTGTATTAGATTCCGTACGTACAATTTGGACGCTAATTCTTTGGCGCTTAGAATTGAATAATCGAGTTGGGACCCATTAGTTTTTCCTATTTATGACATAATCAGTGCTCGTGCCAAATTTCACGTTTCTATGACATTGAGAAGCGAGAAAATTAGATTTCGTACATAAAATTTGGATGCCAATTCTTTTGCGCTTAGAATTAAATAATTGAGTTGGGACCCATTAACTTTTCCTATTTATGACATAATCAATGCTCGTGCCAAATTTCAAGTTTCTATGACATCGCGAAGTGAGAAAATTAGATTCCGTACGTAAAATTTGGACGCTAATTCTTTTGCGCTTAGAATTAAATAATTGAGTTGGGACCCATTACCTTTTCCTATTTATGACAATCAATGCTCGTGCCAAATTTCATGTTTCTACGACATCGGGAAGTGAGAAAATTAGTGGCAATGATGGAAATTGAACGATCTACGTGGGGGGGGGGGCGTAACTGTCGACGACGCTCGCACGCGCGCCATTTATTATAGCATAAATGTACTGTGCCTATAATCTTCCCAGGAGTGTACTCAACAACTTCCCAAAGTTTCATGGCGATCGGATGAATGGTGTAGTAGCGCATAAAGGACAAACAGACAGACAGACACGCAGACAGACATACATTCAATTTTATATATATAGATTGAGTCCAGCTGTTAGAAAATAATTTTTGTAGTGACACAGCCCCTTTAAGGGCTTAAAAGCTAATTTAGAATTTTCTAAACATAATGTCCAATATATTAAACCAGCTACCTTGTGTGATCTGCACTATTTAGACGTATCTTACTGTCCAGTGAATTGATTTGGAGAAGTCTAAAATTTATGTGGAGAACAGGTGAGTCAGATACTCCAAAGCTTATTTCGCTTGCTGTGAAGCTGTCCTAAAGGCCGTGTGAAAAGAACATCCATCTTCCACTCCAACAATCAAGGAGAAATACTGCATGACTTAGGTTTTATAGACGCAAAGAACATCTTGGGAGAAAATCAAGAATTTTTCCGTAGATGGGAGTCCATTTACAGGCAATTCTGTATAACGAACTTCTGCTAACACGGAAAAGTTCAGCAGATACTGATAGAAGTTATCTGATGAAACTTTTTTATACTACCATATTTATATGGACTATATATGTGTTATATAAAACCTAGGTAATTATCTAGGGTTTATTATAATGGCTGGAACTGAAGATGTCCTATCGCATTCCCAGAGGCATAACTTGTTGCTGCTGTGCCCCAATGCTAAATCTGTAAAAGGGCCTCCAAATATAGTACTTCATTCATAGTTCCGGCCTTTTATGGGGAAGAGATACCTTATTGACCCTAATAGGCTCTGCCGACCAGGTGCAACTGCGTCATCTCTACGCAATACAGTTACACCCCTACATATTTCCAAACCGCTGTGGGATTCTTAGCCATGTGTTACTTTATACATTTTGAACCTCTCTTTGTGTGTATTAGAATCAATATTTTACACTTTAAAGGAGTTTTCTGGTTTTATATAAATAGAGATGAAATGGTCACTGCACTTTGAGACAACATGTGTTAATATGATAGCCTATTTGATAACTAGCTAATGTGCAGATCACTTTATTTACCTAAAATTACTCTTTTGTGCTAAGATGTCCTTCTAAATATGTGGCCACTAGGGGGTCTCCCTTCTTTCTAATTTGCTGTCCACTGCCTGTTGCTCTGAAAAAGCTACTTTCACACATCTCTAATGTGCTGCAGATTTTGTAGAAAATTTTGGTGCAGATCTGCAAAAGATTTCACTCTTTTCAATTTAAAATCAATTAAAAGGGTGAAATCTGATGCAGATCTGCAGTATGTTACAAAATCACGGCAAAGCAGTGGCATGTGCACACCCTGAAGGTTATGTCCACTTTTACCAGCTTTTTTTTAATGATTGCTCCAATGCATCTAAACAGAAAGATATTGCAACTTTACAACTACTCTTTATTAAAAATTACCAACTGCTTTGTGTCTATAGCTCCTATGCAGATCCATGTATCTCCATGGTAGCAGATAGAAAACAAACTATGGAGTCTGATTCTTCAATCATACTATCTTTCAGATATTCCCTACTTCTTGCTAACATACATTCAGTCAGAAAAATAATAAAAGATTACACAGGTTTGTTGTGTGTGTCCATGAAGACGATTAAGTCTGCATGGGAATTGTAGACCCAGGATGGTAGGATAGTTTTTTTTTTCATGAAGACCACTTGCAAAGTTATCGCATATATTTAAGTCATCATGTTTATATGCCCACATATAGTCATGAATCCCCAGATTTACGACTCTGTAATTTATAGCACAACATTCAGATTTCTGCTGGTTGCTATAGGAATTAGTTGACTGTTTCTAACAGTTTAGCTGATTATCCATAATTCAGTGCTGTGGGCAGCATATATCAAATTACTGCACAATTCTTGATGCAAACTACAATTTCCATAGTACAAATCAGCAGAGCAAACTTTAAGAAGAAACTGAGCAAATTAAGTCTAAATGCTCCCACTCATTCTTACACTCCCACCCATATAGGCTATAGTCTGTGCAGAGATAGCAGTCACACTGATTCTGGTGTATATAGGGCAGGGGGTAAGAGTCACAGTGGAATCCTGCCTACTCTTCATTACCTCTGTTAACTGAGTATCAAGCAAGCCCAAGCAGTTGAAGTCTGTTTCAGGTCAAATTTTACTAAACGTTTAGCTTGCAAAGACCCCAAACCTTGGGTGGATCATTCCAGCTGAACTTATTCAAAAAAGAAGGTGGTCTTGTGACTCAGCAGTTAGCACTGTTGCTTTGCAGCACTAAGGTCCTAGGTTCAAATCTAACCAAGGACAACATCTGCAGGGAGTTTGTATGTTCTCACTGTTTCATAATAATCACTTATATTTATATGTTGTTGTTGGTAGCCATTCACGATCCTAAAGGCTCCCTCCCTGTTTTTGGGTTTTGCGCCGAATCTTTGAGTTGTGTGATATCCATGCCAGTATCTGCTCTGACAGTATCAGCCATCGTGTCCTTTGGCGGCCAGGTCTTCTTTTGCCACTGATCTGTCCAAGCATTATGGATTTTTCTAGTGACTCTGCTGGCATTACTTAGCCAAAATATGTGAGCCTGAGCCCGGTCATCTTGCCCTCCAGTGATATATCGTATCTTATACAATTCAGGACATCTGTTTGTTACTCTCGCCGTCCAGGGAATATACAGCAGCTTTCACCGGCACCACAGCTCCAATGCATCAATCCTCCTTCTATCAGCTTTTTTTTGCAGTCCAGCTTTCACATCTATACATGGCTATGGGGAAAACAGAGGTTTCCACTATCCTGCGTTTAGTTACTATGCCGATATCCCTACTTTTCCAGATTTTGTCCATGTTTAGCATTGTGCTTTGCCCCAATGCTATCCTACGTTTTATTTCTGGCATAGATTTTCCAGCCTGGTCAATTTTTGAGCCAAGGAAAATTGAAGTGTCGCACGCATTCTACAGCCTCGTTGTCGATTTTGATTTGAATTTGACCATTTTTTGCAGTTGTCATAATTTTAGTGTTCTTTAAATTCAGGTAGAGACCCATTTTTTTACTTTCAGATTTAATCTTACATACAGGCTGCTTCAGACCGGCTTCTGTTTCTTCAAGCAGAGTTGTGTCGTCTGCATAACGGAGATTGTTGATGTTTCTGCCACCTATTCTCACCCCAGTTTCTAATTTGTCTACGTCCATTTATATAGTACATGTATATTGCACAGCACTTTACATTACTTGATATTTTCTGTCCTCATTGGGGCTCACAATCTACATTCATCTCTTAGTATGGTTTTGGAGTATAGAAAGAAACCCATAAAAACACATGGAGAATATAGAAATTTCATTCAGATGTTGTCATTGGTCAGATTTGAACCCAGGACCCAGTGCTTTCAGGGACAGAGAGCAGTTAAATATAAGCAAAGCTTCTGCTGCTGGATGTTCAGGGGAAGGTAGGGCACAGAGGTATCATCAGTGCTTTGAGGGGGCACAGGGGGACATAAATGTTTTTGGGGGGGCACAGGGGAGAGATTAGTGGTATGGAGGGCCACATAGGGGACACTAGTACTATTGGGGTGTTACTGAGTGGTTTATTAGGAGAAGTGGCAGGAACGCAAGGACCCTTTTACAAAGGCCGATCAACATTTAGATATTCGCTAAATCGAAAATCTGGATGATAATCGTTCAGTGTAAATGCCGGCAGCAACTAAACGATGAATGAGAATTTGTTCATCATTCAGTTTCTGCAGATATTAAAATCAAAGGACAATCAGCCTATTTACTTCAGATGGAGGTGGGTGGACAGAATGATGTCCAGCCCACTCCGCCTCCATTCACGGAGTGATCATCGCTCCCATGTGTAAGCACAGAAGCAGTTAAAGGGGTTGTCCCGCGGCAGCAAGTGGGTCTATACACTTCTGTATGGCCATAATAATGCACTTTGTAATATACATTGTGCATTAATTATGAGCCATACAGAAGTTATAAAAAGTTTTTTACTTACCTGCTCCGTTGCTGGCGTCCTCGTCTCCATGGTGCCGACTAATTTTCGCCCTCCGATGGCCAAATTAGCCGCGCTTGCGCAGTCCGGGTCTTCTGCTCTCTTCTATGGAGCCTTTCGTGCAGGATGCTGGCTCCGTGTAGCTCCGCCCCGTCACGTGCCGATTCCAGCCAATCAGGAGGCTGGAATCGGCAATGGACCGCACAGAAGAGCTGCGGTCCACGGAAGAAGAGGATTCCGGCGGCCATCTTCACAGGTAAGTATAGAAGTCACCGGAGCGTGGGGATTAAGGTAAGCGCTCCGGTAAGCTTTCTGTACGTCCCTGCATCGGGGTTGTCTCGCGCCGAACGGGGGGGGGTTGAAAAAAAAAAAAACCCGTTTCGGCGCGGGACAACCCCTTTAAGGCTGAGATGACTATCTCTGTGTAGACTGGTATTGGACTATTATATGGTGACTGCATTGTGGGGAGGTAACATTGTGCTGAACCACTGCATCTAAACCAACCACAATATACTATAGAAATGACGCCTCTTATATATTTTTGTTTATCATTTATTTTAATTTTTTTAAATGGGGGGGTGGCCAATTCTACGTTTTGCTATGGGGCCCCATGAATTTTATGTACACCCTTGGTGATAGCTTATACTTTAGAGCACTGAGGATAAAATTGAACTCAGAATCTGTTTCTTTCATTCACTGTGTTAACCGTATAGTCAAGGAAATAACTGTACCACTATAGTGTCAAGAGAAAATATGCTTAGAACATCTGTATCTTACAGCTCGAAATGTCCAGCCTATTGTGTTGAGCGTTGAGCACAACTGTAAGACATTAAGTATATGGGAGTAAAAAGGTCATTCCACTTTCTAGAAAGGCTTCCAGTGAATTTCTCCAAGCCTCAGTTTAATTACTCTCTTCAGACTGTAACCGTTTACAGGAACCTCTCTGTAAATGATAAAGTCCCCATTCATTTTATATTATAATCTTGTCACCTATGACAGCTTGTCTGCAGATTAAATACGTGATCCATTAAGGAAAATATAGTCTTGGACAACAAGAATGTCCACCTCAAAAGTGATTGAATTGAAAACATTTCCAAAAATATGGCAGCATGTTAAAATGCTATTTTGCAGTGCTTGAACTTAAAGGGGTTGTCGATTTTGGACAACATTCTCTTGTTAGTAGGGTCGCCTTATGATACGTTCACCACTGAGTGTCCTGCCGATGGTGCATGCAGTGATGAAATGTAATCTGTGGGGAATGGTGGCAGTTAGTGGTCAATTTCCATGCAGCACCATCACTTGTGAAATCTTTTTGCAACTTTTTATAAGCATTGAACCTTTTTGTGTAAATAAGCTCAGACTTTATCACTCTAATAAAACTTATAGACCCTAATAAGCTCTAAAATAATCTAAATTTTGACTAGTGGAGCGCAGTGAGTACCCGTAACCTGGTATGTTACCAAAGCTTAGGCATCTGACCTGCCTCCCAGTAACATAATATAGTGTGTAAAGGCTGAAAAAAAATGACATATGTCCATCTATTTCTGCCTATTACAACCCCTAATGTGTATCCAGAGGAAGGCAATAAACCACAATGAGGTAGAAGTCAACTTTCCTGATTTTACTGGAAAATGGATGCTATGTCTTGTTTCAGTGGCTAGTGGCTTGAAAAAGACCCAATAGGGTCGAAACGTCGCCTATTTTAAAACAATGAAACAATAAAGTTGTTCCTTTGAATTAAGAATTGGGTTTTGCACCTTTTATGCTGCCACTTCTTCTATATCTCCAATGATATGCCCCAATCCAATAGAACAGACCCTGTTACTACTGAGTCCCTAAATATAAGAAACAAGGATCTGTGTATCACATTACTTCATTACCTTAGAACCTGGGGATGTATGCCATTGGGACCTAGCGATTTGTATATTTTAATCTTTTTAAGGCAGCCCTGCACTTCTTTCTGGGTTAGACTGGTGGCATTTAGTGCAGAGTTTACTTTATCACTCTGCATCTCATCTGACATTTTATTTTCCTCTGTGAATACACTGGCAAAAAAAAATTTAATATATTTGCTTTCTCCTCATCACCCTCCACAATTTTTCCCTCGTTACTTTTTAAAGGGGAAACACTTTGCATTTGAATCTTTTTGCTATTTATATAATTAAAGAATAATTTAGGGTTAGTTTTACTTTTTTTGTCAATGAGTCTCTCTGTCTTTATCTTTGCTGCTTTTCATTCAAAAATATTTTATTATGACATAGGTGACAAAACTTAATTAACAACAATATATAGCTGTATAACTTTGACAGATTAAGCTCTATAAAAGGAAATTTAACAGCATATCCCTTCTGCCAGTGGATCCCGAAAAGCATCCAAAGAGTACACCCATGTCACAGATTTTCAGATAAATCAAACAATATAATAGAACACAAAGTAAAATAGATAAAAACGGGTAGGAAAGGGAAATCTAGGGGAGGAAAAGGTGGGAAGGGACATCTGGGCCTCAAAGGAGGTTGGAAAAGAGAGATCGATCCTGCTGATTAGAAATGTTGGCAATCCAGGCTATCTTTGACATTCTCTCATGTGAGGCCAAGGAAACCAGGGTCAAGCCCAAATATAGCTTTTACTGTGCCATGCCCGAACCTAAAGACAACCCTTCTTCCATTCTGGGAGATGAGCTAAATTCCAGCCATGGCTGCCATACCGCATAAAATGCATTAAGATCTGGGTCCTCCACAGCTCTCATCTCTTCATAACGCACCAGTGTGTTGGTAGCCTCCACCAACTGAACTCTGGTTGGGGAAATGTTGGTTCTCCACAATTTAGGGATGAATATCTTTGCTGCTTTTATTTGCTTTTCACATAATTTATTTTTTACCTTATAGACTTTTAGTGTTTTCTCGTTGCTTTTTTTGGTAGGTTAAATGCTTTCTTTTGGTTGTTTATTGCCCCTTTACATTTTTATAGAGCCACATTGGTTTCTCATTTATTTTCTGTACTCTTATTTCTGAAATGTATTATATTGGTCACTATTTACCGTGTGCCCCCCTCCCCCCCCCCCCCCCCCCAACCTGCACCTGTACCTAGTATTCTGTCAGGTCTATTGGTTAATATTAAGTCCAAAATTCCCACTCCTTGATTTGGGTTCTGCACAAGTTGGAAAAGTTAATTATCTTTAGTTATTGACAGAAATTTGTTTCCTTTATAAGATCCACAGGTTTCATATTTATATCTGCATAGTTAAAGTCTCCCAGAATAATTACCTCATTATGATTTGCTGCTTCATCTATTTGCCTTAGTAATAGATTTTTGTGGCTTCTGTTATATTTGATGGCCTATGTAAAACCGCAATGAGGATTTAATTATTGTTTTTCCCTCCATGTATCTATAGCCATACAGACTCCTCATGTTCATCTCCTTCACATATAACTTCCCGTTGTGTGGGCTTTAAACACAACTGTACATAACGAAAAACTCCTTCTGTTCGATTTTATTCAATCCCTTCTAAATAACTATAACCCTTTAATTAATCGCCCAGTCACAGCTTTCATCTAATCAGTTCTCCATTATTCCCAATATGTCGTAGTTTTCCTCAGTCTTTCTTGCTTCCAGTTTGTCAACCTTAATCGGTCAGACTTCTAGTATTAGTCAACATATAATTTAGAAAGTTATCGTTATGTTTATTTTAAGTGTATCCCTAATAACTGTTTTGACATTTAATAGGGATACACTTTAAAAAAACATATGCTAGAAGTCTGACCAATAAGGTTGACGAACTAGAAGTAATAAAGAACCTAAGTGCCAGGAAGACAGCACACCATTCAACGATCCCCGTCTTTACGGCAGACTGCCCTGTCTGTCCCCCTAATTATTGAATCTCCCTCTACCAGGACCTGTCTAGCCTTCCCTTCATATTGGAGAAGACATCCCCTGGCGGTCAGAGGCATGTCATGCTGCAGCAGTGCTAATCTTGTAATGGCATGCCCCTCATCTGCCAATTTTGCTAACTTGTTGGATTGTGCCAGTTCAGGACTAGCCTCCCTGGTTCTCTTCCCTCTACCTCTCCTTTTAACTATCACCCAGCTAGCTGCCTACTCATCCTGCTCTACCAAACTACCATCCACCCCCACATCTACCCCAGCAAGTGTCTGCTCATTAAGCAGTAAACTCTTTATCATGTTGTCAATGGATGTCAGTTTTGCAAGCTGCTCATTTAGATCCAGAATCTGAGCTTCCAAACATATAATATGCTCAAAGCAATACGCTCTCTCGAATGGCTGTTAAAGGACTATATACATGGCCAAACTATATGTGTTTTGAAATCTAACAATGTAATCTCCTAATATATTGCCTCAGCAGAATGTATTAACCTCTAGGAAAGATAACTATAGCTACCATGTATAAGCTATAAAACCACTGGGATTTAATATAAGCACAAATAAATAAATACAAATAAAAATAGAGATTTCACCTGATTTTAAGTTACACAGACTTACTTGAAATCAAGCACACGTTCCAATGCTCCCCCAGTATATTCGCTTTGTTGTTTGCCTTAAGTAGTTATCAGCAGCAGTAACTCCTGCAATGAAATGGAATGCAGTAAAATGGTCAGGGGTGACAGTGTGGATATTGGGAGCACACACGGCCGTGTTGGGGTGTGATCTATCCTCTATCTTGCAATAAGTATAGGATTGAGGGAATGCAAATAGGTGAACTCTCTGCAGTCATGCCCTCGTCACATGCTGTGAAGGCCTGGTTTGTGAAAGTTAGCAAGAATTATATGAAATTACAAACTCAGTTCTATTGCATAGTATGTATATACAGTTCGTGTGGATCATTCGTCAAAGCTAAATGATAATCTATAAAGTACTGAAGATGCCTTTGAGAACTAGTATCTTCCTCTGCTATTTCCACTGTTGTTAGAAGTCAGGATTTTTAGCACATACATGGATTATCTCTACTGCCTCTAGAGGCCAAAACTGGTATAGCTAGCAATTTACAATTTTGGCATAAAAAAGTACAAATTTTTGCCCTTTGCCTTCACCATGTTTCTAATAAAATGGGTGGAGCTAAGTATAAGGGGTGGGAACCACCACAACCCAACATAGTTACCATAATTTATAAAAGAAACTATTGTAAGGCATACAAATAGGCAGAGATGCGACACATTTATTAAGGGCCCTATGCCAGTCTGTGGCCAATTATGCCACACACTTGCCATTTTTTTTCATGGTCAGCTGAAATTTTGCAACAGGCCGAGATCACATCTTTGGCTGACTATAACCTGCGATTGACCATCACGGGCAATCGTTCATATTATTTTTGTAGCTAATAGCTGCCTGAAATGGCCAAAACTGTCCATTTTTGGGTGACCATGTGTAAGGCCACCATAATACTGAATAGATTTACCCGCATTACAATAGAAATAATAAGGTTGCAATCTTTAACAAGTGAAAAATTAAGAAATTCTGGAAAGTGTGTTTCGCCAGCGAGGAAGTAATTAGCTTCTACTTATATTTGGGCATCATAGAAAGGTAAGATGTTTTATTGTACGTGTACCTCGACACATTTTTCTTTTAAAATCTGGAATCACATTTTAGTTGATCACACCTAGCACCCTGAGAAAAGATAATGACGTTAAAGCTAAAATAAATTGTATCTATTTGATGGACAGTGATACTTTAAAGTGTAGAGTAAAGTCAGAGACGTAAAGCAGGAGCTATAAAATAGATTTAATGTGGATTATGGCTTCTAAAGTGGTCAAAGTTAATGCAAAAAATGTGCAGCAACAGCGTGAAATAACATCAAGATTAGAAAAAGTGTGGGATAACGTGAGACAATCCGTAATATAGAATGACTTTTATTGTATAGCCTGTTACATTTCGAACTGGTTTTATTGCGAAAATTACTGTTTTCTGTATTTTTGTATCAATTTTATTAATTGGTGGTTCAGAGTTTGCAGCATGAACGCATTTTTTTTTTGCAGTTTAGACGCGCTTGCGCAGTCCGGTCTTCTCCCTTCTGAATGGGGCCGCTCGTGCCGGAGAGCTGCTCCTCGTAGCTCCGCCCCGTCACGTGTGCCGATTCCAGCCAATCAGGAGGCTGGAATCGGCAACGGAACGCACAGAGCCCACGGTGCACCGTGGGAGAAGACCTGCAGTCCACCGTGGGTGAAGATCCCGGCGGCCATCTTAGCAAGGTAAGTAAGAAGTCACCGGAGCGCGGGGATTCGGGTAAGTACTATCTGTTTTTTTTTTTAACACCTGCATCGGGTTTGTCTCGCGCCGAACGGGGGGCCTATTGAAAAAAAAAAAAAACGTTTCGGCGCGGGACAACCCCTTTAAGCATTAGTAATGGCCCATACAGACCTCTACTCAGGCCTCTGCTGGACAACTGGAAAGCATCAACATTTGATTAACAATGGTCCACCACTAGGGATCCCCACTGATCAGCTGATTATCTAGCCCGCTGTCAGTGCAGTGGGCCAAACATTGTCATCGGTGATCAGGGCCAGAAGTGTGATAGGAGGCATCACTCCCATTGATTTCCATAGGAGTGAAGCTGCCTATAACAGTTCAGGCCCTGACCACTGATGACCATGTCCAGCCCACTGCATTAACAGCAGATTGGAGGATCAGCTGATCCCCGCTGATCAACTATTGATGACCTATCCTGAGGATAGGTCATCAGTTGTTAAAGTCTCGGAATACCACTTTAACGGCTGAAGTAAAAACTACAGGATTTTAGAATTTTTTTTCTAAATATAACCTGCAGAATAAAAAAATCACCAAAATGTAAAACATTTTTAACATAAAAAATTGCTTTAAACAATAGGTCATTTTTAGAGATGAGCGAGCACGCTTGTTTAAGGCTGATGCTTGAGCGAGCATCAGTCTTTTCGAGTAACTGATTACTCGTCCGAGCACCATGCGGGAGGGGGTGCAGGGGGGAGAGTGAGAGAGATCACTCTCTCCCCCCCCCCCCCCCCCCCCCGCATGGTACACAGACGAGTAATCAGTTACTCGAAAAGACCGATGCTCACTCAAGCATCAGCCTTAAACAAGCGTGCTCGCTTATCTCTAGTCATTTTCTGATGGCACAAAGTTTGTTTAAAGTTTATAGACTTTCAGAAACCCTCTACTTTGAGCACTAAGATACCCCTATGATAATCCCATTGTTTTTTATAATTTTTCATGGACGTACTAATAGGCAAACACCTTCAGTTTCGCAGCCCTTCAGTAAATAGCTGTCATTGCAAGGGTCATACTATTTGTGCAGCGTACCATATCAGGTTTCACTGAGTCACCGCACCTTCTTGAAAAATAATGTCAATGTTGCATTGGCATTTTAGAATGATGACTTGGACCTTTTCTGTCCACCAACGCTGCATTGTGACACTTGTTATTTGTCTCCCTGGTCATTCTCCTTATGTCATCCCACTAGCTGATTATTTATGAAGGCAATTGAGATAACTTCTATTAGTGAATCATCACAAAGACTGTTAATCAACACTAGGAAAACACCTTCACGGAGCACAAGCAAGTGATTAATGCTAGCAGAGTACAACGCGCTGTTATGACACAATATGTCACACGTGAAAGTGATATAGCTATTTAGCAGAAAACCCCCGCACTGGAGTAAATGCAACCAGCAGGCTTCTTTGGCTTCACGTATACATTCAATTATTTCCTATGTTTTGTTCCTTAATGCAAGCTACAAACAGAGCATTTGTTTAAAGCACTGTGACACTTATTAGTCTCCTGGGGCAAAATTGGGCTGGTTGTGTGCAAAGGTCTTACAAGAGGAAAAAGTACAATTTATTTCAGTTGGATTCCATTTATTTGGTACATTTGTTACGGCTTTGTGCAATGATTTGGGCTTTTAGTCTTTGTTTTTTTTTTCTCTTGCAAAACATTAGTAGATGGACCCCTGAGTCAACTGAAACATTCTTCGCCACGTTCTCCCGTTGATTCTTATAACTATTGAGAATTGCTGTCTGCTTCCAGCTTGTTCCTACATTCTAAATGGACCATTTGAGTCATTTCAAAGAGAAATGGCATATTTCGCAAGGATATTGAAAACCTCCAAAAGATGTTAGAAAAGTTCCTACCAGCGCAGAAGTGACATGAACTAGTGTGCTTTAAGTGTCAGCTTACAATATAATCTTTCATTTTCCCCGGCAAGTACAATAAAAAAAGAGCACCGTTGAATCATTCTTACAAGTTCTTTGAAATGTACTAGTATATATAAAGCAAAAAAATCTCCCTTTAGTGGAAATAAGAAGATTTTGACATAATCTATTCTAGATGTCTATGCACTATACAAATACTATATGTCATATAAAGGGGTCACCTCACCACAACAATCTCTTTCCACATGACGTATTAGAGCACATGGAAATTATAAAGAGGGGTCCCTTTATTAGCCAGAGTGGAAAGCCATTTAAAAAATGCCTCTCATGGATTGAACATGATTGGCCATTCATTTACAAGATAATGACCCAAAGCACACAAGTAAACCAACTAAAGAAAAGTTGTGTTTTAGAATGGCTAAGTTTGAATCTCGACCTTATCCCTATTGAGATGTTGTGGCACGACCAGCAAAGGATTGTGTATACAAGACATCTCAGAACCATTGATAAACTGTAACACATTTACAAAGAAGGACAGTCAAAAATCCAATTCAGTGTTGTGTGAATCTTATTTGCAGTTGCAAGTGACATTTGCTGGAGGTGATTGCTGCTAAAGGGCGATCTACGTGTTATTAAATTCAAGAGTTTGCTTGCTTTTTTCTCCCTGCACTGTGGATATTTACTCCATGTCCACAATAAAAGACATGAAGGATACTAATGTTTGTGTGTTCTTAGTTTAGGTAGATTTTCTTGTCTATATTGTGACTTAGATAACAATCCGACCACATTGTATTAGGGTTCAATGCAGAATTAAATGTTATTCCAAAGGATGCACTTACTTTTTCTTGCAACTATACCTAGTGAAAAGTCCGTAGTCTTTAGCAGAAGTCTAATATGCAAAATTTCATGCGACTAAATGCAATGTCACAGCGATGATCACCCAGACAGAAAAACAAGTAGTTGCTAAGCTAGTTGGACATAGACTACTAGTCATGGAGAGGCGGCACCAGCGAAGGAGCGGAATCAGGTGATGTCATGGCATCAGTCCCGGTCCATGTGATTCTATTTCCAGTGCATAGTCCCTGCCATTCAACAATGAGTGTTGATGAGTGCCTTATTCCTGTCTCTGCAGAAGTTCCCTAAGATGTCGTCTGTCGGAAATCCTTCAGTGGCTTTAGTGTATAAAGTGCCCTGCTGTACATCTCTGCTACAGCATCTCCCATGGTGTATGAGCTGATTGGCTGACAGGAAGGTGTTTCCTCTAGCCAGCCAATCAGCCGTAATGGAAGTGTGTTCATTCCAGGCCCGCCTCCAAATGGAAGTTGGTTATTGTCCTGAGTATTTGGTGAGGCAGCAGATTCCTGTTAGATAAGTACCTGTGGCTATTTATTCTGTGTGGGGCTTATTCATTTCTATGTTATACTGTGTTGTATACATTACTCATTCAATCTGCATCAAACATCTTCCCTATCCTTCTCCTAGGGACAGACTAGGCCCCTTAGGTTGCTGACATGGGGCTGCTCATATTGGGATGATTGTTCTGCTTCTAGGCAGGGTTTATCACTCCAAAGATGGTTAGAGATAATGTTCCAATTCTCTTATCCTGACACCCCTGACTGCTTCCTTAATGATCCAGAACTCTGCATCCATACAGACCGCTACTGCACAGTCCTCCTTTTCCTGCCTAATCAGTCCCCTCCAGGAGATGACGCTTCAGATCACTCGGGGGTGCAGGTCCTACTACAGAAGGGACAGACAATAGGGTCTAACAGTAGCAGCAAGATCGTAAATGATGTTATAACCATGTGACCAAGAAGCAGCTAGAGGGGGTCATTACTACACTTGTATGTGGGGACTTAGTGTTAATAAAATCAGTACCTAACATGCCAGATGTGTGTGCACATTAAGCAAAGCTGTATGAGTTGTGTGTGCATGTATGTAGCAGAGCTCTATGTGTGTGGGCATATATGAGAGCTATATATTTACATGTGAATGTTGCAGAGTTGTGTTGGTATGTAGCAGAGTTGTGTTGGTAAGTAGCAGAGTTGTGTTGGTAAGTAGCAGAGTTGTGTTGGTAAGTAGCAGAGTTGTGTTGGTAAGTAGCAGAGTTGTGTTGGTATGTAGCAGAGTTGTGTTGGTAAGTAGCAGAGCTATGTTTATATGTTGAGAGATGTGTGTGCTACCTTCATGTACATTGTCTGTGCAGCAGTGCTGTGTATAATGTGAACTTATGTGTTTGCGCCATTGTTTGAATCAACACACTTGGTTTAATTGGACCTGACTGTTAACCCCCTCTTCTATACTAGAACACCGGAGTTAATGACAGAAGCCCCTCCATTTCATTAGACCCCCAGAGACTTTTAAATTAGTATGAAATAGTTTTTCCTGGTGTCCCAACCTGGGTGCATCTTATAGTCAGATACATCTTCTAGTCCATAAAATACAGTATGTATTTTCCAGCTTGAATTAAAGCACTATAATTAATGCAAGGCCAGACTTGGAAAGGAAGACTGGATCTCGTTCAAAAGAGACATTAGATTTAAAAGATTGAACGAAAGCCGGCATAAGTAAAGGCAGCAATACACTTAACTTGTCTGCTGGGTATCGCTGGCATTTTAATTTGGTAGGGTTTGCTGCTAGGATTATATTCAGGGTCAACTGGAAATGATCAATAAATCACAATGAGCTCCAAAAATTATTCTTCACCTGGTATTTTCTTCATTTTTTTCATTGCATGACTTTAATATTTCAAATTTCAAGGGCGATAAGCAGAGAAAGGAAAAATAGAATATAGAAATTTCCCAGAATAATCCATCTTAACAATAGAACTGCGCTGCCTTAGATCAACTCAAGGATTTACATTCACTGGTGATTGTTATATTCATATTCTTCTTCTTCCTATATTTGAGTATTTAGAAAATGATGAACCAGACTACAAACATTTCTAATTATTCCATTTTGATATGGTATAGTGTCAATGTCAATTTAACAGAGACCACAGGGTGCTTTAGGCACTAAGGTTGGGTTCAAGTGGAACTTCTGCACCACTTATAGTAATGTTGATGCCTGGAGCCATACCTAAAATTATTTACTTATAGTCATTTAGGTGATGGTTAAATTCTATGACTATCCTACATAATGCAGTATATGATCCTCATTCAATGTAATGTGACATACATACGGAGTTGGTTTGCTGTACATTCAGAGATGCTCTTCTACAGACCACTCTTGTAGCACATAAACATGGCTACTTGAGCTTTTATTGCCTTTTTGTTAGCTTGATCCAGTCTGGCCATTCTACATCACAGAAGGGGAAATATAGAAACATAAAAACAATCACAGACGACGGCCATTACTTACTGAGTAAGGAGTGCACATAGATGCATCCTCTCACCATGCAGGTAGCTGACTACCAAATGAGGGAGCTAATTGCACCTGTGCAGGACACCGATGAGACAGCCACTCACACTGCCTCTTGATATAGAGGGGGGTGGCTGCTTGGCGTACACTCCCACACATAGTGGATACAGGGTGCCAGACCATTCTGATATATACACTACCGTTCAAAAGTTTGGGGTCACCCAAACAATTTTGTGTTTTCCATGAAAAGTCACACTTATTCACCACCATGCGTTGTGAAATGAATAGAAAATAGAGTCAAGACATTGACAAGGTTAGAAATAATGATTTGTATTTGAAATAACATTGTTTTTACATCAAACTTTGCTTTCGTCAAAGAATCCTCCTTTTGCAGCAATTACAGCATTGCACACCTTTGACATTCTAGCTGTTAATTTGTTGAGGTAAGCTTGTGAAATTGCACCCCATGCTTCTAGAAGCATCTCCCACAAGTTGGATTGGTTGGATGGGCACTTCTGGCGTACCATACGGTCAAGCTGCTCCCACAATAGCTCAATGGGGTTCAGATCTGGTGACTGCGCTGGCCACTCCATTACCGATAGAATACCAGCTGCCTGCTTCTGCTGTAAATAGTTCTTGCACAATTTGGAGGTGTGTTTAGGGTCATTGTCCTGTTGTAGGATGAAATTGGTTCCAATCAAGCGCTGTCCACTGGGTATGGCATGGCGTTGCAAAATGGAGTGATAGCCTTCCTTATTCAGAATCCCTTTTACCCTGTACAAATCTCCCACCTTACCAGCACCAAAGCAACCCCAGACCATCACATTACCTCCACCATGCTTAACAGATGGCGTCAGGCATTCTTCCAGCATCTTTTCATTTGTTCTGCGTCTCACAAACGTTCTTCTTTGTGATCCAAACACCTCAAACTTGGATTCATCCGTCCACAACACTTTTTTCCAGTCTTCCTCTGTCCAATGTCTGTGTTCTTTTGCCCATCTTAATCTTTTTCTTTTATTGGCCAGTCTCAGATATGGCTTTTTCTTTGCCACTCTGCCCTGAAGCCCAAAATCCCGCAGCCGCCTCTTCACTGTAGATGTTGACACTGGTGTTTTGCGGGTACTATTTAATGAAGATGCCAGTTGGGTACCTGTGAGGCGTCTGTTTCTCAAACTAGAGACTCTAATGTGCTTATCTTCTTGCTTAGTTGTGCAACGCGGCCTCCCACTTCTTTTTCTACTCTGGTTAGAGCCTGTTTGTGCTGTCCTCTGAAGGGAGTAGTACACACCGTTGTAGGAAATCTTCAATTTCTTAGCAATTTCTCGCATGGAATAGCCTTTATTTCTAAGAACAAGAATAGACTGTCGAGTTTCAGATGAAAGTTCTCTTTTTCTGGCCATTTTGAGCGTTTAATTGACCCCACAAATGTGATGCTCCAGAAACTCAATCTGCTCACAGGAAGGTCAGTTTTGTAGCTTCTGTAACAAGCTAGACTGTTTTCAGATGTGTGAACATGATTGCACAAGGGTTTTCTAATCATCAATTAGCCTTCTGAGCCAATGAGCAAACACATTGTACCATTAGAACACTGGAGTGATAGTTGCTGGAAATGGGCCTCTATTCACCTTTGTAGATTTTGCACAAAAAACCAGGCATTTGCAGCTAGAATAGTCATTTACCACATTAGCAATGTATAGAGTGCATTTGTTTAAAGTTAGGACTAGTTTAAAGTTATCTTCATTGAAAAGTACAGTGCTTTTCCTTCAAAAATAAGGACATTTCAATGTGACCCCAAACTTTTGAACGGTAGTGTATATATGTACATATATGTAGTTCACCATGCAGACCAGCAGCCTATTAATTACACCATAATAATTTGGTGGGTTACCCTGCACTTCCAACAGTGAACCACATTGGTATTGCCTGGGCTGCCCCTGGAGTCTTAAATTTGGTAGTTTTTAGGAGTCTAGCCATTCTCCACTAAATTTCCTCCTTCACGAGGCATTTATTAATCTCAAATCTCTGGGGATCAGAAATGTTTGTAGTCTTGTTTACCATTTTCTAAAGAATCAAATCTAAGAAGAAGAAGTAGAAGAACAAATACAAGAATAATAAGAATACAACAATGACCAGTAAATGTAAATCCTTGAGTAGATCTAAGGCTACATAGGTCTATTGTTAAGATGGATTATTCTGATAAATTTCTATATTCTACTTCTCCCTTGTCTGCTTATTACCCTTGGGATTTAAAATATTAAAATCATACAATGCAAAAAAAGCGCTATTTAGTCAAGGAAAATGCCAAAGGGCATAGCAGTAACTGGACAGACCCGATTAAGGGGATTCTGTCAGGACAGAAATTAGCGATGCCCATTGACTTTAAAGGGATCCTGTCATCCGGATATACTGCCTAAACACAAGCAGCATGAAACTGGGGCAGGGATGCCCATTACCTCTGTGGGTCTTTTATTCTGAAAAGCTGCAGTGTTTCAGAATAAATAAACTTTGAAGTTTGGCTTGTAGCTGAGATCTGAGTCATGGGGGTGGGCCATGCCGGTCCCTCCCCGCCCTCATCACGCAGAGTGACCATTCTCCCCCTATACATAAAAGCAATTGGCTTTGTTTTATGCCAGTTTCTTGTGAAAAAAATTCTTGCATGAATATACTGTTATCCATGACTACTTTTCCATGAAGCCACCCACTTTTCTGGACGCAGCAAAAATGTATCTAAAAGTGTCTTAAATAAGCCATAAATCTGGTGCAAAGCATGTAAGACAGTTTTATTGGGCATTTTCAATCTGCCTTGTCTCTTCTGTACATGGAATTGTTTCTTGTAATGCAATTAATCCCATGTTCTACTCCATTCACAAAAATGAGACTGAGCTGGGATGCCAGGCACAGCCACATGTATAGTGCCAGCATGGTGTCTAATACAACAGTGAAGGAGCAGTGGATCCATCAATATTGATAGTTTATTCCAAATGTAAGCCATCAATGTAAATCCTTGGAAGACCCATGTAACAAGCAGATATACACTATCTTACCAAACGTACTTGGACAACTGAACAAGAATCACAATGGCTTTGTGATGGACTGCTTATGTGCAACGACATAACCCCTATACCCAATAGCATGTAGCTCCCGTCTTCTGGTGCTGACACTGACTGGGTTCTCACTTACTTGCAGATTTGAGCTTCTGGATAGTGAAAATGTGATCTCTGAGGACAATCCTTCCCAGCTATCGTTTATCCCTTTGGTCAATATTTTGGGTCGTCCGATTCTTGGTTTAAGTGTGGTATGTTCCTCTCTCCTCCACCTTGTGATCACGTAACTTACAGTTGATCTGGCAACCTGGAATTTAGGAAAAAATCTCACAAACCGATAGTCCACTAATGTGTCACCCCACAATGATACCTCACGTAAATTGTAAGATCCTTGGAATGAGGCAGGAAACTATGGCTGGCATTGCCATGGGTCTACATCTTGTGTGGCATGGTTTGGGTCCAAATACCTTTGCTAGGATAGTGTACAGGTGGACCTAATATGGTCACCGAGTGTATAAGAAATGCAATGTCCACAATAGTAAAGCTAGTTTATCTGAAATGTAACACCATACTGTGTTTTTCCTGGATAGCAGAATATATCATCCTATCGGTCAGTAATTAAAATCATTAATTGAATATAACTCATATACAACTCAAGAAGCTTCACTAATGAGATGTTTTTAAACGTTATTAGTATTTGCCGTGCTTGATTAATGAGTCAGAAGATAAGCAGCAAACGGCTCATCCATAATAAGGAAAGAACAAGAAAATCATTAAAAGAAATAAAAACCACCAATTAAAGTAGATCAATTGCATATGATACTTATATGTCCCAGATATATTTTAATCATATTTTAAATATATGGAATATTTGTGCATCTCTTTTACATTCATACATTACTGCCATCTATAGTATAAGATGGTAGTGAAAAGGCATAAATAAGGATAGCCAAGGACTGGTAATTCAATATACAGTATAATAGATACATACAACACCGCACCCAAAAGAAATGAAGAAAATTACTCAAGAAAACTAGTGGAGTGGAATTGTTTCCCGCAGTAATTAATCAGGTTGCCTGGAAACTTCTCCCCGCACTATAAAAGCATAAAAGCTAAAGGAAAGGAATGACTCCACGCATAAGAACTATGCATTATGATTAGAGATGAGTGAGTATACTCGCTAAGGCACATTACTCGAGCGAGTAGTGCCTTAGCCGAGTATCTCCCCGCTCGTCTCTAAAGATTCGGGGGCCGGCGGGGGAGAGCGGGGAGGAACGGAGGGGAGATCTCTCTCTCCCTCTCTTGCCTCCGCTCCCCCCTGCTCCCCGCCGCAACTCACCTGTCACCGGCGCCAGCCCCCGAGTCTTTAGAGACGAGCGGGGAGATACTCGGCTAAGGCACTACTCGCTCGAGTAATGTGCCTTAGCGAGTATACTCGCTCATCTCTAATTATGATCATTATAGTTGAAAACCCGCCAAACTTAATACACCATGTTCAATGGATCCCACCATTTTTAAAGGAATTTGCTCACAAGCGTGACACTTTTCTTTGAAGTTAAATACGTTTACCAGCCCGGTGACTGGAGTGACTGGAACCCTTTTAATATGTTTTGTGTATACACTGGGACCTTTCTGGTGCATTCGTGGCCAAATTGGATAAAGTAACAGTTGGAGACATTGGGAGAACGCTGCTCGGGTGCTAGCGTCCCCGCAATCCCCCGGTGGGGGCGTGACCGCCTGCATCCAGGCATCTTAATCTTAACCTTAACCTGAAAAACACCTCAGGGACCTAAGAGGTATGTGGAAGTAATATTGTTACTCACAAAAGAATTGAAGTAGGTGACGTGTGGGAGGCACCGGTGTATACACCTCGACCACCTAAGTGGCGTTAAGCGCAGATCCAAAGTCTGAAGTCTAAATACGGAGATTTGACATTGCCCCCCCTCCTCCCCCCCTCCCCCTCTCCCCCCCCCCCCGTCTCCACCCCTCCCCCTTTGCCCCCCCCCCCTCTTAGCCTTTAAGCCTTACCTTACTGATAAGTTGTAAAGTTTTTATAATTATAGGTACTTGAATGTGATGACCTATGCCCACTCTGGCCAGATAATTAAGCTTCAGAGCCGGGTGTCTGACCAGGCTGGGCAGCCCAGATATATGTCCGTTTGATAAGGGTTTACAGTCATGACGGTTATACTCGCACACAAATTCTGTTAAATACTCTTTGTATTTCATGTTATTGAATTTTGGACAAACAGTTAGTACTTATGTAAGGTTGAATACCCTGTATGAAAATCTTTCAATAAAAAGTGAATTAATAAAAAAAAATTATCTGTGTCTTAGACATACGTTGGCTAGATTTTAGAACATGTTATCTACAATTCATGTCATATATAGTTTTCTACATTTGCTAGTCTATGTACATTTGGATTATTGGTGAACATGACATGAAGATTATTTTGGTTATTAGTGCATAGATCATGTAGTAACTTGTTTATATCAAATGCTCCCAAGATCCTATTCACACAAACATCTACATCGAAATCTGCTGACAGACATTTTAGAGAGACTTTGTTACGTACTTTTAGCCCTATAAGCTAAGCTTATCTGGGAGATGTAAGTGTTATATCTGCATGTCCCGTCATTCTTCCGGTGTTAGATCTTGAAGCACCCACAGCAGTGCATTAAGCAGCGCTGCTAAGTAGACCGCCCATTATAAAATTAGAACATGAGGACTACTTAGCAACTTTCAACAATGACTTTCAGCGGGGAAACCACAGGATAAACAAGGAAGGTAAGTAAAACACTTATATCCCTGGTATCAGCGGGTCACATACTTTCAGTCCAAAAGCTTAGCTGATGGGGCTACAAGTAGATGACAGATTCCTTTTTATCGCAAATTACTGCAATTTTAGCAGTTATGGATCCACGTGTATAAAAAGTTAAATTACCAGAACTCAAGAGCAGGTTCAATGCCATATGAGCGGTAATTAAATAATGTGGTAAAAGCCATATTATTTAGTTAAACCTTTAATTGGATCTCTGCCATAAGATTTGCTGTCCACCGACAGTTGTCAAGTGAAGTTTATCTCTAGTAACAGAGGCTCTGAGATGGAACACAGGAAGTGTAGGAGGAGGATGATTCATGCTGCTCATAGAAGTCTATAAAGAGGGGAGGGGGAAAGGGACGGAGAAAGCTACTGCAAACTGGATACAGCTACTGGAAAAACATCTACTCTGCTAAGTACTGTGGTACATGATCCTGCAAGATGCTGTTATTTTTCTGTGTGTGCTGCAGAGAGTTAGAGAGCAGAATCTGCTGTTTTCTCCATATGCAGTATATGGGAGACATCATAAGGGTCTCCGCCTACTAGCTCATGGAAGACTGAGAATTAAAGATACAGCTTGCAAAATGAATATGTTATACAGTAGCTTTGCATAAATTTAAAATAAAACATTAATCTTCTCCCATTTTGTGTCCTCAGCAAACATTCTGACAGTGATCATCTTGTCTCAGCTTGTGGCCAGAAGACAGAAGTCCTCTTACAACTATCTCTTGGCCTTGGCTGCAGCAGACATCATGGTATTATTTTTCATAGTGTTTGTGGATTTCCTTTTAGAGGACTTTATCCTTAACAAGCAGATGCCTCAAATACTGAACAAGTTGATTGAAGTCCTGGAGTTTTCTTCCATACATACATCCATTTGGATTACAGTCCCGTTAACCATTGATAGATATATAGCAGTTTGCCATCCTCTGAAATACCATACTGTTTCCTTCCCAGCTCGTACTAGGAAAGTCATTGTAAGTGTATACATCACTTGCTTCTTGACTAGCATCCCATACTATTGGTGGCCCAACATATGGACCGAGGATTACACAAGCACTTCTCTACATCACATCCTTATCTGGATACATTGTTTCACAGTCTACTTGGTTCCGTGTTCTATTTTCTTCGTTCTCAATTCCATCATCGTCTACAAGCTCCGTAGGAAAAGCAATTTTCGACTTCGAGGATACTCCACGGGAAAAACCACTGCTATTTTGTTTACAATAACATCCATCTTTGCCATCCTCTGGGCGCCACGAATAATTATGATACTTTATCATCTCTATGTATCTCCTATAGACAATAGTTGGCTAGTGCACATAGTAACAGACATTGCCAATATGTTAGCACTCCTAAATACTGCAATTAATTTTTTCCTCTATTGCTTTATAAGTAAAAGATTTCGCACAATGGCCGCCGGGACGCTCAAGGCATTTTTCAAGTGCCAGAAACAACCAGTTCAGTTTTATACAAATTATAACTTCTCCATTACCAGTAGCCCTTGGATTTCACCCGCCAATTCTCATTGTATTAAAATGTTTGTCTATCAGTACGACAAGAATGGTAAACCCGTGAAAATCTCGCCATGATGCACTGGTGGAATTGATGGTTTGAGAATCCAGCTGATTGAAAAAGCTTGTTGGAATTGTTTTTTTGCACTCGAGTGTGCAGGCGCTTTCTAAAGGCCATATCATTTGACGTCACCGGTGACAGAGAGCATGGGAATGACGGCTAAAGTGATCTTGAGATCCAGGATGAGGTTAAGGGCGCCAAGTCAAATGTATGTTGAAGCCCAGTGTTACTGCAGTAGATATTGTGACAGGAGTTTGACGGCTTCACATGCGGAATTATTTAGATATATGCCATTTACATTCAGTACTGCAATACGACGTCCTCGAGACATCTTGTAAAGACACTCCTTGGTGCTTAATTTAACCAATAAACCCATAGAGTTAAGAGCTACTGTCATTTTTTTTCTATCTCACCAAGTGACTATTTGGGATTTGAAGTATTAGTTAGCTATGTGAACTTGCATTACAAGATGTTATACTGATATAGCAACTAGAACATACGTTGTAAAACCCACTGGAGTATTTGTATAGAATAATTAAAGTTTTGATATATTGCTTTTTGCAGCTTTTCGATGATATGTCAGATGTAACAGTGTGTTTTGTGTATGCCTTGACCTGCTACTTATGCTGTACAATACCTAATGTAAGCTATGTATGCATACAACCTGCAGAAAGTATTCGGCAGTGCAATCATCTGTACATTTCATCCATTTGAATTATTCATGAAGGTATTATGTAAAACGGGGGGAAAAAAGGACATTTACTTCAGTGCAATCCATTAATGTTGCCACACTTTCATTACTTCCTCTGGTGCATACAGAGTACAATTTCAACTTGGTTGTTAAACATTATCTTTCTCTTGAATAGTGATTGTAAAAATACAAGCACAATGAGCAAAAACAACTTTTTCCACCGAAAACAATCTGCAATATCTATCCTACGTGTATATCTCTGATGTTTTTATTGTTCTTACTAACCGAAGCAACGGGGTTGACTGTAATATCAGCCTTTAAAGGGAATATGTCATAAGAAAATTACTTAGTATTTAAGTTAAGTTTTTATGTAAAAAGTTTTAGAATTTTTGGTGTTTATTTTTTTTTTTTTTTCCATGTCATTATCTACGTTGTAAAATACAATTCTGAAATATTGCAGTTTTCACTCTGGCTACTAAGCCTAACAATACCCTTCCTATTCTGTAGAGATTACTTTTCGGCAGTCAACACAATAAAGGGGTTGTGGCAAGCTATAAACTTATTCCCTATCCACAAAATAGGGTATCATTTTATTATCGTAGGGGTCCAAATGCTAGGGCTCAGAACCGGGCTTTGATTGGTTTCCCAGTAAATGGAGTAGAGGTCATGCCGGTGCACCGCCACTCTATTCACTTCAATGACGGTATCGGAGATTACTGAGTTCAAGTACTTCAGCAATCTCCAGCGCTGTCATTGAAGTGAATGGAACAGTGAGGAGCAACCTCCACTCTATTTACTGGGGGATCTCAGGATAATGGAATGCCCAGTGGTCGAACCCCCATTAATCATAAAGTTATCCCTTATCTTTTGGATAGGGCATAACTTTATAACTTGGCACAACTGGTGCCCGGACTGGCTCACTGATGAACAGGTGAAGCCCCCTGTGGCCTCTAAGCTAAAAGTGGGCTCTCAGCTTCTTCATGGCACAGTACATTTGCAGCACTATATACAGATAGGCAGCATATACTTTCATATAGTGTATCTATTTATATAGATGCATTGGCTGACTGAGATTACATCTAGGGGTATTGGGAAGTGTATAGGGAATTCAGTGGACCCCTAGAATTATTTTTCCAGTGTGCCCTAGGCACTTCAGTCTGACACTGAGCACAACCCTTTAACATCACAGTCAGGATTACAATGAAAGGTGACACCTACATATAGAAAACATAGGATCCACAATTCACAATAGGTGATAGTCACAACTCACCTCCTCACCCTCCCTGCACAATGACCACTGCACAGATCAGAGAGCATGCTCACAACCCTCTATAATATAACTTTATGAGTCATCTCCAGACTGCAGTTTCCTATGATCCATGTGGCTGCTGTAAAGTATCTCTGAATGTTGGTTTCTGCACATGATTACGAGGGTGGCTATCTTGCCTGGGCTGCAATTAGCAGAATAAAAAAAATCTACAAAGCAGAAAATAAAAACAGATTGGAAAAAAGATTTTTTTACTAGCATTGGGGTTTTAATTAGTAAAAAATACAGGTGATATATTCCCTTTAAAGTGGAACACCACAAATTTGTATTGTTTTTTGTTCGTTTTATCAGGTTTAATATGTGCACATTGCATTTGTTTCAAAAATACATTTAATATTGTTTTCTTTTTGTTCTCATTCTTGTACATTGACTACTGCTTTTCTATAATGTCAATGAAATGTACTATTATAGTAATTTTCTATGGTGTAAAGAAGTATAGACAGTGTTAACTAACCAGGGTTTTGTGGGACTCTGATGTTCCTTGGGAACTTCTTGAAGTTTCACTGAAGGCAGCAGTAGCAAGAGCTGTCACATAGATATAATATGGAATAGGATAGTTGTAGGGGTTCCTCGGAAGAGTGAAATCTTATGAGAGTTCCCAATAAAAAAGTTTGGAATTTACTGCAGTGGGCCTTAAGTTATAGATATATTATAGGCCTTATCTTGTACTATTGGCCTTACCTTATAGACATATTATAGGGCTTATTTTGTACTATAGGCCTTACCTTATGTGCAATCTATAGGCGTTACCATGTAGGCCTTACATTACTGTAGGGGCATACTCTGCCTTACAGTTTAATTTTACATATTATTGAGTTGAGCTCTTTTCATCACCTGGTCATTACCAACCTCACATGTTTACTTAGCAAAACATTTGGGAATGTTTTTTGGGACTACACCTGTAATGCAGCACAATTTGCTAATTTAGTGTTTATGGGGCATTCTTTTACGGAGTATACAAACCCTATTCCAATAGAAATGTATTTCTGTATATTATTAATCTTTTTACAGCTTTAGTTATGTGTTTGTCTACTTTGAAGAGCAAAACGCTGTTATGTGTGTCAATGGTGACTGCAATTTGCTTCATAGCTTTAGTGCATTATACAGTATGTGCTGCAAACCAAAATAGTAAAATGCACTTTGAAAACTATAGTTACAAAAGCCACTAGTATTGTATTTGTTCAGGGTGTCTAATACTTTAGCAGTGCTTAAAGTGACTGTCCAGTCCTAGGCTTAAATATAAGGGGTGATTACCTGCTATTTAGTTTACTCAGATCTTGCTCCTTGGCTGCTTTTTAGCTCAGCTCCATTAAGTCGGAGCTGTGATCTGTCACTACAGCCTTGCTACAGTGCCTCAAGGAAGTCTAAGCTAGTCTGAGACACACCCCCTGTCTCCTCATTGGTTCAGGCTCTGCTTTGTCCTGCAACAGCTCCTTCTGATTGGCTCCTCAGTACAAATACATGCAGACCACAAGATCATAAGGAGCTGAATTCTATCACAGCAAGGACATAATGATTCTAAGTACATAATATTGTCATATAGATATTCATAAGAATGGAGAGTCACTTTAACAATTTTATGTCAACATCATTCAGTAGGGGTTGTCATGCTATAGCCACTATGTACAGATCCAGCCCATAAACTGGCTGCTACCATTGAGCATAGGTATAATGAAAGTGCATTTACATAATATATTGTGTACTGTTGCTTTCTTAGAGTGGCACTGGAATTCTTGCAATAATACATTGTGCAAAAATATACACACCCAGAATGTCACTTGTGGCTTCTTGTCTAAGGAGAACATCCAAATGATGTCACCTACGGCAAAGAACAATTGTATGTAACATTTCCCCTATGAGTGTAAGCAGACCACCGCACCCATGTTAATCTCTTGTTTACGGATGGAATATAAGCTATTAGACAACATGTTTTATGGGCCGTGTTTATATATGGGAATGTGAATGTTATCTAGATGTAAATACTTATTACGATTTTTATAAACCATATAACCTAGTCATTATAAATGATGTATCTATACTTTTATTTGATGCTGTATGAAATAGGAATGTAATAAATTGATATATGATGTGCAATTTTACCGAGACGGAATTCAATCTAATGAATCCTTGTTAAGTCTCTTTTCTTTCTTCTTACAGATTTCATAGATACATTTTTTTGTATTGAATAATAAGTGTTTTAAACTGTTTTTTTCTCCCTTTTTTATGATTCTAGCTTGAAGACTTTCTCCTTAGAGATATGTTTATTCATTTCAGGGAAATTAGGGCTTAAGTATGTTGCCTGTTTTCACTTGTGTGAGCTTAGTAGTATGTCTGGAATTACAATTAAAGTTTACTTTTCTAATTGACTTGGAATGCTGGTTGTTTCCTTTTGTAATTCACTGGTGTTACTGCTTTAAAGCAGGGGTGTCAAACTCATTTTCACGGAGGGCCACATCAGCCTGATGGTTGTCTTCAAAGGGCCGACTGTAATTGGAAGGCATCCTGTCCACGGGCGAGTATTCATTGCGTTACCCGCGGCGAAAAACCGGCCACGGGTAACGCAGTGAACACTTTCCATAGCGTTCCTATGGAAAGCGCAGCTGCAGCGTCCATGAGTGGAGAATTATAGCGTTTCTCCGCTCGAGGGATCTAAATCATGGCATGCCGCAATTTGCCGCGGTGAACCTATCTGTCAGATAGGCTCCCCACAGAGAACTGCCAGCTCAGTGACCCCCACAGTGGCCTCAGCAGTAATAGTGACCCCCCACAGTGGCACAGCAGTAATAGTGACCCCCACAAAGGCCTCAGCAGTAATAGTGATCCCCCAAGTAGCCTCAGCAGTAATAGTGACCCCCACAACATTTCTAGTAGTAATAGTGCCCCCGACAGCAGCATCAGCAGAAATAGTGACCCCCACAGAGACCTCCGCAGTAATAGTGACCCCCACAGAGGCATCAGCAGTAATAGTGACCCTCACTAAGGAGGTGGGCAGGGGCGGGGCTAAGTTCCGAGAATTAGCCCCGCCCCCACCTCTCCTCTCCCTATTGCAAATAGTGCAGATGGTCGGAGATGAGGCAGAGAGGGGGCGGGAGCTCAGTTCCTGCTCCTGGCTCTTCCATCCTCCCCCCCGCTGCACACAAGGACGACGTATATCGGCTCGGCGTGAAAACCGAGCCGATATACGTTCGTGTGAATCCAGCCTTAGGGCTTAAACAGATGGGCGTTAGTTTGTCCTGCCCGGGACGAAACCATTGATTTCAATGGTTCCGTTTTCACTAGCAGTATTCTTGCACGTTAATACCCTGTTTTCCTGAAAATAAGGCATACCCTGAAAATAAGACATAGCATGATTTTCCAGAATTTTTGAGGATGCAAAATGATTTTTCAGGCTTTTTAAGCATGCTTGAAATATAAGCCCTACTTCAAAATTAAGTCCTGCTAACAGTCAATTTAAATAGTGTCCAGGCAGCTATACATGTAAAAAAGTTAAACCTTTTTGAACAAAAATTAATATAAGACACTGTCTTATTTTCGGGGAAACACGGGTAGTACATGTGAGAAAAGATAGGGCAGGACTTATCTTCCCACTTTTCTTTTCAAACTTGCATGCACTATATTGCGCAGAGTGTGAATGGTCCAAAAAAAAAAATACTGTACATGCTCCAAAGTGGCAAACAAAGTTGCTCATACGCCCATCTGTTTAAGCCCGTAAAGAGTGTCTCTCACTGTAGAGCACTTTTCATGTCTATGAATTACATGGACAGCCCACTGATTTAAATGAGAACTGTGTAATACTTCATTTTTCCTCTGGTAGTGCTGTAGGGAAATTAAATACCTGCTGCCATATAGCAGTGGGACACATTGTGATTTGTTTATTGTTGGTGGACCCTTATACACACAATTAATTGCTGAAAGTGGACAAAACCTTTATTAAAAATTCTATTTTTTAGAATGGCCATTGGATGTCAGAACAGACTACACAATGACATAGTAAGGAAAACTATTACATTTTACTGCCTGCTTAAAAACTACAAGTCACTGTTTCATTATGACATGTAAACAGGAGGTAAGTAATGGAACAAAACTCAAATTGTACCATCTGAGCCTAGATATGAAGGTTCAATTATACAAATTTTTGCTACAGCATCAAGCTGCACAGGGTTTGTTTGTAATCTGTAACAAACCGTTAAAACCATTTAAAGGGGGTCTCCAAGACTGTTAGTGTAGATGACTTATCCTTAGGCCATCAATAGTTAATCCCTGCCGATCAGCTGATTCCAGTACCTTTGTCAGTATGGACAGTGTTGGAAGCAGATAGCAGATAGCGCTGTCTGTATTACAGTGGCCCACTTTGGTACTGCAGATACACACCCAATGAATTTAATGGGAGCTGTGCATGCACTACCATACTAGACTGCTGCAATATGAACAGCGCTATCTGCTTCCAGCACTGTCCACACTTACAGCAGGCCTGCCAATCAAATATTTATGACCTATACTTAGGATAGGTTATTAATAGTAAGAGTCCTAAAGATACCCTTTAAAAAGGTGGCAGAAGATTGTCAACATAAATAAGAAATTAGATTACACACAGCCCTATGTTGTCTGATCCTGCAGTCATACTACACCAATCCCCTACTTCTAGCTAACATACAAATGAAGGAAGAAATAGGGGACAGATGGAAATGATTGTCTGCAGTATCGGACTACACAGGGTTTGTTTGTAGCCTGCTATCATGAAAATGCAATAGTTTGCATGGGAGCTGTGTACATAAACCTAAAAGATTCTTAATAAAGACTAATTATAAGTTGGTTTAAAGGGAGCCCCCTTCAATCAGCTTTTCGCAAGGTCACTGTGCTCAGGTGCTGAACTTATTTCTGCAGGCAGCAGACAGCTCCATTCTCTATGTGGTGGCCAGGCTTGGTACTGTAGGAAAGACCTTGTTCACTTCAATGAGATCATTGCATGTCATACCAATTCTGACCACTGCAGCAAGAATGGAGCTGTCCGCTTCCTGCAGAAATAAGCTTAGTGCATGAGTGCACTGGCCTAATGAACTGACCACTTTAATCTTTTTTGTTTTAGTTGAATTGGATCCATAAAAATACCTGGAAATGTGGACATCTCCTTTAATAAACATGGCATGTGCAGATCGCTACTGTACATGAGCCCCAGTATACACAGAATGGCAACTTTATTAGCGACATCCATCCAATACTGCATGGGACCTCCCTAGACCTTCAGAATCACAGCAATTCCTTATGATATAGATTCCACTCGGTGTTGAAATGGTTTGGGGGAATATTGTCCCATGCAGACAGGAAGCTTCTTGCAGTTGCCACAAGTTAGACGGAGGCACTGACATATTCTGAACAGCTGACAGGAAGGGTTCATCGATTCATAACACTTGTGGCAAATTCTTATTCTCCCATCAGCCTGGTGCAACAGAAATGTGGATTTCTCTGCCCAGGTGATCTAATTTTTGAGCTCTTTTGCCCCCTGAAGTCTTGTCTTTCAGTTCGTCTGAGGACTCTTTCACACGAGCGTATATCAGCGCCGTTTTCACGGCCGGCCGATATGCACTACGGTCTCATGCTTTGGATTCCAATGCATCAGATTACATGGCCGTATTCCTGTGGCATAAAAGCGCTCGGCCGAGCCAATATAGCGCCAGGCACATTTACACCGGGCTGGAAAAATAGTTCTGGAACAACCTTTCTGTCCGGAATACGTCGGACGCTGCAAGGGCTCCTATGGGAACCAATAACAACAGTCGGAGAAGGGAGGTGGGAGGGAGTTTAGCAGCGTGACTGCTAAACTCCCTCCCTCTTCTCTCCTCCTCTCTCCTCCCCTCTGGCTGTTTGCAATGGGAGGGGGCGGAGCTAAGTGCCACCCTGTCCTGCCTCCTCCCATTGCTAGCTGTGGACAACGAGTGGGGAGGGGCTGGGAGCTTATCTCCATTCCCATTCCACCCCCTCCCATTGCAAACAGCTAGAGGAAAAGAGAGAGGAGGGGAACCGGCAAGGGGGAGGGAAGGGGAAGACAGCTAGGCTGTCTCCCCACTCCCAATTGCATTGCGGCCATGTCGTATATGTGCCGGGGCTGTGCTGTCTGAACGGGCACACAAACGTTAGAGTTGCGTGCCCATTCACGCGTTTTTACAGCGCCAGTGGGCGCACATAAAAATGCCTACGGACGTGTGAAAGAGCCCTCAGACAGTAATTACACTTAAACTGGTCTTCTGCTGTTATCCCATCTGTGCCGAGGAATGTTGAGTTGAGCACCTGAAGACATCATGGCCTAATGCACTGCAGGACTGCATTGAATGACGACCAAAACCCTTATCCAGCATACAATTTCATCGGTGCATAACACACATTATAAGTGTTTGCTATCCTGTTACAAAACATTACTTAAAGGGGTTGTCTCGCGGCAGCAAGTGGGGTTCAGCACTTCTGTATGGCCATATTAATGCACTTTGTAATATACATCGTGCATTAAATATGAGCCATACAGAAGTTATTCACTTACCTGCTCCGTTGCTAGCGTCCCCGTCGCCATGGATCCGTCTAATTTCGCTGGCTTCTTGCTTTTTTAGACGCGCTTGCGCTGTGCGGTCTTCTACCTGGTGAATGGGGCCGCTTGTGCCGGAGAGCTGGTCACCGCGTCGTCATCGTAGCTCCGCCCCGTCACGTGTGCCGATTCCAGCCAATCAGGAGGCTGGAATCGGCAATGGAATGCACAGAGCCCATGGTGCACCATGGGAGAAGACCCGCGGTGCACCATGGGAGAAAACCGCGGTGCATCCCTGGGAAAGGACCCGCGGCCATCTTGAGGAGATTTTTATAACTTCATATTTCGTCAGATCGGTGAGTAGCAAGCGGTTTAAAAACCGCTTTAAATTGCTATTTTATGCCCGGGGGGGGGGAGGGGTGACAGGGGGAATGGGGTAATGTAAAATTTTGATGTTTGCCTCGAGACAACCCCTTTAATAACTCACATTACAATATACATTCGTCCAACATCGTCCTTATACTATGCTCACTACAACATCATGCTGGAGACTGGTCTCACATGTCTGGCAGCTTGATCCATGTTCTTCCATCCTCTGCTTCGGGGACTGAGTCTTGTACAGGAAGGGAGACTCCCTCTCCGTCCATGTGGCATGTTCTGTGTGGCCCCTGGGTCTTCCAGTTCTCCCTGGACCTTCGATCACACAGTCCCTGGTCATCTTGGATATGTTTTGGCACAGATGCGGCCACAGTCACACCTGGTGCCACTCTCAGGCCCCTTTATAAATGTCCTCCGCCACTTCTACTGCTGCATCTCTCCCAACAATGCTGTGTCACTACCCTGTGGCGCGGCTGCCTTCCTTTTTATATGGCGCCTACAGTGCCAAGAACTCTCCCAGTTGCTTGGGGCAGTGGATGGGGCTAAGCCTAATTCATTTCCCCAGCAAGGTGCTCGTCTTCGGGCGTTAGTCATATCACCACTGCATCACTGAAGGGGTGATGTCTCCTAAACCTGGCACTTGGCGTGCCTTACTTCTGTGCACTAGTTTCCTAGTGCTTCACCATGCCTATCAGGTTCTTCCTACCTTGGCCATGTCACTGGCCAGCAGTGCAGTTTTTTCCCTTAGTGCTGGCAGCGCTTGTTCTCATCTGCAACAGCCCGGCAGCATCACAGGTAGGGTGCAGGGCATACTAACGGTACCTGAAGCCACTGTTACTAGTCAGAGGGGCAGCAGGGTGCTGCTCACCCCTCTTACACGCCAGTGTTATATTTAACTACAATTTGCTTGACTGTGCGCCACCTGTTGGTCAGAACAAATGTTAGCAGCCTCCTTCGTTGACAAGTTGTTTACCTCTACAAGATCCCCTTTCACTGGATGTTCTTCCTTGATCATACCATTCTCAGTATACTCTGCAGACCGTTGCATAAGAAAACCCAACAAGGTTGGCATTTGTTTAAATACTGACATTGGCTAGTCAATCACCAAAGACCATCTGTCCTTAAAGTTGCTCAGATTGCTTGATTTTCCTAGTCTCATGTGGATTCTCAGTGATCCACAAAAGGTCTGCTTACTTACTTTTCTGCTTCTCTTAAGGATCACATGTCTAATTTCCATACAGGGAAGTTCCAATCATGAGAGAGCAGGTGTCTCTAATAAAGTGGCCATTCGGTCAATGTACTGCTAATAATTAATGACTAAATTATCACAGATCCCTCAAGTAGCAATATGGTGGCTACCAAAAGGTCTATGCTGCTGATAGCAAACAAATAAGTTCACCTTCTCATTTTATCTATATGCAACAAAACCAATTTTTATCCATGATGCTTCAAACTTGTTCTAGGAATTGTGTATGCATGTACACATCCTGGGGGTTTTGGGACATGGCGGCATGTACAGCATCCTAATTACAGTAACACAAAGAAGCAATAAATCACTCAAGGAGTTGCAGCTCAAGTACACTGTTTTGTAACATTTTAATTTAAACCCTCAAGGAATGCTTTGTGGCTACAGTCCCCACTGTCCTTCAGTTTTTGTAAAGCAGCGAGCTATTCTATGACAGTACATTGTATTCTTTATTCTACAGTAATCAGCCTTGATCGATTTGACTTGGGAGATGTGAACATTTTATTTCAATAAATAGGGAAGAATGTGTCTTTGTATTACTGCAGGACACGGAGCATGTTTTTTCTTATTTATACAGTTCTAAGGGCTATTTCAGACGACCGTATATCAGCCGCGTATTCATGCCGGCCAATATATGGCATCTCTCTCTGCAGGGGGTGGAGGCTGGAAGAGCCAGGAGCAGTGCTCTGAGCTCCCGCCCCCTCTCTGCCTCCTGTCCTCTCCGCCCCTCTGCACTATTTGCAATGAGGGGAGGCGGGATGGGGCGGAGCTAATTCATGCCACTTAGCCTCGTCCCCGTCCCGCCTCCTCTCATTGCAAATAGTGCAGAGGAGCGGCGAGAAGGCAGAAAGGGGGTGGGAGCTTAGAGCACTGCTTCCAGCTCTTCCAGCCTCCTCCCCCTGCAGAGAGAGACGCCGTATATAAGCCGGCGTGATATACGGGCGTCTGAAATAGCCCTAAGGGTGCATTTCCACGAACGCATATCGGCTCGGTTTTCACGCTGAGCCGATATACGTTGTCCTCATGTGCAGAGGGGGGGAGGATGGAAGAGCCAGGAGCAGGAACTGAGCTCCCGCCCCCTCTCTGCCTCCTCTCTGCCCCTCTGCACCATTTGCAATGAAAGGGGGTGGGGCTAAGTTTTGATAATTAGCCCCACCCCCTTCCCGCTTCTCCCCATTGCAAATAGTGCAGAGGGGCGGAGAGGGGGTGGAGAGGGGGCGGTAGCTCAGTTCCTGCTCCTCGCTCTTCTAAACTCCCCCCCTGCACACGAGGACAACGTATATCGGCTCGGCGTGAACACCGAGCCGATATACGTTCGTGGGAATGCATCCTGAGGGTGCGTTCACACGAACGTATATCGGCTCGGTTTTCATGCTGAGCCAATATACATTGTCCTCGGGTGCAGGGGGGGAGGATGGAAGAGCCAGAAGCAGGAACTGAGGCTCCCGCCCCCTCTCTGCCTCCTCTCCGCCCCTCTGCACGATTTGCAATGAGAGGAGGCGTGACAGGGGCGGGGCTAAAGTTTGGGAATTAGCCCCGCCCCCATCCCGCCTCTCCCCATTGCAAATAGTGCAGAGGGGCGGAGAGGAGGCAGAGAGGGGGCGGGAGCCTCAGTTTCTGGCCCTGGCTTTTCCATCCTCCCCCCCTGCACCCGAGGACAACGTATATCGGCTCAGCGTGAAAACCGAGCCGATATACGTTCGTGTGAACGCACCCTAAAGGTGTTGAACAGGATATTGCCTCCATTGAAGGTTCGATGATCCTGGTGGCTATTAACCCCTTAGTGACGGAGCTTTTTTGCTTTTTTTTATTTTTGTTTTTTCCTCCCCCCTTTTAAAAAATCATAACTCATTTATTTATACATCGACGTTGCTGTATGAGGGCTTGTTTTTTGCGGGACGAGTTGTATTCTTCAATGGTGCTATTTAATGTACCATATAATGTACTGAAAAACTTTTAAAAAATTCTAAGTGGAGAGAAATTTTTAAAAAATGACATTCCGCCATCTTTCGGTGCGTCTTGCTTCTACGGCGCATAAACTGCAACAAAAATGACATGATAACTTTATTCTATGGGTCAATACAATTAGTACGATATCAAAATTATATAGTTTTTTTTTTTTGCTGTACTACTTGTATTTTTTTTTTTTTAAGATATTTAATTTTTTAAAATTATTTTCTGTCTCTATTTTCTGTGCACAATAACTTTTTTATTTTTTTGGCGATATTGTTGTGTGTGGGCTCATTTAGAGCGGTGTGTTCTGACGTTTGTGTTGGTACCATTTTTGTATACACACGACTTTTTGATCGCTTTTTATTACATTTTTTCTTGGACACAGGGCGACAAAAAAAGCGCATTTCTGGCGTTCTTTTTTTTTTTTTTCAGACGACGTTCACCGTGTGGGGTAAATAATGCATTACTTTGCTAGATCGGACTTTTACAGACACAGCGATACCAAATACATATTTTTGCTTTATTATTTAGATTCTTTCATTTCAAATATGGCAAAAGGTTTTTTTTTAATAATAATTAGTAAAACTTTATTGTTTTTTTTTTACTCTTTCTTTCAGTCCCCAGGGGGGACCACAAGCAACGGTGCCTTGATCGCTCCTGCAGTATGACGTAAGGGAAGCTATTCATTTCGCTTCACATCTATTTTTTATCCCTGGAAGACTGGGATCCCAGATACGAAAATTCTTTTTATGTTTCTTGTTTGTCTCTTTGAGCCGTCTCATATTTTATTTAGGATAACTAATAAAAGTTATGTTTTAAGGATTTGCGCAGTGAAGATAGTTCTAGTTAATTCGATTCCTCTGCTGCAGTGGAAAAAACCTACTGTGCTCCCACTGTTCAGTCTACTGAACCAATGTCCAGGCGGCTATCTACTACATCTGCATTTGACTATGTTAGGGATTGCTAATTTTTCATTTTTCTTTATGGCCTGGAGTTCCATCCGGGGTTATGTCTGAAATTCCAAAGACACGGTTTCAGCAGAGCCTCGGGACAGAACCGTAGACTTCTATTTCTCAGAGACCAATAGGGTCTCTGTTTCAGCACTTTTCCATTCATTTCCAGCATTTGTGCTAGCGAAAATGACCTAATTGACCTTATTGGTCTCTGTTTGAGCAATAGAAGCCTGAGGTTTCATCACGGAGCCCCGTCTAAATCAAGTTTAAGGCTTTAGACATAACCCATTACAAAACCCTGGGATGTAAACTAAAGCGAAATATGAATGGCCCCTTCGCAGTTCAGTATGAGATAACCACTGCTTGCTTGCTTCAATACAGAGCAATGATGATTCACTGCCAGACCTGGCTTCCTTCACACGACCCAGTCAGCTCATTTCCTAGGTGGCGCCAGTGTGCTATACCTAAAAACATCAAGTTGTGTAACATTATAATGGGTAACTTCAGGAACATCTAGCAGAATTGTTTGTAGCCTATGCCTTTGTGCACAAAACAAGACAGTGATCAAGCTTGCATAGACAGAGGGGAGGAATTCCTGGACAAGAAGGAGGGGATGGCGTGGTATGTGAATGTATGTTGGAACGCAAAAAACAAAGGGTAGTGCTGAGACTGGTGTGTGATAAGAGATGGAAGGAGCACGACAGCCATAGAGAAAGAAAGAAACTGATTGGAAGGCAATGGCAGCCTTCTGGTCTTATTCCAGCACACCCAAGTTCATCAGAGTCTGACAGAACACCACATCGCCCCATAAGTTAGTTTATGCTCTGCGTCAAAACAAGGCACAGAGACAGTGAAAATTATCCCATCATAGAGTAGGCCAATTTGACCATGGCATTCATGGTGTCCAAGTAAAGAAGAGAGCTACCCAATTTTTTGTCCATCCCCACAATGCTACTTTACATGGAAGTGCTTAAGGACTGACTACAAAACAATGGTGGGTAGCCGTAGCCATCAGATTACTATGTTTAACCCCACTGTATCAAAGCCAAGACAAGGCTCTCCTGCTGTACATGTTGTATGGTCTATCATACCTAGTGAAGGACTGAGTGGAGAGGAACAACTGAATGCTCCAACATTAGTAGCACTTCCACACTCACAACTTACACCTGTTGATAATCGTGAGTTAGAGTTAGGGCTTTTACCCACTAGCGTTTTTTTTTAACGCTGCGCTTATTTCAATGGGACTTTCTAATGTTAAAATCGCATTGCACAAAAATCGCCAAACCACAAACTTGCGATTTTTGTGCTATGCGATTTGAACATTAGAAATTCCCATTGAAAAAAACGCAGTAATATTGCAGCATTAAAAAAAAAACACTAGTGAGTAAAAGCCCTTAAAGAGGACTGGGAAGGAGAGTTCTGACATTTAAGCATTGAGGACTAAGGCCTCATTCACACAAACGTAAATGCCCTGTGTATTACATTATTTTATAGGCACGTAATAGAGACCATTGATTTCAATGGGTCCATTCACTGCTGCATTACCAGAGAGCAGCAAACAATTGTTTGATACATGACTTTTGGGACGGCATTACTGTTAAAGTATCCAAGAATTCAGCCAATTAAATATTATTTCGTGGTGGGTCTGTTAATTGAGAGGTACTGGCAACCCATCACATGAACCTGCATCACACACTCGCGCTGGAGTGAGTTTTAGACACACGGTGCACTCATCTTCAGCTGCACGTCTCTTTCATATTGATAGAGGGTTATCCCTCCATGACTCAAAAGCACAACATTTGTAATAGGGATGTGTCTAGGTACAGACAGACTCTGGTTGGAATTCCCTTGGTATTCGAGATCCCTGAGACATTGCACTGCAGAAGTATTGTTCTGATCAAAGATTTACTAATTGAACAAGAATCCAACATAAAAGTGTATTTCCATGTCATTGCAAGGCATCACACTTCACGAGAGCATACGTACCATGGAGGCAACCCATACAGCTGCCATAGGCTCATGGGGGGTTCAAATATGGGGCTGTCCTTCTCCACAGCCATTGCAACAACTACAACTGAAGGAAGAGAAAACCAGTTTGAGTCTCATGCTAATCTTCTTTCGAATAGAGGGTTAATATTGCACAATTATTGGTTTTCCATGACTTGAACAAGCACAAGAATGCGCCCAACTGAGATTTTCGTTACGGTACTCCCTACTCTATCTAAGCCAATGGTCGGACATAATACGATACATTCTTCAGACTTTCTACTCGGATTTAACAAGAAGGAGTACACAGCATCCTATTGATAAGTAAGTAATCACTGACATTTCATATATCAACCCACATAACATTAATATCAAAATTCTGAAACTATAATAACAGTATTTGCAGATCACTTGAACATGGAGGATCTCTTCTGAGAAACGTGCAGCTATTTCAGTAGAACAGCATGACCGCACCATTGCTTCTTCTAGACTCCTGAGGCAGCCACGTGTCATGGTGCTTTTGAAGAACTGTCATTGAGAGATAATTGGTCACAGTCTCTAAAGAGTTTTGCTTTCCGTAGACTCTGGTTAAATGTATAAATAGAATTACAGAGGAAGTCATTTTCAATGTACAGTGCAAAATCTGCTCTTATGTCCATTTATGTCAAATAGCATCTCAATTTGCAAGGAAGTAAGTGAATTGTGACTTTTGCAGAGCCGTTATGTGTTAGGAATTAGAGATGAGCGAGCGTACTCGGAAAAGCACTACTCGCTCAAGTAATGTGCTTTATCCGAGTATTGCTGTGCTTGGGCCTGAAGATTCGGGTGCCGCTGCGGCTGACAGGTGAGTCGCAGCGGGGAGCAGGGGAGAGCGGGCGGGAGAGAGGGAGAGAAAGATCTTACCTCCGTTCCTCCCCGCTCTCCCCCGCAGCTCCCCGCTCCGTGCCGGCACCCGAATCTTCAGGGACGAGCACAGCGATACTCGGATAAAGCAAATTACTCGAGCGAGTAGTGCTTTTCCGAGTACGCTCGCTCATCTCTATTAGGAATATATGTATAGGGAGCAGCCTAATTTGTTCATAAAAATAGGGCCCATTTTTCCGTAAAAAAATTGATCAACGATTAAAGGAGTGCCCCAACACGGGCTTTCAGAGTAAATAATAACGCCCTTGCAAAAAAACATATTCTTGGACTGCAAGAAAAGGATACAGCAACCATAAAATAACAGCTTTATTGAGGCATATTAAAATCTCAACAGGAAGGACATACAATGGCGCGACCATCTGACGTGTTTCAAGCTGTGACAGCAGCTCCTAGTCGTATCATTAGAACTTGGCCAACCTGCTGGGTTTAAAAAGAAACATGCAACCAATAAACAAAGAAACAAAAAAGTAATCATATGACTAAGCAGTAAAAAGGAGAGAAAAGCTAGATAAAAGAACTGGTAATTAACCCTTAATAGTGCAAAATCAGGTCAGATACCTTGTTTAAACCAAAGGGAGTGGTGGTTTTTACCCAAAAAATCCAGTATGTTGCTCTATGAAGTAATTTTTGATGGCGGTCACCTTCCCTAAGGGGACAACTGACCGATTCAATGCCTGTAGCGATGCAGATGAAAAATTACCAGCACGTATGTTGCAAAAATGCAGAAACTGCAGATTCCTGGATGCCCCACTTGGTATATCAGAGATAGGACGTCTGATACGTGTTTTTAAACTGCACGTTGTGCCGCCAACATACCGCAATGGACATGAGACACAAGTGATGAAATAAAGTACATAAGGGGCGTTACAATTAATATATTGTTTAATATTAGATGAATTGCCAGTGATGATGAATAGTGTTATCAATCTCACCATTTAATTGATTAGTGATAGAACAGTTACATTTTACATGAAGCAATTGGAACACTCTTGATAGAGTGAGTGGGGTGACATGACCAAGCGTGCAACACCATGTCAGCGTATTTACCTGTTCATGATCAAAGTCAGCGCTCAACTGTAAATCTAGATAAGAAAGGCATGAAAAGAAAAGAAAAATTTGAACCCAAAAGGGCTATTATTGAGATACAGTTCTAGCTGTGGCCCGGCTGCCACATCTCCAGACCAAATAAATAAAAGTTCATCTATGTAGCGGCCGTACCAGGCGAGAGTTGCATTGAAGGTATTGCCATTGCAAACATTTTTTGCTATTCACAAAGGTAACATGCTAAGTTTTAGTATTATAACTAGAGATGAGCGAGCACCAAAATGCTCGGGTGCTCGTTACTCGGGACGAAATTTTCGCGATGCTCGAGGGTTCGTTTCGAGTAACGAACCCCATTGAAGTCAATGGGCGACCCGAGCATTTTTGTATGTCGCCGATGCTCGCTAAGGTTTCCATTTGTGAAAATCTGGGCAATTCAAGAAAGTGGTGGGAACGACACAGAAACGGATAGGGCAGGCGAGGGGCTACATGTTGGGCTGCATCTCAAGTTCCCAGGTCCCACTATTAAGCCACAATAGCGGCAAGAGTGCCCCCTCCCAACAATTTTTACTTCTGAAAAGCCCTCATTAGCAATGCATACCTTAGCTAAGCACCACACTACCTCCAACAAAGCACAATCACTGCCTTCATGACACTCCGCTGCCACTTCTCCTGGGTTACATACTGCCCAACCCCCCCCGCACGACCCAGTGTCCACAGTGCACACCAAATTGTCCCTGCGCAGCCTTCAGCTGCCCTGATGCCACACCACCCTCATGTCTATTTATAAGTGCGTCTGCCATGAGGAGGAACCGCAGGCACACACTGCAGATGGTTGGCACAGCTAGGCAGTGACCCTCTTTAAAAGGGGCGGGGTGATAGCCCACAATGCTGTACAGAAGCAATTAGAAATATAATCCTGTGCCACCGCCATCAGGAGCTGCACCCGTGGGCATAGCAATGGGGAACCTATGTGCCACACACTATTCATTCTGTCAAGGTGTCTGCATGCCCCAGTCAGACCACGGTTTTTTATAAATAGTCACAGGCAGGTACAACTCCACAATGGGAATTCCGTGTGCACCCACAGCATGGGTGGCTCCCTGGAACCCACCGGCTGTACATAAATGTATCCCATTGCAGTGCCCTGGACAGCAGAGCTAACGTCAGATTAAATGCAGGTGGGCTTCGACCCACACTGCATGCCCCAACCTGACCGGGGTTCTTAATTCATAGACACAGGCAGGTACAACTCCCTATTGTGAAGTCCCTGTGGACCGACTGCATGGGTGGGTGCCAGGAAGCAACCGGCGGTACATAAATATATCCCATTGCATTGCCCATCACAGCTGAGGTAATGTCATGTTTAATGCAGGTGGGCTTCGGCCCACACTGCATGCCCCAGTCAGACTGGGGTTCTTTATAAGTAGACACAGGCAGGTACAACTCCCTATTGTGAAGTCCGTGTGGACCGACAGCATGGGAGGGTCCCAGGAAGCCACAGGCGGTACATAAATAAATCCCATTGTATTGCCCAGCACAGCTGAGGTAATGTCATGTTTAATGCAGGTGGGCTTCGGCCCACACTGCATGCCCCAGTTAGACAGGGGGTTCTTAAGAAGTGGACACATGCAGTTACAACTCCGTGTGGACCGACAGCATGGGTGGCTCCCTGGAACCCACCGGCGGTACATAAATATATCCCATTGCATTGCCCATCACAGCTGAGGTAATGTCATGTTTAATGCAGGTGGGCTTCGGCCCACACTGCATGCCCCAGTCAGACTGGGGTTCTTTAGAACTGGACACATGCAGTTACAACTCCGTGTGGACCGACAGCATGGGTGTGGCTCCCTGGAACCCACCGACGGCACATAAATATATCCCATTGCAGTGCCCAGCACAGCTGAGGTAATTGTCGTGTTTAATGCAGGTGGGCTTCAGCCCACACTGCATGCCCCAGTCAGACTGGGGTTCTTTAGAAGTGGACACATGCAGTTACAACTCCGTGTGGACTGACAGCATGGGTGGGTGCCAGGAAGCCACCGGCGGTACATAAATATATCCCATTGCAGTGCCCAACACAGCTGATGTAACATCAGTTTTAATGCAGGTGGGCAAAAAATTTATTGGATTACACTGTAGGCGAGGGCCCCAAAAAATTGGTGTACCAACAGTACTAATGTACGTCAGAAAAATTGCCCATGCCCAACCAAGAGGGCAGGTGAAACCCATTAATCGCTTTGGTTAATGTGGCTTAATTTGTAACTAGGCCTGGAGGCAGCCCAGTTAAAATAAAAATTGGTTCAGGTGCAAGTTTCAACGCTTTAATGAGCATTGAAACGTATAAAAATTGTTTACAAAAATTATATGACTGAGCCTTGTGGGCCTAAGAAAAATTGCCCGTTCGGCGTGATTAGGAGCAGGAGGATGAATATTATACAGAGATTGATGAAGCTAAAAGGTCCACGTTTTTGATGGTGATAGAGAACAATGCTTCCATCCGCGGGTGCAGCCTACGTATTGTTTAGGTATCGCTGCTGTCCGCTGGTGGAGAAGAGAAGTCTGGGGAAATCCAGGCTTTGTTCATCTTGATGAGTGTAAGCCTGTCAGCACTGTCGGTTGACAGGCGGGTATGCTTATTTGTGATGATTCCCCCAGCCGCACTAAACACCCTCTCTGACAAGACGCTAGCCGCAGGACAAGCAAGCACCTCCAGGGCATACAGCGTGAGTTCAGGCCACGTGTCCAGCTTCGACACCCAGTAGTTGTAGGGGGCAGAGGCGTCACGGAGGACGGTCGTGCGATCGGCTACATACTCCCTCACCATCCTTTTACAGTGCTCCCGCCGACTCAGCCTTGACTGGGGAGCGGTGACACAGTCTTGCTGGGGAGCCAGAAAGCTGCCAAAGGCCTTAGAGAGTGTTCCCCTGCCTGTGCTGTACATGCTGCCTGATCTCCGCGCCTCCCCTGCTACCTGGCCCTCGGAACTGCGCCTTCGGCCACTAGTGCTGTCGGATGGGAAATTTACCATCAGTTTGTCCGCCAGGGTCCTGTGGTATAGTATCACTCTCGAACCCCTTTCCTCTTCGGGTATGAGAGTGGAAAGGTTCTCCTTATACCATGGGTCGAACAGTGTGTACACCCAGTAATCCGTAGTGGCCAGAATGCGTGTAACGCGAGGGTCACGAGAAAGGCATCCTAACATGAAGTCAGCCATGTGTGCCAGGGTACCTGTACGCAACACATGGCTGTCCTCACTAGGAAGATCACTTTCAGGATCCTCCTCCTCCTCCTCCGGCCATACACGCTGAAAGGATGACAGGCAAGCAGCATGTGTACCCTCAGCAGTGGGCCAAGCTGTCTCTTCCCCCTCCTCCTCATCCTCCTCATGCTCCTCCTCCTCCTCAACGTGCTGAGATATAGACAGGAGGGTGCTCTGACTATCCAGCGACATACTGTCTTCCCCCAGCTCTGTTTCCGAGCGCAAAGCGTCTGCCTTTATGCTTTGCAGGGAACTTCTCAAGATGCATAGCAGAGGAATGGTGACGCTAATGATTGCAGCATCGCCGCTCACCATCTGGGTAGACTCCTCAAAGTTTCCAAGGACCTGGCAGATGTCTGCCAACCAGGCCCACTCTTCTGTAAAGAATTGAGGAGGCTGACACCCACTGCGCTGCCCATGTTGGAGTTGGTATTCCACTATAGTTCTACGCTGCTCATAGAGCCTGGCCAACATGTGGAGCGTACAGTTCCACCGTGTGGGCACGTCGCACAGCAGTCGGTGCACTGGCAGATGAAACCGATGTTGCAGGGTGCGCAGGGTGGCAGCGTCCGTGTGGGACTTGCGGAAATGTGCGCAGAGCCGGCGCACCTTTCCGAGCAGGTCTGACAAGCGTGGGTAGCTTTTCAGAAAGCGCTGAACCACCAAATTAAAGATGTGGGCCAGGTATGGCACGTGCGTGAGGTTGCCGAGCTGCAGAGCCGCCACCAGGTTACGGCCGTTGTCACACACGACCATGCCCGCAAGCCAGCGGTCGGTCTGCTCTATCAGACCCTGCAGCAGTTCGTGGGCCGTGTGCCTCTTCTCTCCTAAGCTGAGTAGTTTCAGCACGGCCTGCTGACGCTTGCCCACCGCTGTGCTGCCACGCCGCGCGACACTGACTGCTGGCGACGTGCTGCTGCTGACACATCTTGATTGCGAGACAGAGGTTGCGTAGGAGGAGGAGGAGGAGGGTGGTTTAGTGGAGGAAGCATATACTGCCGCAGATACCACCACCGAGCTGGGGCCCGCAATTCTGGGGGTGGGTAGGACGTGAGCGGTCCCAGGCTCTGACCCTGTCCCAGCCTTCACTAAATTCACCCAATGTGCCGTCAGGGAGATATAGTGGCCCTGCCCGCCTGTGCTTGTCCACGTGTCCGTTGTTAAGTGGACCTTGGCAGTAACCGCGTTGGTGAGGGTGCATACAATGTTGCAGGAGACGTGGCCGTGCAGGGCTGGGACGGCACATCGGGAAAAGTAGTGGCGACTGGGAACTGAGTAGCGCGGGGCCGCCACCGCCATCATACCTTTGAAAGCCTCCATTTACACAACCCTATACGGCAGCATCTCCAGGCTGATAAATTTGGCTATGTGCACGTTTATCGCTTGAGCGTGCGGGTGCGTGGTGGCGTACTTGCGCTTGCGCTCAAACTGTGGCACTAGCGACGTCTGGACGCTGCGCTGAGAGACATTGCTGGATGGGGCCGAGGACAGCGGAGGTGAGGGTGTGGGTGCAGGCCAGGAGACGGTAGTGCCTGTGTCCTCAGAGGGGGGTTGGATCTCAGTGGCAGGTTGGGGCACAGGGGGAGAGGCAGTGGTGCAAACCGGAGGCGGTGAACGGGCATCGTCCCACCTTGTGGGGTGCTTGGCCATCATATGCCTGCGCATGCTGGTGGTGGTGAGGCTGGTGGTGGTGGCTCCCCGGCTGATCTTGGCGTGACAAAGGTTGCACACCACTGTTCGTCTGCACTCTCAGTGAAAAACTGCCATACCTTTGAGCACCTCGGCCTCTGCAGGGTGGATTATTCGGTCTGGCCCTGCCTCTACCCCTGGCCACCGCACTGCCTCTTCCAACCAGCCCTGCTGCTGCACTTGCCTCCCCCTCTGAAGACCTGTCCTCAGTAGGCGGAGCAAACCAGGTGGGGTCAGTCACCTCATTGTCCTGCTGCTCTTCCTCCGAATCCTCTGTGCGCTCCTCCCTCGGACTTACTCCAATTACTACTACCTGAGTGATAGACAACTGTGTCTCATCGTCATCGTCCTCCTCACCCACTGAAAACTCTTGAGACAGTTGCCGGAAGTCCCCAGCCTCATCCCCCGGACCCCGGGAACTTTCCAAAGGTTGGGCATCGGTCACGACAAACTCCTCCAGTGGGAGAGGATTCGGAACCATTGCTGCCCATTCTGGGCAGGGGCCCGGGAACAGTTCCTGGGAGTCAGCCTGCTCCTCAGAATGTGTCATTGTAATGGAGTGAGGAGGCTGGGAGGAAGGAGGAGCAGCAGCCAGAGGATTCAGAGTTGCAGCAGTGGACGGCGCAGAATTCTGGGTGGTCGATAGATTGCTGGATGCACTTTCTGCCATCCATTACAGGACCTGCTCACACTGCTCATTTTCTAATAAAGGTCTACCGCGTGGACCCATTAATTGTGAGATGAATGTGGGGACGCCAGAAACGTGCCTCTCTCCTAATCCCGCAGCAGTCGGCTGCGATATACCTGGATCAGGAGCTCGGCCTGTGCCCACACCCTGACTTGGGCCTCTGCGTCCTCGCCCGCGTCCACGTCCTCTAGACCTACCCCTACCCCTCAGCATGCTGTATTACCAGTAGTGTAGAAACAGAACGCTGTAATTAAATGTGCCGCTTATTGGCCTGTGGTTGGAGGCTGACTTCCCTTACGGAACGCACAGCAGAGCCAGGAAACAATTTTGCGCAAGCCTGCTGAAACGCTTAGCTGCGTATTAATTAGGACTACTACCCCCAGCAGACAGATACTGTAGGCAGCGTATAATATTATGTATACTGTTTCCCTCTGGCGGGATGACGGCGGTGATGTAACGGAGACAGCAGAGCCAGGAAACAATTTTGCGCAAGCCTGCTGAAACGCTTAGCTGCGTATTAATTTGGACTACTACCCCCAGCAGACAGATACTGTAGGCAGCGTATAATATTATGTATACTCTTTCCCTCTGGCGGGATGACGGTGGTGATGTAACGGAGACAGCAGAGCCAGGAAACAATTTTGTGCAAGCCTGCTGTAACGCTTAGCTGCGTATTAATTAGGACTACTACCCCCAGCAGACAGATACTGTAGGCAGCGTATAATATTATGTATACTGTTTCCCTCTGGCGGGATGACGGTGGTGATGTAACAGAGACAGCAGAGCCAGGAAACAATTTTGCGCAAGCCTGCTGAAACGCTTAGCTGCGTATTAATTAGGACTACTACCCCCAGCAGACAGATACTGTAGGCAACGTATAATATTATGTATACTGTTTCCCTCTGGCGGGATGACGGCGGTGATGTAACGGAGACAGCAGAGCCAGGAAACAATTTTGCGCAAGCCTGCTGAAACGCTTAGCTGCGTATTAATTAGGACTACTACCCCCAGCAGACAGATACTGTAGGCAGCGTATAATATTATGTATACTGTTTCCCTCTGGCGGGATGACGGCGGGGATGTAACGGAGACAGCAGAGCCAGGAAACAATTTTGTGCAAGCCTGCTGTAATGCTTAGCTGCGTATTAATTAGGACTACTACCCCCAGCAGACAGATACTGTAGGCAGCGTATAATATTATGTATACTGTTTCCCTCTGGCGGGATGACGGCGGTGATGTAACGGAGACAGCAGAGCCAGGAAACTATTTTGCGCAAGACTGCTGAAACGCTTAGCTGCGTATCAATAAGGACTACTACCCCCAGCAGAAAGATACTGTAGGCAGCGTATAATATTATGTATACTGTTTCCCTCTGGCGGGATGACGGCGGTGATGTAACGGAGACAGCAGAGCCAGGAAACAATTTTGCGCAAGCCTGCTGAAACGCTTAGCTGCGTATTAATTAGGACTACTACCCCCAGCAATCACGCAGTAAACTGAAGACGGTCACAGGCAGCCCAAATATAGTATTTTTCCCCAATGTTTTTGAAAAAGCCCACTGCCTATATAGCCTGTATATCTCTTTTCCTGCCTCATCAGTACTGGCCCTATGCTCTGTACAATGACTGCAGACTGAGGACGCAATGCTCTGCACGGCCGATATACAAAAAAAAAAATTGTGCTACACTGCTAAAAGCAGCCTCAACAGTACTGCACACGATCAGATGTGGCCCTAAGAAGGACCGTTGGGGTTCTTGAAGCCTAAAATCACTCCTAACGCTCTCCCTATAGCAGCTCCGGCATCAGCAGCACTTTCCCTGATCTCTGTGGCGAGCCGCGGGAGGGGCCGATTTATATACTCGGGTGACACCTGATCTCGCCAGCCACTCACTGCAGGGGGGTGGTATAGGGCTTGAACGTCGCAGGGGGAAGTTGTAATGCCTTCCCTGTCTTTCTATTGGCCAGAAAAGCGCGCTAACGTCTCAGAGATTAAAGTGAAAGTAACTCGAACATCGCGTGGTGCTCGTTTCGAATAACGAGCATCTCAAACACGCTAATACTCGAACGAGTATCAAGCTCGGACGAGTACGTTCGCTCATCTCTAATTTTAACTTATCACTAGAGATGAGCGAACGTACTCGGTAAGGCCGATTTCGCAATCGAGCACTGCGATTTTCGAGTACTTCACTACTCGGGTGAAAAGTACTCGGGGGCACTGTGGGTGAACGGGGGGTTGCAGAGGGGAGTGGGGGGGAGAGGGAGAGAGAGAGAGCTCCCACCTGTTCCGCACTGCTACCCCCGCTCCACCACGCCCCGCCCCCCGGCGACCCCCAAATCTTTTCACCCGAGTAGTGAAGTACTCGAAAATCGCGGTGCTCGATTGCGAAATCGGCCTTACCGAGTACGTTCGCTCATCTCTACTTATCACCTATTGTTGCTATCTTTTGTGTCCAATTGGGGATCATATGTGAGAAACATATTGTAGATGCTTCCCATTGATTATGAGAGATGAGTTGTGTCTGGAAGAAGTCTTTATAGTGGTCTGGGCCCAGATAGAGAAAAAGGGGGAAAAGAGCGACTCCAATCAGAGAGGATGTCAACTGTGATCACTGCAGGTATTTGCACGCAATCACTATCACTGTGTAGAACTGGTATCTGACTTTAATTTGGTGATATAGTCTTAAGATGGTGTACCCAATACATATGCTGTCTCCAATATGTAAGAGAGTCTTTTGGCTCACAGTCTATAGTATATTTGATGTATGTGCTGGTATACAGCAAGTATATACTGCAAAATGCAGTATGAAGGCAGCCTCAGTGGATTTAATTTGTGCACAGGATGGGGGGGGGGGGCAATTTGTCCCTGCTTATGGCACCAAAATACCTTGTCTCAGCTCTGCCTTCACTAACTCCTTTCATTTACAGTAAAGGTACCATGATGTGATCACACTCACAGGACCTGCATAGATTTGATCTCCCCTCAGGTACAGGTGCTTTGTGATGTGAGTAGGAGCTGGGGAGGGAGGATTTAAGCTATGCTGGGTGCAGCGTGCTGTCAGGTCCTCTGAGTGGAGCCACAGGAGTTCAATATAACTAAGAGGGGCCACAGAGAATGCAAATTAATGAGGGGCTACAGAGGGGCCACTACAACTATGAGGGGACACTGTGGGGAGTGCTATAACTTTGTGGGGTCACAGAGGGGGCACTATAACTAATTTGGGAAACTGATTTGCTGCTATTGCTGTGAGGAAACACATAAAGCATGGCGTAGCATAAATGGGGCATGGTCTAATGCAAAAACATTTGACATGGTGCACTATGCATGGTGCAAATACTTGTCCCTCTTTTTATTGTACAAAAGTTGAGAGGTATGTATTTGTTCTGATGTTGCATCCCTAATGCATGCTACATTAATATGTTACTGAGAGAATGAGATAGGCTGAACCTCAATTTTATAACCACCAAGCTCTGTGCCTTTAAGAGACTCTATGACCACCAAGTTTTGTAGCTACTAGAGATGAGCGAGCACGCTTGGTAAAGACAGATACTCGAGCAAGCATCGCTCTTCTGGAGTATCTGCATACTCGTCCGAGCAATTGCAGGGGGAGACGGGCAGGGGGGAGAGTGAGAGAGATCTTTCTCTCCCCTCTGCTCCCACCCACTCCCCCCCCCCCCCCCCCGTTCACTTACGCTGCCCCAATACTCGAGAAGAGCAATGCTCACTCGAGTATCTGCCTTTACCGAATGTGCTTGCTCATCTCTAGTAGCTACACTCTATGTAAAAAAGAAACCAAGCACCTAGAAGGAGTTGTTGTTTTGCTACAAAACCTGGCATGCAGTTACATCTCAGGTGGATATTTGAATGATTAGAGTTGTGGCATGATTAGATGAAGGGTCTAGCTACATGAGGCCCTGAAAATGGTTCCACCCTTTGTTTATCCCTTAATGACACGGCCCCTCTTTTTTTCTATTTTCGTTTTTTCCTTCCCCCTTTAAAAAAATGGAATTTGACAGGCAGCCTATCAAGCCACAACACGGGGATAAAAAGGCTCTCAGGGGCTACATGTGTGTAGCGAACTTCTTTTTCCGCTTGTGTAGAGTTTGTTGACCACTAGACGTCTCTACGATGCATTTTCTGCCTTTAGCACCCATCCACCATAACCTTCGTTTGCAGTGGTGTCGCGAATGACTAAAATAGACTGCTACAGAGTGGAACCGGGTTGTCTTTAGTGATGAATCCAGGTGTAGTTTGGGCACTGGTGACGGTCGTGTTTATGTCTGGAGACCTAGAGGCGAGCGCTTCAATCCTACCTTTGCTATGAAGCAACACACTGCCCCCAATGCTGGTGTGGGGGTCATTGCATACAACAGTTGGTCACTCCTTGTAGTAGTAGGGCTTCTACCCACTAGCGTCTTTTTTTTTTAACGTTGCAATATTGCTGTGTTTTTTTATGGGGCTTTCTAATGTTAAAATCGCATCGCACAAAAATCGCAAAAGCACAAACTTCCGATTTTTGTGCGATGCGATTTTAACATTAGTAAGTCCCATTCAAAAAAATGCTGCGATATCGCAGCGTTAAAAAAACAAAACGTTGGTGGGTAGAAGCCTGTGCGAGGTACAATGGTACAATGGCAGCTCAGCGATATGTTCAGGACATCCTGCAGCCACATGTGTTCCTCTCATGCCAGGGCTTCCAAGAGGCATTTTCCAGCAGGCTAATACTTGGCCGCACACACAAGGGGGTCACAGGAATGTCCCCACAACATTGTCGCACTTCCATGGCTGCCCGGTCGCCATTTTTATTGCCAATAGAACATGTATGGGACCATCTGGAATGCTAAATTCAACAGCCTACGAGATTGCACGTTTTAGTTTCATTTACAGCAAATGTAGGCTGATATGCCGCAGGAAACCATATGGAACTTGTATGCCTCCATGCTCTCCCATATCACATTTTACATCCAAGCTAAAGGTGGTCCAACAGGGTACTAGAGCCTACATTCCTCCCGTATCACATCTTGTATCCAAGCTAGAGGTGGTACAACAGGGTACTAGAGCCTCCATGCCTGTCCATATCACATCTTGTATTTAAGCTGGAGGCAGTACAACAGGGTACTAGAGCCTCCATGCCCACCCATATCACATCTTGTATCCAAGTTAGATGCAGTACAACAGGGTAATAGAGCCTCCATGCCTGCCGGTATCACATCTTGTATCCCAGTTAGAGGCAGTACAACAGGGTACTAGAGCCTCCATTCCCACCCATATCACATCTTGTATACAAGCTAGAGGTGGTACAATAGGGTACTAGAGGCTCTATGCCCACCCATATCACATCTTGTATCCAAATTAGATGCAGTACAACAGGGTACTAGAGCCCCCATTCATGTGATCAGTTTTCCGCAGTAAATTATCCTTTTTTCTCTAATATTCTTATCACTTACTTATATCCACACTACAATCACACATACAAAGTTTTATTCAATTCCGACAACTCCTTCTAGGTGCTTCATTTTTTTGACTATTTGTGTCTATAACCTCCAAGTTTTTAAGCTTTGTATTGTATTGCACATTTCCAATTGCTCGTCTATTTCCTGAATTGTTTCCTTTTCTAAAAAAAAAAAAAAAAAAAGAAATCAAAAGTGTTTCACAAAGAAGATATTAGATGTGTCTTAGTAAGTAAAAGCTCTGCTGCATTAGGTAAACTATAAAATATGGGTATACATTAGAGGAGATTGCTGTAGTGCCAATTTTCATACATCTTTTGCCTCTGCTCATGACTCCGACTGACCCTATAATAAAATATACTTGTTCTTGGATTCGCTGTAACATGTAATGGTAACAGAACGTATTAGGCACTAGAGCAGATCTGTCCTTCCTACAAGTCACGGGATGTAACATTTTCCCATGCCACTACATGCATACATAAGTATACTGATCTTTTCAGATATCAACAATGATTTATTTCAGCCTCCGTAAAAGGCAACCTATAGAAATGTAAATTTATGAGTAAAAACACTACTGTATCTCATTTGTGCATCACGCTGAGCCTACAGGCAAGAGGAGAGGTGAGCAATGTGTAATCTTCCATCTGTTCTTTAATAAATCACATTGTTTGTGCCGGTTATTTTCCTCCAGTGTGTTCTCTTTTCACAAGAATATCTTAGTAAAGTTGGCATATGCTTGGGGTCTTACAAGACAAATATATAAGGCCGCCATATATGTAAACATTTAACTCTTTACTAACCTCATATGCCCTTCTATAGTATTGCCAATAAGGTACAAAGTTTCAGACCGCAGGATACAGCTTGCACTAGAGAGCGTTCAGCTGTATGTGTCGGTCACTAAAGCAGAAGCATCAGGAAGAGGGCATAATAATTTTTTTTTTTCACCGCTGCTGCCTTCTTAATTATATACTTAGTGGCATTGTGTATAATATAGGATGGGGTAGTGTTGCTTCCTGTATTAGTCTTGGTGATCCCATCTGCACAGAGACAGTATAGCACTCTCGTACTTACCAACAGTCCCATTTTTGCAGATGTAGATAGGACAGTGCAGTATTATTGTATCTTGACGCCACCAGGAAGTCCTGGAGGAGGCAGAATTGACAGGGGGTGACGTGCCCTGTACACGATTGGCTGCACAGCGGCCTGGGCTGCAGGTCCTGGCAGGCCACTAAGCATTCTGTGCCCAGCTGCAATGCTCTT